>NC_135123.1:16916155-17544896 GCF_050908995.1 Andrena cerasifolii
TGATGTAAGTGAATCCCCGACGGTAGTCAGGCATGTAGCAGGTGATGATGTACAGCCTTAAGAGCGGTATATTTATCTGATGATTTAACTCGACCCATTGTTACCGTGCAACCGTCATTACGTGATTATTCTGAGTTTACCCAAGGCCTCCTTTGCTAATGAGAGGGGAAAAATGTGATAATATATAATCTCGAGCCTGCGTCGTCTTACATAATCCAACCCAATTGGAAACGAGCCGCGTGCGCGGCTCGCGGGAAATTCGCTTTCTCTTCCTTTCATGAAGTTTCCCGCTGCTCGCAGACGGACACTGTCGAATATCTGGAGAACAAGATGGTCGCGCAGGAGTCCGTGATCGCTAATGTCGAGCTGCGGAACTGCTTCTCGCTGCACTGCTTGCACATGGAGACGCAGCTTGTTCACGCGCATTTGGAGATACTTGCCACGGTCTTGCAGAGCCTTGTGAGCGTGCAAATACGCGGACACTCTGAGGTAAGACTCTATGAACGATTACTTTTCAATTCTCAGCAGATTCATGACTGTTGTGATGTTTTGTGCTGTCGATATGTGAGAATTGGTAAGTGCAGCTTTGGGCAGACCGAGAAACCGAATAGAGAGACTCATCTTTGCGATATAGCTTCCTATTGTTGATTTGTAAGAAACTCATGAGTAATTGTCGCTTTGAATGCACCGTAGCTCGCTGAAGTGTGGAAACTGATAGAGCCAACAATCATGAAGTGTTTACCAGAAAAGTCAACGAACGGATCGAATGGAATTTCATAGGAAAGGGAAAGTTTCGTTCGTGCCAGGCGCTTGGCACGTATTCGGTGGCTAGATCTTTACAACTACATAGCGCGCGAGGTAAGGTATTGCTGTAAGGTAGTTTTTAAAGAAAAGGAAGACTTGCAAAGTAATTTTAATGTGTGACTGTAAGACGCCAATATCGATTTCATAAAATTCAGAGAGCATTAGATATGCGTTAAGTATCTAACTCAGATATTACGCGTGTTTTCCACGTAACGTTGATAAGTACTAATAACTTTTTTAAAAGAGTTGGGTGCGATACATATTACACGCAATGAAGCATGGAGAATCCCGTACATGCTATATTTTTTAAACAAATACGATTAGAAGACGTTTTTAGACATTCGTTGTTGTGTACTTAATATATATTTTATGATCTGATTGATACTCGTGGGATAGAGAACCATATACTATCGTGTATATAATAAGTTACGCTGTCTTCTGTAAAGATGCAGGATAGATAAAATGCTTGTATAAAAATACAAAAGAATTGTAAATAATTTTGTTCACCGAGATACTATGTTTTTATACGAGTTAAAAGTCTGACGAGTGTTAACGTGATTCCCATATGCCACGTTGATCGTGGATATTCCGAATATTTTACACACATTTATATGAAATACTGGCCTCTGTGTAATGGTAATGAAATATATTGTGACTGTATGATTCTCAATTTACTGTTCTGTATCCCTTGGGTTAATAGGCTTTCTATTCAATCTCGCTAAAGCGAATTCGAAACAGATACGGCAAAAGATGAAGGGCAATAAGAGATATGTAAAGTCTCTGTGTATAATTTAAGCAATCTGTTTAACGATATAAGGTAAGAATGTATACGACTGTTTATATGCGGAAACTAACTACAGATGGAAGGGAGAAAGAAGGTTTCAAAAGTTTTATTTATTTTATTGGAATGCAAGTCTTATATCTGCTAGTGAGACCTTAAAGTAAATAAACATTTACACTTTTAATTTTCTAATGTGAGACTCTGATACAGGGCGAGTCACTAAACTCTATCACTTTAAATTACTTATAAACTGTTTGTTGTACGAACAAATGTTTCGCGCAAAAGTTACGGCATCAAGGGAGGCGTACAATGTAATAATTAGTTTTTCGTAATTTAATTTGGTAGAGTTATGTGTTGCCCTGTATAATAAAAGATAAATTTATTCAATATTATTTAATACCTAACAAAAGATGCGATTTGTTACTTTAATTTAAATGCGTACAGTTTGTTTCCAATCTTAAGATGTACTTTACTAATATGTAAATATCTGTCTTCTGTATGCTCAACTAGAAATTGATTTAACTTAGTTGTCAGGGAGGCTGTAAGGTCATTTAAACTTGAGGTTTCATCACCGAGACACCATAAGAAGCTGATGTGGTAGGAAATCTCCTATGGAAAGACAAGCAGTTGGTATGTAATTATTCGCGTAAAGAACTAACAAATGGTATAAAAAATATTTGGTTGAATTTTTATCAAAAAATAGATTGAATTTATTGGATGTAAACTAATCCTGACTTAAGGTGTTATTCCTAATCAGGCGGCCGAAAAGAGGCGAATATTTGTGAATTTTTTTTTATGAAGCGGAAGCATATATTTTTACAAAACTTTTTGCGCTTAAAACAGCAACATTTAAAGAACATTTGGTAATTTTTTCGTAGAAAAATGTTTACGTTTATAATGAAGTAACAACCGACATCCAAAAAGCCTTTTTATAAATTTGGTCTTGCGGCAAATGAGCACTGCCATTCGGAACCAGATTATCTAAAATCAAAAAACAAAAAAAATTTCGTTAATATATTAATGTATCTTCCGATTAATGGAGGGAATTTCCGAAATATTAATGTAAAACAAAATGGCGGTTATTTAAAGTTGAAACCATGATTTTTTTCACGAGATTTTTGCACGAAAAAATCAGAATTTCAACTTTAAATAACCGCCATTTTGTTTTAAATTAATATTTCGGAAATTCTCTCCGTTAATCGGAAGATACATTAATATATTAACGAAATTTGTTTTGTTTTTTGATTTTAGATAATTTTTAAATTTCAAATACAGCAGACGTCTTACACACAGAACTTTTACAAATAGAAATTTCGTTAATATAAGTAAAATATAATTTTGTATTATCTATATACTGCAATGATTTACCTCGTAAAACGGTGGCAAGTCATATTCGGCGAGAATATTATTCAAATCCTTTACAAAATTTGTAAGAGTGTTTTTCAATTCGGTACATTCTATCCCAAGAAACGTACGTGTTCCTTCTTCGTTACAATATGCTCGTATATTCAAAAGATCCAAGCTGAATTGGTCTGTCTGCTGGCATAACTTTTTAATTTCCTCTACAAAGGATTCGATCCAATGAAACTTTAATACTAAAGTCCTTGTTACGCTAATGTGAAACTGCTCAGAAAATATATTACATTTAACTGGCATTTCTTCCAGCAGTGAAAGCATCCATAACAGCATGGCCTCGCTGGGCTCGTCTGAAATTTAAAATTATTACGGTTTTTAGTTGCGCGATCGAAACAAAATTATTCATCTCCTTTTTTAATACCAACAATCAAGGTAAATCAAAGTAGCCCAGTTGCCACGCTCATGCTTGAAGCTTCTTACTCTTCCTCCGTGCTCGGATGGCTCTTCCTCCACTTCTTCGTGATGTGGAATGCCCTTCCATGTTGCGATGCTTCCAGGTAAAGGTAAACTGTAATATAAAAATCAAATATTTCGAGCAGCTTTACTAGCAACAGACATACAACAGCACACACTTCCCGCATTTCTTTAAATACGAGTACTTGGTCTGCTAAAACATTTTCCTTAAATTGTTAAAATCCAATGCACATACGATCGAATTAAATAATTTATATATTAAAAATCATTTAATAAATAATGTAGGCGAGTATAAACCTCTCGATCATTAATATTATGAATATAACAATTTACTAAATATACTTTACTGTGTGCACTAACACACATTCGCTCGCGCGCTTGTCGCGTCACGTACGTGGCTCCGTTCCAAGTTTCCGTTCGAAAAAGATTTAGTAAATTAAAGGATTAATCAATCCATTCAGGGTTTTAATACACACACGCCACGTAGATAGAATTAAAAGGATCTTGATAGTTGATAAAAACGTGGTATAGGTATTCCATGCTTATGGAGGTTTATAAAACGCAATTATCGGAAGTAAGCAAGATAGATACCGGGTAGGAACTTCATTGGACTTGTTACTGTTGTCATTAACTTCGTCATCTTCAGAATCAGACACGTATGTACTTATCAGCCCTAAACCTGACATTGTAGACAAATATTTACTCATTCGGTATTACAAGTTAAATACATTCGGTCGTACTGCGAGGTTATCTTTAATAATTATTTGGTAGAGGCAGATCGTTGCTTCATTACGATGTAGTACTAAGTGCGATCAGTACTTGGTCATGTTGTATAGTCACCAATATTCAATTTCAAGTATTTAAGTTTATAAACAGCAAATTAACAAAAACCGACGGTTACTTTTAATATTCTTTTAACGACCTTCGAATGGTTTCTGAAAGGTTATGTTCTCGGACTAAATAATTTCAGTGTTTCATAGTATGTTACGTGAAATGAAAATATAGTAAATTTTATAACGACTTGATATTTTCAAATGTAATCTTTTTTATAATTAAATCGGAAAAGTAATAAGAAAATTGGTATTCTTAAATATGTATTTATTCTAAATTGAAATCTTATTTTTACATTAAAAATTTATTACAATTTGTACACACACAAGAAGCAGCGTAATATAAACTTGAAAATTTCTGTACAAAGTACTATTTTACAAAATGAACATCGACTATTTTTTATTATATTACAACATTCCAGCAAATGCTCATTTGTATTATTTATTATACTAGTGAGTCAGTTCAAGAGCTATTCGCTAAAATCTTCCTCGTCGCTGAAATATTCACTTTTCTTGTATCGTTTGCTCGGTTTTTGAATTTGTCGATGATCATCGTCATATCCCCTAGCTCCTGTTTTCTGACTGTTTTCTAATTCCTTTTGCTTTTGCTGGAACGTAAAATGTTTGTACCGCATATTACATTTTTTTTCTAATTTTACGATGCTAGAAAGCCAATAGAATTGTTATTATATTAAATACAACTGGCAATTAGAAATTACCTCCATCGCAATGGCAGCACTCAATGTTTCTACTTCTTCTTCCCAAGTATCGTCAACTCCTTCGTCATCGCTGTTCTTAGTAGAGTCATTCGCGTGATTACTACTATTAGCCTTGTGTTTCTTCTTGATTCGAGTCTTTTTTAATGGCGGAACTCGTGGCCCTAATGTATTATTCCTGCAGTTGTACGATAAATGTCCTTCTTCTCCGCACTCGTAACATTGAGATTTATCTGGGTAGTCTCTTCGGCGTATAAACTCGGTACTTCGACCGTTATCTACTGCTATGGAGCTTTTTATCGTACGACCACCTACCTGTTTAAAAATGATATAGGGAAATTAAAGAGCGATGAATATTTTAACATAACAAAATGGAGAAACTTACCTCTGTGTTGTTCAAACTTTTAGCACAGGAGAGAGCGTCTTCTGGAGTAAGAAATAATACAAACGCAACGCCACGACTTCGTCGTGTCGTTTTGTCTTTCATTACGGTAATCCTAAAGAAAAACAGAATTAGAAACGTCATACTGCGTAATGACAAATTACAAAATAAAAATCTGTATCTTTCACTTAAGTGCTTTATTTCTTCGAAAAATTTGGAGTATCCCATATCTAATAAATGTATAGGACTGCTTTACAAAAGAGTCGTGGGTCGTACAAAACATTTTCACACCGATTATTAAAATATTTGTGAAGCGAAATTTAAGAAATAACGAAGCTTAATTGAAGTCGGTTACGCGTTTATTTGATTTAATTAATTCTGCATATAAATGGAGGAAGGCTATAAATTTTACAACTTACTTTACAATTTTTCCATAGGTTTGTAAAAGCTGGTGTATATCATTGTTTGTTAACGAGAAAGGTAAATTTGAAATGTAAACCGTTGATTTGCTGGGCACCACTCCACCACTCATTTTTCAAACTCTCATCAAGCATTTACTTAACTTAGCCTGAAATGAAAATAATATTTAAATCGAATTAAACACCGATTATGCAATTTTACTTACATTGTATTATAGTAATGCGTACTACATGTATCGAATAACATCGAACAAATCGATCAACACTATTTTACAATAACAATATTTTTCAGCGAGGACAAAATAATAACATTCGTAATAGTTTATACACTACGTGAACAAAAAAGACTATTATAATGCAAAATTCAAATTTTCGGAAAGTGACATTCGAATAAGTACAGCAAGCTAAACAAATTTTCTTCTGCAAATCATATATTAATGTCTAATGTTTGTGTTACCGATTCCCTTACAGTTACTTCCAAAACTACAGTAATCATAGTCGTATATCAAGCTCCGCTACTTCCCGTCTATACGCGCGTTAAACACAATGTTTTTAATGCACTGCAAAACGCAAAGCGCTCGTTGCGTTACGGGTTATCACCGGTAATGCCAACGTATGATAGATCGAAAGAAATTACGAGCACTGAATGGATAGAATATGTTTTTGCCGTTACTGTATTGTAGGTTTAGGAACACGTGAAAACAGGGTTCAAACCGATTAATTGCAGTGAATGGAGGGGGAACACCTACAGAATCGGTGGTAGTGGGTGTGTGAGACGCCACGATTGGAGACGAACCAACGCCAGCGCCAAGCGAGTGACGCCGCGGCCAACCAGCGTCGACAACATATTTCCCGTTGACGCTGGTTGGCCGTGGTGTCGGTTCGCGTTGGGGCCACTTGGCTGGCTTGGCGCTGGCGTCAGTTCACGCACATTACCATCACTCTTATAGGTGTTTCCCCCTCCACTCACTGCAATTAATCGCTGTGAACCTTGCGTGAAAACTTGCCGCTTATAATAACAAGTGATAAGTTTTATTTAGTGCGCATACAGCAATCGTATTTACAAATAAGAGAACAGTGGCAAACAGTGGTTGATTTTCATTTCACTACGTGGAGTTTGCGAGCATTATTCTGCGATGCATTAGATTAATTCGCGCGTGATAACGACAATGAATGATATAAAAATTAGTGTAGCACAATATACGAAAATTACTGAAATGTACTAAGCGTTCATTTCATTTTAATGACGATAAGCAACTTACATAGTTACATACGAGGAAATAAGCTGTTCGTATTTTTCATGAAGAATATGTATTTGTCAAACAGGTGAGGTTGATTATTTTTATTTCCTCCCGACGTCGAAAGTTCGAAAAAAATAAATTTGTAATTTATATCTAACGAAAAATTAGTTAACCTAACACTGACCACTAGAAAACTGCTTTTTTTACTTAGCAGTGAAATGTTTCGAACGTATCACGATTAAATAGGGGTAAACAGTGTAGTTATTGTATATATATAACTCTCATATTCGTTATATGGACAAATAAAGGTTTAAACTTTATAAAAAAAGGATTATTTATTCATTAATATTATACACTATTGCAAAAATTATAGGTGGCCAAGAACTGTAATGTAAATAATGTCTTAGGACAGTCATTGGTCACGGGGCCAATGGGTAGCTAACACTAACAGTCATAGCAACAGTGAAACAGTTGTTGGCCGCCATTCGCCATACTTTGGCCGCTTCTTTGTTGTGATTTTAAGAGGTTAGGTTTTAACAGAAAATGTTTTTAATATAATGTAAAACGCTGCTAAAAGCAGGTGCAATACTAACTAATATGGAAACATTTAAGTAGAAAAAGTATTATAGATTATATATTTTAAATTTAATAATATTACGTTACCCATATAAAATTACCCATTTTTATTTAATAATTTAAATCCTATGTTTCCAACCGAATCAATTCATGTTTTTCATACATTTACATTATTTCATAATTAGGTAGAGTATATGTCACATATATGTTATGAAACGATCAGCCAATCATTGCCTTCACCTGGTCAATAACTATGTTTTTTCGTAGGTAACGTATTTTTTGTAAATTTTTTGTGGATCCTTTTACTCTTTTTTCAAACAAATTCTATTTCTAGACTATTAGAGTTGTTTACAGCTATTAACACTAATTGTGTTCTTAAAGCTATCAAAATAGGACTTGTAATTCAACGCTTATGTGAACCTTTGACTAAGATCTGCTGCAGACGAGCGGTTTGCGGCAGATTGCCGCGCGCGTTTTAGCAGAACATAAATTTATATGAAGCAGTTCATACGGGACGCAAAGTTTTGCGGCTACTAGGCGGTAGGTTTGCGTTCGTTTTGACGAACGCACGTATTGCTTCACCGCGAAAGAACGCAGCGGCAAACTGCCGCAAACCGCTCGTCTGCACCGGGCCTTAGGTGGCCAACAACTACACTGTTTACCCCTATGTCGAGCTTCTAATCGTTCGCGTACTGATTTTAATTTAATAATTTATACACGATACAATCATACAATCTAGTTTATTAGCTTTCTGTGCTTAATCTTTTATACATTCTGTTAAGGCCTACATAGGTATAATTTCTCTTCGGATGTAAACATTAAATCCCTAAAAAATAGTTTACAGTTCATGGTCTTTCATTAAGTTAAATAAACTATTTTTAAAACATAACAATACATAACATTCAGTTACTTTCTAACCATAGAATATTACAATATTTACTTCGCTACAGTGGAACACTCTAATGCAACAAGTTGTACCATGCACTTTAAAATCCTTTCATTTACTCTTCTAACAATATTTTACGCATACAAACGAATCGCAACCCAAGAATGAACGTCGAAAATTTCACGCTCGATGCTTTTACGTAACAATGATTACACAAACAGATAAATATATTTTGGTCCACTTTATTCCGTGACTATTTGAAAGTATTTACAAAACGTACGATACAAAATGAAAAAGAAAAAAAACGAGGTATTAAATATTTATAAATAAAAACAAGGAGGTATTCAAATGCAAGTCAGTCGATCGTCGAAAGTAAAATAATTAATTGTGCGCAGCTCTCTTGCCATTCATGTAACCTATCCATCGTTCCGCTGTAGCGGTAAAGATTGGATCGTTATCGATTGTATTTAGAAGAAGTAGTTGATTAACGTGAGTGGAATGGTAATCCCACCTAGCTAAATTCGGAGCTGTCTTTAATGTAAAATGCCGTAAATCATACGTAGTACCAGAGCCCGTATCATACAAAGTTAACATGTTTTTCAACGACGTCATGCCCTCGTTGAGAAGGCGGGATGCTTCTTCCGCATCCTTACCCGTCGCTATACTCTTTAAGTCGTACAGACCGATTAAGGAATAAATAAATCCGTTAAGTATAAAAGAAGAGGGTGCCGTAGGATACTCTTCGTACCACACGTATTTACCTAAAAATACTGCAGCTACTCCTCCTTTATTAGAGGATAATCTAAAAGGTTGCAAGCCCCTAATAGCAGCTTGTAGATACTTCTCCTCATTGGAATGATAATACGCTCGTGCTAATACAGAGATAGCGTGTCCTTGACCCATACTAGAATACCTGTGGGTGCAGAATAATTGAACGTGCTTAGGTAATTGTATCGATGTACTTTGTTAGCAGCTGATGTCTTATTAGCATACCATCCAGGCTCAAGAGTAGCCATCCCGGGAGCTACTTTTCTTCTAACGGGGTTCGCCCATCCACCGGAGCTAATATTCTGATTGCCAACGAACCATCTCGCTGCGTCATAGAACTGCTCCATGTGCTCGCTTGTAGATAATGTCACATTATCTATCATGCCAGATCCATACAAAGTTATCTTTACCATCTACGGCGAATAGGATAGAATATCGTTAGAATAACGTTAATTTTCTTCGCTACATTTTCATTATTTTAAAATTTATTCAACTTTTGCCGTTTATATGTTACCTTTAATTTAGAGCGAGTCAGTTTCTTTTTATTCTTATCGTTTAAGTATAAACCTTTCTGTAAATCTATAACCAAGTCTCGGGTGAATCTTCTCCACTGATGGTTGATTTGACCGATTCCGTAATAGACGTGGTTGTTATAAGTATGCAATACTATATTACTAGCGATGTAATGAAGGTAGTATATTTCTTTTCTTTCTCTGGACTGCATCGTAATCATGATGCTGCCGTTGTCTTTAACATTGAAATCCCACTTCAGTACAAAATCCAGCACATGATCCAACTTCAGAGTAATTCCAGATGTACTAGTTTCCGGTGTAGCATATTTCATTACGTGACTGTTAGCGTGCTTATCGAATACTCTGGAGACGATGCATCCCTGAGGTATAATCCATTCTCGTTTAACCTTGTCTGAATCCTCTATAATCTTTCTACGAGGTTCCGGCTCCGTTAAGTTTTTACTGTAATGGGATAAACCGAATTGAGCGATTTGGGTAGGATAATAATATCCTTGGCTCTCCCACTGCGTAGATATCGGCACGCCATCGCTTCCACTGATGCATTTAACGCGCTCTCGAACCTCCACGTTGTAGTTCTCGAAAGTCATGAACACACCCCGAGAGTCGTATTTTCCCTTCGGATTAACGATCTTTGAATAACTATGCAACCATTCGAATCTTTCCAAGCCATCGTAGGTCGCTAGCTTCCCGTAAATCTGTCGCATTTCAGAAAAGTTAACGTACCATTTGGATAAACAAGTCGGTATATTAATAATTACCTCAAAATATTTATGAATAAACGAGAATGGTATGTAGACTTCGTCTCCTTCTTTTCGGCACCCAATAGAATAATCACCATTTATGTGGCAATCTATTTCTTGATATCCAGTCTCTAAATTTTGTCTATCCTTCATAGAAATTTCAATAAAATAACATGTTTTGTGCGATAACATAAAATAAATGTACAATGCATATTTAGAAATATTAATCTCCATTAAACTTACGTACACGATTCGAACTAAATACTTTACTTACTCTATGTTGGAATTTTGCTTTCCATTCGGTACTTTTAAAAAACGGCGGGCTACCACAATTATTCCATGATGTCAATATTGAGCTTAACGCAGCGACTACGATTACAAGCAATAGCGTCTTGAAGTTCAACCGCATCATCCTATGGAATTTGTTTAATTTAAAGTTTATTAGTATTAAGAATAGATAACACTTTTTTTTATTGTTTTCCTGTGTTTTAAGCAGGATGGCGTTTCAAGCTTATTTTTGCTTATATTGCCCAGCAAACTATAGTCCCATTTTTTTCCCCTCCTCTCTCCTTCGGGTCCCAGCAGCAGCAGCAGCGCACCGGAAGAAAGGTAGTCCCCATCTTTTACCAATACACCGCCCCGTGATGATTAATTTCGGTGATCTAACGGGAACAGGTGTTTTCCATCACGGCTGCAGCTGCTGGTAACACTTTGTTATTTTCAAATATTTGAAAGTCGTACTTAATACCTACTCATAAAGTATTGTTACAATGTTTGTCCCAGTTTCTGTCAAAAACAACATCGGTCACGGTTGAACATCGTGCGTTCCATTTTTAGAAATTACGAGGTTCTGAAAAAATGCGGTGCTCGTTAAATAACGGCAATAAAAATGTGATTGCATTTGTCAGCAGCTTTTAAATTGCATACATGTGGTCGCCCCGTTTGTGAAGATACGAGTCACATTCTCCATGAGGTTTATTTTGTGTTTAATCATCGATTACTAGCAATGCCAATGTGATTCATGCACGGCATTTGTGTGCCACCGATGCGTGCAGTCGGAATCTGACGTTACAGCTATTTTCGCTGCTTGCACTGTTTACTTTTTCGTAAAATGTGGTGCGCGCATTCTTGATTTTACAACATTGTTGTTGTCGAAGCATTGTATAAACTCCCTAGCACGTTTGCCACCGCTTGTGCCGAGTACATTTTTAATAGTTTTACGAAGGCTCCGATATAGAAAGGATTACATTTTTTATACTTACGCAACGCGGTGCATCGCGGTGCATATGGTGCGTATCCTATAGCGAATTCGGTACTTCGCACTGACTCTGCACTGGTGCCAGGAAGTGATTTGGATTGGTTGATTCTTATAGAGCTATCTTCGTTTCTATCAGAAACAACCAATCCAAATCATTTTCTGGCACTAGTACAAGGTCAGTGCTGGGTACCGAATTTGTTACTAGAAATTTTAAAGTGTTCACAAACTTATCTAAATAGTAGATTCCGAAAATAGTTAATCCGGACCGGCGCGAACTTTTGCGGGGCTAAAAAAAGAACACATTTATATATACATGTACTTTTAAACTGTATAACAATAAATATCTATGCATAGGGCTCCGTAAAATTTACGATGAGCTTTTCGTGGACCGGTGGGCGTTTTAAAGCGCGGGGTCTGGTTTCGGCGAACGCGTTGGACCCACCTCGCGCCGGCCCTGCCACTAATAAGAAGAATTACAAGTGAACCAATTAATCTGGATTCATTTTACAAGAAATAAATACTCTCTACTTTGTATAAGTGGCGATTGCAAGCATTACGCTTCTTTTGGAAGAATAATACCAAAAGTAGGAGTCAGGAAGAATTAAATACGTTCGCAGCACGTTTACGAACGATTTAAAGGCGCTATTTCATGACCGGAATCGCTCCATTGCCAATACGTATAACTCCATCTATGAGTCGTGATACACAATGGAATGTTCAATATTACTTGTGTACTAAAGAAATTTATAAGAGATGGAGCTGGGAGGACCATTGAAATATTGTTAAATAGGTATGTGCAATACATCCACAGGTTATTTTGAATTTGTACATATTCGGAATAACCATTAATATGCCCGACTCTGATTGTGAAAGGGAGGCGATCATCGCTATTAAACTTCCGTTTTCCAGCGTTCCGCGAAGTATACGCTGATACTTTTGTCAAAATCTCTTTAACTTCCCTTTTCCTATATAGCACTCCTCTATTTGCAACACTTAGATTTAAACAGATTTCAAAGCAATCCTAATAATGCGTATATAATATGTACATTTAAGAGCTTTTACGCTGTTGCACTTCGAGCATCACTACTGTAAGTGTCTGAACCATATCCGTGTGTCAATGGACCCTGATGATACATTACTCTTGTACTCTTAGATGTGAAACCTTTAATTTTTAGAAGTCCGTCAGATTAAGTAATTACTCCGTAAAAAATTGAGGCATAATTTTGCTTGCGATATGGATTCCGCGGCGGTCCTCTCACAAGTGCGAAGACATTTCTCTCAGGAACGTTAAGTAATGCTATATGGAACTGGATTACTTCTGTAAATAATCATTTTTTGCATAATGTTATACGACTTTGCGATTAATAGTTGACTGTGTAGTTGTTAGAAGTAACCCAACGAGTGCAAAGCAATTTAACTTTGTGTGTCTTTTGAAAAGCTTACGTACCATCCATTACTTTATTGTATAATCAGAAAATTCTGGTCTGCCACGTATCTTTTATCTTTTTCTTATTACAGGATTAGGTCCAGTTGGACTATGACTGTAATTACATTTAATAAGTAATTGAAATTACTTCTAGCTGGTAAGAAAACATGTTACAGTATGATTTGTAAGATCATTAGTACAGTTTGTTTGTTTATTTTTATTGTGTAAATAACATGTTAATGCGACGCCCAGGATTATAAGACAACATGAATGTAGATACAGCTTTCTCCTTCCTTTCTAATGATAATTACAATTAGCATTTTAAATACACGTTTCAAGTAGGTGTTAGCAATTTGTTAAAAAATATTTTGCAGATTACAGAAATTAGTAACGAGTGTTAAATAAGGTCTACCATAATTAAATTTGTAAATTTTCAAGTAATAAGTAGTAGATGATTTGTTACGGGAGCTACTATGTTTTTGGAGTAGCAAGTAACTTTGATGGAAATTGTAATTGAAAAAATTGGATTCATATGTCTGTTATTATATAATGAAACAATAATTGTTTTTTTTTTTTATAGAAAGTTTAAAATCTCCATATTTATTGCTGCTGATTTCTTTTGGTGTCGCTAAAAGGATTTCCTTTGATAGTGTAATGTAGAATTAATTATAATATGCACAGGTAAACAATGGAAGCTGTAAGTCAGGAAAAACCAATCCCCTCGCGGGGGTTGAAGCAAGTGAAGGTAGATAACTGGGGCACTTTCTTTCTCCAACGACTTCAGCAACTTTATTTTGAGGAGGAATTACTTGACCTTACTATTAAATTCCCCACTAGCGATATCACGGTCCAGGTAATTTTCAAATTTGTATATAGCAAAGTGAACCGGGCAGCGATTTACAAACATTTGTTAATAAATAGGATATTTAAAGTATTGAAATAGTAGGATTATTAAGTGGGCTAAAGTTAAAATAGTTAGAACTCTATTAATTCTGTGTCTGTCTCCTCTTCGTTGCAATATTGCAGTAGTAAATGAATTTTGAAAATATTCCAGGCTCATCGTTTAGTCATAACAACATGCACAGACTATTTCATGAAATTAGAGCGCGAGCAAAAAGAAAAAGATGAGAATTTCGATGGGGTGATCATTATGCCAGCGGATATGCCATATGAATGTGTCAAGTCCATTATAAGGTACATTTTACATTCGGAATTGGAAACATCTTTGTAACATTAATTCACATTCACACTGTCTTTACAGTTTTATGTATACTGGACAGTTGGAGTACTGGACCTCTGAGCAAAATGCTTTATACCGTACCGCGCAGAGAATGAATATGAACGTTTTAACGAAGCTGCTCGATGCACAATTTAATACCTCGTCCTTACAAAATGACCAGTCAACAAAGTGCAATACACGACCAGCACCAGTAGTTTCGAAGCCTTCAACGTCCACCACAAAACCAACGACCACTTCTAGCTCATCGTCAGGACTCTCAAGTCAGCCATTACCAGGTAGAAAGTAAGTATTTCACGTACCGATCGTATAAACAATATCTTAAATTAAAAATTGAATAAAAAATGTTTGTGGAAGACATGTGTTTTTGACCCTTCGCGGTCACACTTCTATAAAGTTCCGCGGTGGTCGCACTGGGTCCAATGGACCCGGCCGATACATATATTACTTAATTATATTGCACCATGAAAATGATGTGCCTTTCTGTTATTCCAGGCTCCCTATTTGGAAGAGAAAACTAGACGTGCCACAGAGTACACCGTCACTTAACTACGAAATGCGAACATTCCATGGGATGACCTCGACAAATAGGTCTAACGAGGTGACCCCTGGGCCTTCTCGATTCGATCTCCCTGAAGCCGAGGAGTTTGCACTTGGCGTGTTCTCGTCGTTCGACGATATCACGTACAACACAAAACCTATCGTCCAAGCGCCGGACAATTATAAAAGAGATAGTTCGCCTACTGGTAAATGCTCGCCGGACAGAGACAGTAAAAACGACACGACCGAGGATGAAGAAGACGACGGCCACGCGAACGAGAAAGGTCTGAAAGAGATAAATTCGGACGACGACTGGTCCGTAACGAGATGCTTGCAAAGGGACCAGGAAACGCAGCCATCGCCGTCGAAGAAGGTGCGATTCGATCTCGAGGAGAAAGAGAACATGGAGAAAGGAAAGTCGTCCTTCAAAGCGAATTCCGAAGAATCGATTAACAATCACGCTAAAATCATTCGAGAGGTGCTGAAGAAGTATCCTCACTTAGTGAAGAACAACAAGAACATACGCTTGAAGATAATGCAGAAGGAGACGAAATCGTCGGACAGCAACGCGGCATCCAAGACGAAGGTGTCTTACGTGGTTCTAAAGTCTGATCACTTGATGTCTAGCAACAACGGCGAGGACACCGAGTCGAAGAGCAACGGGAGCGTCGACGGGGGCGAGACCGGCCCTTGGAAGTGTAACAAGTGTGATATAGAAGAAGAGTACACGAATTACTATATGTACAGAAGACATATGCAAGACGTCCACGAGGAGAAGTTCGACCCGAGAGTGTGCGAGCATTGCGGCTACAAAGCGACCAAACGGAACATACTGATGTATCATCTCTACACAAAACACAACGTGCCTCCTCCGAAGAGCATGTGTTTCCCGAAATGCCAGGCCTGCTCCTACGTGGCGCTTTCAGAGACGCTGCTGGTGAGACATCAGATAAACCATAATCATCGCCCGACCTCGCGCCAGCACTCGTCGACGTCGGAGGAGATTCAGTGTATGCAGTGCTCGCAGACGTTCAAGGACGTCACCGAACTGACGACGCACGAGATCAACACTGGCCACAGGAGTCTTTCAGAGGGCAAGGAAAAGGGCCATCGTTGCACTCACTGTGGCAAAGTGTTCGTACGCGCCACGAATCTGCAGGTTCACCTGGACTGCGCGCACAAGGATTTACGCGACACCGAGGCGGTGTCGGTGCCGACTATCTCATTGGAGCCATCTTCCGAGGCGGAAGCACTGAGCCACGTCGCGAGTGGCATAGCAACGTCTTTGGGCGTCGGGGACAGCGTGGTGGCGGACACTCATGAAGTAGCCTCGAACGAATCGGAGTACATCGTGCCGGATATGCAGCTAGATAATATCCCCCACGACATGTCGTATAACGCGCACGAGCTCGATGGCCAGCCTATGATCATGCTCATCGACAATGAGAATTTCCAGCAGCAGGAGAGGGGGCAGCAACAGCAGCCGCAGCAGTTGAACATATCTGGCAACGAGCAGATAGTGATGCAGGGTACGGAGAACGGAATGATCGTTTATATCCATGGGAACGAGGAGCCGGAGAGGCAGGCGTACGAAACCTTTCAAACGGAGGGCCTCGCTGAGGAGACTGAAGAGATAGTGGAGGAGGTGGTCGAAGAAGTGGAGGAGAAAGTAATAGAGGACGAGGAGATGCAGGTGGAGCAGACAGAGATGTTAGAGGAATGTAACGTCGACCAGGTGGAAGAAGTTATACAGTATGTGGAAGAGCAGACGGAGATAGTGGAATACGACGAGCAATGCAGCGAACAAAGTAACAGTGCTGACGAACGTCACGAATCAGTTATGATCATCGAGGAGGAGCACGTCGAAGGGGAGCAGGATCCTGAAAAGGACGATAAGCAAACGAAAACAAGGGACTTTACCGAGTGGGACGAGGATAGCAGAGGATTAGTTGAATCATAAATAACGATATTATTGATTATTATACGGGCTTTGTCACTTTTTATTTTTTTCATCAGTGTCTATGACTAACAGAACGACATGTTCCCATTGCATTTCATTCGGCTTCTTTCTTCGATTTCTGTGTAACGGATCAAGGATATCACTTTATACAGGGCGTAAAGAGTCCGGCGTGAATGGGCTACCTTACTTTTAGGAAATTTATTATCATCAGCGAAACTTTTACGAAGTAACGTTTCGATTTTTACAAATTGCAAAAGATTCGGGTGTTTATTTCAACCTCTGTTAGAACACAAATATTTGTATATACATATAGCTTAGAGGTATATATAGAGTGGGTTTTCGTAGACTGTCGTTCGTATTGGTGCGAAAAGAAGAATCGAGAATAGTAATGTTTGGAAGTGGCAAATATCGGCAACGGCGATGACAGCGCGTAACTCGCAACTTCAGTCTTCGAGTACTCACTCAGGGTAATGTATTCGATTGGTAGAGTTCTGATTTAATCAGTTGTATCTGCAGAGGGTTGTTCACAATCTTCCCCCCCCGTTTTCTATAATTATAACGTTTAATTCTGTTGAACGTACAATTGCACAAGTGTTTGGCAATGGAGAAACGTGAAATACAAGGACCTATACAATAGAAGCATCGATTTTACGATTAACCGCTAACTGCACATGTTCAATGCAAGAATATTTAAAATAAAGTGATTGAAAAAGTATGCTTCCCTCGGGAGTCCTTTCTTAGACACTGTAATGGGGTAGGTTGCCTACGATAATCAATTAGAGTCTAAAATAGGTATTTGCAAGATGAATGACATAAAGTAACATATAATTGTGTACTTCAGCAATAGATTGCGCCTACAGAGTGCTGCGCGCAATTTAAATACATCTGCATTTAAAATACACCTGCATTTTTGATTTTGTGGTTTTCTATTTGCGTGCTGGAGATGAAGATGCCTAATGGCCCGAGGAAAGTGGAATTAGAATGCAGGCGAAATAGAAGGCTGCATGTCAAGATAGAACTCGATTCTGGTCGTCATAAAATCACGATTAACTGAAATCTTTTATTTGACGTTTCACCGGATAATTATTCACCACATAAAATTAGTTATGTGAAATTTTTATACCGAATAAATAGCGTACATATACGTTTATATATGTAAAAATATCCTTAGCGGTACAACTTTTTTACGTATAACCATCTCGTAGTGTTTCATTTGTACTTTCTCGCCTGTGCTATAATAATGGAAATATACCGAATGCTTGATCGAATGAGAAGTTCTTGGAAGGGACGTAAGACGGTTTGTCAAACTATACATTAAGATGGTAAATAAACTAAAAATCTATCGACTTTAGAGTAATTACAAGCCTAAAGTTGAGATATTGTAGTAATGATTAGCGAAATGATTGTAAGATTGAAACAATACTGTTCTCGACAGAAAATCGGGGAGGAAAATGCTTAATAATTATCGTGAAAATTATTCTAATTCTTTTAATTCGCAAACGAGGCAAAAGTGTCAGGAATTTTAAAGAATTCAAAGAGACAAGTAGAAAGTAATTAATTGGTGATTTCAACGAGTGGGGTAATTTTAACTCTGCGATTTCTTGATTGTTTTTATTTATTTAAAACGAAATTCTTTTCTATCTCGTGTCTGGACAAATATTGTGCATTTAATTATAAAAGTTTCGCGCTTTAACCATCACTGGATTGCAATATATGATATCACGAAGTCATTATCACACCACCTCTAGAAGTGGGGTGAATACACCCTTATATTTTTAAATATTTTTAACTTTTCTAAAGTAAATACAATAAATTACACTTTTAATAAAATAATGATTTCCATGGACTGATAAGTGTTTCGTAAGTGTATGATAAATTCGTCGTAGAAAAATGTTTAGGTAGGATGACGAAATGCCACCTTTTTTCGAAAGATAGAAAAGTACACCTCCAGCTTGAATTCAAGCAATGGTCACGGGGCTATCGACTCGCTTAGGAGCATTGCATAGTCAATAAAACATAGCGTTCACTTATACAAAATACGATTTTTATCATAAAATATTTCATGAATCATTGAGTGAATACAAATGGTTGAACATGGGTCTAATATCCTTTGGTTCTTTATTCAGTTACGAAGTTCTACTTAAATCGGTGTTATTTAAATACGGAAGTGGAGAATACGCATTTCGTATATGGAAATAGTGCAGGAGGTCAGAGTTTTCATTGGCAAACTTTTCCGTAACGTTTCCCAGCCGAAGTCGTGGGAACGAATAGATCTTGTTATTTATTCCCAGTAACAGTGAACGAACCAAAGTCAGGCCAGGAATTTTCGAAAACATATTTAACAATAAGTCGATGTTAGAAATTTTGAATACGTTTATTTCTTATATACTACAATTAGTAAAACATGAATGATTTAAGGAGTCTCCCTACCTTGACGGATGAAAAGTGATGCGAACTTTGGGAATTTTTTAAAACAAAACCATTAGACATATTTGCTTCCAGCTTTGTGGCTTCATTTGTCAATCTGTATAAAATGTGAAAAAAAAATTGTGTGCAAAAATAGTGGTTATATCCGGAGTTATAGTGCTTCAAATAGAGCGCCTTACAAAAATCGTATGCGCGTTGTTAGCATAAAATCAGCCGTTGTAGTTGTCTGAAATAGAAAATTTTAAATTTTCTGTAATCTGTATGAGTGTGGCTATCGCCTGAACTAGATTAAATGAGAAATACTGAAATTAAAAAAAAATTGCAGCGTCTAAAACAGACATCGATTTCTGCAAAAATTCGCTAGTTTTTTAAGTCGCAAAAGTCTAATTTTGCAAAAACCGACTTAGTTTTAGTAGCAACCAGAATGGGACATCTACTGAAGATATATGCTAAGTTTGAAGTAAATCGGGTGATTGGTTTTTGAGATATCAAGCTGACCAATTCGAAAAAACATCGTTTTAAGAAAAACGCGTTTACAGTTTTAGGTACTCTTTTTTTTAATTAAATTTTTTTTAAGATGTTGCCTAAATATGTACAAATATAGGCACAAAGTTTTCAATTAATATAACTTGAAGGTTTCTCTTAAAAAAATCCCAAATATCGCGCTCCTTTTCATTCCGTCAAAGTAGGGAGACCCCTTAATTAAAAATTTTAAGAACATCCTGGAAGTCAATTTGGAATTATAAATGGGTTCGTAGTACGTTTGTAGTTCTAAGTGGATAAAGTCAGTTAAGTGTCTGGCCAGTTCAAACATTATTTGGTAGTAGTATCATTAACTTTCTTCCTTCTGGAGCGTCAGTATAGTTTCAATACACAAATTCATTTAGTTACATTGGTGCACAATGAAATAAAAGCATACCTGCCGCTTAATTTAACAAAGTACATTACATCCTGATCCCAAAACTGTGCCACAAAATGCACTGTACACGATCTACGCCATAATACAAACTATACATTAAAAAATCAATCTCCCATCCACAGTGCGCAACAAAATCTAAAAGCTTCAAAACTTCAACGATCTGCAACAATCATTACGACCAATCCCAAGAAAGAAGCCGCTACAAAAGCTAGCAGAAAAAAATCCGAAGTTCTAAAATTCAAGCTTCCAAAACTACCAGCACCATTCGAAGCCGACGAAAATCGAAGAAAATCACCCCAAAGATATCCCGAGCAACGCTCCACGAGAAAATGCTACTAAGCTCCACCAAACCCCCCGTTGTCTTTCTCCGAAAGCACCGGGTGCCCGCGTCCGCCAAAAATTGGCAGCAGGGGCGTCCAAAGGGGGCCATCGAGCGGTGGCACCCCCTAGGTCGCCTGGCAGCCGGAACACCACGGGAACGTTCCCCGAGGCGGGAACATTGCGCAAATGATTCGGGCAAAACCGCATGTACAGGAAACGTAACCAGTAGCCCCGGTCGGCGGTGGCGAGGATGGCGAGGACGGCGATGATGGCGGGTGGTAGAAGGGACCGCGGCCGCTCCGATCGTGACCGTGGTAGCCGGCACGGGGTGAAGGAGCGAGCGAGCGAGCGAAAAAGCGGAGAAAGGGAAATAAATGAGCGAGATAAATCGGCGGGGGCCGCGGGAAGGGCCCAGGGGAATACAAACAGCGAAGGAAGGAGGACGGGACCGCGGGGCCCCCCGAACGAAGGGAGATAACGATGCGGTCATGGCGTAGGAGGACGCGAAGGGAGGCGAGCCGCGGCCGATGGTGGTGGCAACGGTGAAAAAGGGGGGCTGCGGAGGTGAGAAGGTAGGAGAACCAGCCTCCGCCAGTATCCACGTGTTCAGTGTAGTAGCGCGTTATGACCCGGATGTTAGATCGTAGCTGCAGTTTTGCGAGAACCTGCCGACCCGGATGTCTCGCTCGCCGTCTACAAGTGATCCACCACTAATGTCCTCCTGGCCACCGAAATATGTTCAATCGGTAAGTAGTCGTCCATCGCGCGGACCACCCTGGACGATCGCGCCTTTTCCACCCGGGGAACCACTCTCGTCCTTCGATCGCCCATCGGTTAATTTCTACCCCCTTCTGTGAGCGCCGACGATGGCGTTTCGCGGTGTCGATGGTCGATAGATCCGCGGCGGTTTCTGGTATTTATCGCCGGCCCGTTTGGTCGTTGGCTTCTTACCGAGGGACGCGTTTTGGATACGGTGGTTCGCGGTGGGGTTGAAAAATTGCCTGTGGCAACGGGGGAATAAGGTCAGATGCGGAGGTGTTCGGTGGAGGTTGATTGTCAGGCAGCTTTAAGCACTTGGGGCGAATTATTGCTGAGTCGTGGAACTTGTTTATTTCATTGAAATACATTAACTAATTACATAGACATTAGCAACGATGGTGCGTCTGTTTAAAGCTTGCTTCCTTTGTGACATTATTTTAGTCTCGTCTGCCGTGTGTTTGCGTTCAACGATAAGAGTCATTTGTTTTTAACATTATACGCGCAGCGGAGATATACTGTCCTACATCAGCTCGATGGGTACTTAATGAACAGAGCGCATCGTTCAATTTTTTCCAAACAAGATATCTCATTTCTTTTCGTTCCACTCGAAGGTAGAATCAAGGGGGCATTTTTTAATCTACTGTAGCTCGTGAAACTTTAAGATTTCCAAACCTCAATTCGTAAGCTAGAGAAACTATTTTAAAGGCAACCGAAATCAAGGAGGGGGTAAGTTTCCGTTTTCGTGGAGCCGCGATTCTCTCGGTGTCTCGAGTGGCGACGAATACGAGCGAGAGCTCGTGCATTGAAATATTAACGAATCGTTCGAGGCTTCTGAAAAAAAAGAGGCTGTAAATGGCGCGTGTAGATCTAGGCTGATCCGTTTGGGTATAGCGTATCAGTAACATCCGCGTGTGCTTGAAGGATAGATGCGAGCAAATCAACGAAAGGCGCCAGCAAACTCCGAAGGGACCTGATAAATGCCGAAATCGCCAACTTACGTGATTTACTGCCATTACCGCCCTCCACCCGCCAGAGACTTTCCCAGCTACAGCTTATGGCCTTGGTTTGCGTATTCCTCCGAAAAGCCAATTACTTTCAACAAGGTAAGCACGACGAGATGGATCTAATCGAAATGGTCCTAAGGCACCCCGCGGCTTTGGAAACTGGCGACGCGTGAATCCTATCGTCCCCGGCTTTCATTGCGAAACTATTTTGTCTCTCCCGCGTTTTATGCCCCTTCTTGCTGCATTTAATCACCTTAGTATTGATGCTAGTATCGGGGTGGGAGTACGTTCTTCTTTTAGGGTTTTAATGGCTTCGTTCGAGAAAATTCGATGCCCATATTTGGTTCGAATGCGTGGAAAGCAAACTACGAAGGAATTATTGCAAATTATACTCGTAGAAATTATATTCTCGAAGTCCCTAGTTTTCAATTCAGTGTCGCATCGTTTTGACGAATTGATATATTATACCCCGATACAAAGTGGAATTCAGTTTTTAATTGTACGTTTATTTTAGCAGTTTGTTACTTTATTTTATTTTTGAAAGATTTTCAGGGTAAGACAGTGTCGAGGGGAAAGTGAAAATGAAGGAGTTCTTCTCTGATTTTTGTTGGATCTTTACATTTAATTATCTCAACTCTTATATAATTCTAAAAATCTAGCACTTTATTGTTAAAAAATTATCGTTAAATTTAGAAACAACTTTGAAATTCTGAATTACAAGGCAGGGGGATATTAATTTACAAATGCACGAAGTAACTATATTTTACCTAAATTAATTACTGCCACGTTTCGCGTAAACAAGGGACAATAGGAATCGAATTTTTTCTCTAAATTCTTCTTCTTTCGTTTCACGTGAATCAATAATAATTTAAACGTACATTCTCAATTTACAATAAGAGCAATACCCACTCGACGCGGTGCACAATAATTTCGCAGGGTTTCTATTGCACGTTTCCAACTATATATACATAAAATACCCCATTTATTTCCTTAAATCCCAATAATTGCGATATTACAGCGCACAGATTTGGAAAGAACATTAAAGAAAAGTCTCCCTTAACCGCGGTATAATAACGCAACAGCGTCTACATTCAGTAAAACGTTACGTCTTTATCCTTTATAAATTCATCATTTAACCACCCCATTCTCCTCTTATCGTTACGCGAAGCACGGGACGTAATTGTACGCTTGTAAATTGCAAGGAATAGTAAAAAATGCCTGGCCCCTGGCCGAGACCGTTGATTCGTTCGCTTGTATAAATTAAATGGCTTCGTTCAGCGTTAAAAAATAATTGAACCGCGGTAGGTATCGAGCAACGCTAAGAAGCAACGATGAAAAAAATGTAAACGCTTTTGCGTACAGTTGGTGCACGGTGAACGTTGCGCCTTTGTTTCATGGCGAGACGCTCGCCGTTTTAATTTTTCCGCTCGCCGTCCGCCAGTAGACGTTGCGCGTCACCGCGAAAACCATTATCAAAATATCGCTAACGGCGCTGGTAATTACTGGAATACGTGCACTACGACACTCGACAAGAGCGTCGTGGATTGTTTTGACAATTGTTCCCGGACGTCCGGGAGCGTTCTCTCGATAAATAAAATAATCCTGGCAACTCGCGTGTTAAAAACGACAGCTTGATTATTTTTTAATTTAATACTCGAAACAATTGTCCTGTTCATTCCATTGCAGTTGTGGCAAAAGATTCTACTTCCCTTAATGCGCGTTGCGTACTTAAATTATATTAATTTCCTCTGCGTTGATATTTAATTTCGCAGTTATTTTTTAGTAATTTTTTAATTTCTTTAGACGCAACCCGTTGCTTCTTTTTTCCGCTCAGATCGAGTCGTTCGACGCGCATAGTATACCAAAGTGAAGTCGCGCAGCGGATTACGTAATTTATATAGAAACGCCTGAATATTTTACGCGGCTAATGGCTACATAGGAAAGGAATTAAGAATACTCGAATTGACATCCGCTTCGATCGTTAGACTAATAAATCAGGCTTAGAACCAGCATAACAGCCATTATTCCTCGTCTCCGCAGCTCCGCAGTTGTGCCACTTTTTCCACCGCGCTCGCGATAACTCGTAAAACTCGATTCAACCACGCGAATTCACAAGGGACAGTAATCTCCCAAAACTCAAGCTTCGGGTACCACAAACTACCCAGAATTCTCAGTTCCCGGTACAAGCCTCTACCATTTTCTACCTTGGAGCCTGCTAAGGTCTCGTGCATCTGGAAACAGCTTTATATCAAACCCCCCAAAGGAACTGTAATCTTTTATTCCCGATCTCGATTTCCAAATTCAACTTAGCTCAAAGAGCCAACAGACAAGAAACAGTCCGAGGCAAAGCATCGGCTTTCAATCCCCCTTACAAAATCACAAGTTAAACTTCTCAGCTAGCTGAATCCAAGGGTGTAACGATTGCAAACGCTCGGTCGAAGAATTTCCCGTGTGACCAAGGATTTCTCGCAGGAATCTCGAGTTTCCTGAATATCGATCAAGCCCTCTCCCTCCACCCGCCCCTGCCGCGGTAACGAGCATCACCGTGGCAGGAATTATTAAACGGTCGTTGGAGGATCAAAAACTTGGGGCATCTCCGTTGTGCAAGCGTAGAGAGTAATATATAGGCAAAAGGTAGGGAGGTAGGTAAGGCAAGAAGGTAAGATCGGCGTACATTCAAACTCAGCGGAGTCTAAGCGCGAGTTCCGGGTGATCCGCTGACCTGTCGGCCTTTGCAACAACACTCTCACGCTCCTGTAACCCATACTCCCTCTGTATCGTCTCTCCGCTCTCGCTCGTTCTTTCTTTCTCTCCTACATACTCATTGTTTCACAGTATTCGATACTATAGTCCCGTGTAGCGCCGTTTGTAAACGTTGCCCATGGCTGCATTAGCATACGCTTCTTCCCCTCTGCTCCCTCCCCCCCGTACCTGCCCTCCCCGCGCTCCCTTGCCCCACCGCCTTTCCTTTTTTTTTTCGTGGCTTTTTCTTTCGCCGGCCCTTTCCCCGGGACAGCAGAGGAAACGCCAGCGCCCAAAACGAATTTTCCGAGGCTGTTTTCCCCGTCCGACCCTGGACGATTATGATTCCTCGGCGACGATCCCGCACGAGAGCATGGACCACTTTGCGACTGCAGCCAGCTCGGGCAGCGGTCCATGGGCTCGGTTTCGTGGGGATATTGTTGCATCGGCGGCTGCTAATTTGTGCCAAGAATGTTTGTAGATGAAATGGTTGAATGTAAATGAGCGCGATTTCTATTTCGAGCGGGAGTGTTTCAGGGGGATTGTGAGTACGTTTGCTTGCTGATTTTGTGTATTTATTTATTGCTTGCCAAGTGACGTATTAATGTTTTTGTTTGGATTTTGAATCGATTTGGTTCTAGTTTCTTCGCGATTTTCTTGCCCGCATGTGAGACAGTCTGGAAGAGTGTTCTTTTTGTTATTTTGCTGATAAACGGGTCTTATCGGAAGAACTTTGGAGTTCAGGTGTTTATGAATAATAAAAACGGCTATAACGATAAGTCCGCGCGTATAATATTATCGACGCTACTTTCGTGACTGTTCACAAACTTTGTAAAATGCTCGTGTTATCTTGTGCAGGCAATCTTTTGAGTAAAATCACAGCTCAGTTTAGTTATGGGCTGAAACAGTATCGGTATAGGATTTTCTAGATTTGACGTAGAGCGGTTTACCAAACGATGAAACGTAATAAAAATTAGTTCGTAAATTTTTGCATTTATTCTTTCGATAAAATAAACCCTTACCAAAATTTTCTAACATTCGCTGTGATTTTTTGTAAAGATTCCAGGTAAGGAGAAACTTAAGGGGGTACACCACCTTGTACGTTTAAAAGAATGGATTTTAAAATTTGGTTCCTCAGGTAATTTTTTCTGTGAAATATTGGGATCTTTTTTGGAGATGTTAGGCGACATTCTAAATTTATTTTCATGCATTATTTATTGCTGAAAGTTTTCAAATGGAGAAGTTATAAGTACAACATGTTTTGAAAGCGATTGGAACATAACAAATAAAAAATTCTTATTTCAACTTAAAGGTAAATAGATTTTCTTCAATATAGCGAACGGTTTTTATCATACTTTAATTTGTTCAGTTTTTAGAAACCTTCAAAGTCGAACTGTTTAAGTGAACAAAAAAAAAATTCTTTACGAAGCCACCATTTTCTTACTTTGTAAAATTATTCAAAAATCGCAGGCTGTATTGAAGAAAATCTATTTTCTTTCAGTTTAAATGAGAATTTAGGCCTAGAAGGTGGTGTACCCCCTTAAATAATGATTGCTATATGGAGTATTATAATATTTAAGAATTTGCAAACTCGTGAAGCTTAAATCCACTTGAAGTGACCAAATATACTTTTTGTTTCAGCCTTGAAAAACTGTCCGTCCGACTCTTCGAATATCCCGACCCCTAACATAGGATTTTCAAAAGTAATATTGTTTATCATCATATCGCATTGTATTTCTGACCGTTAATTACTACGGTACAAATGTTGGCCATACAATGCATGCAATTTTTCAGGCCATGTCCGGATTTATAATGATGATGACCCAGCAAGGAAAGCTGTTGTATATATCAGAAAATGCAGCAGAATACCTTGGACATTCTATGGTAAAGTAATTGCAAAGAAAGAACGATTACGGTAATCAACCATGTTGAGAGTTCCCTATAAGCACGATATAATATCTGCCGTTAGAATTCCATTCTACGAGAACTATGATAAAAAGCAAAGTCAATTCTTTTAATATGCCATTGCTCGTGCAAACGTTCTTTTATTATTTAATAGGACACGAAACTTCTGTCATAATTCAGCTTCAACTCGGTATTATTTTAGGAAGATTTGCTTATCCACGGAGATAGTGTTTACGACGTAATAGACAAACAAGATCACATGGTTGTACAAAATCAATTATCTAGAAACAGTCCAATTCCAAGTGACAGAAGGCTGTTCCTCTGTCGGATCAATGTATCTAGAAATTCCAGAAGACAACTCCGTTTTGGAGATCAGAAGGTAGTTTTGCAGTACACTTTTATTTCTGGGGCGGATTTGGATACAGGCTTAGTGGGCTGCAGCCTACGGCGACAAATTTTGGGGAGCATCAAATTTGGGAGAGTAACAAATATTTGGGAGCGTCAAATTTTGGTAGTATTAAATTTTGGTGGCGACAAATTTTGGGGAGTATCAAATTGTGGTAGTATTAAATTTTGGTGGCGACAAATTTTGGGGAGCATCAAATTTGGGGGAGTGACAAATTTGGGGGAGTGAAAAGTTTGGGGGAGTGACAAATTTGGGGGAGTGACAAATTTGGGGGAGTGACAAATTTTGGGTACGATCAAATTTTGGGGGCTACAAATTTTGGGTAGCATCAAATTTGGGAGAGTATTAAACATTGGGGAGCGTCAAATTTTTTGGGCGAAAAATTTTGGGGAGCATCAAATTTTGGTAGTATTAAATTTTGGGGGTGACAAATTTTGGGGAGCATTAAATTTTGGGGAGTGACAAATTTTGGAGAGCGTCAAATTTTGGGGAGTGATAAATTTTCAGCGAAATAAATTGGAAAAGGTTTAAACACAGAGGCTTAAGACAACTTTAAAAACACTTCACTGTTTGTCATGTAGAGAATTAGCAATCACTCAAATGTGAGTTGCCATATTAAATTAATTTTGATATTGTCTCGACTCTTTTAAATTAAAATAGTTGATGATATTTCGCGAAAAAGGCGGCTGACGCTTGTTAGCCTTGAGGCGCCAAAGCTTCAAATCCGCCCCTGTCTGTCAACCCTTTCCCCTTTTCCTTTTTATGTTACCCGAATATGTTATACAGGGTAGGTATTATTTCCTTTACATGTTCAGTTTTATTATTATCATTTTATAGGTGGTACTTGTCGAGGGTCACTTTTTACCTTTCGTTCCCGTTTGCAATCGCAACGAGTTCGTTTTCCTTGCCTCGTGCACGCCCGTTGTTCTACCAGAAACTAGAGAAAGTATCGTGCAGGGGGCGACAAATATTTTTACCACGATCCACTCAATGGACATGAAATATCTCCATATCGATAAAACGTAATGTGATTTCGTCCGAAAGGACCCAGATCTGTATTAATGAGCGTTTCAATTAAAGTACTTGTTTTCGCGTTTGCAGGGCAGAAAGCCATTTAGAATATAGCCGTAATGAGCTGGTGAACGTGTCATGGTACAATTTGTTACATTGGGACTCCATAAGGACAGCATATTGCAAGCATCAAACTGGTACAGTTATTTGAATCCCGCATCTGAATTATTTTAATAAATAATTTCGAGACCTTCGGGCGTTCTGATATCATCCATGGTTGTTTCAGTTATTCAATCCGACCAAGAACGGTCCGCAACCGCGTTATTGAGATTGCAAAGCCGATCAGGGCGATGGTTTTGGGTGCACTGCGTTTTACAAGTGAAAGACACCTCCGAAGAATGTCAACATCCTATCATTGTGTGTACAAATCAAGTTTTAAGGTACTGATAAACACTGCCGTTGCCCTTTATGAATTTCGCCATAAGAAAGTGGGTGCAATCACATTTAAATTCGAACTTCTAATACTAATATTTAAAGTAGAAAATGAAATGACTGATTCCGCGTGACAAAATAAGACCACAATGCAGGAAATTGCGATGGAGGCCCCGTTTATTAGTTATTAATCTTTGGAAATTCAGGCAAGGGGCGCCTGAAGAACGGCAATTTGGCGACCGGCGGGTCGCATCGCGTGGGTCAATAGGGGTGCGTACAGTCGTCGCCTCCAGGCGTTCTCTACTCGTATTTTCAAACATTAATAACTAAAAAAAGAAGCCTCCACCACAATTTCTTTACTCTTCAATTTCGTCTCATTTTACCACGTAGAATTGGCCATTTCATTTTCTACCATCTGTGGCCGAACGCCCTGTGTAAATATGAATAAAATATTTGACCATTTATAGACACTTTCAATTGAGCTTTAAAAACTTCTCGTCTACCGTGAAGAGCTACTTTCTCAGTAACCATTAAACATGTATAGAAGCTAGCTTTCGAAGTAGAAGTAAAAGAGAATGGAGCACGTTGTAGCAGTGAAGATGAAGAGACACGTTATTACAGTGATAGGGAAGCTGAAGTAATGCGCTCGAGTTCCTGGCTGTACCAGTATTCGTCCCAAACGAAGTTCACCTACACGATCTGCTCTGGTAACCAGACTCGCAGTGTGCCATACGCTACCGGGAGCCAGAACAATCAGCAGCAAGATTACACCCGCTCGCTGTCCCATACCCACAGCAACGACGCCCAGCAGTCCCCCAACATTCGAAGCTCCGAGCAAGACTTGCATGGCTCCTCGAAAGCGCAACTAAAGGATTACGCAAGGAGCACCCGGGAGGACGCGGAGCCGGTGGACATGTCGATAAGCAGCGGCGAGCACGAGAACAGGAACGTTCACGTGAACATACAGCACGGCCATTACGCGCTGGGCCAGTTTACAGATAGGTACAAAGCGCAGAACAAGAACTCGTTGAACCTGAGCAGTTACCGCGCGAAGTTCATCCAATGCCACGGCCAATACAACGTGGACACCTTGTCCCCAAAGTATTACATCACTGACTTGGATAAGGAGTACTGCTGCAACGAGAGGAGCAGCTCCCACAAGCGACTCCAAGCCAAGGTGCTGCCAACGGTGGCAGGGTCCACCGTCGACCCCTCTGACCTGCCCATGGAGCATTGGAGCTCCAGTCCAGTATGGTCTGATACTTTACAGAGGGTACCAGACGTTGTTCATCAGGAACTCAGCCCGTACGTCGCGACGCCGACCACCCCTGTCGACACCCCGGATTCTGAGCTGCACACAGAGACGCCGATCTTCAATTTCGACTGGGCGGCCGAGCAACACGTGCCCAATCTGAAGATCACGTTCCGCAGCTCGAACCAGGGGCCCAGGAAGGTCCAGGATGTTCAGCCGATCACGTTGCAGTTACCGCGCAAAAAGGGCCAGTCCATGAGCGACTCTAAAGACTTTCCTAAATGAGACTGTGCACTTGTCGAATTGGTGCTTCACAACTAGATAGGCAAATGTATTTTTTTTTTCTTTTAAGTGGGCGCAACTAGTTTCGAGGTCTCGAGTCTCTGAGCAAGACGGAGGATGGTGGAGTTTAAATGTGGAAGGTAGTTTTCGTGGATCGACTAATTAAGTCTGCTCTTAATGGGACAGGTAGGAGGGAGCGTCGGAGTATGGTTGGTATTGCGCGGTATTGTAGCCATTCTTCAAATGAAGGTAATTCGAGGTAATGGTAGAGATTGAAAGTTGGCGCAATGTGTCTGCGGTTCCAAGGATTAGTTGTTGAATTCGTTTTCGTCGGAAGGAAGAGCTATCAGTATTAAGCGAAATTCGTTTTTCTGGTAACAGAAATTTGTAGATGAGATGCCATAAGGTATTAGCGTAATAAGTAACAGATGGTAGAAGCGGAAGGTACGCGATATTCATAGTAAATGTTAATTGAAGATGAACAGGTGTACCTAATTGTTAGAATTAAAAGAGAAAGTACACTTAAGAGAAACTTTAGGATGAAAAATCGAGTCATAGCTTTTTAGAAATCATTCTCACTGTAACGCAACGCTCGTCAACGGCGGGCGTAGCGGTGTAGCAGCAGCTAGGTTTTTGGAAATGTGTTTAATAATTAATAATCATGTTTATTTGTGTAAGGTAGGAAAAGTTCAGTGACATTTATTGAAAAAAACAGTGTCTGCTAATAAAGGATATTTTTGACGTTATTTGAAATCATTAAACTGTGACTAACATTCCTCTTCTAAATGGAATATCGCTGAGGAGTCTATATAAATTATTGCAACTGGGCAAAGCAAGTATTGGTTTTTAGAGAATTAAGGGTTTCTTCGGTATTGTCGCAAATGCATGAAAGACGATGTAAGGAAAGGATTTCCTTCATTCAAATTACGCGTTCGATAAATAAATAACAAAATCTACTTTCTACTTATTACTACATATTCATTTTTACATTTTGGCTTTGTATCAAAAACTAACATTTTTTATACATGACGAGCATCGTTAAGAACAAAATAAACGAACGTTATATCACAAAGGGGGTGTAGGATAATTCCAGCTAATTAGTCATTCGAGTTCGAATCGATCAGTTTTTTCGATCTATGTCTGGGATTTTGATGAAACTGAACTATGGTTTAGTCATCATTTTATTGGTGTCGAATTTGTTTAAAAAATACAGGTCTAATAACGTGTCAATAAGGAAATTACTCCGTAGCTTCTACATTAGTAGAAATAACGCATTGTAGGAAAATCGAGCTTATTTCGAGAAAGCACTGTAAATCTCGTTATTTGTAATTTTAATTCTTCCCGCCAGTTGCGCATGGAAATTGTTTTATTTGCAATCGATAATGTTGCATGGGACGCAGAAATACATATTAAGGGAGGCCTAGGCTGTACTTCCGAAAAACCCCAATTTTGAAAATAAGTTCTTTAAAAAAAAAAAGATTACAAAAGGTGTTTTGGCGACTTGAAAACATTTTTTACCATTCAAGTGTCACTCCCTATGTTGCCGACACTGTTGTAACCGTGGGAGATTTGAAGGTGGCTTTGGAACTAATTTATGACGTCACCAGGTAGGTCCCCCTTTGCTCATTCACGCGCATGCGCCATTGTGGGGTCTAGCGATGACGCAACAGATATCCATTAAACGTGATAATTAAAAGGCAATTGCTTGTGAACAAGTAATAAAAATGAGTGAACAAAAATGTACAAACGACGAACGATCGATTCCATATGAAATTATTGGGAAATAATGAAACAAAAAGCCAATCAGTATAAGTCCAACTTTCCCCGAAAATGAGTTACGTAGAATGAAAATGAGTTACGGTGTAAAGCCCGGTTTTAATGCTAACAGAGTTACACTGATTGGCTTCTGAAGCGAAAATTTTCGAGGATTACACGTGGAACGTTCGAAAAACCTCTAACCCCCTCATCGATTTATGGGTAACGAAGAATTAGCTGAACTTTTTACAAGGGCAATTTCCTAAGACGTATGCAACAGTTTCTAAGGCTAATGAAACACCCAGATGTATTAAAAATAGTACTTTATTTATCAAACAATGTATAATTTAGAAAATACTGTGTAAAATAATTATCATCAATGATACTTTAAAGCTTCTGCACCTGCTCATTGATATTCTGTGTACACGTCCACTATTTACGAAATCAGTAGAACCATGCTATTCTTAACATTTTTTTATAAAATGAATTTCATCATAAAAGTAACGAATTCATCCCTCGCCCGCTCCCATGGCCCCTTACATAATTATAAAATTCCACGTGCTTGCTACCTCGTAAAATATCAAAGTTCCAACGTGATCAAAGAAACTCCATTAATCATTCTCCATTACTGAATTCATACGTAGTAGAATAAAAGAAAACGATTCCCTGCAACGTATCAGGTATACAATGCAGAGATAGCTGTTGCAGCGACGATCATTAACGATCGGCATAGAAAAGATAAATAGATACTCTCATAATATATTAAGCATGTACAAATATATAATTGCAATTTCTGTGACCCTTCTCGTGGACGGAGCCTACGACCTACAAAGTCTATGACGTTTCCTCTTCCTTCAGGCTTGCTTCCTTCGCGTTAGCACCGAGACGAGAGCTCTTTAAAACTATCACTGGATCGGGGGTGGGTGTTCCAATATTAATCGATAGCCAGCTGCCGAAACGTTCCATCCAGGCCAAATAGATCGTCATGAGTCTTTGGCTTTCCAGGTCGAAGCGCCTCGTTCGTTTTCACGGATTCCTGTTCGACGAACCACGGACCGTACTCCTCCAGCTTCTTTAGCCAGGTGTCTGAAAGGGAACAGGCAATCAGGCCTTGCAGCAAACTTGCGTCTGCTTATGTCCCAGCCAATTCCAGCCGCGGATACCACCCCGGGGAATGTTAGCGCTTCGAGTGGCGCAAGGCTTTGAAAACTGCTGTTTCCAGAAAGGAAGGTACGGCTTAACACGTCCCGAGCAAACGATCGGGGACACTCGGGCGATACTTGTAACGCTTTCCAGAAAATATGAAGCCATTAGCGAGGCATACTTACGAAGAATAGGTATACTGCTCTTGGTAAGTTGCACATTAAAATTAATATTCCGGAACGTAATTCTTCTCAATATCTTCTCAAAAATGATTTTTCAACCCTAACTTTGAACGCAGTTTTCACCCCCCAAATATGAAAACGGGGAGAAATAAAAAAACACGTATTTCTTATTTTTCGGTCCTCTATAACATATCCAAAAATCAATAGATCTGAGAAGCACGGCAACGCAAGTGGGAAGACGATTTTACTTGAAACCTACCATGGATAGCCTGAATGGGCCCAGCGTCGCCGCCATATTCCGTGGGCAGTATTTCCTTGGGGATGTATTCGTACAGCGTCTTCATGTCGCTGTGCATGAATATTCTGTTACGTATCTTCTCCTTTAGGAACGGCTTCACGAAGTTCACGATAGTGTCCACCAGCGGGCTGACGTTCACCACGTGCACCTCCTTCAGCTTCACCGGATAAGCCTCTTGCACGCAGATCAGGAATTTCTTCACGATCGCAGGCGTGAATTTGGCAAAGTGGGCCGGCGTCGCGACGCTGGCGTCTAGGATGTACACGTCCCCGGCGACGCCCACCTGCTCCTCTTTCAAGCGAACGTCGCCGATCATTAGCACCAGCTTCATCGCCTCGGTCACGTTAGGGGTTGGCAGATCTTTGTTTATCCCTCGCATCACGATCACTCGCCGACCGTTCTTGGTCAGGCCAGGTAGCGGAGGCACTTGACTGGAACAGTAAAAAATTTGTCAATCATCTGCGACACAGAAAAAGACTGATCGAGACATTTTTTTCAAATCGTTTAGAGACTGACACTACATGGAGTTTAGATTGCGTGCAATAGAGATCACCGATCACTCACGCTATCGAATTTCAAAGGACAGTTTATAATTACCTGATACTTGTCAATTTCGCAAAGTATATGCGAGGTTCTCAGAATGCATTACCAAATTATTAATACCTATTTAATATTCTGGCGGGATTTCGAATTTGCTCATTTTTTCTGGATTTCTTTCTGCCTTTCGTTACTGTATATTTTCTTGCTTGGGACTTTTTTTTATTAGGAATTAATGGTAAAGTAGAATGTGCGTTGCGACAGATAATATATTGTGCCAAGTTTATAGTCACGAGTTTCTCGAAATTACAGCGCTCAATTTGTATTTCACTGATTTTTAGGGAGCAGGCCTACCTAGAAATTTCCGATTTTTATAGTATTTTCTTGAGACACGACATCTTGAAAATATTTCCTGAAAGTGACAAGTTAATCCGACCAAAATTGACAAAGTTACACGCGTGTAAGTAAGTAGGTGTTCCTCGGTGTAGCGCTCAGACCAAGAACTTTAAACGCGTTTTCTTCAAAATCTTGTTTTCAAAGACGGTGACACACATAACTCAAAAATTAATGAACGGATTTACTCGAGGCTTTGCAGGCTTATTTTGGGGTGAAAAATCTAAGCGCTATCGGGAGCTATTTCTTTTTTTTTTGCCTAGATTTTTTTACACTCGAAAATTGAGTGATTTTTTGCCAAATATCGATGCTTCAACTTTGCACAGATGCCAATTTGTCTCAAAATAATTTTTTCCAAAATCGGGCCCGATAGCGCCTAGATCATTTCATATATTGTCTAAAAAAATTTCCAATTTTCAATTTTGAATGATCCTGCACCGAGCGCCTAAAAAAAAGAGCGTCTGGGGCATCGCCTATAACTCACAAACCTTTCAATAATTTTTACCACAAAAAATACTGAAATATCCGTAAGACGTACTCTTTCCAATGGACTAATGTTTAATAAGAAAAGTTTCCGCGGTTTTTCTAGAAAAAATTCTGAAAGAAGCTTGTTTTTTTTACTGTTCTAGGTGGGCCTCCCCCCTTAAGGTGCAAATCCATGACGAGATAAACATATCGTGTCTCACATGAAACTTGAATCTCATGAGACAATTATTTCATTATTTTATTACTTTATAATTATTTCTCGCGACTATTCTCATTATTTGCATGTAGTTGCTACTGAGATTTTTGCAAATATTCGCACGTTTACAATTACTTGAAATTATCAGGGAATATTTTGCGAAATTTTTACAGAGTTAACTACGTTCCAGTCTTTTCGATAAATGCCTCCATTTTTTTTTGTAATTGAAAAACTCCGTGAACCAGCAAAACGTGCGGAAGCATCGATATCTTCGATTTCAATGCCCTCCCATTGTATTCTAACGAAACAATTTTAACTTTTGAAAAGCTAAAGCTAACGAACCAGGCTATTCTGCTTTAAACTTCGTTAGGTTTTTGTATTCTGTATGAATTGTGTGCACCGTAAAGCAACACCGAAATTTTTAAAACATTTCTGCTATAGACAATGCTCCAATATGCCGAGTATTGAATGAAAACAAATTAGTTCGATAGAAGGTAATAGTTTAATTTTAATTCTAAAGTTTAGGCACATGTACGAATATTCTCGGATATTCCATTGTTAAATATAATATTTATGAAACATATGAATGAGAAAGTTTCAAATAGAATTAGAGGTGGTTAACGCTGTATGCCAAACGAATTGTCTGATTCACACGAAATTTAAATATTATTAGAACAATTTCAAATATTGCTAGTGTATTAATTTTTTATTAGGAACCTGATAAATGAAGACTCCAACCTTACAATATTATTTATCTCCGAGCGTAATTATCCTGGAATTAATAAGCTCAAAATTTTGGAGTCACTCGAAGCTCGTAATAAGTGAATAAATATACAATAGAATTGATATAAACAAACTCAAATTTGGTATCCGCAAAGTAATTGATTTGCGCCTTTGGGAGAAGCATTCAGGCCCCATAGTCGACTATACAGCATGCCATAACTTGCTCCTTATGAAAATGGAACTGGGTGCTGAATGGCCAAGGTTTATTGAAACCAACTGGAACTTTTCTCGTTACGCTATGTAAATTCGTTTCCCCAAAGTTTCGCATCGTGTCACCGGCGTCGCTGAGATTGCTTGCAAGCAATGAATTAGAGAATTTTTCATTTAAAAAGCACGATAACCTTCCACACTACAAATACCAGATGCACCCCCCTCACACAGCATCACCTTGCCAAAATCTTCCAACAGCACATTGTATCATTTCACTGTACCTCTATTATTTTAATCAAAAAGAAAAGAAGAAAACAGAAAATAGAAGATAGCGAAATAAATATTCACGCGCGTTGCCGCAATTAATCTATAATCATTACTTGCTCTCAAAGTCATGGGAGGGAAGCTAAGATTTCTTACACGACTTTGGTGACTTCTCTCATTTCTGGGGTGGTGATGTCCCTGTTGTTGAAGAACTCGGGGATCGCCGTCCTCATCGTGAAATACATGTCCAGCTTCCGTTTGCACTTCTCCAAGGAGAACTTGCAGCCACGGAGGAACGTAATTAGCCTGTAATCGTCTGGAACGAGCGAAAACGACGTGAGAAAGATCGCGCATATAGGAGGCAATCGTTGGCTCCGGGAAAAGCGTAAAGTCACCGAACGTTCTCCCCCGTCATTACTCTGCTTGAACCGGGAAATGTTTTGTAACCTCTGCGTTGTCGGGGAAAACAGTGCGCGGTCTCGTTAAACTCGTTTTTATCCGAATCATCCTGCTCAGACATCGATGCACGTTGCAATTATTTCCGCCAACATTATTTAAGCGCGTAGCCATTCGCGTATTGTTCGCGGTGCAATTTTCGTTAATAAGCGCGCCGCTGCGCGAGCACGTACTTCCCTGACGACAGAACGTGCAACTGTCTCTTCTAATCAGAGGCTACTTTGGGGCAATTTATGTCGCAACTTTGGCGATCATCTAGGCAACGGACACGTTCATTGCATTATTAAGGAAACACATGAAGTAAGATTTTTTTATAAGCCTCGCCGCACTTTATGAAAAGTGGAATTTGCGATTCGAGGTACATTCGTTATTTCCTACGTGAAGTAAGAAGGTTTTAAAGCCTGTAGGAATAGATTTAGTAATTCCTATATGGAAGGGAGCCACGGAAAAAAGACTCGGGGGCGCCGGGACTCGAACCCACGATCTTTGGGTCCGTGCGCTACTGGCCAGGCGCCTTACCAATGTCGCCAAAGCCGACCCCCGCGGTCGAGAATTTCAAAGTCGAGTTTCTCGAAAAGGAAGCGCAATATCAGAAAATTTTATTCCTTCTTCTCGACTTATTTACTTGTTATAAGGCGAAAAGAATCAGTAACTTTTTTCTATATCGCGCTTCACTTTCGAGAAAATCGACTTTGAAAATTGTCTTCCTGATCCCACACTATTTCATGGAAACGCTTCTCTGATATTCTAGAGGACCAAGAAGTGGGCACAGTTCTGTACTTGAAATTACTGCTTTTGTGCCGTTTATGATTCGAGGAAATACAGATGGAAATACTGTGACAAGTAAAGTAGGGTCATTAGTCAACGTTTTTATGCTCTTGACGCAATAGAAAGAAGTTACTTCTTGTCACCTATTTGTATGCTCCTTCGCGGACTTGTAAAAATGAATATGTCACAGGCAATTATGAACCAATTATCCTAGTAACGGAACACACGCCTCTATAAAACATGTAATACTGAGTTAAGACGATGTAGAATAAATTATTCAGTAACGAGGAATTAATTTCATTTTGGTAAATATTAGGCGGTAGGGAGAATTAACCGGGTTTCCGATCCCACGTTTATTTCTTTGCGAGAACACGCCTAAACCGTGCAAAGTGTTAAAGAAGGTTTAAGACGACATATTGATTGAAATTACCATCGAACGTTGGCAAGTGCGGTTGTTTGGTTAGCCATTCCTTGATGATCTCGAGATCCTTGTCACGCGTTGCCACATTTTCGTTCAGCTCAGCGCGAATCTGCTTTAACATATCGTCCGCGGGTTGAATCAGCAACATCTGAAATTCATTCATAATTATTATATAGACATTTCTAATTGAGGACTTTGCAGCTGGAGGGGTGCAGCTCTATTTTTGACAATTTTTTAGTTATGACGTAAAATATATGTAAAATAGAATTCTACATCGTTTGGTGCAAGTTTGATTTATTGCAAATAAATAAAAATATAAATATTAATAATAAAATAAAATATTATATATAATTACAATATTAATATTAATATTTGTATTTAATATTGTAATATTAATATTAATATTAATATTTCTATTTGTATTTTAATATTAATATTATATTGAAATATAATATTAAAATATGTATTTTATTTTAATATTAATATTATATTGAAATATAATATTAAAATATGTATTTTATTTTAATATTAATATTATATTGAAATATAATATTAAAATATATATTTTATTTTAACATTAATATTTCTATTCCCTTCTTAATATTAATATTAATATTTTTATTATAGAATATTTTTTCGCCAAAAATTAAAATAAAAAACTTAACTCAAAACCTACTACTTATTGTGTGAAAAAATATATATATATTTCCATTAGTATTGTATTTTTAATGTAAAGTCAAAGCAATAATTTTATAAACAGTTTTTTCTAAGTTCCTCGAAGTTGGTAAAGATAGAGCTGCACCCAAGGTCCTCAATTCTACTGTGCCCTGCTTTTTGTACTAACAAAGTAAGCACACAGATTTTAATACAGTCTTATTATAAAAATATTCACTAATGGCAGGTAGAAACAGTTACCCACTACTAACATAACAGTCGATATTCTTCCTGAAAGTTCTCTGCAAATGTTTTGCCTGCTGTTTGTCATTCTATCGCTCGATATTAATAAATTATATAGTATCCTAAGCGCAGTTTGTCAATGTAGACCTCTGCAAAGTGTTCAAACCGTATAGAATAAATAGGGAGGCACCTGTACAGTTTAGGCTTGCCCGTTTATTACGAGCAGGTCAAACTGCATAAATAAAAGCGACAGAACTTTCCAAAGTCATAAAACAGGCTCAAACATGTGACTTCCTCGTCCCATGAGAAATCCAAAAGTCCTTTCTGTTGCGTAATTTGAGTGTTTCCTGTATCATTGTGCAAAATTTTAATCCGCCAGATAATGCAATGCCCGCACGTGCAGAAACTTCTCATTTACATCTGCAAAGTTCTCTGGTGGCTTTTGTTAATCCCAGGAAGTAAAATTAGAATTAACTCGAATCTTGAGAAGTTGAATCTCGAAGACTCGAATCTTGGAAAAATCGTAATTTCCCTCTGCATAGGGGTTGCTTGCTTGTTTATTTCAGGTACAACTGTCGAAATCTTTTGTAAAAAATTCTAACTATTGTCAAATTTAGTTCTGCACATTGGAATTTCGTGTGGAGCAATCTACCTCGGGCAAATTGAATCTACTAAATTCTGAAATCCGTAGGTAAGCATTGTAACAATTTTAATGGATACGCAGCCGTTTTCGCGTTAAGGGTAAATAATACCGTAACTGACCACTGCTTGAAACCAGGAGGAAATTACTGTTCATCTTCGATCACATGCGGAATACGCATAGTGCGCACCTCGTCGCGGTGTTGCGCGTGCAACGCGTAATGCGCACTGTAACAGATTGCGCAAATAGCCGAGATATCCATCGTTCTTATGTGAGAAATTAATGCTGACCAGAAGCAGCTTGCCCAACGCTAAACTTTCTCTAACTCGTCACGGCTGACCGAGAGGAACCCGTATTTCACTTTTTCTTTCAGGAAAAGTAGCCTCTGATGTCGCGCCTCTTCTTGCTCCCCTCGCTAGACGATGCTCCCATTTGAGGAGGGCTTGCGCAAACGAACCTGACCCACCAAATTTTTATCTCAAGTGTAGCCACACAGCGGGAGAAAGAACGAAAAGAAATATGTAGCTTCTTTCGACGGCGCTGCGACCGATAAAACGTTAAAATGGTAAAAGTAGAAACAAATTTAGGAAATGATTTCATCTTGTACACTTTACAAGGCAGGTAGTTAAAATTTTGAAGGCCGCAGTTAAGTTTTTAGTGTAGGCGAAATTAAACAGTAAAAAGTATTAATACAGAAAATAAAAAATTATAAAAAGGTAAGTAATTCTTTTTCTGCGTAATAATTTTGAAGGTTTTATCTTTAATTTCGAGGGAAATTATTTAGAATGTTCCAGTGTTAAATATATTTTTATGGAAACAACCATAAAACCGAGTTCTCAGTTGTTATTAACAATTCCACTTCTCTATTACTATTCCTCACTGAGCAGGAAATAAATTCATAAAGATAAACTTTCGCTCGTTTTACAGTCCGTGTATAATTCAGCGTTGTTTCAATCGTGAAATCATATTTCAGACGAATTTCTCTAAAATTCTGGAACAATAATATTGTATTAACATAAAACTGACTTTTGTGAAAAACACCACAAATCAGTTTCTAATTACGAAGCAGAAAATTTTGATCTCGGATCTGCTGCTAAAAGTTACGTATTCGTTTTCGTCACACAGAAGTGTTATTCTAATCGATGTCCTGCGAAAGATTTCCACACCGAATTCCAGTACCGATCGACATGCGAACGAAAGTTGCGCGTGTTTCGAAAAAACGTTCGCGGTACTCTAATCCATGTTAATAATGTCCACTTAATGAGCGAGCACTTTTTAATCAGCAAGTGGGTATTTAAAACGTACCATTGCGAAACTCATCCACGCGATACGGTGTCCCTGAAAAATTTCTCTTTCGAAAACGTAGGTACCTACGCGAGATGTAACTTGAAAATTTCAAACCTTCACCACGTACGAGTGGTGACATAAATTTGGTTCCAGGGGAGTTTTATTTTTTAGAAATCTACTTGCACGAGATTGCAACTGTGAAATCTGCACTGTGAAATTTGCATTCGCAAATTCTATTTCTGAGGAATTCACCGCGATATGCATCTTCGTGAAACATGTTGCTGAATTTCCATTCGCGAAATTCACTGCCGCAAAATGCATCTTTATGATACCTATGTACCTCCGTGAAATTTATTTCTGCAACATGTATCCACGCTACATCTACTTTCACGAAATTTATTTACAGAAAGTTACCATTTCATATAAAAAGTCTTCGTAGATTCTCTATCTACCTTAATAATCGTTCTCTAAATTACAGTGTCTATTATTACGCTTTAATCTACGCGATTAATCTACGTTGTAAGTGGATATTATATTTTTTACAAACACGTATTTTCCAAAAGTATATTCCGAAAAAGTGTATAATAATTTTTTAAATATAGAATGGTAAACGTGTTCTAGTACAGTTATTATTATTCATAAAAATAACAGTAGTTTTAGAGATAAAAATTGATGCTACTCAAAGCTTCGCAGGATTATGTTTAAAAATCAGAAAACACTATCCCTGAATCACACCTAAACCCTCGTTTAACACGTTCCGTGCCACGTGGGCCACCGGTGGCTCACGATATTTATGAGTAAAACTTTCATTCAAAGTAACCAAATATCTCTCGATTCCAATGGAGCAAAAAATCTGAAATTGTGAAGAATATAACACAACTACTATTCCTCTATAATTAAACCTCTCAATTTACTTTCCTCCTCGCTTTTTATAGTCCTACCAAAAATCTGAATCGAACATTCGAATACTCCATTCTTCTGAAATACAGATACGTTGTGAAATTATTAGAAAATTATTAAAATTATTAGACGCTTCGTTCGTCGCGTGCTTTCACACAAAACAACAACTCCAGAATAACCATCGCGATGGTCACCGGGAATCGTTGCTTAGAAGGCTGAAATCGTGGAGGAAAGACCGAGATCGGTCTCGTTTTTTCCCCACGAAGAAAGGCACGACACCCGTGCACCACAAAATTGCACGTATTGCCAATACAGAGTCCTTGGTGAAACCTGAAATTAGGCAACCCGATGGAAAGGCATCTTACGGACGTGACGGTGTATTCAGACGTACATTCGAATGGAATTCAGTAGAGTGACCAAAGACCGACCCCATCTCACAAGGGAAGATCTCGAATCCGAAAATTCAAAAAATTCTGAAACTTTGTGATTATTTAGGGGATTTCCTCCCGATTACAACGCAATTTTTGTTTTCTGCCCAAATTCACTTGAAGGGGGTGAAATTAACCCCTGAAAATTCGGCTATTTTCCGATTTTGAGTTATAACTCGCAAACTGTAAGAGAAAGAAAAAAATTTCAAGACAAAAGTCACTTCTTTTAATTAGATCTAGCAATTGGTAAAAAATTATTTTACAATTCACGAGTTATAACAGAAAATCAGAAAATAGCCGAATTTTCAGGGATTAATTTCACCCCCTTTGGGTGAATTTGGGCTGCAAACAAAAATTGCGTTGTAATCAGGAGGTAATTCCCTACATATTCACAAAGTTTCAGAATTTTTTGAATTTTCAACTTCGGGATCTTCCCTTGCCAGTTAAATTCGATCGGCAAACGCACGTGCGTCAAACGCGCGTCCACGTGTACGGGAGAAGAGTCATTGAGAAACGGAATTAAAATGCTGTAAACAGCAATGCAGATCACCTCGCCGAGCGCTGAAAGATGAATGCCGCCGCATAATTAAACGGAAGTAGCGTTTTGTAATCTTCGTCCACCAGCATTCTCTCCCCTCGTCACAATTGTCTTCCATATGAATTGGAAAATGAAAATCAACGAAGCTTTTATTAGCATTTGTTAAAATTCGAAATGTTGTGAAATTGTCAATTTGTTATTAGGAACGTTTGATTGGGTAATAAATTGTTGAACGCGAGGCACGTGCAGAGAACAGGCAGTGGATGGCTTGTGGGGCTGGGGTGAACGAGTGGCTGCAGTGTTGTATTACGATACGTCCACGTGAATGAATTTCTCGTTATCAACTGTTACGTTACGCTAACTTGTTGCCATTTTTACGTAATTCTGTGGCGCATTTCTCGCGGTGTTTGTACACCGGGAATGGTAACGGAGCGTTCCTTGTGCTCGGCAGTGCGACAGGTCGATTTGATTGCCACGCACTTGGATAGGAGTGCGCAATTAATTCGACAGGGGTCTTCCGCGTAAATTAAAGCCGGGCAATCCACCGGGAAGCTAAGCCATGCTACGCTACGGTTTAGTTCATCTTCTGGTGGAAACGCTTCCACAAGAATGTATCGAAGCTAATTTCTTTAAAACGTAGCATGGCACAGCTCAGCTTCTAGAGCTGGATTCCCGGCTCAATTGACGTTCTGAAGCGAGCAGCCCGAGAGTATATTAGAAAGATAATAACGCCACGGAATGTCGAAGAGCAGGCCATGTGCGAAAACACACACCCCGGATCACCAAGAAGTTCCTCAAAACACATAGACCACTTTCACAGTGAAAGTTCCATTTACTTTCTAGCACGGACAATTTATAAAGAAAACTGAAGGTTCACTTTCAATTCGAGAGTCACAATGCTCCGTGCTTCCTACCGTCATCTAGTATTACCCAAATAATTCGAAGCTACTCGACACGAATACAACACTCCGCAAAGGTATTCAAGAGCCACTACGAAAGTAGCCAAGAAGAGTCATCCGAAAACGTCACTTTCACTCTCAACTTTTACACTGAGGCTACTCCAAACCTATTTCTACGTCCTCAGACCCCCAGAGAGTATCTAGCATCCGCGCAACTTTCTCCAGAGTGCTCTCGCGACACACCACGAGACCTTGAAGATCGGTAATCGGTTAGTACCAACGTCTGTCTTCCCGTTAGGTCGAAACCGATCAGGAGGAAGATCTCTTCTAATCGCTAAAGCGTTCACGCGCCTCTGCCTTTTGCCCAACCAAAAGTTCGCTGTGCGTTTACGGGGCGAGGGAGATGTTCGCCTTACCTTGGTCAGCTGCGGCGGAGCGGCGATCGTGAAGGCAGACCAGGAAGAGCAGCGAGGATCGGGAAGAGCGATCGGCAGCGACGAGGTTCGACCGGTCACGGTAAGAGAAATGCAAGACGCTCGTGTGGCGAACCGAAGAGATGGAGAACGGTCGACGGAGTGGGAACTATTACCTCTTGGACCGGTTCTCCTTTATATCGCCGGGCCCCCCACTAGTGCTTTTCTCTCCGCGAGTCACACGGAACTCGGGGAACTATCGATACTCGGATCACCGACGCGGTGGACACGATTTCGGCGACAGGGTGCACCATCCCCCTTCGCCGTTTCGTGACGCGATCTTGATTGGCATCGAAGGGGACGTTATTTTCATTCGGGATAGGGTTTTCGTGCTAGCAACTTCGAAGCACCGTTCCATTGGTACCGGATTGTATCATGTGTCCGATGAGCCACACCTGTGGGCCTCGCTTCGTTATGTAAATGGTGAATGGGACTGTTTCAGCGTTTTCTGCGGGAAATATGTTAATATGATTTAAGACAGAACATTGGGGGAGTTATTTGTTGGTGACGAGATCTTCTGGGGGGATGAGGCTTTAATGGAATGGTTTTATGGCAGCAGTGGTATGAGTAGGGGAAATGTATCTGAAACAATTCTTCGGGGTAAAATGATTCCCGGATTCCCAGGGGGTGCGTGAAAAAATTTGAGTCTGTGAAGCTGATCTCATTTTCTTATGTTTGTTAGTGGGTTTTAAGTATTTCTGTTCATGGATTATGTACCAAAAATTATCTAAGATTTGATTTTTTAAAAATTGTTTTAATTTATGTTCGCATATTTTCTGACTGAGTTTAATTTCTGTTTTTATTTAAATAAATCAATGCTTTTTAATGTTCGTCTTATTTAGTATCAGTAGGTATAAAATGATCCTAGAGGTCATTTCTCTAGGGATAAATTTCATCTAAGCCAATAATAAAGTAGATAAACTAAGTTACAAAAACTACTTTACTTTCATTTAAATAATGTGCATTTGTTTTTTTTATACGAACGTATCGTTTTAGACACCTTTACCCTAGTACCATTGAACTATCAGGGCAGAGATGACAAAATTTTTATTTAAGTAAAATTTCGAATAACCAATAGAATTTAAAAAATTACTCGTTATGTGTTGAATAAAGCTAACTCGAGTTAACGAACTAATGATGAATAATTCTTTTAACTTTTCTTCGTTATTTGAAATTTTATAAGCATGCAAACGGGCCAAAACCAGAAAGTCTAAAACATTCAAGAACCCAAACTTTTATATTATACCATAGTATGGCATCATCTCGAATATGGCTCTGTAATTTGGTGTCCTTATTTCAAAATACACTGCAGGAGAATCGAGAACGTCCAACACAAATAATAGCTTATAAATCCGGTGCTAGTATTCCTATACATTGCCACAATTACTAGCCATGGCTATCCAGACTAAACTTGTTAACTCTTGAAAACAGAAGGATTATATCAGACCTGACCCTTTTACTTAATGTCATAAATAGCCGAATAAATTGTCAACCCGTGCTAAAACAACTCAATTTCAATGTGATCACTAAGAGCCTAAGGCATGGTAATCTTTTTAACGTAAAAACTCATCGAACCCTCTGTGGCAAACATAATTGCATCGATCGCAACTGTAGCATTGTTAATTCTTATCACGACCAACTTGACATTTTCTCCGATTCGTCTTTTACCTCTATTGCGCTGAATGTCTCATATTTGGCGAATTCCACTTAAGAAATCGCCCGCAACGTCCCTGGTCAATATTCCAAAATTTATGAAAATCTCTTGAAATATGGAAGTGAAATCTGTGAAAGAGTCATTATCGGAAAATACAGGTTTTTAATTATAAATTACGACTCGGCAACAGGTACATATAATTTATGATTTTTATTTTATTACAAAAAGGGAAAATCCCACGGTCGTAGGCGCGAGTATTTTGGGAATTCCCCTTGTATATTCATTCATTTATTTTTCCTTTTCTTTTTCTCTCTATCTTTCTTTCTTAATGTGCGTCCGTTTTTCTGCCTCATTTTGTGATTAATTGTACCAAAAGGTTGTCTAACCCGTCTATTGTAATTAAAATTAAAAAAAAAATCGGAGTCGGACACGTAAAAATCTTCTCCTTGTTAGAGATATTGGGGCATTTTAGTAGTAAATAAATATTAATATAGTATTACGAAGTTACTATAGTACTATTTGAGTAATGCTAATAAATCGGTAGTAGCATATAATGAAGCACTACGATAAAATAAATTTTAATACAAAATTGTAAATGATTTTAATGAATGAAATGTTTAAATGCTGCATAAATATTGTACATTTGTACGTAACTTCGATTAATTGTATCATCCTTTCTACGGACTAGAACACAAAAGAAACGAGGAAAAACTGTAATTTCTATTACGACATTATTATTAACAGTATAGCAGCGTGATTAGCCTTGGAAAAAAATTGAGCAAAAAGATTGTTGCGCTAGGAGAGATTACTGCGACACTGTTTGCGAATATCAACGAAAGAAACCGTGAAAATGCACAGAGTAGATCCTAATGGTATTCACTGTTTAGTTACGAGGAAAGTAAACACTTTGTTCAAATTCAAATAAGGAGACGTGCGATTCTGCGATCATCTATAGGTATTTTATCTAACATAGGTATTTTCAAAGCTATTCCAATTTCTTTTTCCAATAATTTACAAATTTAATTGAACTTCTAACTTTCAAAAACCATTCTCCTTTCCCGTATTAATTACGTAACTCTCAGCACACCAATTCTTCTTGGCTCTGCACTTCCTGATTTTCAATTTTTAAATGTATGAGTCAATTCATTTTTAAACGCAATAATGCGCCTTTCTTTTAACGAATTAATCGGAAGTAACGGAGACAGCCAGTCGTATGTAAATAAAAGTTTATGTCACTGCGAAGATAAATTAAAAAAGGTGTCCCGTGTATCGAAGAGAAAATCGTGGAAACGAAGATACGAATTCGTTAAATGAAAAATGAGGAAAGCAATGGCAGCTGACGAATTTTAGAAACTCCTGGAATTGAACTATTATATAATTTCAGAGCAGGAAGCATCGTGGCTGCGTGAGGTGCACTGCTTTTTTTATCCTGATAGACATCAAAATTCTTTCCTTTCGCAATCAACGGGCACCGTTATGTTACGTGCACGTAAAAAATATGTGCGTTACTAGGTTAATTAGAAACAGTTATTCTAATCCAGAAAAATTAATGTTTACGTACGTTTAAACGAGACTGCTTATTATAGTCGATTAAAGTGCAATTAAATTATTCTAAACTGCATCAGAGTACCTAATTTAAATGTTACATCAAGCTCGGAAGTATTATCTTCTTTCCAACCTCGACCGAATTTATTTAAATTTTATGTAGCAAATAGTTTCAACGCATCGTTATGCCTTTTACCGTATGCAGAAATTATGATACCTATATTCCCACAATACTTTATAAAACAACGTGGTGGGAACACTGTACGTACTGAAAGGAAAGAAAGAAATAAATATAATTGAACGGAAGATACTTTTCGACTTTTGTGTATTTAGAACTTCTAACGTAAACTCCATTCATCTGTCAAATAAAAGAAGAAAATTGTGAAATTTAACGTAGCTACCTATAAGAGAAGCGAAGGTGTTAACAAATTTTGGAAGACGAATGAGGAAATGCATTACGAAAATTCTTAAAAATGATTTTACCTTAAAACTTCTCAAAAGAAAAGGGTCATTATTATTTTAGAAAGATGTCGTTCGACATGCCAAAATATTTTCACGGCAATCTCGTTAAAAACCTTGAATTAAAATACAGGATCATAAACTTAATACAACTAAAAATACTACAAAAATTGATTTTGCCTTGATATACCTACTACCTGGAAAAAGAAGAGAAAAAAGGACACTTAGCATTTGTTTCGCGTTAGATTGGTGCGAGGCAGAATTGGAAGGAGAAGTTTGCCGGCTAATTGCTATCATTGTAGCGTCATGATTAGTTTCCTTTGCGAGTAGAAGCGCGGTTAAGATTGACTGCAGCGGACAACGATTGCGACAGCGCGTGTCGATACGACGAAAGGAATTCGCGCGTGCACGAAATTGCACGTTGCAACGATGGGATTTTGTAATTGTCTGGAATTGTTGTTGGTCTTCAGAAAAATTGGCCGCTCTGTTTACACATCCGATGTAGGGCACTCGAGGCGTGAAAAAACGTTCAACGAGAGATCACTATCCACCAGTAATCTGCATATCCTTTTATGTCGACGATCCCCTCCCACCGAGAAATTAGAAAATTGAACGAAAGTAACAACAGTCATGGGTGAAATTAGGAATTAGAGATGTTACATAATTAAACGAGATCTCTTACCCCATATTTCCTTACCTTCATTAATAATATACAGAACAAAGAAAAAGTCGATTCATTATATTGAAAACGCAAAAATTTTTTCTGGGTTAATACAATCTTTTTTTCTTCAATATTCAAATACGAATGGACTGTTTTTAGCAGTCCCGATGGTATCGTAAAATTTACAGGGAAAAACTAAATGCTTCGAAAAAATTATTCACAGTTTATAAGATCCAGTACTTTCTTTTAATCACGAACTTTCAGTTAACAGAATCGATACTGTTCATACTGACTCGAAAAGGCATTCTTTCAGTAGACTCGTACCACTTAATCGTGCTTGAAACAAGCGGAATTTATCTTTGATATGAAACTGCGAATTTGATTGGTCGCGTGACAGAGACCGATTAATGCAGGCAATCATAATCGTTCCATTTCGGTTGTTAAGGACCCTTTGGGAGTCTACAGGACGGAGAATGGCAGCATTACGTTCCGCGCGCCAAAAACTCCATCAATTGTACAATCAATAAGCAAAGGAATTTTTAACAGGTGAGGCTGAACGCGACGATTGCCGTGATTATGCCAATAATCATGCTGAATGTCTCTGCCATTACAACGTCCGCTGTTGAGTTTCTTGGTTCAATTTCTGGCGTTGCTCTTTTCTCAGTTTCTTTCCCAGTTCCCTCCTGCGTTTATAAATAATTGTGTTGTTACTTACAACAAACATTTCAAATGGTGAATGGAAAAGGTACTTTTTATTTAAGGCGTTCAATGCTGTCGACAGAAGAACCAAATCGAAGCATTTCAAAGGCCTGTTTGTCTAAAATTTGTGTGATAATTTGAAGACTCTTTTTACTTAAAAGAAAATAATGAAAGTTTTCGCTCTGACAGTGACAAAGATACCTTCCTAAAGACTTTTATGCGAGTTAAGACTTATAAGAAACAACAAGTTGTGGTATATTATATGTTGGGTATTAAAATTACCTTGCCAGCGTTCAATTTCAAATCTTGCGGTTTTTTGACCTCTTCGATCTGCAAAACAGAAATTGTGACGTGTTAGACAAAGTAGATAGCAATCCGGTGCTGCTTGTAGTTATTCATGTGTTCGGAATATCTCGTTCAATATTACACCGCTGATATTTACTCCATCAGTATTATAGTATCTTTATTGCACATAATTTTGAGTCTAATGAGGGAAGTCGTTGAGTACATTTTTTGAATATTAAGGGAATTATGTAATTTCAAATACGAGCAATATTGGGCCATATTGCAAGTGATATTAAAAAAAGAATTGTTGTAACAGTCGACGTATATGAGTCGAGCTCGGTGCAGTAGTGAAAGTGTTTATTTTCCTTTCGCAACTTGTTTAATTCATAAAGCAACACTGGATGATTAATCGTTTAATCGCAAAGTAACGACTCACCTTAGTAGAACTTGCAGCAGTCAGTGTCTTGTTGTCATTGTCCTACACCAAAATATTAATATTAATATCATCAAATAAATTATATTCAGATGTTTATGAATAGTACCATTAACAATTAATCCAACTTGTTTCATTCGGAGTATGTCGTATCGCGAAGAATATGTTCCCCTAACAAGAAGCCTATTAAAATTTCATTTTCCTCAATTACATTCACTGATTACTATCAACAACCACCATTTCCATTTTGACTACTAAAAAGATCTGTTGCACAAACTTGTTAAAATAATTTTATTAAAGAAAAACCTCTTCTATTCAATCCTATGCGATTTTCCATGAAACGCTTTGAAGCTATAAGTGTGTGAAAAATTATGCTTCCCTTAAAGAACAGAAGAATCAAATGCTGATTTCTCAACAAAGTTATTTTCGGGCAATGTTTTACTTAAGGAAATGCTTCAATGCATCAATCAAGAAAACACCGCAACCGGTTTCCCGATAAATAAGAATTTTTCCATTAAGCGAGGATCTATGTATATTCAGCAGTTGCATAAATATGTATATCGCAGGCACCTGAATTATAAAGTACTGGCCAATTCAATTGGACGAAGGAAACATCTAATGCAAAATTCTATTCTGCTCTTCATGCAGTTATAAAAAGCTCGTTTAATAATGTTCGAATAAATAAGGATGAAGAGGAATCTCGACACAGCGTCACAATTTCATATTGTGCATGAATCATGCATGTTTTCAATAATACCTCTAATTACGGTGACTTTCAAGTCGCTCCTTTTTGTAAAGTGTACTGTAAACGTCACTCTCGTCCTCGAGATATGTAAATGTAAAAGTTACAGTTTCAAATGTCAAGCCTCTCCTTCGTATCCTTCTCTCCATTCATACATCTTTCCGACTCGGATTCTATCTGACATTCAGCTGGGTATAGGGTGAAAGAAAAATGCTTGAAACTTGAAACTTACGGATTTCATGTCGGAATTATTTCATATCTTAACCCTTCGTTGACACTCTGGGTGTGAGCCTCCCATAAGCCGAGTTTCACTGATTTTGAAGCTCTGTACCCTTTTACAATACGTAGAATATCGCGGAGATTCGTGGAATATCTCTATTTTTTTCAATTACCGAAATACACTACTATTCAAAATAAATACCTTTTCTCCAAAGCCGACTTACAAACTATTTTTTTCCCTCAAAATATTATATCTGAACAAAAGCCCCGTAGATTTTTAGCTCCTAATATTGAAATTTGAAGAAGCTACACTTTTTTGAAGATTTCCTTATTTTTCTCGACATATGGAAATTTAGATTTTTTTTTTACTAAAACTGTGATCAAATTTCAATGAAAAAACTATTGGTATACATTCTGGAGACCTTGAAAAAGGCCCGTGATTTTTTTCATAACCATTGGATTCTTTAGATGAGAGTGGCAGTCGTTCAAAAATTGCTCTGGGTGAGAGCCACCCAGTATGTGAATGCTGATCGAAAAAAGACGTGTGCCAGCGAAGGATTAAACGGATAAAAGGTGTAAAAAGTTTGTCGTATTTCTTAAAGATGGTTCCGAAGGAAATGACATAGTTCTGAAGAATGTTTGTTAATCGAAGTAGTTCCCAGTGGCTTGGAAATAATTTCTTCAATATAACTTTCTAGCAGGATTCCATACACCTATAAATTATAAACTCTGGAACAGCATTTTCAGTCGACCTTTTGCGAACGAACCTTTCGTAGTGCAAAATAATGATGGAGCGATGTCGAAATGAAATATATGAAAATTGGAGGGTGAGAAATCAGAAAGGTACGGTGGACATCGAAGTGTCTAAGCTTTAGACCTCGTAGTTTATTAATAAAACAAAGAAGTGTAGAAAGTTAATGAGTTTGGCAGTAATCACGTGCTTAAATATTAAACTTGAAGAATTTTCAGAAAGTGGCGTTGATCAATTTGAATTCTAAGAAACCCACGACTTTTTTTCGACCAGTTTCTGCTCGACCATATCGAATTGCAAGCAATGCCATTTTGCACCCATAACTTTCTAGTTCAATAGAATTTTACGATTTCATTTGAAGTAGGGTTCCACATATGTGCAACCTAAAATTAGATATTCCGACAGAAACCTCTAATAGCGAACAGGCTCTGAAAGGGAAAGCTTTCCTGAAGAAAAAAAAAAACGAAAAACGCTTATAGTTTAGCCCCAAAGTACATATGACAAAACGCAGTCGCGTTATCATTTCGACGATGATCGAGCCGCCGTAACAAGCGTCACTCACGGATTAGAGAAAACTTTACATACAGTTACTTATCGATTCGTGCATACCCAGCCACATACGTTGGAATTTCACCTGATTTATCTTATACCCCCAAAGGTCATGGTTAATTTCAGGCTGTCATGTTCACGTCATATCGGAACCGTCAATTTATGTTACATGCAAGGTGTCGATGCGAAATCGATCTTCCCGCAGATGCCCTGCCCGCGAGCCTTTTCTATTGTGACGTCAAAAAATGGTAAAACTGCTGAGATACTTAAAAGCTGTGCAAAAATCTCTGGTGGCCTGGCAAACGAGTATGCATAAGAATTATTAGTTTCGCAGAAAGGCACTTGGAATATTTAAAGTGCTACGTAAAATCAGATGTTTTACGACACATATGTTAAAGGAAAATTTTATTTTCAACATCCCCTGACAAAAAGAAACAAACTCCATTGAATCGACTAAATAAGAAATGGACTTGGCGAAATCCTCACCAACTATATTATAATTAAAAAAATGATTCCTTAGGATAGATATAAGTTAAAAATTCTCTTGAATTTCGATATACATGTGCTCGCAGCGCCAAGAGGACAGAAGAGCGACAACAGGAAACATCAACCTAAGTTTTACCTGCTAACTGAAAAACTTAATTTATAAGATTCTCGAGATTCGCGAAATGTTGAGCTTGACTCGTTTAAATCGACGATCGATCGGGCTGGGTGCCATTTTCGAAGCTCGTGATTAAGGAGCACCGTTCCTCAGGTTCAATGTCTAGGTCACTATCGAAGGATGCTATTTATACGTGCCAGCGGCTTATGTCGAGCACACTTGGACAGTTTTAAACTGCCGCCATACAGGTCAATTTGCTTCTAGCTGTTACCGAACGCAACCCTGCCAAGCTTCTCCTCCATTTATTATTACGATCTTCGTCGTCCATTCACGATTATATTTCTACCACACGCCCTCAAGTGTAAGAAAAAAGCGTAGCTCTAGCCGTGCACAGTTACTGTTCGTATGCCTCAGAATTTAATCGAGGGGAATTGGACAGTGCCTTACCAATATCTGCGTAGCGTTTCGCGATATTCTTCTCGCGGGGAGTGTGTTTTGGGGGGTGGCTTTCAGCTGGGCAACGGGAAGTGGCACACCCTCGCGTCGGTGAGCTCTGCAGCCGAAGCCCTGACAGCGGCTGGCGATGGCGCCTCTGATGACCGTAGGAAGGTCCCAGATCGTCGAGGCCTCGCGAAGAGTCTTCGCGGCTGGCCCTTGGGCGAGGAATCGTATTGGCTTGGTGTCGTGGGAGCACAGGCCAGCCACCACCAGAAGCGTATCTTGGGACACCTTAATGCCGGGGCAATTTCTTGGTAATTAATGGGGTGCATTGCTTCTAATCATCGAACAAGGGGAGGACCAATTTTTTTCAAAGCTTTTAGCATTTATTTTAGACGTTAATGGGTTATCGTTTTCGAGAAAATGAAGGTTAACGTTGCTTAACGCTGCGCCAACATCATCCTGATGCACACAGACACCTCAATGCGTGAACGCAGTTGAGCTAATTGAATTCCACTGTAATTTTATTACGTAATTTAATTACATTGTATTTCAATTACACAGTAATTCAATTACAACGCGTTTAAATTACATAGTTCAATGTAATTAAATTACAGTGTAATTCAATTAGCAGAACTGTGTTAATTAGGTGATGTATTTCACTGTGTTTCTGTATTCATTTTTTTTTACATGAGACGCATTAGGCGATTGCCGTTATTTATTTCATTTAATATATATTGTAAGTCAGGTAGAGCAGGTACATGCTTCTTTTTTTTTACATCACGTTTGAATGTGGAAAAAATGTAACAAAGAAGTTTATTTGTTTTTATATATTATAAATTTATGAACAACACCATATTCATCACTCGTAATAATTTTTTTTTCTGTGTGAAACCTTCACCTACTTATTTCTTTCCCACCTCTTATTACCCCCCAATTTGGTTACCTTTTAATTCGTAATTCTACAACGACTTGGAATCAGCCACTCGCGTCCTTTACGAAAACGAAAAAAGCTGCTGCGGTTCGCTAGTCGCATCGCGATTCGAAATTAAATAAAAGATATTTGTAAAGAAGTCTGAGCTGCGAAATGTAAATCCATGAACACTAAAAACTAGAAAATATCAAAAATATATACAAACAAAATTGTATGTTAAACGATTTTATTAAAAATGCACTAAAAACTAATTCGTTTCTTCTACTACAATTCCGATGGTGTTTTTTCACTTAAATAAAATCGTGCAGCAAGGCGTTGCATAACAGAATATGAATCAATTTAATACAGTATCAAGCGTCGAAATGAATTTGTTGCGAGATATCCTGCTCCACGATTTTATTTAAAGTGAAAGAACACCATCGAAATTGTACTGGAAGAAAATAATTATTTTAATAATTATTATTATACATATATTAATAATTCATTTTCAGCTTTTAGTGCATTTTTAATGAAATCGTTTAACATACAATTTTTTATCTATTTATTTATTTCTAATTACTGGAAGTTGGTAAAGATGGAGCTGCACCCCTCTTGCTGCAAGGTCCTCGATTATGCGATTAATCATTGAAGAACTATAAATGAATATCGTTTACCTCGTGTTGCAGAAGCTCCACAGCGGAGGCGACTTCACTTGCAGGTATCATGGCGACCAATACGAAGCCTTTTTCAGTTTGAATGGACTTGAGTTCGCTAACTATGTCAGCCAAATTGGATGACACTAAATGAGATCTGCGGGATGGGGTCGGCTCGTCTGCAATGGCACCGCCTACAGATTCCACCAGCGAACGGAACAAAGCCACCCTAATTCTGGAGAACGCATCAAAAACGTTCCACGCGGCTTCGTCTGGTCCTGCAAGCAAAATTATCGCCCTTTTCATTCAACGCGATTACGTTAAATTAAAATCGAAAGAGTGCAAAGTGCATCGTCCCCAAAAATCTCTTTTTAGACAAAACAAAAGAACCTTATGTGTACATTTTGCAGCTGTCATCTCTGCCGAAGGAAAAGGCCCCACGAAAAGGAAGAGAACTCACCATCCTCTCGACTGTTTGGTGTAAACACCAACGAGGAAGCACGATTAGCTGGCTTTCCTGAATCGATTAAATGCCAGTCACGGTGAATTTCCGATCTCATGTTGTTCTCGTCGGCCTCATCGAGTTCTCTCGTAATGGTCATTGGTTCCTCGTGCCCAGGCGACGATGGGATCGTGAAGTTCGTGTTAGATAGCGTGCCTAAACGTAAATGAGGGATGCCGATGAGCGCTGGTCGAAGGGTGGCGCGTGACGCGTCAGAAAAACAGCCGGAAAGCGCGCCGGCATTGTCCTGTGAGGAGAATAGCGAAGAAGGGAGGTCGGTTGCCAGTAGTCGAGCAGTCCAGTCGTGTACTTGCGTCTTTGATCCTTTTAATTATTATATATTTCATCATTATTCACCACTTTGCTCCACTTATATTAAACTCTGTTTATTTTAATATCAACTGGGCCTCATTGCTCTAAAAGACCTCCATTTCCACGTCAAATTCGCCCAAGACTTCAGCAAGAACTAGGAGAAATCCTACATAAATTGATATTGTAGTCCCGAGAAGCCAATAACAATGGAAAAAAGTGGAAACTGATGTGATCGACAAGAACGGCGAAAGTTTCAGGACTGCCATTCCGAAGAAAAAAATTTAATCGCTTTGATGATTTATTTCGAAATGTTTGGACGAAGAAAAGAGGGGAGAAATTCGTGTAATTTCATTCCACCAATTACTCTGCTGCTTCAGAAAGGAAACAAAGCTGACGCGATTTTTCAATTCCACCTGTTGCCATCCCTTTAACGTCTCGAGCCCAAAACAGCAGCGCGGCCACGTTCGAGCGCAGGAAATGGTCGCAATCGCATCCCTTGCCCTTGCTTCCGGAAACTAATGCATCGTCCAGGGAGAACCGCGCCGCTTCTATTTCAGCGTTGTGGCAGCTCTGCGATAAATATTACTGAATTTAATCGCTGTATATTGTGCCGCAAAAAATCGCCACTAATTACCTTCCAATTAACCAAAAAATTCGTGACCAATTAAATTCTATAAAATACTGTCTCACATTTCTAACAGTTTGAACGCTTAAATTATTCTTCATAAAGAACAATGATAGGAAATACAAAAAGAATAATATTTCTATTTAAATTAATATCCACGTACTTTTAAGACCATCATACAACTAAAGCCAAAGTACACTCATCCCTCGAATTAGGGGTCCAAAAATGAACGCACTGATAATGAAACAGAAGTAGCCAAATATTTCTAGCGATAAGTATAGTAACGTCGAAGGAATTAAAAAGAAAATGTTGACTGCTTTGGAGCACAGTACGTCAAACTTCAAATTTATTTTCCTGAACTTTCATTATTATTGCTGCGGTGCAAATATGCGAAACAAATATTTTCACAACGTACACGGGCTTTTCTCTTGCGTATTTTTTTTCCAACCGACAGACTCTATTTACGCTACCCTCAACCGCGTAGAGAAAGAACCACGTGGGACGAATACGTGCCCCGTTTAAATTGAGGAAGGAGTGTAGCTTTAATTCGTTATTTTAAAAGTTATAAACCATACCTGAAGGTATCCGTCGACCGAGAACGCGTAGGAAGCCTGGAAATCCTTCCAAAAGTTTTCTGGATCCTGCCTCGATTTGGCAATCAAAAGCAGAACGACGTTTCGTGGACTGGCGACCGCGTCGTCATTAATTATATTCCCGGGATTAATCGCGGTGTCCTTCACGATCTTCGCGAGATGCGTTTCGTTCTCGACGTTCTCCAGGATAAATTCGGGCATCTTTTCGCGCGTCGTGTCGCCAGGACTCGTCTGCCCGACGGTAGCCTTCGTCGGCTCCTTCGTGTCAGAGATTTGCAAGGCTTTATCGACACCTGTCACCTGCGTCCTCTCGCTCGAACCGCCATCGACGATGACCTCTTGCTCAGCTTCCAGAGACGGCACTACGTTCCATGCTACTGGGATGTTCACTACGACAAATAATTTCACCATTTGGCACTTCCAATTCCATGGTGGAATTAACTGATCCTGAGGAACTTCGATATGGGACAAGTGGGCACTTCGGTAAACAATTTCTAACGATCATTTTGCAATTTAACGCCAAAGTGCTGGCGTTTGAATGAGTCTAGGTCGGAGATGGGCAAAATTTTTATTTAAATAAAAATTCGAAGAAGGAATAAAAGTTAAAAAAATTAGTCGTCGCGTGTCGCATAAAGTTGACACGGGATTGGTTAATAAAGGTAATTTTTGGTATTTATTTAGAAGCTTTCCGCCCAACCGATTTCAATGATTTTTGGATATGTTGTCGGGGACACGATTCTGAACAACTTTTTCCTATACATGTTACCGCCGCTCGACCTTCGTTTCCGAGATATTCGCGAAAAACTACTGCTACTACACAATGTATTCTGCCGTATACATACGCGTCCGTGGGACAAAGCAAATGACGCTGCTGACCTACGTTTCCGAGATATTTGCGAAAAACTTCTTTTGACTTATTCCGACGCAACGCATTCCACTTTCCAACTTGTCCCGGGTATTAGTATTGCTTGGGGCTAGATTAGTGCGGGGGCGCGTAAAGCACGATAGCGAGCCGATATGATTCGGGGTGTTGACAGGCATCCGCAAGTTTCTGGTTCAAATCTCTAAACTCACATCAGTCCGCTATCATGCTTTACGCGCCCCCCGCACTAATCTAGCCCCAACCATTACTAATACCCGGGACAAGTTGGAAAGTGGAACGCGTTGCGTCGGAATAAATCGACAGTTTTTCGCAAATATCTCGGAAACGAAGGTCCTGCGGCGGTAACATGTATAGGAAAAAGTTGTTCAGAATCTTGATCTTGATAACATATCCAAAAATCATTGAAATCGGTGAGGGCGGAAAACTTCTAAGTAATTACTTAATTTTTTTATTCGTCGAGCGTTTCAATTTGAACGTCGAATAATTTTTTCAACTTTAACTGTAACTTTAACAGTCGCTTTCACTTTTTTAACATTAACTTAAATTTTATTCGACGTCAGAAAAAATTAACTCGCCGGATACAGTCAACCCGAAATATTCGAGCTTTGAATAACGAATAAAGTTGAAGTAACTTTTATTCGATCCGGTATTTAAATCATTTTTTATTAAGGTAATGTCCAACTTCGTTGTTCGATGGCTAGTTACACTTTTCAAGAACCTTAAGCCGACTACACACGTAATTATATTGCACAAGTATACACGAGCGCGTGTGCGATAATATTGCACAAGTGTTTTGATTGCACAAGCGGCATGAAAATGTTTGAACTTCTAGACTGTACGTATACCTGCAGGGGTCGTGTGCGCGCAAGTATATTTGAGCGTATGTGGAAGAAGCAAAAACACGTGCAAGTCGGAAGCAGCCTTTCTCATAACTGTGCCCTTCCTTTAAATTTGTAATCAAAGTCGCGACGAGTGATAAAAGTTTCAAGTACGTTTCTTCATCCATTCGCAAGTAGTTACGCCAGTCGGGAGGGTAAATTATCAATTCGTTTAATTTAATAGATTAGCATATCAAAACTATTAATTTAGTAGTTTTGTCTTTCCTTTAGCCAGTCTTTACACCGCAAGCTACGCATTTCGCGTTGCTTTTTTCTTTCTTCGTTACTAAAACGAAAGATGCCAAAGCGAGCACGTCGTTGTCGACGACATGGTTCAAGCGTACACTGACACTGTTCAAGTATATACTTGCGCCGTGTGGAGGCTATATGGCCGTCAGGTATACTTGTTCGATAAATTTGTACAAGTATACCACTCGAGTATGCAGCTAGGTGTGTAGCCGGCTTAAAAGTATTGAAACGTTTTAACTAGAAGGGATTTGTAAATAATAATAATGTTATACTTCGATAGAAGGTTCTACATGTGGAAAAGTGAATAATTTTGAAGCTTCGCGATTTGCGCTTTCAAAATTTACTTCAGAATACAAGTTTAACAAATAATTTGATGTACAGGTACATGGGCGCAGCCAAGGTAGGCAGGGGTACAGGAATACACAGGGTACAGGGCACAGGAAGAAAATGATAAATTAGTCGTTCGAGCAAAATTAAATTAAATTTCAACAAGAAACAATTAAATTCTGAAGTAATTCCGCATTCTGTACAGATGTGATTATTTAGATAATTATACGCAAGATGTAATAATAAAATTGTTACACTATTTATTGCCATTCCCTGAATGAAATCGAGTATACAGAGTGGAGAAACTGTAAACTAATAAGAATGCAGTATAATCATTTACGCAACACCGAAATTAACAGCTACCCTTGCTTCATCATTCATTTAGGATACGTATGCTCAAACTACTGTTCAATCACCCACAACAATTATTTTATTGTTCAGCTAATCAACTCAAAATGAATCGATACTGACACAGCTGACTTATATTTATTAGTTGCAAACACTAGGAGAAGCCACAGCATAAAAGCTTGAATCAGAAAGACATTTGTTTAAAATAGTTACTGATCAGATTTGCTGTAAAGCGATACCTGAGCGTTCCGCGATAAGACCGGAGCAAGGCAACGACATCTCCAGCATGGAGCACAGCAAAAGCACCAAGAAGCATCCGTGCAACATTTCTGCTATTAAAAGAAATGCCAGCTGGATTATGGAAACGTCTATTCTGCGCCGTCAAGAAATCGGATCTTCTCGTTTTACGGAATATCAACGAATGTTGTTGGGAATTCGTACCAATTAAGCGCACCAAATTGATCCACGCTTCTGGTATTTCGAGAGCGGGAGTACGTTATTTCAGGTGAAAAATCCGCTGCAACCGACGAATGCGTGCGTTCGGTTTTTTAACAGAACGCTACTAACTGACGGCTTCACGACCAACAAAATAAGGTTGCCGTGTGAACGAAATAAAGGAAGTGGTTGGCTTTCGGCGAGGCACCTTTTTTCCAAGCCACTCGTAACTGCTCTTCCACGATCTGCGTGTACCGAAATTGGCTATAGAACGGAGTCGATGAATTTCTTCAATTCTGAATAATTTCGAGGTAACATTAACTTGTTCAATTTTTCTATTCTGGTAATTTGTTCTCATATTTATTCGGGTAACTTTTGGAATTGTGGACCTTGTGGCAAGAGTAGGTAATTATTGAGGTGATAAGTATTTATTTCCATTTTTGGGGAAAGCATATTCTACAATAAAAATATCAATATTAATATTAATAATGGTTAAAAATATCAAGATTAATATTAATATTAATAAATGGTTAAAAATATCAATATTAATATTAATAAATGGTTAAAAATATTAATATTAATATTAATAAATAATAATTGGTCAAAAATATTAATATTAATATTAATAAATAATAATTGGTTAAAAATATTAATATTAATATTAATAAAAAATAATTGGTTGAAAATATTAATATTAATATTAATAAATAATAATTGGTTAAAAATATTAATATTAATATTAATATTTCTATTTCCTTTGTAATATTAATACTTTCTTATCGAATTTGCATTAAACGTGTACCAAATGATGTAAAAGCTTCTTTTCGTACGTTACACGTCATAACTCAAAAACTGTCGAAAATGGAGCTGCACCCCTCTTGTTGCAAGGTCTTTAATTGTGTTCTACTGCATATTGTAGATATGTATAGTATTGTACCTACATGTAATATATAACATTAATAAAATTTTCTCGTAGAAAATAGGTAAATAACGTATTGAATCACTAGTTGTATTTCCTAGGGATAAACTAAGTTCATTCACCTGTACTCGTTTTTATCCATACAATTTTACATTCCCCTGGAAGTGCTTCTGGTCGAAAAGTGACCCAGTCGACAAATTATTAAAAATGTTAGTGACATAAAAGCAGGCGCAAATGTGTCTATAGCAGATTCTTCATTTTTCTTCAAACCCTTTCCTTCAGGGCTTAAAGCGAATTGGATGAAAATTGTCGCAGTTCAACGATTCTACGAAAGGAATGTATTGAATGAAAGGAGCTGTTTTCCTTTCCTTCATTCTCCCCCGATAAGAGAACTTTCTGAAAACGTTTTTCAATTAATCATAGCTTCAGTGCCTCGATTCCTCTATGATCATTTCAATAGTGCCAAGGCTGTTCGAGGTAAACTCGATAATAAGCACGAGCTGTATCCATAACGTAGCCTAGATAGTATTTGTTCTTCTTCGGATTTCTTGTCCACTTTGTAGAACGTTCGTGCACCCGTGGGATCGCAGTGAGGGTTGACAACCATACTATAATACATAGTATTGTACTATATGTTTGTCTAGCGCACTATATACTGTTGGAAAACGATACAGTACGTCAAACTACTATATTTCCGATGCATCCATAAAATTCTACAGGCTTTACTTATTTTTTTATTTTATCCGCACTTCAAGATTTTAATTTGCGAATTTAAACTTTGAAAGAGAGGGTTTTTCTATAATCAATACGAAGTGGCGGGAAGAGAGAAACAGAGACAGTCTATCTCTCAGAAAAAAAATTAGTTGCTTATATGTACATGTTAATTTGGACTCTCAGTGCAATCAAACCTTTGGCATATTTTTTTTAACGACAATCAATTAATTAATAATGCAAAATGCAGAAAAAATATACATTTAAAAAATACGACATCGTTGTTTTAATGTAGTGATTTTAATGGATTTTGGGTTACTTGCCTCTGAGAAGTAGGTACTCTATTTTTATCACATTTGGGCGTAAGGTACTATGTTTTCTTGAAAAAGTTGGCAAGCCAAGATAGCAGGAAGATGACGTCACAGATTTTTCTTGATTTTAATCCTCTATAGCCGAAACTTATAGGGCATTGGTAGGCATTAAAGATTGCATGTACATTAGGTACACTTCAATTACACTTCATAAACATTTTATATTTTACTGTAACGTAAGGGTTTCTGATTTCTATGCTACAATAGTTGAATACCTATGAAACTTTCGCGAATCAGTGACTGTAATATAAAACACAGATGGTATAATTTATCTCAAAGTCACGGGGCGTTATAGAGGGTGAAATAATTTCACTTGAAAGCAAAGAAAATATCCGTTACTTCCTAAGGTGCTTTTATATATTGAAATTCATTTGCAAATAGAGCATCTCTTTCATAGTCTCAAAATTTGCCTTGCCTACATCAAGCTGGTTCAGTTACACCAGTGATTCTCAACCTGAGTTTTGTGGAGAGCCGCCACGATTTTTTTAAAAATACTATTAAATTAGAATTGTATTCTGAAATACCTATTTTAATGTATTTTCTTTACTTTATTAAATTTACCTTACCTTATATAGGGGTGGGGTGCGGTCGCAGGTTATTTGACTATTATAAAAGGGAATCGCGACACAACGAAGATTGGGAAACACTGAATTACAGATTTGCAACATTGAAAAGTAAATTTATAAGCCCCCTGATATTAAAATGGAACAAAAGTGTTACAACTGTTATTATAGGTACAACTGTCAAAGTGTGACAACTAAGAATGTGCCACCATTAATCATTTAGAATTACCTTTATAAAAAAGTGAGATAATGCTTTGAATATATCCAGAGAGTTAAGCCGCGCAACATGCCCATTGTGTTCGAAAAATGAACGAATCATGAGATGCGTCTATGAAATAGGGAAGATGAAAGTATTTCAGTTGCTAAAGCCGGCTGCACACGAAACTGCATACTCGAGCGGTATACTTGTACAATTTTATCGAACAAGTATACCTGACGGCCATATAGCCTCCGCGGTGCAAGTATAGTTGAACAGTGTCAGTGTACGCTTGAACCATGTCGTCGACGGACGACGACGACAGTCTCGCTATAACTTCTTTCGTTTTAATTCTGAAGAATAAAACGCAACGTAGTTTGCGGCGTAAAGACTGGCGAAAGAAAAGGCAAAACTATTTACACGCTAATTTATTAAATTAAATGAATTGACAATTTACCCTCGGGACTACTTGCGAATGCATGAAGAAACGTACTTGAAACTTTCATCAGTCGTCACCACTTTGATTAAAAATTGAAAGGAAGGGCGCAGTAATGAGAAAGGCTACAACCCCACATGAAAAGCTGCTTCCGACTTGCACGAGTCTGTGCTTCCTCCACACACGCTCAAGTAGTATTCCTTCTCGAGAAAGAATTCTCGAGAAATTTTATGAATGCTTATTTCTTATTTCTCAAGAAATACTATTTTTCTCGAGAAACTTAAGTTTACGAAAATTATTATAAATCTCATTTATTTTCGGAATTGAATTTTCAGTTAGTTGAAATTGTGTATTACTAGTTAATCGCGAACGCATACACACATCTACAACTTATAATAAATCGTATTAGTAACATTAGAACCTATAAAAAAGAAACAGATTAAAAAACTATTTTAAAATAAATAAGTAATGTTTCGCTTTGCACAAATTTTGTATTAAGTAAATAAATATATCAATTATATTTAATATCTGTTTTTCCATTTATACAAGGTTTGTGCTAATTAGACAGGAATGAACAATTAGTTAATGGTTTCTTGTGTTTTTGATAAATATTATCAACATTATTCCAAAAATATAAATTTTGTAATATTTTTTCATTTTCTCAAGAATTCTCGAGAAGTATGATCTGATTTCTGATTTCTCGAGAAACAAAAAATATCGAGAAATCAGGAACAGTGCGCTCAAGTAAACTTGCGCCCACACACCCCCTGCGAGTATACGGTTTAGTAGTCGGCTTAAGGTTCTTGAAAAGTGTAACCACCTATTGTACATCAGAGTTCGGCATTAACTAAATAAAAAATTATTTCAATGAAAGATCGAATAAAAGTTATTGTAACTTTAAATTATTTGACGGATAAAGTAAACTCTTTTATTCCACGTCCAATAAAGTTAAAGCTAAAGTCCCAGTTAAAGTTAATGTTGAAAATTATTCGATGCGGAAGTTGAAACGTTCGATAGAAAAATGAACTTTTTTCGCCACATGACGAATAATTTTTGTTAACTTTTATTCGTTATTCGAAATTTATTGAAATAAAAACCTTGCCCATCTCCGCGCTTAAGTATGCGGTCAGTGGCGGATTTGGCGCCCCTAGGCTAACAAGTGTCTGCCACCTTTTCCGCGAAATATCATCAAATATTTTAATTTAAGAGTCAATAAAATTTCAAAATTACTTCAAAATAGCAGCTCGCATATGCGTTCTTGCTAATTCGCTATATGAAAAGAGGTGAATTGTTTTTAAAGTTGCCTCAGCCTCTGTGTGTAAACCCATCCCAATCTCTTTCGCTCAAAATTTGTCGCTCCCCAAAATTTGCCTCCCTAGGATGCAGGCTATTTACAATCAGCCTATACACAAATCCGTCTCTGTGTGCAGATACGTGTGTAACCGGCTTTAAAGCCTAAATGTTATACACATTGTGGCGCAGAACGTTTGAGACTTTCGGAGACTCGGTGACCAATAGTCCCATAGACCATCGAATATACCAGGCAAGATAATTTAAATAGGACAGCCGTGGTTTATTGCGTGACCTATGTTCCTCAAGCGCGGGTATTGACTTAAATCGCAGGTTATACAGCAAATTGCCAATAGACATAAGCGTGTAGTCACTGGTCCGTCATTATTTAAACCAGTGGGCTTTGTTCGTCATCGAGCGCAAACAACCACGTTGTTAATAACATTTTCCAGCCAAATATTCCTCGTTGCAGATGAAAAATGACGCGCAGTATCGGCGGAGCAAATTTTTCCCAAGCGTGGAGAGAGGGAGGGAGTACAAATTGAAAGATCAAATTTCAACAGCCTAAAGGACAGAAGCGCGCAAACAAAAAATAAAAAAAATTGTAAAATGCCTTCCAAATTCCCCAATATAGAATTTTACACACAGCAGAATCTCAAGCGTTGTTATTAGAACAATAAACACGAATAAAAGCCGTCGCGCATTTTAATGAAGCGTGGGGAAGTGAATCGCAGCGATACGAAGAGAAAAGTTTATAAGCAATTGATGACCGAAGCGCAGTGACAATTAATTAATTATTATTAATTTCTGCGATTCGATTTGCTTCGCCGCGTCATGCTTCGCTAAAATGCGCGGCAGCCTTCAACCAGAAATTTGATTTTCATTTTAGTTATAGGGAAAAAGTTCCTGAATGACCTCCAGATACCTAAATCATACTTTTCAAATACTCGTCGCGTTAAAAAGCTGCAAATTTAATGCGGGAGGTGCACCTGCAGTTACTTTCATTAGAGTGTGTATTGTTAGTGTGAGCAGCTTGCTGAATAACGAGGAATTTGATACGTATACTGTTTTCATTTTGATATTCGAAGCAGGAAATGACGGAAATTGAAGCGAATTCGCCAGAACTAGGTATTGTCAATGGGAATTGACAATCGCGCGAATACATAGTAGCTATCGTAGCTATCGAAGTTCCCGCGTCAATAAAATACCTAAACAGGGACATCTCGACTGCTATAGCTACATAATGTTGTTTCGCTGTTTTCCATCGAACCGAGCTTCGATACAGCGGAATATTACGTGAAGTTCGAACACTGAATCAAAAATAACACAGTATCTTACTGCTCAGCGAATATTTTGAGTAATTAAATGCTACCTCAGTATATTTTGTCAACTTCAAGTGCAAATCCATTATTTTCAAATTCGAGCTGAAATAATTATAAACGATTTAAACATGCTTCTTCTAAACTTTCAGAGCGTTCGATCATGGTATCCAAAAATATTGCTCCACCTGCTCCAAATCCTAACTTAAACGATGCCAATATCCACGAATGCACTGAATGCAGTCGTGCACCTACCAAATTCAAAGTCAAAGAAACTGTAACATCTGTAAATAATTTCAAACTCGAAATCAAGGAACTGCAACACCTTTAAATTATTCCAAACTTGAAATCCAGGAACTGTAACATCTTTAAATTATTCCAGACTCGAAATCAAGCAACGGCAACATCCTCGATTAATTCTTCACCCACGAAATTCCCTTGAAACTGGCGCCCAACGCTTCAAAACGGTCCCCCGCGAATTCAAAAGCCCCTGCACCCCGCTGCAAGCATTCCTCGTCGTTGCAAACGAATGAACGGAGCATCGGACCCGAAGAAGACACATCGCGCCCCATCGGCCGGTGCGAATTACGCGGGCATAGTTTGCCAATCGCTGGCTCTTTCCTCGCGTTCGCCAGCAACCCTCCCGCCCCTGCTGCGGCTCGTGCCGCGCTGCTCGTGGCGGGTGCAGTCGACGAAATCTGAATAATTGATGCGATTACAAAGCTCCGTGTCGACGATACAAGAAACAACATGGCCACGACAAGACGGCAGCAACGGCCGCGGGCAGACGTCTGCGCCTCGCTACCCATCGCCCATTGGTCCACGTTTGGTGCCCCGTCCGGCTGGAGGGGTTTCACCGGGGCGACAGGTGGTGGCACCCCATGGGCAGGAGGGCGGAAAGAAGAGGAGAAAGCACGAAGAGCGCAACCCTCGCCACGGTGACCGTGGGTCAGCCGGCTCGCACTGTCAGTCATCGTCGGCATCGAGTGCCCCTGCTGCCGCTGCTGCTCGCACGAGTACCCCTCTCAGCGAACTCGCTAGGAGTTCGCACTCTAATCGTGGATCTGATCGGATTGACCACGCACCAGCCTCAAGGTGAGCGACGCGATGCTACCGGGGCGAAGGGTTGCCTGCAGATTCGGCGCGATTAAGACGAGGTCCTGATAACTTCGGTATATTCCTTGCGGACCGTGACTCGATCGTCGGGTCTCTGTGTGGTCTTAGGGAGCTGGACCTCTTGGTCCGGAAGGTGGTGTAGTTGTTGGCGCTCTAATGGTGGCAATTGATCTTCTGAGGGGATGTTGGATCTTGTTGAGGTTCCGAGGATCTACCTCCGAGAGTGATGTTTGCCTGATTCAAGCTTCACTGTGTTGTTTTATTGTGTACTCTGTGGGAGTTTCTTCCCTTAAGGGGGAACACCACTGTGGCGGCCGGAAAAGTCAGGGAATTTGGAAGGCATTTTACAATTTTTTTTATTTTTTGTTTGCGTGCTTCTGTCCTTTAGGCTGTTGAAATTTGATCTTTCAATTTGTACTCCCTCTCTCTCTCCACGCTTTGGAAAAATTTGCTCCGCCGATACTGCGCGTCATTTTTCATCTGCAACGAGGAATATTTGGCTGGAAAATGTTATTAACAACGTGGTTGTTTGCGCTCGATGACGAACAAAGCCCACTGGTTTAAATAATGAATAACTCCGTTTTTAAGAATTTTTTTCAGGAATAATTTACAGTTTTTATAGAAAAATTTTATTACCTACCTTTAGTACAATGTCTTAAGAGATTACAAAAAAAAATAGAGAAGCGTGCATAAATTTTAATATAGTAAGTAATCTTCCAGAACCCCCACGCGTGCTGGTCGGATGTGTAACTATGGAATAGCAGGTCCGAAATCAAATTTCATTTTTTTTTTATAAACTACATGAGTGTAGTTTGTATTTATTTTTTTTATAGACTCTTAAGACATTGTACTAAAGGTAGGTAATAAAAGTTTGATATGAAAGCTGTAAATTATTCCTGAAAAAATTCTTAAAAATGGCTTACTTTTCCGGCCGTCACAGTGGTGTTCCCCCTTAATGTATTTGAGGGGTGTATTTATTATTCATTGGTCTGGGGTGGGTTTCCATTGAATTCGGTTAGATGCGAATATGACACGACAGGTTTAGATTTTTTTCTGGAAAATGTGGAATAACACTTCGTTAGCTACACGATTCAGAATGAAGTCGCGAAGGTCGTTCGAATTCTTTGTATCATTCAAGGGTGCCTGAAGAAACTCGCAGCTACACCTTTCGACTAGGAGTTCTTTGCCATTGGTAGACGTGGAATATGATCTCTGCTTGCACAGATTAAAAGACAGTTAATCCTCGGGGAAGGCACATGTAGAAAGAACAACAAATCTAACACACATCTGGTACCCTCGTGCTAAGATACTCTAATTAGAAAACTACGATAATGGAAAACAGTGCTCTAAATGAAGCAGTGAGAGCAACAATGGACTAAGCCACATTTTTTTTTCAAAATTGAGTTAGTAGTAATAATGTATTCCAATAGGCTCTACTAATTATATAAACTAGAAAAAAAATCGATTTTTTTCAATGTGGGTTAGTTCGTTGTTGCTCTCACTGCCTTAAATAGTACTTTAGTTTGTGGGGTACGATAAGGGCAGAGGAAACTTTTTTATTATCCTCAATTCATAAGAAGATACATTAATATATTCTTCTCGGTAATAAATATAAATATAATTATAAATTATAATATATTATTCATTCGTGTGAGTTATATTATAAATGATATGTACTCATACTAAGTAAAAATTCTTATGGACACGAGCATTCATAAGAATTCATAATTATTGATAAGTAGGTATATATTAATATTATATCCAGTTCAAATGGGTGATTGACCCTCCTTGCATCCCTTAGTGTCTTTCCAGCGGTGCCAGTGGTGTTTGATATAAAAAATTAGGACTATCCACGATAAAGAAGCTCCTTAGTTCAATATAAAAGTGAGAAGAGGTGGATGTCAGTTTCTCATCTAACTTACCTTATTTACCAACCACGTTGAATTCGCCTGGCTACTATTCTGCCTCTTTATTTTCCCACCAATCTCACTTGTGGCAATTCTAAATGAAATCACAGAAAATGCAAAAAAAAACAACTGTGATTATGTGATCGTAAGCGTAAAATATCTGTTCGATCAGGTAACAGTAGCATTTACGGTCTGCGCGCAACCATTGGAAAATTAATAGTGGTCACAGTGAAACGAGCAACGCCACGATTTCTTCATTTGTGGTCGCAGGAATATGTAGTACCGTTTATGAACAGAGCGCAGTGGCATTTGCTGTACTTTGCGTGTGGCATTCGTATAGTTTGTGGTTACAACAGCGTCGTTTGTGGCTGTTCCACTTATGGTCCCCCGAAAAATGTAGTACAATCAAGAAACTTACTTGCGGCCGTTCTACCCGTAGAAATTTGTTATCGAAGGAACAGGGAACATTTTTTAGAACAGTGAGATTTATAGTTTTTCAGTAATAGTGGATATTAACCTTTCGTGGTCACACTGGGTGCAATGGACCCGGCCGATTTTTAAACAGTTACCATACGAACTGTATCAGTCTAATCGAGTCCAAAAAATTATAATACACGCTTTGAACATTGTAGAATATGGAGTAGTCGCATTTTAGTGAGAAATGATAGGACAACATGTACCAAAAAAATCAGAAAGGAAAGCCAGCAGCTTGGTAGCAAGCTCCAAAGTTAAAAAGCGGGTCTATTGGACCCAGTGTGGCCATAAAGTATTAGGCTAGTACATCTTCTAAGGAAGAGGACATACAGTGTCCCAAAGTCACTGTGACCAAGCCACATTAGTTAGTCATAGAATTTTTCCGCGTACCACTGAACGTACATGAGTACGAGGGATGTGAATGTTTCTTCTAATTAAAATTCTTGTAAAACGCTATCATTCTTGGGGACTATACAGTCTTCTGACAGTTCTAACGTTTAATATCGGAGCTTCGATCAAAAGATCAAGGCCTTTCTTTAAATACTATTCAGCAGTAGGTATGATTCTGGACTCTAGTGTCCTATACAGTTTTTTTTAAAAAATTGGAAACGTCTTACCATCACCGCTAAGAGCTGGAAAGAATCGTTAGTGAACTTTCAGAAAAATAACTCAGAGCAAACATTACAGTTTCGTTCACCACGAAATCTGATGCTGGATGTATTTGCATATATACCGCAGTGAACGTGCTGACACTGCAATTTGATTAATCTCACTTGCAATCGTATCGCTGACGTTGCTTTTTCTTATAAAGACCACAGCACGATTAAAACAATACCCACAGCACTAGAATGAAAGCACAAGCCTTTATCTTTCCCAAAATTAATCTACAAAACTCATTTTCAGAAGTAGAAAAAACTTCAAATGAAACGATTCGAACCACACTTCGTACAGATGTCTTACAGAAGTGTCCTACCGAGCCGAAATAAATTTTGGAAGGAAATATTCATTTTTCTGCTTACTTATTTCGTGCTATACCCGCCGCTCGTTTAGGCAAGGCATACATATCTATAAGCTCTGCCTGTCGATACTTCACTGCGCGAAAGTTTGTCGGTAGGAAAAAGTTAACGGAGAACACGGAAACGGTATTGCGAACGAAATTAAACATGAGCGCCCATTAATTATACCTCAAGGACGTAAACTCTAGCTCGCATTCATTCTCAAAGCTATATTTTTCAACTCTATTGTATTTAGTCGGGGTGGAAGTAATCGATGTTTACGAAGATATACGTGTGCATGAATTAAATGCTAAGCATTGAAATTCCAGCGTTGGCCTGCGTAAAGTGCGCGCACGAAATTGATTCGAGTAGCGTAATCAAGAAACTCTGAATGATTACACATTAATTATGTAGGCATAACGACCTTTGGATGACAACGAGGATTTGCAGGAGTTGTACAATTAAGTACTTAGAGCTCCCTTAATCACTATTTTGACATCGGCCTAATGCAACGACAAGTATTTTCACGGCTCCCCTTCGTGGAGTTTAGTACGTGTTCGATAGCAGCAGGGTGTGTGTGTGTGTCTGAAGAACGGAAGTACCGATAGTACGTAACGATTGCATAGACGTGTGTCTAGTATCAGAACTGCCATAATAATAGTCATTACCAGAGGTGAGCTTGTCTCGAAAATATATTTATCTTTATTGAATATTTTATTGCGATAATAATTATTCGTTATCCATAATTATTCAATCTATTCATTCGATTAATTCAGCATTATTTATATAAATAACTATTCCAAAAAGTATTTGAATATCGATGCAAATAACTATTGCGAAACTTATTCGAATAAATAATATGAATAATTGTTAATAGTTGCCGCTACTTGCTGCCTGATAGCTGTTTTTACAAATAATAAATTCTAAGGGCGGTATTCTCAGTCGCTACTTATTCTTAAGCAAATGCTTAAGCATTCGGCATCCTCTACTAGCTACTAGGTTAGTAGAGGATGCCGCATGTTTAAGCACTTGCTTAAGAATAAGTAGCGACTGAGAATACCGCCCTAAGTAGGTATAACAGAGGATTCGGATAATAAATAATAGAGAGTTGGAGCGGAGCTCGGAGCTGGAGCGCGGAGCACGGAAAATTTTTACTGCTCCGCTGCTTCAATTTCTTTTTATATTATTTGAATTTTCTTTCATTTTATAACAGCAGACGAATGAAATGTTTTTAATACATACTAATTCTCAATTTTCCATCATTGAAAAAATATTATATCGTAGGGCCGCGCGTCCCGGTGTTAAGGAGTGATAGTGCTTCTTTTGCCCGAAAATTAAGCATTCTTTAGGAATTTTTTTCTATATAAAAATGAAAAGCTAGAAAGATGAGTTTGTTGCAAATGAAAGATCACTGTTTGAAAGCATTAAAAGAATTTGTATTTAAAAAAAAAGCAGCTGGAGCGGAGCAAATGAAAAATTGGTCTGCTCCAACCCCCTGATAAATAATACAAGTAGCGAGTATTAAATAATCCGAAAACATAGTTATTCGTCACTCTATGCTATTCGAATAAGCCCTTATTTGCTTATTAGATGTCCATACTACTATATTAACAACAATTAGAAAAGTAGTATATGGATATTAAAGAAGTAAAAAAAGAACATTTTGAAGAAGTGGAAAAAGCAGAGACTGATTTAAAAATGTCATTGTGAATAGAGAAGCAGTTATAAGGAGTTGTTAAGCCCTAGATCATTAATTTCTAAATTCATTTAACTAAAAATTAAAAAGTTCCAACTGCAATAGATTTCACGTCTCTGGCGATTTTCCCACCCCCGTTTCCATCGAATGAATGCAGAGCTATCACAGAAGGTTGCAGATTAAAGCTGGCAGTAACTACTCATAGTATTTGTAAATCTAATAAAAAATAAAAAAAAAGTATTTGTAAATGGTGTTATATAAAATCTCTCCTTTTCTGTGCAACGAATGTATGGATCATCGTTAATGGGGGGAATAAACACATCGTTCCAATCTTTTGTCTCAGATGATGAAGTTCAAGCAACAGGGGCTAGTCGCGGACTTGATGCCCAACATACAGCTGATGAAAGCGAGTGGGCACTTCTTGTTCAATTACTACCCCGACAACTCCGTAAAATTCATCCATAAGATCTACTGTATAGTAAGTAACAACGACGAAATATAAACTTACGTAAACTGTCAGATGAGACTACACGTGACTGTACAAGATTTCTATTACTAAAAGCTCATCTATTCAAACGACTTCGTCGCTTAGCAAGATACTCAGTTCCATAAAGGCTCTAGCAGACCATATAAATAAGGCATCCAGTAGCATGTAATGATACACTAATTCATTCCATGAACGTATTAGATGTAAAATATAAATATCGTAATATAAACGAAGCAACATGAGATGAAAAAGTAACTACTTAAGTAGTATCGTGACATAAAAGGTTGCAAGAAAAATTAAATCTGCTTTCTATTCACATATTCGAGAAGTGCTTGGAGAAAACACTATAAGTGGCAGAATTAAAAGAAAAAAAATTTATTTGAAAATTTTCTACGTAAGAATGGTAATACTAGAGTGTAAAATTTGAATTTTCGAATATAGAATTCCACGTTTACACCCCATAAAGATTTCTTCATTTCACTGCGATACACACTGACGATCAGAGCTTTGAAGCAACTCGCCATAGCTTCCATATAATTTCTAATCTCAAGTAATCAATTACTTGTAAAACAACGAGTCACGTGTGATCTCCTCTTTCTCTTGTACGGCACAGCCCCAAAGTCGAACCGATTTTGAACAACCTGCTGCCTTCTCAAGGAGATTTTACATCTGTTTGAAAATTTTCAGAAATGATATGCTGGGGTGGATAAGTTGTACCCTCGAATTACTTGATCCTCAGGTGCACCTGGTTTTCATCCTGCTGCAGTTCGGTCTCTGTGGCATAAATCTGATGCTCGAGAGCGACGACGTGGACGATCTTACGGCGAACACGATCACGCTCCTCTTCTTCACGCACAGCGTGGTCAAGCTGATTTACTTCGCGATCAGGAGCAAGCTGTTTTACAGAACCTTCGCTATTTGGAATAATCCGAACAGCCACCCACTGTTCGCCGAAAGCAACGCTCGTTACCATCAGATCGCCATAAAGAAGATGAGACTGTTACTGATGATAGTCATGGGGGCCTCGCTGATGACCGTCATCTCTTGGACCACCATCACGTTTATCGGTGACTCCGTGAAGAAAGTCGTCGATCCTGTCACCAACGAAACCACCATGGTCGAGGTACCGTGTAACAAGTGCCATTGCATTCATGCCTTTCTTCTGCTTCCTTCCTGCTACGAGACTGCGCTGGTTACGAAGAATATTTTCTTAATTATATCGTGTTTCGATTTTTTTTTAAATATCGTTGTATTTGGTATTAATTATACGAGGCATTGCCACGTTATGGGGCAAAGTAGAAAAAATGGAAATTGTTCGTGCTAAGAAAGATTGAAAATTCCTTTTCATTTTTATGGCGATTCCAGACTTCCTTTCATATTTATTTAGACCTTTATATTTGTACACTAATTACGATTACCCTTCGCGCACCACGCTTAGGCGCTCACCTTACCTTTGCCATTTTTAATACATTTATTTTATTCGCACTTTTAACCACGACATAAGAGAACATTTTTATCACACGTAATTTTGAAAGAAGTAAGGGGATTAAATGTGCACTGAAATAGGGGGTGGTAATTTCTTTCGTATACACAATATTCTTTACCGTTGTCAACTGTCAGATCTAAATAAAAATGTTAATTCGTAACGAATAAGAAGATTTCAAAACGAAAACAATTTTTACATTCTATCAGATACCGAGGCTGTTGGTTCGCTCTTGGTACCCATACGACGCCAGCCACGGAATGGCCCACATTTTGACCCTCCTATTCCAAATATACTGGGTGGTATTCGCCATAATGGACGCGAATCTTTTTGACATACTGTTCTGCTCCTGGCTCCTCTTCGCTTGCGAGCAAATTCAGCATCTGAAGAACATCATGAAGCCCTTGATGGAATTCAGCGCGACCCTGGACACCGTTGTGCCAAACAGCGGCGAACTATTCAAGGTACCATTCACCTACTTACGCGAAACTTTTAAACGCCCCCGAGAAATCGGATACGGTAACTATTCCACCGAAAAGAAAAAGAACAGCGAGTCTGGCAGCATCGCCGAAATTCATTATACAATAAAGTAATCCGTTCTTTCAATTTCAGCAACTGAATTTGGGATTTTTTCTATTTATAAAAAGTAGGGATGGGTTTCTCGAAGCGCCGAAACCTCTAAACCCAAGAAAATTTAGAGTTTCGAGAGTTCGAAACTGCACTTGTTTTCGTGTTTCGAAACTCTCGAAAGCCAGATAAGAAAAAGTATAAAATCAATGACTAAAAAATCTGTATTTTGTTATATTTTTGAATTTTCTTTAAATATAGTCAATAGAGATTTACGTAAAAGTATTCTTGATTTCGGTTCTTAAAGCAAAACATTCCAAAACAGAATCAGCACCGCAAGTTTCGAGAGATTTTAGACTCTCAAAAGATTTGAAAGTCTCAAAGTCTTGCAAAGTTTCGAGTTTCGAAAATTTAAAAATTAGGCTCGAACCCACCCCCAATAAATACTCAAATCAGTCCAATAAATACTCTGCTCCCTGACTCTAAACTCAAACTCTAGTCACTAGGTGTGAGGTATGCTCGTCTGAAAAGTGACTTGCAACACTTTGCTGGCATCTCAGCTGAGATCCTTAGTCGCCTGCAGGCATACTGACATATTAGTGCGCTGGTAACGATCGTTTCTTCAAATTTCTCGAACGCTTCTGCTCCTCAGGCTGGTAGCGCGGAGCACGTTCGGACTCAAGACCTACCACCACCACCACCAACGCCACCGCAAGGTGAAAACATGTTAGACATGGACCTCCGGGGGATATACAGCAATAGGACGGATTTCACGGCGACATTCCGACCGACAGCTGGGATGACGTTTAATGGAGGTGTAGGGCCAAATGGATTAACGAAGAAACAAGAAATGCTAGTCAGAAGCGCCATCAAATATTGGGTGGAGAGGCACAAACACATTGTCAGGCAAGTGATCTAATTGCTTCCGTTGATCTTCAGTGTACGTTGTTTCCAATCTCTAGCACATTCGTTTCTTCTTCTTATATTCATCTGCCAGAGATAATACTCGTTTAACAAATATGGAATAAGGTGGTGAATATGCCTGAAATACCTAACAGGAGCCATAAAAATATCTGGATAGGTTGGAAAGCATCCCTTAAATGTCTGGAATTAGATTACTTGAAAGAAAGTCAATGGGACGTATGTAAGGTTCTTGGGCAAAGCTTAAATTTTCTATACCTGCTTCAGAGAAAGAAAAACATAGTTTCTTTCATTTAGACAATTACTAGATATTATAGACAAAAATTCATAACTTTATTGTCTATATATTAGGTGATGAATCTACGCACTAAAATTAGTGACAAATGTTATTTAAATATTTTAATTAGGTATATACCATCGTATATTTTTTACTTCTTCGAACTTAAAAATTTCAGGGATTTTCAGGGGTCAATTACACCCCCTTAGAGTGAATTTGGGCAGCAAACAAAAATTCCGTTGTAATCAGGGGGAAATTCCCTACATATTCGCGAAGTTTCAGAATTTTTTTAATTTCCAGGCTCGGGATGTTCCCTTGTTAGTCCCCTTAATTTTAATTTCAAAACAATTCACACTTCTCGCGTTGTAATCGAAGGCAGCACTTCCGAAATTCGGCGGGGTTGAATTACGACCCGTCGCAGTTGCAAAGTTCGCCAGAATGGCGAGCGCCTTGAGCGCGGTGTAACCCAGTTTCCCATTTCGATTCCCATCTCCCGAACCCGCTCCTACACGGAAACGTAATCTACGACGACAATAAGAGGAGCTTTCGGCATCGCGGATGTTACAATGAGAGACCACCATTAGGATAATAATTTCCGTCGAGCGCATACGCAAATTCGCGCGAGTTTGTCCCGATTTTTTTTATCGCCAGCTCACCTCGAGGAGGATTAATTACGATTCGAGGAAATTTTTCTACCGCCGTTTGCACTATCAGCCAATAATTCAGACGCCGGATCGTTTTCCGTGGTTGCGTGCCGCAGGTGCGCGTGAAATCGATATTCTTTTTACCCCGCTGACGTTTCCTATTATTTATTCAACGCTATCTTAAACTCAAATGAATCGATTTAAGAAGCTTTACTAACTGAACGCGCTAACAGAATATTCCCTGCCTCGAAGCAAATTAAAAGCTACTTTCAAGTCCACGTGGCACTTAAGTCGAAGTAGTTCTGTATTAAATTAATTCCAGCTCCACAATAGATTTGAATATTCAGGCGAATGTGGCTTCGGGCTTGAACATTTTGAGAATCAATTTACCCGGCGACAGCCAGCCAATTCCTTCCAGGTAGTCAGTTCATTTCGCGTAGCGATAAACTTTCGTAACAGGCTAAGGCAGCCGGTGGCTCGACAATTTTGAAAATCAATTTACCCTGCGTCAGCCGTCATTATCATTGTGTTGGTGCACAGCTGTTATAAAAGCTTCGTTCAATAAAGATGAAATATTACTTGCAAGAAATTCAATGCTCACTAACCGCAAACTTAAACTTATGTACATGAAGTCAGTTTGCAAATGTTTTTCCTTAAAATTTGGAAGCAACTAGATAACCATTGGAAGAGATAAAGAAATGAATGTGAGCTCTTTTAATTGTTTATACGACAAAGAAATTATGCGGAGCTAGTATATTAAAATTCTTATCAGAAAGTAAAAAATATTTCTGTTCTCCATCGACGTTTATTTATTATGTCCTTAGTTTTAACACCCACGCGACCAATTCTTTCGAGGCTTCTACTCTTATATTTCTCCATTATTATTTCAGAATGATTCACACTTGCGTTACTGACTTAGGGCAACATTTTCGAACCTATCTATCTAATTCGTTCTACAATTACTCGATGGGATTCAGATCCGACGATCGTAGAGGCCACTCCACGATCTTTATCCCACTATTGGCTTGAACACCCTCGAACTATTTATTGAAAATATATTTCACATCTCTCGATAACGAGGAGCCAAATAAAAGCATGTTTCACTATATTTCCAACTTGCATGTATTTCTATGCGAAACACACCCTTATCTACTACCCCAAATACTGGTGTCCCGCTAAAACACAGCGGCTACCCTGATACTTTGCAAAGGGGGTGACTACCAAGTACTTCGCAACTACCCGGAGCGAAGCATGCGTTCTTATAAAAGTTGCATCGGTTATTCTGAGGAAATGAGCTTACAAATTAAGTCGATCGATGCTAGCAATTGCATATGGAATTGGACGAACGGGCGAAGAAAGCGGAGCTCGCGAGGAGCCCAAGTGGTCAGTGAAAAGTTGGCTAGGGAAATCGACCCGCGGCCAGGTTTTCCCTTGGTACACGAGACGGGAATCTTTTAAAGCGAGGAAGAAGCAGCGCGAGTCGTTGGTGTCGCGTGGATCACGAAGTAAGTTTCAAAGAAGGGTGGGGGGAGGCCGAGCGGTGTTTCCTATAGGCTCTTCTTCGGCGACGGAGAAACAGGGGATGCGTGCGTTCCCACGGTGGTGAAGTATTTATTCTAAGAGAACGCGATATTGACCGCAACTGGGGATGTAGCAGCCGCGGACCGGACAATTTATTGGACAATTCAAGAGTTGCACGCTCACGTTCACGTTCACGTTCACGTGTAGTACCCCGGCATACGTGTCTGACACGTGTGTGTACACGTTTCTTTCGCGGCACGGACGACCCACGTTCGTCGTTTGCCCTTCGACCGCCAAGTGAACTCCTCCTCGGGGGATTCGCACGGGAAAATCCGCCGAAACCTGTTGCCGAACCACCGTGCCGTAGTCTCTTCTTTAATTTCGTGTTCGATAGGATCTACGATCGAGATAGCGGGCAAATAGGGACGCTGGGGAAGCGTTTCTTCTTCTTTCGCAGATAAGAGTCTCAGGGAATCGTTTCTGAATCCATTCGAATTTCCTCAAATTTTCTCGTTCAGGGACTTCTAATAATTTCTTCCTTCAGCGTTGGGTGTCGGGCTTGCTTCGTCGATTTAAATTATTAAGTTTTGCGTATTCATGCGTTTTTATTGATATTGAAAGGCTAGAGAGTCTAGAAATGGCTGCAGAGGGGTGGGTTTCTAATTTTTAAGTGGCAAATATGACTGACTTCGGTAATATCAAAGAGAATTTGCAGCAGGGTGCTACTTATTTGACTGTAAAAATTTATTTTTTATTTTTTCACTGGACACCCTGTCAATGTAGTATATATTCACCTTTATGTTTAAGTAATGTGGTGTTAATTTTATTTTTTTTCAGTTACATTGAACTTTGTGCTTCTTAATAATGAAAATGCAATTTTCTTTTCGACGTGTTATATTTTTTAAACACATTTGCTTAACGTTGGAATATTTTTACCAAGTAAATTTGTGAAGCAGTAATTTTTAAGAATAGTCGATTTATATTCAAAAAAGTCTAGTAATAATGTTTGCTAGCCAGAGTGGGGGGAGGGCTGGCAAAGCGGGTTGCCATCTACTATTCTGGAGCGGGAATTCTTGATATAATATAAACTCTCAGGTTTACAGAGTGCCTGGTATATGAATTCGTCTGAGGTAAAAAATACAATTTTATTTCAGAGTAATTTTCTCCATTCGAGCTTCTATTTTGTTTAAAGTGTAGGAGCGTGGAGTGCTACTAAAATAATAATGTAACGACGAGTGTATAGAGGTCGAATTGAAAACGTTTCGTTCGAGTTCACTGTCAGCTTTCCGAACAGTTGTTAATGAATGAGGGCATTAACGCGAAGGGAATTTAAAGGGCATTTAAAGGGATCGAAGTATTAACAGGCACCTACGTTAAAAAAAAAAGTACAACGACGTGAAAAGGAAATAAAAATGTGGAAGAGGGTGTTTTAAAAGGGCGTAGTGACGTCATAGAAATAGGGTGGTTTTTTAAAGGAAATAAAAGCAGCAACGCGATAATGAAAATACTCGGGGAGGATGAAGATATTAAACAGAATGGAAGTATCATATGTGAAAGGGTTTTGAAGACTCGCGACGTAAGACAGAGATGAAGCTATCCATGAAATGAAAGTGTTAAAGCGAAACGTCGTCGTCGCAGTAATAAGAGTGCTAAAGAAGTATTAACGATATTAAAAATATAAAGCTGTCGAGAGGCTGGTGGTATTTGAAGGTGGGAATGTTAAGGGAATAGGTGTATGTTCAAACATGTGGAAGTATTAAAAGAAGATGAAAAATATGTTCCATCAACTTTCCACATTTTACAATCATGAAATAATGTTTTTAAATTTAAGTAAAATGAAGAAGGGAATTTCTTCTTAGTAACTCGGACCATGCGTCTCGGTTTCCCTCTTTAAGATACTTCGAGGTATCGATCATTCATACAAACTGGATAGAGCTAATTCAGCGACTCAGGGCTGAAATGCATTATTCAGGAAGTAAAAGAAAGCGCAGGAACAAACGCAGCGAGCCATTTTTAAATAATTAATTCTGACTAGTCACTCTTACTAATCATTAAGGAATAAAACATTCCTTAGGAATATTATATTATTAGTAAGGATTTGTTAAACGTGTCTCTTCGCGTAACACGAATTGCAAAGACGAATATCTAAATAATAATTTAACGTTAAAATATCTACGTCGTAATAAAAGTATGTAGTATTTTTTTTCAATAGCTTCGAATTCCTGATTAGAGGTATAATTCTGAATTAGTAGAAACTTATATCTCTTTGTTCGTAGTGTTCAATTATCTTTGCATGTGTTACATAATTTACATTTGCAATTCAAGAGAAACTCTGCGACGAGCTGTTCACTCTTATAAACAGCAGATTTTATTACCAATATTTTGGAAATTCTTAAATTAACTTGTAGGTAATAGAAATACAACTGAACAACTTTGCGCATTACGATCAACATTATTATTATAAGCTGTTTCTTATTATTCCTTTGTAGATTGGTCACTTCAATCGGAGATGCTTACGGCGTTGCTTTACTGTTTCATATGTTAACCACTACTATCACCTTAACGTTGCTTGCTTACCAAGGGACAAAGGTAAGACGACTTATGCATTACCACATTTGCAATTAACGGTTCGTACTAACAACAAAATGAAATTTCGCGAGAGAATATATTAAAAACAAATGGAAATCGATTCAGGTCCTTCTTTAATTAATCACAATGCATTAACACAAATGGTACATCGACACCTTCGACTAAAAATAAAGAGAAATAAAAAAAGGAAAACCTATTTGTTCTCGTTTTCTATAACAAGAGGAGTTAATCTGTGATTTCACTCGCAGATTCATGGGGTTGACACCTACTCGGCCTCAGTAATAGGCTACCTCCTGTACTCTCTCGGTCAAGTTTTCATGCTCTGCATATTTGGGAACCGTTTGATCGAAGAGGTACGTACGACAATTAATTTAATTCATCGCATACCTGTGATCACCTAGAATGATTAACAAAAGAACAGTGAGCCCTTCTATTTATCCGAAAATTCCTTTATCCAAACATGACTTTATGCCTTCCTACTATACAGGGTGTTCATAAAAATCTGGAACATTTTTTTCAATATCGGTTCTACTCACCGATAGAATAAAAAAAGTTGAAAGTAAGGTCTTTCGGTGAGTGGAAGCAATCCTGAAAAAATGTCCCACATTTTTATAAAAACACTGTGCAAGGCGTATTTACTATCATTCGAGTCTACGAGTCCATTTTCTTATTGCAATTACTGGAATAGACGTGGCAGACTAATATTATTCAAATTCACAAAAATGTGCTCCAATCTTATATTAAAAGACACTGAGCTTTTCTAAATGTGTTGCATACAGAGCTCGTCTGTGATGGAAGCCGCTTACTCTTGCCACTGGTACGACGGGTCTGAAGAAGCAAAGACGTTCGTCCAAATTGTCTGTCAACAGTGCCAGAAAGCGATGTCGATTTCGGGAGCGAAATTCTTCACCATGTCTTTGGATCTCTTTGCTTCGGTAAAGTGATATGTTCCATCCACTTAATCATTACCAGCGTTCATTTGTTAAATCCGTATGTGCCTATGATTGGCCACAAAACGACGATTTTGAAAAGTGACTTCGTTGAAACTATTATGCTACCTTTGCTACATTCAAGTGAATTTTAATGCTCAAGCTATTTGGGTAGCCAAGGAACAGGACAACGCACAGTAGCACGTTCGAAATATTGAACAATTAGAGTAGGGAAAATAAGGGGAAGGGTTTACATTATTTAAAGTATGAAGTATTTCTGTTCCACTGGGTAGCAAATTATTTGCTTGATTTATTTACTCACGAGCGGCTTCTAATGTAGTCAATCGTCGAAGAAGGGGAGTTTTTGTAAATAGAAAGGAGTGGCTGGGAAATTTCAGACCCCGTGATAATGTTGGTTTAATGCTCGATGCATTAGTATTACCATTATTAGCGACGATACCCGCGAAGTGACGCTCTCCATTATTAGTTAATAACTTAGACGTCCAACTTTGCAGGTGTTAGGTGCCATGGTTACCTACTTCATGGTGCTGGTGCAACTGAAGTGAACATTCAAGAACACTCACTTTAGGAATGAACGAGAGAGCTGGATTGTTCGAGTACGCGTCGTCGTAATTATCAAACACGACTTTCGTGCTTGGTGCCTTGTAACGATTTTATGGGAGCACGGTCGCGCAGCGGCTCGAGTGGAAGCTGTGACTGTAGAACAATTTTCGATTATAGATTGCTTGAGAGATCGCCCCTTGCCTTCAAATGATCCAACCATTGCTTCGAGTGGATCGGGAACTCGAGGATCAGTAGGTACCTGTATCTAACCGAATACAGGAGGATCCAGAATAAAATGAAATTAGAGGCTCATCAATTATGTCGTCTACTATCCAGATATCAGAGTGCTATAAATACGCGTCACAACTAGAACTTAATTTCTAAATCTGGGTCGAACTTCTCAGGTGGCTGAATTCAATTACTGTATCCCTATTACTCAAACACAGACCCCTCGCTACTCGAATATTCGCGTATCTGAAATTTAAATACTGTTTATAAAATTATTGCTTTGACTTTTGAAACATATATATTTTCACAAAATAAGTAGTAATTATTGAGTTGATAAGTTTTTATTTCTATTTTTGGCGAAGGCGATTCTATAATAAAACTATTAATATTAATATTTCTAATAATATTCTATAATACAAATATTGATATTAATATTTCTAATAATATTCTATAATAAAAATATTAATATTAATATTTCTAATAGTATTCTATAATAAAAATATTAATATTAATATTTCTAATAATATTCTATAATAAAAATATTAATATTAATATTTCTAATAATATTCTATAATAAAAATATTAATATTAATATTTCTAATAATATTCTATAATAAAAATATTAATATTAATATTCCTAATAATATTCTATAATAAAAATATTGATATTAATATTTCTAATAATATTCTATAATAAAAATATTGATATTAATATTTCTAATAATATTCTATAATAAAAAATATTAATATTAATATTTCTAATAGTATTCTATAATAAAAATATTAATATTAATATTTCTAATAATATTCTATAATAAAAATATTAATATTAATATTTCTAATAATATTCTATACTACAAATATTGATATTAATATTTCTAATAATATTCTATAATAAAAATATTAATATTAATATTTCTAATAATATTCGATAATAAAAATATTAATATTAATATTTGCATTTTTATTTATTTGCAATAAATTACTCATTTGTTATCGGATTTGCATGAAACGTGCACCGAACGATGTAGATATTTTTACATATATTACACGTCATGACTCAAAAACTGTCAAAAATGGAGCTGCACCCCTCTTGCTGCAATATCCTGAATTTTAAGTATCTGGAGCAAGTGAAATGTATATCCACACACAATATTATTCGAAGCTCTGGGATAGGAAAGTTTGTAGTAGCAATAATCATCATACATTTGGTCGGGGGCAGTTATTTGAACGCAAGGGGTGGAACTAACAATAAGTGAAGCTGAGCAATCGCTAAAATATAACTATTATTGAATTTCATTACTAATAAAACTGTAATTATAATTATCATAAGTTAAACAGTATGGAGGGTGATTGATAAATGCGCATCGATACCTGAAGGGGTGAATCTACATACTAATATAAATAACAAATGCTACATGAACATACGTCGTACATATTAAAGTCTTAATATTGCCTGCAATCCTATACAGAGAACATCACGTGGCTCGATTTCGAAAACCAACTCAAGGCACATAATTTCTATTTTTTTAAGGGGAAGACAATATTTCCAAGTGTTTTATTAAATCATCGCTTGTGTGAAGCGTTGCGATCTACAAACAGTTTCGTTTGTTTCCTTACTTACAGGATATGGATACGTGAAATTAAAAATTTCTACAGAACATTCGAACAAAAAAAAATGTATTATCTATCTCAACTAGCGCCTCCAGTGTTATTTCTTACCAATTCTAAAAGGAGATGTAAAAATATAATAATAATTTTTCTACTAATATTAACGAGCAACCATGAATTGGGAATTAAAATATAGTAGCTATAAGTAACTGAAGCAAGGTAATTTGAAGTAAGATGCACGCAATGTCTGATGGGAACGACAAACGGGGAACATTACGCTACAAATATAATTTCACCTACGTTTCTTTACGGATATGCTCTTGTACAGTGTAGTGTGGCATAATTGTGAGGATGCGATTTACTGACGAAAGATAAAGATGCAACAAATATTTCTATAAATTTCTACAAATCGCGTAACTCAATAGAGCGAGAGAAAAATTATTTAAACGTATTCTGCAGCGAAGTTGTGAGAGACTACTTAAACTTGCATCTTGATTTTTTCAAACACTTTTGTTAAAATGAAATAGCGAAGATACTTTTATCAACGTGTAAATAGGTACTATTTAATTGATTAGTTCATAACGTTTCTATATTTAATAGTCCATCTAATAACACTATAAGGTACTACCGCTGATTGTATTAAAATCCTTTTAATAGAAGCTGCGCCCTAGAAAGTAATTTTTATTCAAAGTAAAGTATTGTATTTGCAGCAACGCGTTGCTTCATTTTGCAATTAAGACTTTTTTACAATTTTGTGAAAGATTGAGTTTGAAGGTAATCTTTTTATTGATTTGCAATTTGCTTGGATTTGTTATTTTATTCGATACCAACTTCTTCTAATTTCAATGTCTCTAATTCTTCTAGATTCAATACTAATTTCAACCTCTTTATTTCAAATAAAATGTCTGACAAAGTGAATTTTAGATACGTTAAGATTAGTAAGTGAACTTATTTCTACATAATTCATACCTCAGTTTTTAGAAAGTAGTACCTTAATGTCTACGATAATTTTGTATCGTATTGAAAGAGTTGCAACTGTTCGTATCCAATATCCTTGTATTTTTTCGAATTAAACTGTTGCGTCTGAGAAACAGGAAAAATTATTTGGACGAAATATTGTATTTTTTGCAAGCATTTTCCTAAATGAATGCTTTTCACTAAAACTCCCTCTTTCGTTTTTTCTTTTTTTAACTTAATATCTTCACAGTCTTTGTTAAGTTAATACATTTGTTTTACTGAAATTCAGGTCTTTCACACTTTCCCTTGAAGTTTTAATTGATTATGAACATGGAGAGAAAAAAATACAATGGAAGGTGATAAGAACAATCGCAACGTTATGAAGCTTAAGAAGCTTAAGGATTAAGAAGATTCATCCACTGTGCACGGCAGTTCCTCTCCGCCGTTAATTTATAAGTATACAGATTTTCGGCACAAACTTTTCATATTTCACACCGACCAGACGATAACGTAATTTTTCTATCTGTCTATAGGGTAGTTTGCGAAAATGACAACGATTTAATACTATTGTAATAACGATACCATAGGTTTTACGTTCGTGATTATTGTACAATTGAATTTTAATGTGAATTATATTTTAATTTCTAGGTAGATGATAATTATTAAAGAAATGTTAATGTATGTATCTGATTGATATGATCATTAGTTCTGTAATCATATGTATGCGCCGGTGATTATGGAAGTGGTGTAAGTCATGTATTTTTCGTTTAAACTGTTGCGTTTGGGCGTATTAAAGAAATATTTTTCCATTATTGAACAAAATGCTTCTCAACATATATATGCTCTTCTAATGTCAAACTTATCATTGTAAAATTTTATGAGTAACTTGTACGAAAATGTGTTTCTTAAACCTTTGAATGTCTCCCAAATTCCAAAAGTGCTCAAACGTAGTTTCTCGATTTTCGCAACTTAATAAATTCCAATATTTTTTCCGAAAGCAATATTTATTTTCAATTACAACTTTACCATTCTTGGCAATGTGTTCTTTACCACTATTTCTCCTAAAGTTTCTTATATTTTCAGCATAATTAAATATATTTCGCGTTTTTTCTTTTTTTTCTTTTCTTGCCCCACATCTTTTGTATTAACAGAATACAAAATATGTAATTGTTTCCTTTCTCACGAATTACTTACAGGGAACAATGACTTACACCACTATCGAAATGAACGTGAGATCATGTCATTGCTTACTCGATGGTTATTTTACTACAGTTCTTTCATAATATTGAAATATTTATCAATATAACATAAAATAAGAGAAATCTTAATTTCGTTTTTTTTTTTACTTACACAATCATAATCACCGGCACAATTATGAATTGAATCGTCAGTATTATAAATGGTTTTTCTGTATTTAAATTTAAACCTATAATATATTGATCTTATAGAATGTTATAAACGGTAATTTATTTTTATATCAAGTATTTCCCTTTAAATAGATCCCCTCAAGTAGATCCTTAAAGTGATCCACGATATTCATATTTACATACAGGGTGCCCGGTAAATCGAGGTGCAACAAAGTAAATAGAAAATGTGGAAAAACTTTTATTTCAATGGTCACTTTGTTTTGGAGTAAAAATTACTTCAAGCAGGAGTCATTACTAGACTGCGGAAGTTTATGCAAGTATGATATTTATTACGATAATTACGACCTCCCCATTGTAAGAAAATCGAATACACTATATCACAGCCTCTACTGTACTCGAGCTAAGTAAGTAAGTTCTGTACATGCTATAAATAAACAAACATAACATTTTTTAAATTAAAAAATATATTTTGAAAACCCTCTAATGACGAAACATATTTCTATCAAAGTTTCACTTGTTTAGTCCTTTTCTATAAAAATGTATATTTGCATAAACATCCGCAGTCTAGTCATGCCACTATAGGTAAATTTATTATGGTCTACTTAACACAATCCATAGTACGTGACAACGATATGCACACCCACTTTTGGCAATATAACAATATAATATTTCAATAATCGTTCCATAGAATAACTATGGTTAATGCCGTCCATGTTGCCACAAGCAAAGCTGCGCAATACTTTCAGATTATCCACAATGTTTCTAATGAAATTATAACATCTCTTTAGTTGTTCATAAGGACAAACAGGTAATCAAGTACGTACGAAACTCACAAGTAAACCATGTCTAATACATCTAATTGCAAGTCAAGTAGACCAAAAATAATATTATTTTCGAAATCTTTTTTCCTGAAATTCGGAGTACACAAAATATGTGAGGTAGGTAGTTGCGAAAGGTGAGAGAGCCTGTCAATGGCAAGAGAATGGGCACGATGACGCAGTCACACGTGTGCGTGATTTACGACGGGGTAAGGTCAAAATGCTACCAGGGTTCGTTCTGTTATAAGAATATAGAGTAAACCTGTCCACTTTTCGCTTTTACCACTCTTTCCGACTTCTTTTTAATCCTAGAACGACACTGTGGGGTCGCCTGTGGACCGATGGACTCAGAAAATATTAACATTCTCTACAAACGTGTCGATAGACGCTGTAATCAAGCTTTCATTCCCAAACTTCGACTTTCTTACTGTAAACTCAAAAGACAGCTAAAGAGAAATACAAAAGAATTTTTCGAACACGCCAAATGGATTTTAAAACCGTAAAATTTGAATTTGGGGTCGTCTGCATCCCCAGAGTGTCAGGCAAGCTCTAAAAGTGTTACATTGGTGGTCAAGGAAATAAATATGTGCCTACGGCGAGATTCTTATTCTACATTTTCGATGTATTTTGGAATGGGGCACGAAGAACTGGATTTCGCTTGGCTACTTAATATTTAAACAGCATCTGTCTTGAACATGAAATTCTGGATTAAAAGTTAAAATAAAGCCCCAGATTTAAGGGGGGATTACGCCTTGTTGGGTTGAAAAATAGGTAATTCTTTATGAATTTTTTGTACAAAAACGGCGCGAGAAATTAATTTGAAGTTTGGCAGGCCGTTTTATTGAACCTTGAACAAGAAAAGTGCTGACTGAGAGCGAAAGTACTGTAAGGGTTATCCGAAACACAAAAAGGGAAAGAGATTCTTAATCTATAAGAAGGTGGAGATTTATTGCCGTATCTTCTGCCGTTTCTTTTTTATTTAAAGAAGTTTTCCCGATTTTGGGGCAAAACCTTTTTCAGACTCGAATCAGAACACTTCATCTTCTTCAAAAAGTTGCCTTTTCTAGAAAATTGGCGCCAAATTGAATTGCAAAAATCAGAGGTTCAGACCTTTCAGTTTGAAAACTCTACACACTGCTGAATAAATTTTTTGTTTTTTGCTGGTTCATCAATTTCAAGCTACATATGTATTAAATAAAACGCCGTATCATTTTTCTGCTTCAGATTACCTGGTAGATAAATATCATGCACGCCAACGGACGACGAATTTCGCGCGGCGCGATGGTCGATCATGCATAACTACTATATTTATGGTAAAAAATTAATATAAAAAAAACTGCAACTTCTTGAAGGATACATCAAAACATCGTCCAAGTTTCAGGTGAATCGAATCGCTGGTTTCTTAAAAAAAAAATCCCCAATTTTGCTATGTTTTAGCCCAAAGAAAAGGATTCCCCCTTGAGGAGTTACATACCCTTAACTGGTTAGAAAATAGGGTTATTTTTACGTTTTTTTTCATATAAAGAATCATTGTATTTAAAAATTGAGATATACATCAAGTTGTGTATAAATTAAGCTGTATTCTCTTCAAAAAGAATATCTTAAGAAATGGTGCTACAGACAATATGTTTACGAAGTCTACCGAAGTAAGTGTATCTTTAGATTTCCAAGCAACATTTTGTTTCTTCAACATTTTTTATTACACAATAAGCAAAATTCTTAATTATTCTTGCTGTTTTTACTTTAAAATATCTGAATCTAGCATTGCCATGCATATCACCTGTGTAAAATTGCATTTCATAAATAAAAACCATTGGTATTTCTCATCAGCTTCGTATCCTCGCGTGTGGTCCCAAACATATTATCAGGAATTGTACATAAATAATTTGCAAGAACGCAGTTAATTTTTCCAACTGTTCTTCGGAGAGTTTCAAGAAATAAATTATATATCAACGTTCCATAAATCCATGCACTGTACTTACACAGGACTTAGTATCGCTGTTTCCCAGCGTACCATAACTGATATATTTTCATTTTATTTCCGTACCATTGACCACCTTTCCTTTCTTCCCTTCGTAACAGTGTAACCTTTCCTCCCGTAAATAAATAAATACTTACATCCACCCCCGCACAACCCGAAGAGACCCCGTGCAGCCTGCCGAAGCGAAATTCACTTCATGAAAATCCGCTGAGAACTCGCCGAATGGAGGAACTGACTTGCGGTGCGCGCAGTGGCAATGGAAGCGCAGTGTGACGGAAAGAAATTGGCGCGAAGCCCTGTTTCCGTGCGCACGTGCAGAGTGACTCCGTCGGTGGTTTCGATCGTCTAGGGGTCGACGTCGTCGTCCACCGACTAGCTTTCCCCCGAGCGTGCTCCCGTGATGCTGGCTGTGCTCTCCAGTTTCCCGCCCCGTCCCTCCGTCTCGTGACAGAAACGGGGCGCGTTTTACGCGCGGTCGCGCCTCACCGAATTCACCGGCGGAAACGACGAGGCGTCACCACGGCACTTCTTCCCCGGTCACCCTCCAGCAGCGGGCCAGAATCCACGTTGCGCGAGACACGTCCGCGCGGGATGCTCGCCCGTGCAGTGGACTCGCTCGGCTCCCGCTCAACCGAGGCGACCTGACAGGACACCCCTTGCGGGGTATACGTCGAGGGGTTGTTTCCGCGACCGGGAGCACCGCGGCACCGTGAACGGGTGACACGTTCGCGTGCACGACCCGGAGGGCCCTTCGACGAAGATCCTCCTGCTCGCGGCTTCGACTCGTCGATCACCTCGCCGGAGGAGCTTCCCATCGATCACGGGAGCACGGTGCGCGCGGCCAGTGATCGTGTAATCATCGATTAAGTCTGTCGGGAAAATAGGTTAACAGTGTACAGCGGGAACGGCCGGTGTCGTCGATAATCCGCGACGGGAGTGAGCTGTATCGAATGGAGAGCGCTTCCTGAGCCCGAGGGATCATCGCGGAGGCGCGTGCGAGCGGAGGATTGACGAGGATGGGGAGTCCGGTCCGCGAGTCTCGCGCTGGATGCACGACGCGTTACATAACCGGTGCACGGCGATGCAAAATCATTCACGGCAGGCTATCGCCGAGGGTGCTATAGGAGTAAGGGCGAAAATCGCAGGTTGACGGGCGTTGCTGCGGGACTTTTATGCATGTTCGACAATAAATCAACGAGCCAGCCGGCTGGGGCTGTAATTAGGATAATTGCTTCGCGGCTGTTTCGTACCTGGAGCGGCTCGAAGCATCAATTCGCACGCCTACGCAACGCCGTGACAAGTGAATCGAATTAGCAAATGAAATATAACGGGTCACGCCGGATCGACGTGCTCGGCCAGGCAGCGAGGATACAGTGACTGGAGGAATTGGACCAGCCACGATTCAGAATACCGCGGCAGTATTGAAAGTGAAGTTTTGCTCAAGTTCCCTGGTCGAGGCGATTGCTGAGCGCTTTTTGGGAAACAAGGATAATCATAGGGACAAAAACTGCGAGCGGCAAGAGGAGGCGAAGCCTCCCGCCGCAAAAACTACGTCGTAAGTACTGTTACGTTTCAAATCTAACTAATTCTACTTCGCCATAATCGGTTGCCTATTTAAATGACACTGATTACATCGTAAATCACTGTAAGATGATACTTGGAAAGCTCTAGATGATTTTGTTTTTTTTTTAAGTTGCACGGAGCTCGATAATGGTTAGATCTATTTGCATTCGGTGGTGGACTTTGGGTGTACATAGTGCAAAGACGTGACGAACAGAAGTTCTGAAATGTGTACGTTTCAGCACTCAATTTGTTCCTTCGTCGAAATCTGTTGATGTTTCGACGGCGAGTTTACTCGATAGGTTTGAAATTCCAACGCGTCAACAATACACGAAGCAAACACACGTTATTTCAATGGGGAATGTGTAATTGATCGCGCCACCCGCAGCCTCTGTTTTGCGGTGATGATTACAAATTCGCAGTTTTTAAAAAATAGAGTTAATAGGATAGACGTGTGAGGAAATTGAGCTGGAAGAATATCAGGAACAAAAATGAGCTGACACGATTGAAACTCCTTAGAATTAATTACACGGAATCTTTTTATTTTAGTAAAAGGCAAACTTGAGTATTCTTATTTTTATTCCATTAAGTTAATTAATTTCCTTTGCGTATATTTTTACTGGCAGGGAAATCTTAATATATTAAGCAGAAAGTGTTTGTGTTTGTATGTCGCCTAAAAAGTTTCTGACGATAAACTCTGGGACCACGAAATATGCCTCAGCTCGTTATGGCTGATTAATCCAGATGAATGTGACCATTTTCGCAAAAAAAATCTAGAAAATTTTTTTTTTAATAAAATCGGAATCTAAATTTCGGGCGAAGCCGAGTAATAAAGCTAGTAGTTATTATGCACCGAAACCATGGGACGAAGCGTAGTTGATACGGTGTAACGTTAACCAATTACGCGCACACACGATGCACCTCTGTTTGGGAATTACAAGAGGAATTAATTTCAGTAATATACCGTTTATACGCCAAGTAATTAATGGAACAGTCTTATGATGTAATGCGCGGAAATTACAATTGCACTTAACGTGTTCATGCATTAAAGGAATTTAAGGGATGGATACGTGACCTGCAATTGCCGGGGAAATTATTGCAAACAGTGATGATAATATCGCGATTACAGCTAAAAGACTTGAATCTGGAATCCCAACTTTCGCTTATGAAAAAGAGTAATACTAAATTACACAACATTTAGCATCTAAAACCGTATCATATATCACACCAACAGCTACCAATTCTAGCTTATGGAAGAACGTAGTACGTACCACATCACTGACTCCAGAATCCATCGCTCAAAAAGACGTATTAGGTCAAACAACTCCAAGCTTTCCCATCTAGAGAATATTACGAAAAAGTGTTCATCACTTTCACGGAAGAAAATGTTTAGTCAACGCACTGAAAAATTAACGTAATGAAAATTCGAAGCGATTCTCAATGACACAAGCAATTGTTTATTAAATGTGCTATGTAAACAAGTGGATGCTTCACGTTGCGCATACCTTCGTGTCTAAAAAAGGTATTCTAAATATACTTCCTCCATTTCTATACGCGCTTTACACCCTTGTACCACAGAATTCCCTGTCCTTTCAAAGGTTACTGGTCTGTGCATGACAGTCATTTTCTACTTGCTTCAGCAGGCGAACATACTACTTTCGCAATACCATCAGAATTATATCACGATCAGAATGATTAATTGTAATATTAATTAAATACATTCTGTTAACTGTATTTATTTATTTTGCGATATTATACTACAACTTTTTACGGCGCTTGGCGTTCCCAAACACAAAAATGTTTCCCAACTCCGATAGCCCCGGATAATCCCAATTATCCCACCAACAGTCACCAAATATTTTTCTCACAGTTCGATGAGTACTATGTCCCCTGAAAGTTCTCAACACTTTTCTTGTAACACGTACAACGTAGCACCGTGTTAACCCTTGGTTGTCACGCGTGCTTTTTCAAACGTAGTTCTCACACTCTGCCGATCCGACCCCAGCCAATTTCCAATTCGCTGCTGTTCAAAAACTATCTGTTAAATTAACTCGTCAAAATTCGGAGACAAAGTTTGAACATTGTGGAACGTACAGGGGGTGGCCAAATTATTATACTCAAAACATTTTCGTCAAAATCTGTGAAAGTCGTGGTTGCAATTAAAATAACAATGCATGAATGTTATTGTTTTTCACTTATTAATTAGCTACAACATCTGGCAAAATAGTGAGCAATCTTTCAACATATAAATCTCATTTGTTTTTACAAGGGCGGGGATAAAATTATTACAAATAAGACCGAGATAATAGAGAATATCATCAGAGTGTGGCAGAATATTCCAAAACTGCAGGAAGTAGCCACAGAATGCATTGAAAGCATGCCACGCAGAATCCAAGCCGTCGTAAAAGCTAAAGGCGGAGTCACCAAATATTGAGTAATTGTATTTCTCGCACAATACAGTCTTAAACCCATCCTATACCTAAATGTATTTAACTTGCATTCATACATATAAAAAATATTAAAAAATAATATCATAACATTAAAAGCGAGACATCTATTTCATTCCATCGCTTAAACTTACAAAATCCCAAACTGTTTTCTTTGAGTATAATAATTTAACCACCCACTGTATGCTCATCGTTGAAAATTAACATTTAAAGTACGTTCATCGTAGAAAATTTACATTTAAATTAACACGATTTTCACATGATGCCTGAAATATATTCCACCACAGAGTCGATTTGTGGGTCATTTTAACCCAGTGTGTGGGCCGAAAGTTACCAACACAAGCTGTCAATGTCATCCACCGGCAACTTATGAAAGAGTACTCAATTTTCGCGCGTACCGATCTGCTCCGTTTTTATATTGACAAAAGCAACAACAGCACGATTCGGTTCCTGAAACCACCTTGCATTTTTCTTGTCATCTGGCACCGAAGATACCAGCTCTGCCATATTACGCAAGCAGCGAAGAAAGTGTTAGCGAATTTGGATACGATCTACGCGGAGCCAGAGAGCGTCGGTGGCCCTCGGGGGCGTCAATCAGTGTCGTTGATCGCTCCTTGGAGTTACTGGCCGTGCTCCAGTGGAGCAGCGAAGGCAGTCGAACTACGGGCTTCGACCGCGAAGGTTGCTGGTCCACCTCGCAGGTGCCACGGCTCGCGTACGCCCGTCCGGGAACGTGGAAATCACGCGGGTTCGCTTCGATGGACCGTTCGTGGAAAGAGAACGAGACGCTTTCGAAGTCAATGCTGCTCGGGAACAAACGGCTGCTGGGTAATGAATTTCGAAATACGCGCGGCGCGTGTCGCGAAACGATTCTCCCTCTGAGACAATATTCCCCGTGCCTTCGTGCTCTGCGTTCTTCTGGAAGAAACGCCACCTTGTTCGGTGTTTCAACTCGTTAGCGGGGTGGAGTGTCGCGGTACCGTTTCGAAAATGTTTACGCTCTGTTTAAGCGCTAAACGAGCCTCCCCTTTCCTGCGTTTAATATATTTTTACCTGTAGATGACGGGGGATTGACAATGCACTCGCGAACTCCGGATTCACCGACGCGTAAAATGCTTATAACGAATCGGTAGAACGAATACGCCGAGCGTCGTCTGAATTTATTTAAAATTCAATCTTCGTGGAAACGTGTGCAAATAGTTCGAGGCTTGGGAAATTTTGTGATTTGCCGCCTGAGATCGTACTGCATAATGTATTTCTTCCTTTCTCCGATGTGATCAAGAATTCTTTTAAATGGTCGCATTTTAAAGCAACTTTCTGAGCATATGCGTCGGGTTTTTCTTAAATAAAACGAGAGTCGCGTGAATTTTCACCGAGGGTGGTCGGGAAACTGCGGAGCTCGTGAGTGAACGAAGCAGCGGATAATTATGTCGGTAATTAATACAGGATGTATATTAACGTGTTTAATTAAAACTCCGAGGTAAATTTTTCTACGTAAAGATATTTAAATGAAATTTATCATTCATGAACCAAATGAGCCTCGAGTTACAAATATTTCTGCGAACAAATTCTGCGCCTATGCTATTACGTTTTAGTATTCCGAACGCTGACGGACAATTGTGTTGCTGCATAATTTTCCAGATTGATAAAACCGAATTGAAATCAATTTCGCCGGAAACGTGATTTGCTTTAATACAGAATTTTCCGGCAGATAGAAGAGGGTCCTTCGAAATGCACCAGCCTTCTATAAGAAAACTCGATGAATTTTCTCTCGCTCGTTCTTTTTTCATTAAACGCCGCCCGCGTGTGCGTTAGTCGAAAGAGCTGTATGAATCGAATTGAAAATTCCGCTCGTGACCGTTCAAACGCTGGCTTTGGGGGAAAAAAATATCCAATTTACCAAAGCCCTTTGTGCAAAACGGTACAAAGTGGAGGTGCAGCATCGTTCGAACGTTAAACCCCTTCGCAAGAAACGCTTGCACGTGAAATCCTGCGAATTCGACTTGGCAAAATTGGAGCCCAGTTTCGGTAGACTGAGGTCCATAATTAATGCAGACTATAGGATCAATTGAGTGTCGCGAATGTTTGAGCACAAAAGTGCAGTTACCGAAAGTGAATGATCGAACGTCCGCCGCGGAAATGGAGCAAGTTTTATAAACTTCGATTATACTTTTCTATTCAAAGAAAAATGCCACACAAGTATTCGATTATTAAGCGATTATTAAAGCTCCTTAAGCTCAACAGAATTGAATTTTCAAAAGGTTTCATTGGGTGTATAGATTAAGTTTCAATTTTTAGCAGGAGGTTCTGAAGCTTTTTAGCGAGGATTTTAAAGTTAAAGGAATACTTGTAAGGGGACTAGCAAAGTGTATCTAAAATTAGATGATTAAATTGAGCAGAAACACATCACTGTAGACTATATAGCATGACGACTGTGAAATGAGTAAATCGGCAGGTAAAAGTAACATTTCTATCGACGATTTTACGTGGCTCCCTTTTGGAATCGAAGAAAGGGGGATGCATTCTAGGTCACGTGTAAAAATATTCGCCTGGCTTATGAATAAGAAATACTTGGAGGAAAGTTCCAAGGTAAATGAAAAATATTTTGAGTCCAAGGCACACTGTCTATAATAAGGGTAGCCAGCTTGTAATTACTTCATTTCAATAACCACTTCGTTAGTCTTTAAAAAAGGAGAAGGAGCAGATGAATTGTGATGAACTGTTTGAAATTAGGAAAACAAGACATGCCAGTCGAAAAAATTGACCAGATATTTCTAGCGCGATTAAATCCTACGAAGGAAATGGGCTTTGAGAACTTCTCTACGTAACTTAATCGATCAATTATTTTTCTAACTAACGAGAAAATGAAATATCACGTTCTACTTGTCTAAGATGTGAATTATGTCAATTATCCGCAGAGCTCGATCTGGACTATTTGGAAAGGAGGGGAGGAGACACGATTACCTGTGAAAACGCCGAAAGCGGATCTAAAGAAGAAGAAAGCCCCGCAGACACTCTGGATCGTGTCAAAGTTGTGTTTCTCGGTGCACCTGGGGTGGGAAAGTCCAGCATAATTAGGGTGAGCAACGTTTTCACTGAAACAGATCGATATCGATTAAGGGGTTGGGCCACCTTGGGGGCTCGAAAATCATATGTAACTTTCAGAATTGTCTGGGGCGAAATTAGATAATAGATGAAAAAACTTTTTTAAGTCCTTTATTCTACATGACTTATGGAATATAAAAAAATGTAACTATTTTTTTTAAACAAAATACCATTGCTGCTGCTCTTGCATTGTTGCAGTTTTAGGAAAGACACTCTCCACGGATAGCAGTAGGATAAAAACCGAAAATTTTCATTATTCACATGAAGTTTACTGCAGAAGTACATAGCGATTTGTCAAAATTTTTGTGAAAATGGTGGAAGAGAATATCAGTTGTAGCCGGAAAAGTTGCCTAAAATTTTAAGCTAACTATGTCTAAAATTGCCTGTAGCAAGAAACGTGTGTACTTCTATATATACTCTATTATAGAAAATACTATTAAAATTTCAAGTGAATCAAATAAAAGTTATTCTGCTAGCCAATTTGAGGAAAGTGGTAACTCGGCCATGTTTTAATATTTCTGTGCAAAATATTTACACAATATATTTACCAATACATGCCCTGAACGCAAGAAGTATAGAAATAATTTTCAACTTCATAGAATCATAAAAAAAATTCGTCTAATTTGGTGCTGTTTTGAGCGTCTCAGGGTGGCGTAACCCCTTAATACCTGCTAACGTTTCCCTTACGAGGTACTAGAATTCACTAAACCTCTATAATCTGAGTCTCGATAACCGAATTTCGCTTAATCCAGCTTACGACCGCTTAATTCGAGGTCGTTTTTCAAATAAATTATCGACGCCGAGTGCGTGTTTCACTTAATCGCCACTTGCCGCGAGAGAACAGTTCAACCGATCACGCTCCAGCAACTTCTCACTCAACTACCAATTCCTGCATACAAATACCTGTTCCACCCTACCAGCTAACACCCCCGCGTCTAAAGCAGGATCTACTAAGTAAAAGTCTTATGGATGTCTCCACTAGCAGACCCAAGACGAAACACACACCTCCCTCATTTTTCTTCGTTGCGCCGTACCTTCAACCCGTCAACTTCCAAGTCCACCGCCTCATCACTTAGGTAGCTCAGATAACCGAGACTCCGCAACGCGTTACACCCTCAACTTTACAGGCACAGCCTACGATCGTGTCGAGTAGTTTTTGAAGAAGAGCGTAGGGAATAATAAATGTAAATAAATCCAAGAATATTAGCTGATAACGACAAGCCACTTCTGTCAAAAAGAATGGCCCTAATCCCCTCACCTACCCTGCATTGTATGTGCTTCTGGAATATTAACGTAACTAGAGCGTTTCAAACCAGCGCAAAGAAAAACCGCGACTTTAAACCTCCAGTGCTAATTTTTAGCACATTTTTTTCCCCGGATTTATATCTCGCCACTTTGAGCGGCTTCTGTAATATTCAGTCAGAGGCACTCTTACTGAACCATGGAACAGTTTGAGACGCAAGGGTGTAGGTAATGTATATTCCACATGGGCTTCGAAACGCTCACTAAAGAAACGCTGTATAATTTCAGCTAGCAAATTGGATTTCGCATTTACTGATACTAAAACAGAGTACAGCTTTCTCTTTAATTGTTTGTTGCCTTTCTTTTCATCGTAAACACAATTATCCGATTCGCTCACGCTCCCATAATTTCCAAAGTCGCCGGCCATCCGCGTAATTCTTAACCGCGATGCAGTCGCGTCGACCTTTCTTTCGTCTCCGTGGCTCTGTGATATTCATCCTTCGTTTACGATCCGTCGACGAGTACGCGTTCGACCTTCGCCAACCTTTAACTACACAAGAGGGGGTATTCTTTTCACTTTGTCGAAGCAATTTTCCCTCTCGTTTCAAATCCGACTTACAGGTCGAAAGCAGTAAAATATACTGAATTCCACACGACCCGAACGGTGCCTGCGAGCAGCGTAAGAAAAATCGTTTCCATTCCAGGCACGAAAAGGTAGAGGAGAAGGAAATTAAAGGTTAATTGTGTCGAAGGCTCGTAATCGGTAAAATTGCGAGACCCCTTGTTTCGCGATCAGAAATGTAGGAAAAAGGAACGCGAACCGTTGACCTATCATCTAGCCGTGATGAACGTCGTTTCACAAGATGATAACTTCCGTTCATTTCCGGAGACAGTTTCCGGTTCCCGATGGGAACTGTCACCTCCTGAGGAAATCGAAAGTCACTGAAAAGGGCTGGAGAACATTTCGTTGGAAAAACAACGAGCACGTAACATCTAAGAGTTTCAACAATTTTTCAATGGCAGCATTTTGCAAAAATATCTGCAACTGGATTACCGAAGAAGTATAAAGTCTTGAAGAAAAAATTGTTCGTTAAAAAGAACTATTAACATAGCGACAGATATGTTTGAAAGTGGGAATAGTCTTGGTCATTTGCTTTTGATTATTCTCGTTGAAGATTCGTCGTGTGCTCTTTGAATATTTCTTAAACATATTCGATTTTATTCAATTCTAGTTATTTACTTGAAATATAGCGCAGCGGTGATCTGTTGCGAGCTCTAAAATATCGAAAGAGAATTTCATCGCTATTCTTATGATCACGTTCTCACGCGTGCAACAGAGGGCGGTCTAAACACATACTTGAACTACTTAGAAAGGGTTACCTGGGAAAGAAAAGACTCCCTGAAAAGACTCTTCAAGTACCTAGCGCCGTGCATTGCGCATCTGAAAACGTGTCTTATTCTTAATAGTTACCAAGGAAGCAGAGAGTTCTATTTTATGCAGAACGTCGCCTCATATTAGGCGACAGTGAGTTTAAATATTTTGTACTCTCAATTACAACCACTGCTGAAACAACCATCGGTCATATTCCTGCAGAGTTATCATTGCACAAATGTAATATTTATCAGCCAGGTTTGATGTTTACCTGAAATTCGTTTATACAGACTACAGCGTAAACACATTCTTTTCCATGCAACATGCTGGTGGTAAATTGAGGGATGTATTTACACGTTTACACGCGCAAGGGGTATACAAACTAGGTACACTTCTCTCGTGCAAAACTGTAGCAATCTGTACTCGACCTTTCTTCCTTCAACCCTCTGCTCTAACATAAAGAATAAAATACTCTCGAGACGCCACGTTACTGATTCCCCATGCATATCAAGACTCCAAAAGATTGCAACGCATTCTACTGTAGAAACAGAATAACATCGCTCTTACCACGTGTGTAATAGAAAATAAAGAATCTCACCACGGTGTAATAGACAGGTTTTCCAACAACTCTGGAGAATGTGATTATTTCGTCTTAGTTCTTCTGGCGACCGCTAGATTGGCGCTCAAGAAGAAAAACCATATATTTAAGGTTGACTTTCTGGTCAGAAGACCCCTCTAAGGCCCCATCCTTAGAAAAAATTATGATTTTATCCAAACTATATTTTTTTCTGTACTACTAGGGGAGACCGGGGCTAGTTGTGACACAATACGGAGCAAATTGTTACATTTTACGAAAACAAGCTAATTATTAGTAATGTAACTATATTTTCTTGGACAAAAATACATTTATTAATGGTAAAAATCTATTACATTAAATATACAAGAAAAAATTATGACTAATCCGTTAAAAATAATATAAAAAAGACTACTGAAATCAATTGGACTAAAAAAGGTGATTATCAACGTCCGTTTAATACGGCGACTCACAATTAATGCAGACATAAAATTGATTTTTTGGGGGGTCTGCACGCTTCTCATGTGCTCACTCTTTGCAGTCTATGCACTGAATCCAATTTGTGGAGCCTTTCTATGAGAATGCCCCTTTTCGTATGCAACAACATGCCCCTACTTAGTCTTGTGTAACAACTTGCCCCGTTGACACCATTGTGTATAAAATGCGATAAGTTCATACCAGTTTGGTGTAGCCTTATGTTCTTGCTACGAATCCGTAACTAAAGGAACGTGGTAATATTAATTTACCTACATTTATCTGACTGTTCGGTAGGAGAGATTGAAGTGGAAAGAGGAAAGTTACTGTTAGCACCGAAAACTCAAAAACCTGTAACAACGTGGCAACGCGAAAGCCGACTACAACAAGACACCATACACGACCGTGTATGGTTGAAACAAATCAGCCACTTCATCGTCGAAGTGATAGTAAAAGCGACAAAAACTTAAACAGCTTTGTAACAACCTGCCCCTGCCACATCTAGACCCGGTCTCCCACACACTGAACCCGTTTTTAGTAATCTACCTCTTCGTGTTCCCGAAAAAAATGTACCCCCCAGAACGTTTGCCACCTGGGCCTTCTTTCGTAAATCCGCCACTAATAATGCCACTAAAATCTCCACTATTATAATTTCCTTAACGGTCAGAGGACCGACAAAGAAATGTTCACGAAAAGCCGCTGGGACAAGGGTGCTAAGTCGGACCACCCGTCTATTACACCGTGGATCTCTCTGAAATTCCACTGGTATTGCCGAGCGCGGGTAGCTTCAAAGGAATCCGCAATTTCCAAAACCCATGCACAGCTCTCCCTGAATACTGTTGCATGCCCGTTAATGAGAAAGGTTCGCTGGAATTGTACAAAGAGGCGCTGGTCCTCGCGTCGTTTGCGTATTACAGCAATTCGTTTGGAGCGAGTTCACCGAGGAATACAGGCCGACAGAGCGCAGGGAGACTTTCTATCCGAGCGTGGTACTCGCCGATCGACTGTACGAGCTGAAAATCACGGATCTACCGACGATTCCGTACTTCCCGGTCAGCTCGCACCTCGAATGGACCGACTTCCGTTACTACGGCCTGAGGAGCGCGAACGCCTACGTACTCGTGTTCGATCTAAGCAACCAAGACACGTTCCAGGTATGTACACACCCGCCCACCGTTACGAGCCGAACCACGAAAAAGCAACAGGGTGATTCGGGGAACGCGCGCGGGAACGTGGAGATCGTAGCCGTACAGTTAGAGCAATGCTGTTATCACAGTATTGATCTATAGATTTATCTGAACAGCGTTTAAACGAACACTTGATTATTTAAATACCGTTTGAATAAACAATCGAACATTTCACATTCGAATGGTGTTATTTGGTAAAGTAGAAATAAACTATGGAATGGTAATTCGATTGGGAACATGCGAAGGTATTGTTGTTTGAAAGAATTGACAAGCTGTGAAACGGGTGTGAATAGAATCTTGAAGAAAGAGGATTATGGTTCTAGAAATAATATTTCTGTGAAGTCTGAAGCGGTCGAGTCTTTGGAAATAGTTTTAAGGTGGTACGAATCGCAAAAAGTAGCACGAAACTGTCGATTTATAAAGAATACCTATGCGGCTTGGTGGATCGGGAGACTTGAATAAGTAAAACGGAAAATGAATAGAATGATAAAATTTCAATGTGAGTTCTGGTTTATAAATGTAATACTGCAGTTTAATTAATGATCGTTCTCGTTCAGTTATCTAAAGCTCGTGTCCTCGAATCAGTTTAAATAATCCCGGCTCCACTGTGCTTTAAATTGCAATATTTATTCGAATAACCCCTGTCACGTAATAAGCAAAATTATGTCATTCGAGGTGGAAAAGAGTAAATGTATTCAAAAAGATTCTTGAACATTTCACTACCAGCAATAACTGGTGGATCATTCTGTGTCCATTATCAAAAGCAATAATTGCTGATTTTGCACATAATTTTGAAATGAATTATAAATATTCATAAATAATTATAAATGTTTATTTACAATTTATCGAAGAATTAGATGAAAATTTTATTAAATAACTAGGATAATCTTTCCATTTGCTGTATTGTAAAATATCACTCTTCCTGGTAACAGTGCAATGTTACTGGAAAACGTTCAATTTACAACCCCGATCTTTTTTCACCGTTGTCTTAAAATTTTGCTGTAAAAATCTAAATAACCAAGTCCGTCCTCTCGGGTACCTTTCTTAAAAAGATTTTCCACCCCAATCGCAGCCAAACTCTCGCATTTCGTTACAGACCCTTCTTTATGGTTAACAGAGGGGTTGGAACCCTTACTCTACCCTTGTCATTCTTTCCTATACTTTTTCCTGCGGAATAAAAAACGTATAGAAGTTCAAGAAACGTGACTGAATATTTACACTATCCTTTTCTAATCTACTGGCTCGCTGTAACTTTAAATACATAAATGTATTTGATCGACTACTCGTATACAGCACACATTTCAAGCTCTGTATACAATTTTCAAACAGATCTAAAATTTCAATAATTAATCAAATTTACGATTAAAAAAAATGTTTAAAACGAAAAAGCTTTTGATGTTTAAAGTGACCATATTTGTGCCAAAAATATTCACTTTGATAAAACTAGAAATTGAATTCATTGCAAATTTGTATCCTCTCCATATGGAATCATTATAAAATAATTTTCTCTCTGTAGGAATTTGCAAATTACAGCGCGAATTCACTGTGTACCGTCGGAACTGATTTTATACGGCTATGAAACCTCGAATATACTGACGGTCCCGGGAATGTACTTCGGTTTCATACATTTTTTAAATGAAATTTCTCTCGATAAACCGCATAAGCTGATGTTCAATAAATAATGAAACTAAGCCCGAGAGTTACTTTTCCGTTTTCCCGTCTTCGAGTATCCTTCCAGATTCAAAACTACATCAAACATGGAAAGTTCGTTGGAAACTCTCCACGGTTCCGCGTTTTCGAAGAAGTTAAATACGAAGTTTGATTATTTCGTCCCAGGGGCTCGAGAGTTAAACCGCAAAGGGTAGAAAGTAAATTTCGCTCTTTGAAAATCTGCCTCAATACTGAGGCGTATCGACTTATTATTCATATGCAAACATTCACAATTAAATTCCATCTTCAATAGTACTTGAACGTTAATTTAATTTCAAGGAATGTTCAATCAAATATTGTGCACGATTTGATTTCAATTTAACGAATTTGTATAAATGCTTGTCAAAGGATAAATTGAGTTTACAAAATTGACAAATTCAACGCCACACCGTGTGGGTGAATCCAAATAAATGAACATCTATAAAAATACGCTAATATTTATAAAGCGCTAGATTCGAAAAGTTCAGAGTACCGAACGGTTTAGAAATTTTTATTTCGAAGCATGCAACCAAAGCGGTGACATGTATATCGAAAATTAAACGATTTCGATCATATGTTTAAGTACGCGAGCGTTTCCAAAAGTTGCTCATCAAAAGCGGAAATATTTTCCTGCTTTAATTTAAATAACGTTCTAGCAAAACTCAATGCAAACAGTCAAAGGTAATTTTATACGAACTCTAAGCGAATATTTAAGTTCAAATTATCGATGACTGTATCACGCATTTGTCACGTAATTGGTGATATAAAACGTAATAAGATATGTCCACATGTTTATCTTAAAACAATGTCGTCCTTTATTTCACAGTATATTAGAACGTTACGTGAGCAAATCTACGAAGCACGAGACATGAGGGGTGTACCGTTATTAGTAGTCGGGAACAAGCAAGACGAATTGTCGCCAGCGGCTGCTTCCGGAACTCGGTACAGGGACATCGTCAATCTCGTGAGGAAGCACTGGCGCTGCGGCTATGTCGAGTGTAGCGCCAGATTTAACTGCCGCGTCGTACAGGTTCGTTCAATCGAAATATTCACTGTGATTCCAAATAATCTGGCACGTATTAATCACCGTCCAAGCTTTCCGCAATTAGGATGTTACACGCTGATAAAGGACTTTCGCATTTCCCTTAACCATTTTTAACTAGAAAGTCAAACCAGCTACAAAATTAAAATAATAAAACATTGATCCGATCTGCACTGGTCTCTCAAGGAACTGAAAATCAATTCAGGTGGCCGCGATATCATCACTGATTCTGCGCACGTTTTTGTGTATCTCCCTATTTATTATCAGCCGAAATTTTCACAATAATCTTCTAATTACTAAAATAGTCATACTATGTTGGCACACCAAATTGGGAAGGTACGAGAAAAACAAGAGATTCTTCTTAAACGCGATTGGCCACAAACACCTGAAATTGCCACTGTAAACTTTGAACTAATTATTGTAGACTGTGATATCCAAAACTATTACTAGGTACACGTATCTCACTTGTTCTCACTTCCCCTCACGCACTCTTACTTTCACTTTCGGTAAACCCTTGCACAAGCAAGCGAAAAGTTTAATGTTATACACGCTCCAAAGCTTCCCAGAGTACCCAGATAATAAACATATATCTGAAATTCGTATGGTTTTGATAACACGGGTGCGAGTCCCTGTCATCACTTTTCTAATAGATTCAAAGATCTGTGCCCTCGTGTTCTTGGAACTAACCAGGTCCACGAGAGTCGAAACTCAATTGTCAGGCAACCAAGTCGCAACTGATGGTTACCAAACGTTTTCATCGAAGGGGAACCCAAACGCAAACCTTTTCGCACCCCATGGAGCATCTAGAGAATTGCCTCTGGGTTAACTCCGATTCCTGATACCCCTGCTTCTCATTAAGCCTGGGTGGAGCTGTCGAGATTACGAAATGGTCCCAGTCGAGCTTCTTCCACAGTCTCAGCTCTGGTGAGCTAGCTCGGGCACCCCGGGATCGCCAGTTCCCGCCTTGAGGGCATGTTCCCAGGGAATAATCACCTATGAAACAAGCCCCAAGCCCTGGGGGTAACAATCGAGAAGTTGTCAGCTTGAGCACTGACCTCGCCTCGAGATAAAGAAAGGTTGAATCTTGGAACATAGCGTTGAACCTCGAACGATGACCATCGCTAATTACGATTCTTGATCGTGTTTCGGGGCATTACTGTGTTAATAAACCACAAACATTTTTTATTACAAAATACTTAGAAATTTTGTATTTATTCCAACACTATATACATAAAATAGTAACGCGTAATTTTATGAAGTCTTTCCAAAGAAACATAATTTTACAAATCCTTTTGAATCAAAGTATTCCACGTATATACTGTGCAAAAAGACTTAATCATGTTCTCGTCATAGCAAATGTTATTAATACGGGATATATAATATCACTAAATATTATGGAACGATACAGTTACGACACCCTCCTCACTCTTGACTTACCACCTTATTCTCAACTTTTCTATCATTACTTTGCAATTCATACGTAACTTTTCATCGACGCGAGTGTTGTATTGATTCTGCTCGGTCGGCTTACACTCAGGCACAGAATTTGCTCGATTTGAAATTGCAACGCGGTATGACTGATACTTTGTGCTCAAGTTATTTATATCAGGAACGACAAATTCCGATCGTTGCTTGGACCCGCTATTTTTACTATTCGGGGAAGTCAAAACTGTCTTCCCCTTTGCTGGAATACGATCTTCACTCCTGTGCTTCGACTTCCGTATTTCATTATTCGATATAATTATGGTGCCTTCTGAATCGGAGGAATATAAATTTGTCAACGAAATTTCATCGCTCATTTCTCCATTCCCTGAACTAACATCTGAAATCGAACTTGTCGATATATCTGTACTCGATACATCTTTATTCGCATCTGCGGGTATTAAACCACCTTGGTAATTATTTATTTGTACATTTCCTTTTCTTCGAGGATAAATAGCTACCGTACTACACGTACTATTTACGTCACTATCATAATTTGGTAGTAGCCCTTTTTCCTTTACACATCCATTTCTCGAAGAATCCTGTTTACTTGTGTCTTGGCGTTCTACAATCTTTTTATATGCCCGGTTTAGCACTTCTAAATTCGGTGTACTATGTACCGTGCTGATCGAACCAGCCACTGAAGTTCTTGAAGATTTTTTAATGACATTGATCTCTTTTAATCTGTTCAAAAGGCCTGTCAAAGTTTCATCACTTTTCGACTTAGTGTTATTGTTTTTTTCAACTTCAACTGCAGAGGTGCAGTTTGTTTCCACTGGCTGCTTATTTACATTGATGTTGACATCTGGTTTTGATATTTTAGTTACTTTCGGCCTTTTGTAGTTTGCAGAGAATATTTCACTACTAGACTCTGTCTGCGCCGCAGTTTCATCTGAAAATTTTCAATATTAACATGCTATTTACATTACAAATCTGAAACACAATGCGCAGAGTTACAATTCATACCACATCGATGGTAAGGGGCCACTGAAATTTGTTGCTGTACAGCCAGTTCTTTCTGCAATTTCTTAATTATACTATTGTAAGCGCACGTTATGCTTTTACCATCCTGCCCCATTACTGTTTCGTCTTGCATGCACCTCAACTGCAACTGCTCTACTTTCAACTTAAATTTAGACAGAATGTATTTCAATTCCTCCGTCATTTTCGTAATGCGAATCCTAATGTTCGCGACGGCCTTTTGGTTCTTCTTATTTCCTTGCTTATTTTGTTCCAACGGATTACTCGTTACTACTGAATTCGAAGCATCCTGTTTGTTCGCACTAGTTCCGTTGTCTATTTTCCAACTACTTTCCATGCCCTCAACTTTATTCTTTCTGTCACTATATTCTTTATCGTTGGATAGATTATTATTCCTGTTAATAAATTTGGGACCGCTATTGTCACCCTCGTTTGTAGAACTATAACAAATTTTTTTTACATTTGACTGTCCTACTATGATCCGTTTACATTGCTTCTTCCGATAGAGTGTAGTAGAGCTTTCTGAATCGCTAGACTCGGATAACATGAAGAAATTTCTCTTCCTGAAACAAAGCATTGAAACTCAATTTTCTCGTTGCATTTGTAACGTGTCACGCATTAATCAATATGTTACCGTCATCCAACTATATCCCCGTATTCACTTTGTCAACAAATTTCGAGAATGTTTTGAGAAACACATTTGGAATCCAACAGGTATTTGAATGAGCAAGGTCTAATTTCATTGAATAAAATTGTTGCGAATATAAATTACACTGCGTTACTTAAAAGAAACACGTGTGTACTTATAGGGGTCGAAAGATGAGAAAATGAATTCGACTAATTACACAAGAATGTAGTTATTGAAACGCAGAAAGGATATAAAGAAAAGCTTACATTTTCCTGGCTTCCATCGTAAGAATACAATCGAACTTGAATGATGCAAATATTTACAAATTTTATTGGTAAAACATATGCGACTTTGCATTCAAATAATCACGCATCTACTTGCGGGTACTTTTATTTACTTTTGTTCGCTTGAAGCCCTCAAACACACGCAGTTTGGGAAACAAAAACCGGTTACTGGCGCTGCCAGCCACGCTACTATTATGCATAGTTCTGCCCCCTATAAAGAAATATATAAACACATATAAAGCAAATCCTAAGGGCGGTATTCTCAGTCGCTACTTATTCTTAAGCAAATGGTTAAGCATTCGGCATCCTTTACTAGCTACTAGGTTAGTAGAGGATGCCGCATGCTTAAGCATTTGCTTAAGAATAAGTAGCGACTGAGAATGCCGCCCTAAAGCACCCTAAAGAACGTTGGATCCTTTAATCATGTCAAATAATGTGTAGCAGAAATGTATACATAATTTGAAGTAACCATGAATACATAAACCGCAATTTAACAACTGACGTTTATAGGAAAATTTAATGCCCAAGAATTGACTTTAAAATTTGGAACGCATTCTATGAATTTGCTTATAGAATTATGATACTTTAAATTAAAGTGACCAGATATTTTCTGTTCCAATGCGGGACAAGCAAGCAAAAAAGAAAGGGGGTTAACAGATCCGTGAGGAGATCTTTTCCGTAGTTTATTGAAGAATTTACAATATATTTAAAAATACACAGTTGAGATTATAAAGTGATACATTGAAACGAAATTAAAAATATTTCTTTTCTCACAACAAAAAGAGTAGAGGAAACAGTAACTTTATGCCGCTGCGAAAATGTAAAAGGTTACATGTCCAATCCGGGACACTTTGCAGGGCACTTTTCGATGCGAGACAAAGGGCTCAAATGCGGGATGTCTGGTCACTTTACTTTAATTTCAAGGAAAATTTGTTCTGTACTCCTTGAACATTCCCATTATTTTTTATGTAACTTTTAGTAGTAAGATTGTTTTGCAACAACAGGTATTTCGAGAATTAATGAAGAGCATCCAGGCAGTCGAAGGCAGACCACCTTCGCCCACTTCTGCACCCTCGCAGCCATTACGATCACACCCCCAAGACACCAGTGAGAAATGCATTCTTCTTTGACATTGAAGCCAAAGAATCAGCGTACTCGACATCTGTGACCATATTATCAGAAGAAGCTGCTTTTTTCCTTATCACGATACAGGATCATAGTTTTCTTAAGACAAAGGCGAAGGCCAAACATTGTTGAAAAGGTTTACTCGCGAAGCAAACATTCCCGGTACTCAGTTTACCGAGTTTCGATCCAAAGTAGAAATTGATGAATCTTTATTGGTTCATTTTTTAATTCTGTAAAGTACAGCATTGCGATTGTTTGAAATATTAAGGTCTTTCATGAAAGCCGCACACTCGCGTTTCATTAACGGAAATAATTCAAAGTTAGTATCTACGGTTTTACCGATGCTTCTGTAACTCTAAGAATAACTCTGTAACTGAGGCGAAGAATGAGAACCATTATTACAGTGGTAATATCTTTGTTTAAACGTCACAACGTATTTGTTTATTAAACGGGTGTGCAAAATTGCAGGAATTTTCTTTTCACGAAAGATCTTTCAAAGCTCGCACATTAACAGTATTACGAGAATAAAATGCAAGCACTGAGGATGTCCTGTATGGATGTCTGGATCTCTTTTACGAACATTTCCACCGAAACTGCTCATTATATAACTTTAATATGAAAAGAATAATGCAATCACGTACAACTGCTATTACTCTTTCGTGTCAAAAGTAATGGAAAGGTTGCAAATACGTATTTATAACATATAACTGCCGAATCTTCCAGTACCCATGTACAATTTAGTTTGCTGTTTTACTATTCATTTTAATCTGTAAATATGCTGCGCAATTTTTTGCTTTATATACAGAGCGATATAAATGAGTTGATCTTGACTCCTACCTATCAATTTTTCTCTATAAATTCCCCACATACGTACTTGATTTCTACAATTCGATATACTCCCCTGAAGAAATTCATTTATAAATTGAAATGTATATGGATGGATAAGACAGCAACGAGACTGACAAACTCACTTGTCTTCGAGAAACATTGAAAATCTGTTTGTCTCAATATTCTTTAGTCCTTACGTCACATTATTTCAAGGATAGATTTGATGTTATAGCCCTGCGTCAGTATAGGGTTTCTAACAGCTCGCGAAGCCCTTGTTTTTATCCTTACGAAAGAAATGCGTGATAACGGTAGAGTGAGCTTTACACCCTTCCTGATTTCTCGTACAACCACATTCGTATCAAATATTTTCCCTCCACCTGACTCTCGTTACTTTCTTACTAGACTGCGTGTACAGTTCAAATCATCTATCAAAGGAAACTCGAACGACTGTACAAATGCAAGAGAATCCCTCTGTATTGTTCACATTGCTTTATCTGTGATACACTTTATTCCATCACGTGTTGTTTACTATTTTATAATCGTACCTCAGGTATACGAAGCAATCATGACATTTTCGTTCATCTTCTAGCAATGCGTTCGGCCTAATAATAATAATGACGATAGCAAAGAAATAAATGTAACAATAGCGTGTTATTGAGAGTTACCTCGGATCAAGCAATAGCGTATACAATATACATACATATATTTTACTATACTGTTAAGGAATTAATCACTAGTCTGTAAGCGTAGTTGTTGATTGTATTGTATATTGTTTTTCCCGTTAGTTGTTGATATTATGCGGTATTGTACACGTGCATTTATGCAAGTCTGTAAACTGTGTGATCTCGTTCTTATTGTTTACACGTATTTCAAAGGCACAACAAAGCTCATTGGCGACTATGAATTGGGACAAGATCGACTGGCCGTTGAAGGTCACTGACGGAACATCCCTACCATACATTTTTAAGTCTGGGTAATTAATACTTAAACGTGTAGACGTGTAAACTCCTCGTATTTCTAAAAAATCAAGGGTAAAGTGACATAATAGTAGAGATGTGTCTATAGCGAGGGAAATGACGTTGAGCGGTCAATTGAGTTTGTCCCGACTGCGATGGAAAAGAGATTTTTACGTTCGACAAATTAACACTGCAATCGATTATTAACATCTCGGTTAACTTATTGTTGTTCATTGTACGCGTAGATAATACAAAATATACGTAAATGTGTAATGTATCGTAATCGTGATAGATCGATTGTATGTTGCGTAACATACAAACCATGTGTTCGTTGGAAATCTTTGTACCGAAATAGGATCTAGACAAGGTAAATTTCGGCGCGATTTGTACAGTTATCGTATGTCGTGATAGCGTCGTTTTACATACAAAATGTCATTCATTATTTTGTATGCAGGAATAACGCAATAAAAAGACTATGCGAAGAACACGTTGGTCTACAAATTTTATCCCCTCCCTCCTCTTAATTCTAAGGTCTCGATTATGGTATGTGGGCTTTTAAAAGCTGGGTTTAAAAACCGGTGTTTTTGATAAATTTGTAAAATTCGAGAATCAATTTTTAAATTTACAAAACCGGTTTTATAACAGTTTACTGTAAGAAAAATACTACATGAAATAAAGACTTATAATTTATATTTTGTACGGATTTTAGTTTTTTTTTATTTGGTTTTGTATGCGGTATATTTTATTTTGTTATATTTTTGTAGTTCCATAACTATTAAATGAACTGAAAAATTGTACGGATTGTAGTTATTTTGATTTTTCTTATTTATTTGGTTTTGTATAGATAGAATATATTTTATTTTGTTATATTTTTGTAATTCCATAAATATTAAAACAAAATGAAAGTTTTTAAAATAAGTATAAATATTTCTTTACTGGTTTAATTATATATTCTTCGTGTAAAAATTCGAAAACCGGTGCCACCGTTTTTTCGCGAATAGTAACATTCGCAAAACCGATTTAACCAGATTTTTGAGAATAGTGGAATTCGAAATCCCGATTTTTCAAACGTCAATTTTAATAATAAAACTTAACGAGTCTTAATAGCGATCTACGGTTTTGCAAACAATTATTCTATGTGCCAATCGGGGATTTATGTGATTTTTTACTTTCAAAGCAGGTCCATGCTTTCAAACATAAATTAGGTATATTAAATGTAGGAAAAAGAAAAGTAAAAAGCAGGAAAGATCTCTTTGGATCATCATGGTATTTAATAATAACACATGTCGATTATAATTTGAGCCAATACCTATTATTCCATAAAATTAACACTCCTTATTAATGCAACCTCTAGAAAGGAAAATATTACACGAAATGTTACTATTTACATATATACTAAAGAGAAAGCCAAAAGAAACAAAAGCACATCTCCGCATGGATGTGGCAAAAAGGCTCATTCCCGTTTAATTTCCCTCGCCCTCCTGCCATGGAGTAAAGCAATGTCTAAATTTTATGCTTCGTTTTGCACAACACAAAACTAAAATCAGAGAGTAATAAGGATACAGCGAGTAAATTCTGCAGCACTGTGTAATGACCCCCCACTGCATCATATTAGAAGATTGGCCTTCCTAGAAGAGGAACTTGATAAAAAAAAATGCTACAATTTCGGAGGAGCTTCCGGCGCACAATTGCGCGGACGGTGATTTTAAAGAACCCCAGAAGGCACAACTTTGGCAATAGTAATTTCGGAGGACGGCGATACGAATTGACGGTTGGAATCGATTTATCCATGTACGAGGTTACTCGCAGCCAATTTGCTTTTCGAAATTATATTCGTAAACGACGCACGGAGCTAATGAAATTGTGGGATTATAAATTCGAAGGCAATGGAATAACATTTCTTTTTTTTACAGCCATTAATTATTGGAAACTTTTTAGTTAAAACAATAAGAAATTGCATAGAAAAACATAACTGTTCCGCGAATTAAATACATTCTTTTTCGGATCGATTCCTTTTAAATATACATTGGTAATTCAAAGAAACGTCCGATTGATTTACTTTAAATGTCACGCATGAAAGTAACGCTTTAAAAATGGCAATTTGACGAAAATATGAATCTATCGATTAAATGTTAAGGTGAGTACAACGAGGGGAGTTCCTAGTACGAGCACAAATTTGAAGGAAGCTCTCTGCGAGAAGATTCCTGTGCATTACGACTTACTGAGGAATTTTCGTCAGCAACATGGCACTTCCGTGGTCAGTCACATCACGGTGGAAAATATGTATCAAGGGCTGAACGGGGTAAACACTATGGTTAGAGAAACATCCGAGACTGACCCAAAATGTGGGGTAAGTTTCACTAGCTCAAGTTCAATTTTTGTTCTTATAACATATTTGTAACGCTATAAGTACAATATTTCTATCCAGGGAACAATTCGACACATACCTAACTATAATCAGAGTTCGGAGGGATTCGGCTGCACTGATGGAGGGGGAAACACCTGCAGGAGAGGGGGTAATGTGTGCGTGACTGACGCAGGCGCAATTCATACACGCGTTACCACCACTCCTGTAGGTATTTCCCCCTCCACCAGTGCAACCGAATCCCTCCGAACTCTGACTATAATAAGAAATATTAAACTACTACTAATGAACAATTCGAATTTTGAAAACATGCAATGCTTAATGCGGAAAGCTGCATTCATTATATTTATATGGAATCGCGATAGCCTTCTATTTATTTTTGCGTTTATACCAGTTAATTAAATTCCGCCCTTCTTCAGTTTTTTAAAATTTCTCTAGATATCCCACATTATACATTTTAGTCAAGTCTATGACAAATTGTCTACGGGAGATTACCATTTTGCACAGATAAAATACAGGGGATTATCTATGCCTGAAGTCATCACCCTTTTACCTCGCGAAGGAAAATCGCCAAGCGCAGAAGCTGTCTTTTGGTTGTTATTAACTGGCGACGTTCCGACGCAAGAGCAGACTGCTTCCTTAATCGCCGACTGGACATTACGACGTCAAAAAAGGAAGGACTGGTGGTCAGGACCAGGCGGGGGAATCGTCGGCTCCATTCTCCAAACTCTCCCGAAGACCACGACACCTCTGGGAAGGCTGTCGATGGCCCTCGCGATTTTTGATTCTGACAAACACGTGAAAGGGGCTTTGCAAAATAGAGCTTCGAGCTACACTCATTGGGAAGTAAGTTGAGAACAAAAATATTCGTTACAAGACTAGATATTATTGAAAAATCTTAATTCGTGTTTGTCGCATCGAGATTAAATATTCGTTAATGACTACAAAGGGCAGAAAGGTAAGAAGGATTCACTGAAGTTTCAGAGTGTAAAAGTAAATGGTAAACAAAATCCAAGCAAGGTGATCAATGAAATTTCAGACCTGACTTTTGTTTATAATATGTGTGTGCTGTTTCTGATTCCAGTACACATACGAGGACAGTATGGAGCTGCTGGCAACCCTGCCCGCGATAGTTGGCCTGGTTGCTAGAGGAGAAAAAATGAAGAACGTGAAAGAAGAAGGTGACTGGGTACAATTTTTGCTGGAATGTTTGAGTAACGCGTCGATCATTTCGGAAAGTCATAAGACATCTCTGATGGATTTCCTTCGATTATATGTTACTCTGAACGCGTAAGCAAGTCGCACAATGTATTTATCCATCGTGACCATAGGCGTCCGGAGGGGGAATCACTCTGGTTTCTGAGAAAAAATCGCTTATTTTTAAAAACTGATCTTTACTAACAAGGGGAGGACACCATGTGGTGGACGCCGATTTTGATGAGCCTTCATCACGATGGATCTATATCGAAAATAAGTAAATATGTGTCTGAGCGTTTCTGCCAATGGGCATTAATAATAGAGATATTTACATATAAATTATTAAAAAATTTAAGGTTTTAGTAGGTAAAAATCCCACACTACCCTGGCGCCCGCGGGAGATTCCCTTCCTGTGATGCCAGATCGGGGAGGGGTTCCCTCGAGAATTTCCCCCACCTCGCGCATACTACGCCGGAGCGTGTCCGTGAGCTAGGCGCTTCGGAGTCCAACTCAAGGTCGCGCAGCTCTGGTGTAGTGTGCGCGAGGTGGGGGAAATTCTCGAGGGAACCCGTCCCCGAACTGGCATCACAGTTCCCTTCTGGAGGCGTCGGGGTGCCTTTTGAAGATGTCTCCACGTTAAAAAAAACTTTATAAATTTTTTTTATAAATTACTTTTTTTATAACTTTTTTTTAACTTGGGAAAATCTTCAAAAGGCACCCCGGCTCCTTTAGAGGGGAATAAAAAAATAATTTCCATGTAAATATCTCTATTATTAAGGCGCATTGGCAGAAACGCTTGGACACCTATTTACTTATTTTCAGCATAGATCCATCGTGCCAAGGCTCATCAAAATCGGCGTCCACCACATGGTGTCCTCCCCTTGTAAGTTCATACTAAAAAAGCGAAGATTTTTAAATATCGATTTTAAATTTTTAATTAAATCAGATTCGTCGATGTCATCGCCAGGGTTGTTTTTTCATTACTATATTTTTCTTCACCGTCACCCCAAAGTTGCCCCCTCCCCCTCTGGAAAAAACTCTACGGACGCTCTTGATCGTGATTGAATATATTTGTTACTAAACTATCTTTAAAGAATTAAATTACGTGTATTCTCTAAAAAGGGACGAAGATGGAGGTGTACCCGCTGTCCATGTCACAGAAATACTCGGAGCCTCCCAATTGGATATTAATCAAGCCCTAGCGGCCGGAGTTTTGGCATACAGCAATGAACCTAAGAGCGGCACAATGTCGCAAGTAAATTTTAAAAAATCTTCATCGAGAGCTTAAACAACTTTAGAGAACTTTCCTCGAGTATACGAAATCCTTCAAAATCGTGGGACAAGTCTAAACATGAGATTTCGTTATGTTATAAGAAATCGAAAAATCGCTCACCATTTTGCAATCTCGAGCTGCGTGTTTAAGATAGAGGGTTTAGAAGTTTAGGAGTCCGACGCAAGCCATTTGAATACCGAGAATTGAAGCAGATTCGCAATTAGTATCGTACAATTAACAATAAATGTCATTATAATTTTCCGATTTTCACGCGTGTGCGAAAGAATATTGATAAGAACAAGTTACGGAGCAGAAAACAAGCAGAGGCAACGCAGCAGTATCTTTCGAAAGAGAACGCGAGCAATATCTTTCTCGCTATCGCGGCCCGAATAATACTGATTGCTCGAAGCGCGACAAGAGCACTCTTGTGTATCCCTAAATTCAGAGTACATGCCTGTAAAGTAGATACATATTTGAGAATGGTGGGAATGTTGATCAACGATATAAATAGGGGCACGAAGACACGTGGTTTATGACAGTCTGGGCAGGGGCGTCCGGAGACTGTTTTCCAGGGGGGTGGCAACTTTGGGATGATGGTAAAGAAAAATGTACCCCTCTTGCTTTTTTAACCCATTTTATAGTGCCAGTTTAATTCAAAATTTAAAACCGAAATTTAAAAATATTTCCTTGTTTGGGGGCCTCTGTGGTTCCAACCATAACGACAAACCTAATAAAGAAAATAAACCTTAGTTTTTCCATTTGTAATGATTAAAACAGTTCCCACACCAACGCCCGTCGGTAAAATTTTTTTTTAAAAAAGTTTGCATTACCGACTATATGTATATGTGCGATAAAAAAAGTTCAAAAAAATTCTGAGCATTATTTCAAACATACCATAATGTGCAAGCAAAACGCCAGATAGTATAAACTTATAGTTTTTGTTAAATAAATTCCCGAAGATGGCGTTGAAAAACGGTCACTAGAGTACCCCCTTAAATGTTAATTGCTTATACCTTAAAAATGACACCTCAGAATGCAAAATAGTAAAGAATTGTGTATGTCCCTCTTTGTCCCACAACTTTAAGGCACTCTGCGTTAAGAAATTTCGATAGTAGAATCTTTATGCTTGAAAAATTGCTAAATCCTTTGTTAATAATAATTGCTTATAATTTGGGGTAATTAATTAATAATTATTCGGATGCACAATTGTATTTAAGAAACGCATTACTCTAGTATATGTAAAAACAGTTAATTAGGTGTAATTGTAAGTAATAGATAGTTGGCAATACTAACTTTATTTTATTTTCCTTCCAATAAAAGTACATGGAATTCCAAACGGAAGTACAAAGTCTTCTTGGCCGGGAACTAAAAGAAGAAAAATTAAAGAGTTGCATGGCCAATTTGATTGAAAAGGACAAATTGGTCGGCTACAAGGAGACAAAGTTTTACGATCCCCGTTACACCGCGTTATTAAATTACGCCAGGGATTATTTGGCAGACGATCCTGATGTCAAGGTACACAAAGACAATTTCATTATAAATGTACATAACTTCAAATAAATCAAGTTGAGCGACACTGCTTTGCAGAAAGAATAGTTAATTTCAGAAATGTTAATGTTTATTAGAAAAGAATAATTCAATTATATCTTGTCACTAAGTATCGGACAAAATAATACAACTGATACGAGTATATCTTCTTTCCTAGTTATCGCAAGCTATCACGCGAATACTAACCGCGATGATGAAAACGGCAAAAGGAAGAAACGTTTATCCCGAACAAAGTACAATCGCGGCACCAATATTTCAGGTACGCTAACTATTTTATCATTTCTATCCTCGTCTTATAAAATTTTTAAAAAAGAACTGTTGTCCTGGGACTTTAAATTATCGCAAACTTACAACCGCTATATTTATCTTCTATTTGCACTAACCAACAATATGTTTCCATCTCTTCAAGTCTTACGGGTTGAAAGACATGAATTTCAATCAAGTATTGTTATGTATGTCACGAGCACTGGGTGCAGTTGCATCGATCATTTGGACAAGAGCTGTTAACACACCGGTCGAGTGTCCAGCAGCAAAATGCACTTACACTTACTGGAACACCGTTCGAGGAATACGAAGGAAACATAAACGCCCAAAGCATATGAAATATTTCCGGAAATGAGTACCACTGAGTCATGAGGTATCGTTATTCAATCTTCAAATACTTAACCACCAGATATCAACGAATTCCTAAATAACAGTAATAGTAGAAATCACGGACACTCGACACTCGTTCAATATAATAGCTTGTTATTTAAATCGCGATGTTATTAAGCATAAGTTGGCTACAAGAAATCGGATAAGATGTACGTACTTTCGAAACTGCCGCTTACCATTAGTGCTCAGTTGGTACCACATCCAATTGTGCTCCAAGTGAGAATAATTTCAAAGAAAATGGCGTGACTGGATACCTACGCACGTCAAAAATTATGAAATACACTTAACGAAATCCTTAACAAGGATTTATATTTGTAAAAAGTGCAAAAGTTAGTGCTTTGTATTGCATCCTAGTAGCTTAACATACATCGAAATATCAAATGACTTTCTTACAAAAGACTCTTAGTACGTCAAATACTTTCTATGGTTAGGGGACCTAACGTTTGCTATTCGGAAGCGAATGCACGATTCCCTTCCTCTTATAATTTACCATATGTTTTGTCAATATTAGGGTCGCACGGATGTATCGATAAAGACTTATGATAATATCTCTCGCCAATAACTTAAGCTACCCAGCGAGAGTGTGACGAAAAGAAATCTCTATCGTATGTAAACGTCTTTTCAAGTCGTGCGTATATCGATGAGAATTCCATTCGCGTTTACGGCAATATATCGTTTTATAATAAACGTTACTTTTCACAATTGCCAATTAGATGAGCTGCAACGCGCATTCATTCGAACGTTTCTACGATATATTGGTGACAGACATTCGTGTTTACGTTTTCGTGGCATAAAGTCGTTTTCAAATAACAAGTTTCACGCGCACGTTAATGTGAATGTAAAGAATCGTTATTATTACAGATACAGAATGGGAGATTATGTACGACTGGAAGAAATTATTGATGTGCCTCGCAATTCAACGATGCCACACGCATCAAATACAAATAACATTAGGCAATCTTCGGGATTGCTAATGACACATTCATCAACAGCAAGCCAGTCTGCACCATCTATTAGCATAAGAGGTTTTAATTTCAGTGCTAGAACCATGGAACACTCCAGATTATTCGCAAACAATATATCTTCTACCATAGAGGAGATCAGGCCTCTTATAGAGCATGTACGTGTTGTAAGTGCAGTCGTACCGCATATTTCCTTAATTATCGTAACGATGTAACTAGTAATGGCTTTTGTTTTATTATTTCTCATTACAGCAACCCGGCATTTCGTTAAGTTCGTTATTGAGCATTCAGAGATTACAAAATCCGCCGAGCACAATACCTCCTTCTTCCGACAATTACGTAATTAACGTTGAGGATCCACCAACAAATGGTGCGAATTCGCGCGACACTTCGGCTCACGACAATCGTCATTACGACCGAGCAACCGCGAGAGACAATTTTCTAAATTACATTCGCGAAGGCGCGAATGAAATAGTGAGTGAAACGCAGAACATTATTAATCAGAACAATAACAGCAATAACAATAACAACAACAACAACAATAATAACGCAGAGGAGAACTCTACGGAGGCGTTGCAAATTAGTCCAGAGACGCGTGCGCTACTTACAGTATTTCAGAAATATATCCCTTTCGTTTCCATTCTTCTTGCTAAAGGCCTTTACGACCATAGAGCTGGTATACTAAACTTTATAGTATTACTCGTCACGTTCAATCATGCTAACAACGTTGTGAAACGGGAGATCGCGAAACAACACAATAAAAGCTGGACATCACTTTTTGTTATTACATGTTATATCGTTGCGTGTATAGTTTTTATTAATTTTGAATATGATACACACGTGTTTTCTCCATATACCCAACCTCTCACAATCTGGGAGTTGCTGTGGTCGGTTTTGATAACGGACTTTATCCTGAAATTGATTACCATTGTTTGCAAAGTTCTTTTAACATGTTTACCATCGAAATTATTGGCGCTTCGGAAGAGGGTAAGTCTCGATACGCGATCGGTTAGCGATGCTAATGAAGCGGTCTGATAGGGAAAGTTTATTCCAGGGGAAATACTATCTCATGGTAGAGGCAACGTCTCAACTTTATCGATGCGTTGCACCTGTTCAGCCATGGTTGTATTACTTTTTTGAAGCGTACCAAGGCCCCGAAAAAATCTTGGGGGTATCTTTCTCTGTATTATACACAGTAAGCAAAGGGAATGATCTGTTGTCCCGTGTAAAATTATTCCATACCGCTATTTGGAAATTACTTCAGAACGTGGTATGCTTTGTACTTCTCTTTTTCCAAACGAAATCATACAGGCTTACAAGTAGTTAATAATTAATTATGTTACAGAACTTGGGTATATCACCGTCAAAGGAACAGTTAACAGCGTCCGGCGGCATTTGTGCAATTTGTCACGAGGAATACTCAATGCCAGTAAAACTACATTGTAAACATATTTTCTGCGAGACCTGTGTCTCGACGTGGTTAGACAGAGAACGTTCGTGTCCGTTATGTCGCGCAGCAATCACGGACGATCCTATTTATCGAGACGGCCATACAACTTATTTCATACAGTTATATTGATTCTCATGGAATTATCTGCGCTTTCTCCATTTTTTACGCCGTCTTTGAAAGTTTACGTTAAACACTTAACACCTGTACCACTTCTATCTTTACATGGCTTACCTAACTATCTTTAGTACGTAAATATACGTAACGAGATAGATTTAATATTTCTGAGATCCTTAATGAGAAAACAAGATTTAACTTCGCACACCTATCGGTTATCTAAATTAAAAGAAAACGGAAGATTTATATAAATTTTTATGAATTTGTAAAATACGCTGTATATAACTAAGTAATAAAACAATTCGTATGGAAAGGATAGAATTTATATTTTGAAAATGATTCGCCGAACGTAAGTGGTTTACATGAAAATAAAAAGTAGTCAGCAATTTTCATCAGAGGTACTGTTACATATTACGTTCAGTGTCTGCGTCTATTTCGTACATCGCAGTGAACGTTGATCGTCACGGTATGAAAAAGATGTGACTGTATAAAACTGATTTAAAATCTATGTTGTTTTCGTTGTGAATTATATTTAAACATTTGGTCATTAACGTTCCGAGTGAAACGTTCTGTGCATGTAATACGATTGAAATCATACTGTAAACAGGTTTCATTAATGTACAACATAAGTATTTTCTCTGAGACATTATAAAACATATTGTCATACAGGGTTTTAACACTGACAATAAAGTAATTATTATATAAGGGTATTACTTTAGTATACATAGAAAAATAGTTCACAAGACATTGGCTTTTAACCGTGCCTGGAAGTATTCTCCATCTCCTTTAGTCGCTTGTTTGTTTATCTCTTTATGACGCTCCCTGCTCACAATTTCTTCCAAAACCTCACCGTCGCCTTTCATTAGCCTGCAGAAATATTAGATCCATGTATTACGTTCGTCGATATTTCTGAATAAAAATAAGCTTCTATTACGAAGGATACCTGTATCTTCCAGTTTCTTCATCGTAAACCCTGCGCATTATGCTCTGTTTCTTCTCCCACTCCTCTTTCGTCATCGGTGCCATTGCCTTCGCCCGCTCCGATATTTCTTGCGAAATATCCTTAGAAACGCTCTCTTTGGATTTCTCAGTGCCGCGTGTTCTCTTCTTGGAAGATGTCTTCTTTAGCTTTTTCTTCAATTTCTTCTTCATCCTTTTCTTCTTCCTACGCTTCTTCATAGCTTTCTTTAGCTTCTTGGCTTTCCTTTTCGCTTTCTTGCGTTTCCTTTCGTCCTCGGAGGTGTCGGTGCTACTACTGCTGCAACTACTGCTGCTGCTGCTACTGCTAGAACTACTGCTACTACTTTCGCTACTAGTACTGCTAACGCTCGAGGAACTGGACGACGACAGAGATCTTTTCCTCTTTGACTTTTTACCAGTAGGATGATCAGTCTTTTCTTGCGTATCTTCCGCCCTCTTCTTCTCCTTTCCCCTCGAACGAGTCTCGTCCACGTCTCCCTTCTTCGGCTCCGTTTTGTCGACGCTCGAATGCTTCGCGTGTCTTTCTTTCGAGCTGCTCTCCCGCGAATGCTCGCTAGAATCCTTTACGGTTCTCTGATGATCGTGATCTTGATTGCTTCTACTCCTGGATCTGTCGTAAGGTGGTCTCCTGCTGTTATGATTCGAAAATCTATTCCCCCTTCTCTCGTTGTATCTGTTATACTGTGAATTATTGTGGATTCTATTCCTATCGTAAAATCCAGAGTGTTTATAAGGTCGATAACCGAAGTTACGTTTACGATTATCCATGAATCCACTGCGCCCTTTGTAATATCCTCTGCTTTCCCTGGTATTAATCCTGTACGATCTCAGCCCGTTCTCGTACCTTTTGTCCCATTTGTCGCCTCGCTTGTCCTTCTCATTTTGGTGTTTAGCGTCGTGACTGGAGGCGCTGGACGAGCTCGAACTACTAGAACTGCTCCTATGCTTCGATTTCTTTCTCTTATCTTTACTGCACGTGTTGCGTCTCTTTTTCTTAGCGTCGGAATCGTCGCTCTGCGAAGACACCGACTGCCTTCTATCGCGTTCGTCCTTCGATTTACCACAGAGCTCCGAACGCGAGTCACTTTTCTCTCTGTTACTCATTGTACTTGTTTACTAATTCTCTAGATTATTTAAATCTACCTTAGACTTAACTATTACGTCTTTTATTGTGTATTTATCATTCAGTCGCATCGGTGATTAACCTTCTGCATCGTAGCCGAAGGTTTCTTACTGCAAAGTATTCCCGCAACGAGTGGTAGATAAGAGTCCCGTATAAACGGATGCGTGAACGATGAAATGATGCAAAATAATTCTTAATAATTTGCACACTATCAATATTCTTTTACATCCTGCTGGCACGTAACCGCAACTAACCTTGATCTAACAAATTACAACTGTCTTCATCGATTTCCATTTCAAAAATTTGTCGAAAGTTAAGGCAACCTTTCATGGCGAAGCGACGCGCGTGCGAGAGAAACCTAGGGTTTTTCATTGCTGTCCCTGCAACCATTGGCAGCATACAATTGGGAAGCACGCCAAGTAGTATAACAAGTAAATAAGTCGAAAAAGAGGAATGAAATTTAAATTCTTGACGATGCGTCCAGTCGCGTATAGGGAAAACTACCCTAATGAAACTGACGAGCGATTTGGGCGTAAGTGGAATTCGCCCTAAATTGGTTGTCTTTAGTGATTTCCCTAGTTTATTTCTGTCCTTGTCGAGTGACGCCTCTTATTATATCTCCTCTTTGATCAGTGGCTGTAATTCATACATATGCGTATGCGAGTGTAGATAGAGGTGTATGTATGTACACGTAGGATGCATTTGATAGCATAGCGATAATGGCCGACTAGTGCTCTACTGCTGTTGTCGCGCATAGAGGGAGACGATCGTATGCATTTCATTCGCGATTCAGGTGAAACAAAGTTTCGCGTTGCATTACGATATACTTGATTGTACGCCAGATGTCGATGAAACGCTCAACGATCTTATTTGAAGGCGAATAGATAGCCAGAACGGGTTCGTTAATTTAATCGGAATTTAAAAGCCTTTGTAGGATTGGGGTAAACTTTGCAGTTACATACATGTATGGATGCAAAAATGAGGGAGAAAATTACATGGAACGCCGACGTTTATCGTGCGACTGTTTACAACCAATCGATCGCGTATCGAAGACATTGAATGAAGGAAGATTGATACATCTTCAGTCGCGATATGCGACTCGAACGATATAGAATCTTGTTTCTCTTCTCCTAGACTAATTACTATATTTCGGATGCTAAATATCTCTTGTGTGTTTCATTGAAACATTTCTCAATTTCGTAAAAGAGAACCCAGCACGATGGTACACATACCGAGTGCGTATACATACAACTTTTGGTCAAAGTCCCCCACAGAAGTTGTCGAATTGACTTGTTTGATGCCAAATGGAGTTGTTATACCGCTCGAGACTAATCGCAATATTACCTTGGCTGAAATCAAAGAGGTGAGTCAAGTTTAAAAAACTTTCCTAAGCGTCGTCGCTGTGTGCCTTCGATACTCGACCCCGCGATATAGTTGTTTCTACGAATGATTAACATCAAGTATTATTTGTACGCAGGAGCTCTGGGACGAAGCTAGCAAATATCCTCTTCATGGTATATTAAAAGATGCTCCGTCCTATGTATTCTCTTGTATCAATTCTAATTCAGAAGCGGAAGAGATACGAGATGAGACTAGACGTTTGTGCGACATCAAGCCGTTCTGCGCTGTGCTTAAAATTGTGGAGCGCGAAGGTGTCAAAAGCGATAGGAATCTAGATTCTCAAATTGGCCTGTTGATCGGGAAAGGTCTGCATGAGTTTGCGGCGTTAAAAAATTCTGAGGTGAATGACTTTAGATGGAAGATGCGAGTTTTGGGAGATGAGGTCGCAATGGCGAGGCAAAAGAAATCTTGGATGGAGAAAGTGCGTTATCAGTTTCCTACGCGATTAGCTCCAACTGCCGCAATACCAAAAAACATCGAATGTCGTTTGAAAGATGGAAATATTGTCCTTGTTACGAAATTTGAGAATACAGAGGTAAGAAGATAGAGATACAATAGGTTATTATTACTTTAATCGTCGCGTACAAAACACATTCTTTCGACCATGTCTCAGCCCCATAGTCGTGTGAGAAAAGAGTTTAAATCTTCGTGGGTATATTATATAAAAGTAGAGTATAGAGTGAAAAGCTTCCATTAGCTATTCGAGTCTACTACTGGTATGTACACTACTGGATACTTGTGGTGTGCCTCTGGTGACTTTTTTACGTCGTCGTTACTCTCCTCGGTAATTGATTTGTCTGCAAAACGTACCATCTTTTTTGAATACTTGTCCTTACCATGGTCAGTATTTCTGGCATGCTTCAATTCGCATGACTCGTTTAATGGAATAGCTTCGGACTCTGTTGCACCATTGTGATTAGCTTTTTCTTTGCTGTTTGTTTTTTCCATGACTTTACATTCTCTTAAACTTTTCAAAGGGTGGCAAGTAGTATCCTCCGTTTCGGACACGATATTTAGTAATGGCGATGGATGAAAAGTTTGCGATATATGTAGCTGCTTCGAGATGGCTTCGGTTTCTCTCGTCGTTACCTCGGTTTTTCGATGTGGTGTATGCTCTTCGAAATCTGTCCGAGAGACCCCCTTACGTCCTGCATCATCCAGGAGGTCCAATTTTAATTTGGCTTGTAAAGCACCCGTTTGCTCCTACGATGCAAAAAGTACTTTTACTCGCTCTTGTTGTACCTGCGAGCATCACAAAGCACGTAACGACCAGAACAATAATTTGTACCTCTAAGCAGAATGCTTTGCATTGCCAATATCGCAATTCTTTCATAATATTCGTCTTTGCTTCTTCCTGTATCAACATTTGCGTGGAAAGATCTTCTATTTTCACTCGGAGCTCGTTCGTTTCCTTTCTTTTAGCGTCCAGCAAAGATTGAAAGTACCTATGAATGGAAATGGCCTACATAAATTGAATTACTAATACGTTTTGACTCGATGGCCTTACTCGAACGATGGGTGTGCGCAATTATTCAATTCTTTTGTATCACTGGTTTTCTTCATCTCGGATTTTAATTTGCCTTCGAGATCCGATATTCTATCTTTATATTTCTGAATCAGCTGGTCGTTCTCGCTCCATCTAGTACGACCCGCATCATTTTTCCATTGTCCAAGTGTTTCGACCCGCTTTGCTCTCAGTATTTTAATCTCTGCCATTTGCGCTTTACACGTGCGTTTTGCTTCGGCATATTTCTCGCGTAGCGTGTTCATTTTACCTAATACATTTTGTCGACGATCTTCCACCTCGGCGAAAAGTGAATTCCCTGTCAGAAAGAATGGAAATGAACGATTCCACTTGAATTGTTCGTCTATATGCGCTTACCTTTACATAATTCATGGGCAGGATCTGCCTCTAAGGATACTGCTGCAGCGCGTCCTAAAATGAGTTGCGCACGAGCGTTTTCTAAAGCTGTGCTTCTTTCGTCCAACTGGTCCTCCATATTCTATTGATAAAAAAAAAGTCCATAATCGTCTTTTAATGTAAACTTGGCTCGAGAGGTAAAAGAATTACTTGTCCCTTACTCGAGAAATACACTCCAATTCGTTGCATCGTATTTGCAATTGTTTGATCGTTTCTTCGGAACATTCAGATCTATGTTGCTCTGTTTGTAAAAGCACCACAAGCTCGTCGATGCGATTCCGAAGGGAGGTTGGTGATCCATCCTCGACTCGAAGGGAAACGTCAGTCTGAGGTGTGGAACGATCCATGGCTCTTAGACATTCGGTTTCGTTGCGTAATTTTTGAATTTCTGTTGTCTGTTCTGCCAACTTTGTTTCAAGATTTGATACTACGTTGTCATATTCTTTCGTTATAGCACGGTACCTGAAAAGAAATGTAGGAAAATACAGAGAGAGGTTAGGAATCTCTTTTCGAAAGAAGGAAGAAAAGGAAAAAAAAAACTACTTTTCTTCCGTTTGAAAAATGATTTTTTCTTTCTCCGAGATTCGACGATCAAGAGAATGTTCGTGTATTTCGTTTGCTTCTCGAACTTCGCGTAGCATTGCCTCGTCCAAATCAAGTTTCCGTTTTAAATCGTGAATTTCTTGCCGGCATCTTTCGTATTCGATTTCCAGTAGATGACAACAACGGCCACTGCTTCTTTCCGAGTTTTCTTTGGTGTATTCTTCATTATTTTCTTCGTCGATTAGCCTGCTCGTTGACATATTAGAAGATTACGATCTCACTTTATATTACAATTCTTAAAGCTTGACTTGACTTTATCATCTGAGATAAAGGAGGTGGGTACAGGTACATGTACAAGTACGGGACAAGTTGATGCTTGTAGAAGAGGGTTAGTAGGATATTATGTTCAACGACAAACAAACAAACACACGCGCACGCACCCATGCAGCGATGCTAGGGAATAGTCTATCGGAATGGAGAGGGAAGCAACCTTGACGTCGATTGGTTCGACGTGACGGCGTCATCACGCGCATGCGTGGCGCGTTCCCCTTTACTGCGGTAGACTATTCCCTGGCGTCTTCATGCTCCTTCCCGCTCTTTTTTCCCACCACCCGTCCCGGTGTGCGAGAGGAAGTGGCGGGAAATAAAAAGGATATTCAGAAGCATTATGTACTCGTTAGAGAAGAGAATGTTTGCAATTGAAATGTAATTTTGAAAATTTCAGACGGCCTTCACATTTCAAATATCACACACCACGACGCCATATCAATTACTGGTATCTATTTTAAATAAACGAGCAAACACCTTGATGTCCTTCGGGCACCCGAATGATTTCACGTTGAAGGTGTGCGGACAAGAAGAGTATTTAATTGGGGATTATCCGTTAATACAGTTTAGTTACATTCAAGATTGTCTGGCAAAGGATGTTACTCCTACGCTGGTTACGTCGAGTCGAGATAGCGTCTCTGTGGATCAAGAAAGTAGCATGGAAAATGCAGAGGCGGACGCTCTGCAACGTACGAGGCCTTCCTTCTCGACGCTGACCCTACGTAAGAAGGGTAAACATATATCTGCTTGGAAAATAGAGGAACCGTTTGCTTTCACTGTCAATGGAATATCGCGATTAAACTGTGATGCCGCTCATCGCACTGTCGAGGTACGTGAGCGTGCCCCATCCCCTAGGGTAATTAATCTTTATTAGCTATTTTTTACGCGCGACTCACGGCCCCTTGGTTGTTCCCCGTATAGATTGGCCTTCAAGCAGGTCTTTTTCATGGTGGGAAATCATTGTGCGAAAGCCAAAAGACCAAAGAAACTATTGTCAGTTCGGCGGATGGTAGTTGCGAGTGGGAGGAAACGTTAAAGTTTGATATAAAGGTACGAGATATACCACGAATGGCTAGGCTGTGCTTCGTTCTGTACGAGATTAGCAAGACTGCGAAAGGACTTAAGAGTCGTAGATTGGTTAAAGACACGAAACAAGAGTTTTTTATAAACCCCCTATGTTGGGCTAACACGACCATATATGACTTCAAGTCTCAGTTAAAGACGGGGGCGATGACACTTTATACGTGGACATACGCCGAAGACATGCAAAATGACGATCTTCTGCATCCCCTTGGAACGGTAGTGTCAAATCCTCACATAGACAGAGCAGCTGCTCTGATGTTGACGTTTCCGAAGTAAGTCTCTTTTTCTTCTCCGTTTTCTTTTTCTTTTTCTTTTTCTTCTTCTACATTGTTTTCCTTTTTCGAGGTGTATATCTTTTCCGTCTCCGTTTCCGCTCCCCTATTCGGTATGTTGCAGTTACGGAAAGGACAAGTCAGTTCTTTATCCGACTCCGGAGAAAATGGTTGAACACGCGAGAAAGTTGCGCGAATCGTCTGCCGCGGAGCGATCGATTCAAGAAGAACCGCCGCCGAACGAAGAGTGCGACGCTGGGAAACTTCAACAACTGGAACAGCTTCGACTGTTGGCGGACAGAGATCCATTGCACGAGCTTCACGAGCAAGAACGAAAAATAATGTGGACGTTAAGGCATCACTGTCTTCACGAGATTCCCACGCTTTTGGCCAAGTTGTTGCACTGCGTGGAATGGAATGATCACAGGTGAAAATATAAAATGCTATTTCCGGAATCAATCGAGGACAAACGGATAATTACCTCTCTATCTACGTTCCGATTCTCTCTGCGCGTACACAGGGAAGTGGCCGAAGCTACGGCACTGGTACAACAGTGGCCGAAATTACCCGTGGAAAAGGCACTCGAGCTACTGGACTATGCTTACGCCGATCAAAATGTCCGAAATTTCGCCGTGCGTTGTTTAATGGACGTTAGCGATGAAGATTTGAGCCTCTACTTGTTGCAGCTGGCGCAAGCACTGAAGCATGAAAATTACTTGTCCTGCGATCTCACGGAGTTTCTGCTGAGACGTGCGCTTAACAATCGGAGGATCGGTCATTTTCTATTCTGGCACCTGAGGTTTGTGCGACGTGCTTTGCTCTTTCTTTCCACCACTTGGCTCGACTCGACTCGACTCGACCGTATCGCGGTATCATGACACGCTGTTCGCAGGTCAGAGATGCAGGTGGGTGCCGTGTCCGTTCGATTCGGTTTAATATTAGAAGCCTATTGTAGAGGAAGTCAGCAACACATGCGGTTTCTCTTTAAACAAATGGAGTGCCTAGGTAAACTGAAATGTGCATCTGAACAAATAAAGCAACGAAAAGATCGTAAAGCTGCTTTGCAATGTTTTCAAGAGTTCATTCAAGAGCCTCACTGCCAAGAAACACTTTCGAACGTTCTAAATCCGTTGGATCCAAGTTTCCGATGGAAACGCATCAAGTAAGTGTGTATGTTTGACAAGTAGGTGTAATGGCGATGGACGGGACGGGACGAGACGGGACGAGACGGTTGGTTCATGGGTTCGTTTATGGGTTGGTTTATGGGTTGGTTTATGGTTGTGTTTCGTTAACATCCGTAAACATTACGGTTTACAGAATCGAGAAATGTAGAGTGATGGACAGTAAAATGCGACCGCTTTGGCTTGTTTTTGAAAATGCTGATCCGTTCGGTGACGATATTTATTTGATACTGAAACACGGGGACGACTTGAGGCAAGACATGCTAACGCTTCAGATGCTACGAATCATGGACAAGCTATGGAAGAGAGAGGGCTTAGACTTGCGTATGAATCCTTACGGTTGTATATCAACGGAGAATAGAGTTGGAATGATCGAAGTGGTTCTAAACGCGGAAACAATTGCGAATATACAGAAAGAAAAAGGCACATTCTCGGCAACGGCCGCCTTTAGGTAGGATCAAAAGACACATTGCAATGTTTACGGTACATCATACTACTACTACTACTACTACTACTACTTGGAGGATCTCTTCTTCCTTCCTCGCGATACTCGCGAACATGTTGTATCCCCCCTTATTATATATTCCCCACCGGTTTTGTATTTTCTACAGACGAGGTTCTCTGCTCGCTTGGTTGAAGGATCATAATCATACCGAAACTGCGTTGAACAGGGCTATCGAAGAATTCACTTTGAGTTGCGCCGGTTACTGCGTAGCTACATACGTACTCGGGATCGCAGATAGACATTCGGATAATATAATGGTGAAGAAGACCGGCCAATTGTTTCACGTTGATTTTGGCCACATACTTGGGCATTTTAAAGAGAAATTTGGATTCAGGCGTGAACGCGTGCCGTTCGTGTTGACTAACGATTTCGTGCATGTGATAAACAAGGGCCAAACGAAAAAGGGTGGTCAAGCAGTTGAGTTTCAACGATTCCAGAATCATTGCGAGCAAGCCTTTCTTGTTCTGCGGCAGCACGGAGGCCTGATATTATCATTGTTCGCCATGATGATATCAACCGGATTGCCAGAATTATCGTCGGAAAAAGATCTCAACTATTTAAGAGACACTTTGGTAAGCTAACAGCAGTTGCAGTTGCAAGGAAATTTTAACCCAGACCTCCGGGGATTCAGATGTTAATGCTAGTTTTTTCTTTCTTCACCTTAGGTACTCGAGATGTCCGAGATCGAGGCACAGAAGCATTTTAGGAGCAAATTTGACGAAGCTCTCTGCAATTCTTGGAAGACATCGTTGAACTGGGCCTCTCACAACATGTCGAAAAACAATAAAACCACATGAACCGATACGATACGATACGATCGAATAGAAGAAAGAAGACAACTACTCGATCAGGATCGAGGAAGGGCGAGCGCCCCGAGCGAATCAGTGTTATCGTTTCAATCTGACATATCTGATGGGCGATGAAAGGATGATGCCCGAAAGTGTCTGGTCGCGGTTGCTCCCCAACTCGCTCCACAAAACTCGCTCCACAACTCGCTCGTTACCGTGCGACGACGGTGCGACGGTGCGACGGTGCGACGGTGCGATAGTGCGCGTGTTCAGGCACGGCCTTGATTGTTGGCTCATTCACGCACTCGATTCATGTTAGTCCTACTGTATATCTAGTAGAGTGACTTTTCGCTCGTGGAGTGACGGAAAATGGAAGCAGAATACGTTTACGGTACATATCCAGAGCTTGACACTGCGAATTCTTAAAGAGAATATACACATGCACGTGGGAGTTGAGTACCAACTTCTCACCAGAGAAATCTTTCAACGCCTACCATCGTCGCCGTCGTCGTTTACCGTTTACTAGATTATCGCAGTGTCGTGGCTGTGCCGATATAGCGACCCTCCTAGAACCTTTCGATTGGACGTAACGAATGCTTTAAAGGGTACAAAGACACGAGACCAGAGAAATCTTCAAGTTTCAGAATCCTCGGATTGTACTACTGAGATACGGATTGTACTATGATAATAAAAAAAAGTTATTCTTCACCTCTCTCGTTTCATTGCCGTTCATTTTATTGTCGATAGAACTAGCCAGAACACAATTACTTTGTTATTCGATTTAATTTTCACGACGTTAACTACCTCTATGCACACTTGCGATTGTCTTTGTTAACGGAATCGCTGATCGTGAGTTTGGATTTAGATGAGAATGCAAAGGAAAGGGATGAGAGAAGATGATTATCTCGGACACGGTTATATGTACGCGCAAGGTTGTCGCGCGGAGATTCTTTTATTTCGTTATTGGCCGCGGTGTGGGTAAGCTCCTGGATCGCGTTACATAAGGTGACGCGAAGCGGTGAAAGAATCAGCAGAGACGCGAGACGAAAGAGTCGGGTAAGTAAGGTGGGAGGTAGGCGATTCGAGAATCTTATGTACATACTCCGATTGCGGCTACCTCGCACTTAAGGTCCGTGTCGTTGTCTGTCATACTATGTCGAGTTGGATGCATTGAATGGAGTATTTGTGAAACAATCCATCTTTGTGGATCCATCGGAGCGAACGAGCGTGGTGACACTCATCTGGATAGTCGTGTTTTGAAAATTGCAAAAACACGTTATTGCTTGGCGGGGAAGAGTATACGGGAATCTTATGGTATTTTGAGCCATTAGAATGTGAAAACCATCGTTGGCTCTGTGTGCATTTTCCGTTGATCGGGTCCAATTGGAAACGAACGTTCTTGCAGACGCTACTACCTACATCGAGGTAAAAAAGAGAATGACTGCTACGGAAGAAACCGAACCGCTAATTTCCACAAGAGTGTCGAGTAGCTACGGAAAGAAACAACAAACGGTGTCCTATGATGCGATCTCATTGGTAAGCGCACTCCAATTAAGCAGTATCAAATGATTATACACACACATGTACGAGTACAAGATATGCCGCGGTTGTATAAAAGGGCGTGCAACGCTATCCGTTTATCCGCCGTAGGGTGACTAGTTTGGCTTCGTACTCTTTCGTTCCTGACGCACCACATTCTTTGCAACAACTAAAACAGTCGACAAAAGCGAAAATAAAATAGGCTAAAGTAATAAAAAGTTGTTATACTCGCATATGCTGTTTTGATCGTAGGAAGGGAATAATGAAACGTCCATCAGGTTGAAACCGATCATAGGTTTCTCGTGTACAGCGGTAACGCCGTCGGGAGTGACGGATTCCATTGGAACGAATACTTTGAACGAATCGATTACGTATACTTGGAGCGATTTAAATGTGTATGCTGCTCGGAAGAACGAAACATTTTTGGAACGAGTTTGCTTTGACAGAAAGAAGCCAGTCGAACGAAAGCATCTATTGAAGGACGGTACGAGATCAAACTATAAGAAACGTTGAAGAAATACACAAGTTGGAGAAGTTACATGCATAACTAACATATACGTAACTAAAATGATACGACAGTGTGGTATAGATATTAGATATAGAGTTGGTGGACGTATCGAATGAAACGGCGGTACACATTACAGAAATATATTTCCGTACACAAGCTACACCTGTACATCCGAACCAGGATTGGACATTAGTCGAATAAATTTTTAGTCGATATTTGTTATTCGAAGGACCGCCACGACGACTGAGCGACACGAATAAAGGTCGGTTTAGGTATATAGCCACCGAGCCGGGCCGTCCGTGCCGTGCCGAGCCTCTGTGGTAAGCTTAGGGAGGCGAGAATCCGCCGCGCTCGTTGAGACGACGGGCCGGACGGGCCGGACGGGCCGAGTTCGTGCCCTGTCGGAGTGCAACGTTGCTGGATTTTATGCTCCCAACACGTAGGGTGAATCATGAGACGCGGTCGACCTAATATAAAATGGCTATTAAAACTAATATAGATATTACTTCTGAACATATAGGTTTGTTCTGATAAAATAAGTAATATCTATATTAGTTTTAATAGCCACTTTATATTAGGTCGACCGCGTCTCATGATTCACCAAGCAGCATTAAATATATAAACAAACAGCTGACAAGTACAAATAAGAAATTCACAAACTGCTTACGTACATTTATTATAGGATACGTTTAATCCCGTTTATGTTAATAATAATAATAATAATAATAATTTTTGTCAGGCTGTAATTGATTTCTATAAAACCTAATAATCAGTCAGTAATTTTATTAATTCATACACCTTTCGAGAAAATAAGTTCTTTTCAGTAGATTTACAAAGGGAAGTGAAAAGTTCTCATGATATTGAAATAGATTCAGGTAACTATGACCGTAGTGTTAAAGAGATATTTGTTCAGTATTTCATTTTGTTAGAAATATTTTTCTTAATAAGGATCGAGGGCAATAAATTACGCGCGGTCGTGTTTTTTCTGACGAGAAATGCGAAGCCTGAAATTTCTCACTTCTTAATCGGTTGTCTTCGCTACGACACACTCGACACGCGTTCCCCTCGGCCCAACCGGAGACTGAGGGCCGTGGGACTCGAGCCGAGGCGGCATTCGTGACGACTAAAAATTTATTCGTTATTCTCGAATAATTCGAAGGTTAGTCGAAGAACAATTTAGTCGAATAATGCCCAACTCTGGTCGGCCTCCTGATCGTCCTCTCGAAGGGGCCGACATTCTTTTCTCTTCGGCTGCAAAACCCAGCAGGCCACGCACAGGCCTATAACCGGTGCTCGCAACAATACGTATAGTAGAGCAGAGTGAGGTAAAAGTGCGCAGTTAAATTTTAGACTTTTCTAAAATCCTCGGTATTACTTTTTACCCCGCTGTACTCTATTTACGTAGTAAGTCATATCCGATCCAGTCGAGTCAATGAGATTGAAATTGTTTTGCAGTATGCGGTGTAGCCTATCCGGGTGAGTTGCTGGTAATCATGGGATCCTCGGGTGCTGGGAAGACAACCTTACTGAATGCGTTAACGTTTCGCTCGGGCCGCGGGGTAACTGTAGCCGGCGGTGTAATGGCTGCCAATGGTCGAAAAGTCACCCCCTCGATACTGACATCGAGAACAGCTTACGTGCAGCAGGACGACCTATTTGTCGGCACATTGACCGTTAAGGAGCATCTCCTCTTTCAGGCTATGGTACGAATGGATCAACGGATACCTATGGAACAGAGGATCGCTCGCGTGAATGAAGTGATCAATGAGGTACATTGGAAAAGTGTGCTAATTAGTTGAGCCCTGGTTTCAGTTTTCGGGCTCTTTTTTTCAGCTCGCTCTAACTAAATGTAGAAATACCGTGATCGGCCAACCAGGAAGGATTAAAGGTCTCTCGGGCGGCGAGATGAAGAGATTGTCATTTGCGTCCGAAGTTCTCACCGATCCGCCACTGATGTTTTGTGACGAACCAACGTCAGGGCTGGATTCCTTCATGGCGCATCAAGTAGTTTCCGTTTTAAAGGCTTTAGCCGGTAAGTGTTGCGCGTTCGTACGTGTGAATTGGAAATATTCACCAATTGCCGGGTTCTCAATCGGAAGATTGGAAAATCCAGCCAAGTAAAGTTAATAGAACGGCGGTGATATCGCAGCGCGCGGTAAGACGATTGTCGCCACGTTACATCAACCCTCTTCGGAACTGTTTGCCCTGTTCGATAGAATTCTGCTGATGGCGGAAGGAAGAGTAGCCTTTATGGGGACCGGTTCGCAAGCTTGTACCTTTTTCGATACGTGAGTATCATCGAGTGAGTCATTACCGCGTCAAGCCGAACCGAGCGTTATAATAGGTTTGTGCGCATACGTATGCGGTAGGGTGGACCTTATTTTTAAGGAAACGAAGCGCATCGGATTCAAATTTTGTTTAATGTTTTAAAACTTGAGATAAATATACATTATGATATATCGTTGAATTTGTATTTTTTTCTATTTAAGAATACATACACAGCATATACGATTGTTAAGAAAAAAACATCCGTGACCTTGAAAACTCGCAAGAGTGGCGTTGAAAAAATTAATTTTTCCTACTATTATCATAATGTATATTTATGTGAAGTTTTAAAAAATTAAAAAATTTTAAATGTCAGAATTCTGAGGGGTGAGGCGCAAAAATCTCGGAAAATAATTTTCGTCAAGGGTAGCGAAGGTCCACCCTAGTTTGCAGGTTCGTACGTTTTCCCTCTTTGTTTTCTCAAAGCTCCTTGATGCTTTCAGACTAGGTGCAGCTTGCCCGAGTAATTATAATCCGGCCGATTACTTCGTTCAGATGTTGGCTGTCGTGCCAGGCCAGGAGATGCCCTGCCGCCACGCAATAAATACTGTGTGCGATGCCTTCCAAAAGAGTGATCACGGCATTAAGATTGCGCTGGAGGCAGAAGCGATAAACGGCGGCGATTTCCAGGACTCTCTGCGAGACTCCAAGTCTTCGGAAATCCGATCGCCGTACAAAGCAAGCTGGTGCGAGCAATTCCGTGCGGTTCTCTGGCGATCTTGGTTGTCGGTTATCAAGGAGCCTGTCCTCATTAAAGTTCGCCTGTTACAGACTGTCGTAGGTCTTCCTATGGAACAAAATTGATATTACAATACATACAATGTTATGAAATTATGCCTTGTTGCAGATGGTGTCGCTGTTGATAGGAGTCGTTTACTTTGATCAACGATTCGATCAAGACGGAGTAATGAACATTAATGGTGCATTGTTTATATTTCTCACAAACATGACCTTCCAAAACGTTTTCGCCGTGATAAACGTAAGAGTTTCGCTTTCACATTCTACGCAACATTGAAATAATATTTGACGAATGCCGGACGTTGCGTGCGGTGTGTAGGTTTTCTGTGCAGAGTTACCGATATTTTTACGGGAACATCGGAACGGTATGTATCGTACGGATGTATATTTCCTGTGTAAGACGTTGGCGGAGGCGCCTGTCTTCGTAGCTGTACCGATGCTCTTCACTATCGTCGCTTATCCAATGATTGGACTCTATCCGGGAGTCGATCACTTTTTCGTTACCGCCGGTATCGTCACTCTCGTCGCAAACGTGTCCACGTCTTTCGGTAAGCTCGGTATATACGTATATATTTTTTTTTTTCATTCCGTTGTTCAATAGCAGCTGGTGTAAACCTTTCCCTCTGTGCAACATCCTTAGGCTATTTGATATCTTGCGTTAGCAATAACCTATCCATGGCGTTGTCTATTGGACCTCCGGTGATAATACCGTTTCTATTATTCGGTGGATTCTTTTTAAACACAGCGTAAGAACTTTAACCATTCGTATACATACATATGTACGTGCCTGTTGCATAAACTAGGTATCACGCCGTATACCCGTTCACAGGTCCGTTCCATTCTACTTCGAATGGTTCTCGTATCTGTCTTGGTTCCGTTACGGCAACGAAGCTCTTCTCATTAACCAGTGGTCAGAAGTGGATTCCATAGCATGTACGAGAAGCAACGCGACGTGTCCAAAAACTGGGCGGATGGTTCTGCAGACGTTCAATTTTAAAGAGGTTGCGTATCGCGTATAAACAGTTTATCTCACGCTACACGTTATATGTATCATGTATCGAATGGTTCGGTTTTAGGAGCATTTCTGGACGGATATTATCTGCCTTTTCGTCTTAATTGTCGTGTTTCGGTTCCTGGCATTCCTTGCTCTGCTCTCAAAAACAAAACGCCTTAAGTCGAGGTAAAACATGGGAGACATAAAAGGATGTTATTATTATACATACATATCGATGTCCTCGCCAGAGCGGAGTCGTGCCGCATTCGCGCCGATAGCCGTGCACAACCAGCAGCCCCCAGGATCGTGTATACATACATATATGCACATGTTCGAACATATCCATACATATGTGTGTAGTAAAGGAGAGTGGAGGAATTGCGAACGCGGGGTAAACCCGAACACCGCGATATTCACTGAATTCGCTTGTCCTGTCCTCCCGCAATATTGTTACATGATGTAATTAGCTATGTTTAGTATTAAGGAAAGTTATGTTAGCTATGTTTAGTAATGGTCGTGTAATGTTTTCATAGTTTTTCTTATAATTTTACGCTCGAGTATTTTGAGTCTATAGTGCATTAAAACTATGCTACCCAACAAAGTATAATTTTTTCATAATTTAGTTACTTAATTCTAAATAAAACCACTGGATCACTTTGTGTATACATACATGTTCGTATTTGTTTTACTTGAATTTTCTTAACTTCTGTCCATTTGGGGTAATTACGAACAGCGCGTTTGGGGCTATTACGGACGATGGCGTCTACCATTTTCTCTTAGGATTTCGAAGATTTTAAAGATAAAAGACTTTCAATCGGTCAGGCAGCAAATAAATATGCAATCCCGCGAGCAACGAAAATTGGATGAAACAAGAAGAAAGACTGTGTCAGACCCACAGCGTGGAAGAAAACCAGTGTTCAGTATAGATCAAGAGAACTTTAAGCAACCGTTCGCATTTACCCCGCTAGCTACGGATAAGAAAGAGAAAGGGAAAGAGTTTTGTTTTTCTTTCAAAAAATTATTTGTTTATTAAAGTAACTATAATTCTTTCTGTTGCATTTGTAGATAATTAGCCAAAGTTTAATTATCTATAAAGTAAATCTGATTACAGTCAATACTTTTGTTTGAATTTAAATTTTCCCTTAAGTGTTCGTAATTCCCCTACTCTCCCCTATACCTACTTGTACGGTCAATTTTGACAAATTATTGTAACATGTATCACTCTTTTGAAGGTATTAAAAGCGTTTTGCTTATTGTCTCGTGCGTACAAGTTTTTCTCGTATAGAGATCCTGATCTTCCTTCGAGTTAATTTCATCACTGGCAATGCGCATTTCATCGCAGTGGCATATCGGCTTTACCGCAAGTGTAGACGGGTAGGTAGTGTGAGGAGAGGAGAAGAAAAAATAAAGGGAAGAAAGGCGAAGAGGGACTAAGAAGGCAGTCGAGGTAAATATCTTGGAAACTAAGAGTTCATTTTTAGAACATATTTAAATTTCATGAAAATCGGTGTGGTGTACACGTTTATGAAGAATTACCAATGTTAGTTTAGGCCATTGAGCTATAAAAATACCTGGAGAGTGAACAGCAGTGGGAAGAAGTAGAGGCGACAGCGGTCCGAGGGAAATATAAAATAACGGGTGAACCTATCCTTCTTTTTCCTATTATCCCTCTCTATCTATACTGTGTTACGTATGTATGTATGTTTTGCGCGGGTAACTTCACTCACATGGACTATACATCCATAGCCTGTTGTAAGACAGAGATAGGTTCACCCGTTATCTTCCCTCTTTCTCGGACCGGCCGCCATTGCTCTGTTCACTCTCCAGGTATTTTTATAGCTCAATGGTTTAAACCACTGCCACATGTTGTTTATATATTTGAATAGATCTCGGCGAGAGCTTTAAAACGATATCTTGCATATTCGTATTGCGAGTCAAAGTGGCGGAATACCTAAAAATATTGTCTCATTTCTCCCGCGCCCTGGGAGCGTGGGCGGGGCGCATCGGGCGCGAGATATTTTATGCAGTACGTAAATTGGACTTGAGGCTCTTTACGAATATCCAAACACGAGTACTGTACGGCGCGTACTTTTACAGATATAACGATTTGAATTGTAACATATACGTAAAAAAATCTCGCAAAATAAGTCCACCCAGAATTCTACGTACTACATGTACGTACATACATACATACACGCATTCATACACAAGCATGGAATTCTTACCCACGTGAATCCTTGTACATATTATGTACGAGGCACGTATAAGGTTTCCTTCTTCGATTACTGTAATGTGTCTAATCTGGCCCCGCCTCGCGCCCCTCCTCATCCCACACCGGCCTTCTCATATTTCACTTTACAATCACCCGATTGTCAACAGCAAACACATTCGACGTTTGCCAAATGATTTTGTCGTTAAATATGTACATTACTATTTAAGGACGATTACCTACATTATGTATATACTAGTTTTGTACACAAAATATGTACTTAGTCGTGAATAGTAAAGCGGCGGAAACAGTTGAGCAAGAAACTTGCACACTTTTTTTCACCGGTCATTTATTCTTGGATTAACGAGTAATTGAAATTAATCGTGTGATAATTATGCACTATCTCAGCACAGTGTCAGCTCGAAGGATTAAAGGACACGACGACTGAGGACAGGCAGGGGGGACGTAGGCAGGCAGGTGTTGGTCGGTGCATATAGCGGGGCTCTTGCCAAGAGCTATATAGCCTGTAGGGTGTAGGGGGATTCGGTAAGAATCCCCTTCAATCCCGTTTGCGGAACAACTTGCGGTACGATCGATCGGTCAACTGCTGGTTCTTTGACTTTTCACAATTTAAAACCTATAAACGTGCCGAAAGACATTACACCCGGCGTAGTTTCTCCAGGGAAGGCAAATACGATCAGATGAGGACAAAGTTGATTGCTGATCGCGATGAATACTTTGGAAAACTGCAGTCATTGGTCCCGAATAAATGACGATGCTGCGAAAGAGCAGGAAAGATTTCTCTCGAGGGGTGTTACGTTGACCTGGCGAGATCTTTCGGTGTATGCGATGGATCGTGGACGAAGGAACGTGTGCAAACAATTGATGGATAACGGTGTGTGATTTTATTTCCATAGGATAGTAAATAGGTACATCATACATATCGATGAGATATTTTTTGCAACAAATCTATTGCGATCGATGACTGTTTTCAGTGCGTGGTGCGGCAAAACCCGGCGATTTGACAGCGATAATTGGTGCAAGGTAAATAGTAAATACCTACCGGTCCATTAGCGCGTCAGGCTTGGCCACAATATTCGGAAATGTGAATCAAAACAGAGTGGAATAAAGAACTGAATATGATATATACCTATACGTGTATCCTGCGTTATATATACACACATCGATGAATCAGGATATGTACAAGCAAATGCTTGTCAATATTCTTCATCTGTCATATTAAATACATACGCAATTATTATGCATTTTGTTTTCTCTTAATGTAGTGGAGCTGGTAAAAGTTCACTGATGACAACCTTAGCATTCCGTACTGGGCGTAAGTATATCAAATAAATTCACTCCTTCTCTCTCTACACCTCGCCATAATTTATTTCTAGTATAATCCTCCAACAATTCATGGTCATTTCACAGCCCAACTTCTTGTTCGTGGAGATATACGAGCAAATGGAATGTCGGTTGATTCGTCGTACATGATGCTGAACAGTGGCTATATGCATCAAGAAGATATATTTATCGAGACTATGACAGTGATCGAGCATCTTTGGTTCATGGTATGCAATTCATTTTGGGTAGTAGGTACCTACTACAATTCCTTTGCAGGTAGTACTATCTGCCTGTAGATATTGATTATCTATTATCGTTGTTATACAGGCACGAATGAAGCTCGACGACAAATCAAGTAGATTCAATATTCGGGAGAGAATTGATTGTTTGTTGCAAGACGTGGGTCTAATGGATAGGCGTGATGTGCGAATTGGTAATGATGTCGAGAACAAAGTGTTGTCCGGAGGCGAAAAGAAAAGATTGGCTTTCGCTACGGAAGTACGATAACTAGGAACATTCGTCTCACCTTGCTATACCTATATTCGTTTTTTTATACTTATTTTTTTCAGTTGTTGACCGATCCGAAGATATTGTTCCTGGACGAACCAACGACAGGCCAGGATTCCCATTCTGCAAATTCCCTGGTATTCCAATTGAAGTCTTTTGCTGCACAGGGACGAACAGTGTTGTGTACTATACATCAACCGAGTTCCGCTATATTTAACTCTTTTGACCGAATAATTTTGATCGCGGAAGGTCGAGTGGCGTTTGCCGGTGATACCGAACGGGCGTTGGAATTTTTTGCCAGGTACAAAACTGTTGTCGTTCGATAGACATAAGATAGAAGCAGTGGAGCTACGTTTCAAAGCAACCTTAGCTAATCTATCGCACTTTTATCATTACTGTTCTCAGTCAGGGTTACGAGTGCCCTCGAAATTACAATCCCGCAGATTTTCTGGTAGCAATTATGGCAACTGGCTCGAAGACTGAAAACGGCGACGGAGTAGTGCGTAAAGTGTGCGATGTGTTCCTAACTAGCGAGGCTTCGAAAGAGATCGATCATATTATCTTGGAAAAGGAAAACCAATCGTACCACCACCACCCATCGAACGTGAGTGACTCTAGAGAGAATTTTTTGTAGACAGAAAAAGTGCAGGCAGGTATGTATGTAATTCGACGCTTCTCACCTGTATTTTCCCTATGTTATTTTAGTCGACGACGACGGTGAACTTATTTTTTGACGCTAAAAGTCTTACGTGAGTATTGAACAGAACTAAATGCCCTCGCTCCCTTTTTCTTAACGCTTCTCCTACATTGTATACACAAGTACCTATACATATTCGTACAGAAAGAGAGAACGGCGATGTTGTTCTCGGCTTTATTGGTTGGTTTATCGCGATTTCTTGCAAGTTTTGAGGGATCCATCGGTACAGATCGTCAGGATACTCCAAAAAATGGTAAGTCGGTACACACAAGTTAGTTGACTCGTGATCCTGCTGCTACTGCATATGAATAGTATGAATACCTATGTACGTAAGAAAACAAGGACGCGTTTTCTGACGGATGTACGCCCTCTGCCCTCCTACGCGACCCACTGATCACCGAATTGCCGTTCTTCGGGCGATCTTTACCCGGATTTTCGGAACATTTCAACTGAGAATGACCGTCGTCTTATTTTGTCACGTACACAAGTACTTACATATGCTGTTGTCCAACACTCATATGTATACATACACAATGTGTATACATATACATTTGAGAGATTTAACAGAGCGTCGCAACAATCGCTGGTCTGTGCTTCGTGGGTTCCGTGAATTTCGATCAACTCGGAATTCAGGCTACGCAGGGCGTGATTTTCATTCTGGTGTCTGAGAATGCGTTTTTTCCTATGTATGCCACGCTCGCATTGATACCGCAGGAATTACCACTTGTTCGGAGAGAGTATCGAGCCGGAATGTATCCTATTCATCTTTACTATATCGCGCGAATGCTTTCTTTGGCAAGTAGATAATCATACGAGCCCGTTGTCCACGGGTTTGGGTATATAGATAAAAGGACGAACGATCGAATTACAGATACCCGGATTAATAGTGGAACCACTGCTGTTCACGACAATAATATACTGGTTAGCTGGATTGCGAGTTAGCGTCGAGGCATTTGGCTTGACATTGCTTGTTCTTCTACTTACGATAAACGTGTCGACCGCTTGTGGTAAATTCTCATGTTAAATGTAAATTAGGACCGGCGGGAGGGAGGGGAGGGAGCACCGTCAAGAACGTTAATAACCCAGATCTAACCCAACCCTTTCAGGATGCTTCTTTTCGGCGGCGTTTGAAAGCGTACCGCTGGCAATGGCCTACTTGGTACCTTTCGACTATGTTCTCATGATCACTATGGGCCCCTTCCTGAAGCTTGGGTAATTTCTATTACGTTCTATGTGTACCACATAGTGTACCACTTGTGTAAAATCTGCATTACACGCGTTGATTCATTTAAATTTAATACAATTCAGGTCGTTGCCGCTATACATTCGTTGGGTGAAATACATTTCTTGGCTACTACACTCTAGCGAAACGCTTACGATTCTTCAATGGAGCGGTGTGCACAATATTTGTAAGTCTTACCATGTATAGGTACATAAGTACATGTTATATGTTAGGCAGACATTATTAAAACGTGCAAAGAGGTAACAACAACCGGCTGTTTTTCAACCAACGTATAGCTTGCGAAACTACCGATCCTGAGTTGCCTTGTATCACCGAAGGGCTCGGAGTATTGCAACGTTATGACTTTGACGAAACCAATTTTTCCACGGACCTGCTGCTCATGGTCGTCATTTATCTAGCCTTTCACGTCCTTGGCTACCTTTGTCTCTGGAACCGTTGTAGATGGAAGTAAAAGTAATTAGTTATACTAAACATATATTTATATACATATGCGTTTATTCTGCCACGAATGAACAACTATTTGTTTCATCATATATTAACAAAAAAACGTAAAACCTGTTTAATATAGGTATGTATACATTACGTGTAAAAATCAGAATCAAAATAAAAAGCATCTATAAAAGGAATCTAAATATTCCAACTTTCTGTTAGAAAATTATTTCCAACGCTATCTGTTAGAAAAACAGCTTGATACATTAAGTGAAACGACAAATTGGTTTAAAAAAAAAAAAATTATTCGCTTGATTATGTTAAAACACCGGAACTGTGTCATAGATAAGATAATAAGGCCAAAATAGTTGCGGGGTCGTACCCATTTCGCTAGTATTCCTGTATAGAGACATGGTCGCTCAGTGTGCCGATGGGTAGAGAGGGAAGGGGAATTATTAGCTTCCTGACGTGACCATCGTCTGTTGATTTGATACTTTATCAGAATTACAATTCTAATTCCTTCCGCCGGTGGGCGCCGCACTCTTATTTCATTTTGAGCGGATATCGTTGGACGTGACACGAAAATGGTAATTTTCCGAAATCGACCGACAGAAAGCATAGAAAGTAGCATTGGGTAAGCGGTATATGGTCAAAGTGCGGGTGACCTTAACGGCATTCGGTATATTTCAACAACTTGTTAGTATGTAGAGAACGCGTGTACGCGCTGGTAAGATAATAGAGATGGCGATAGTGAAAGGAGCAAAGGTAGAGAGAGTGAGAGAGTGACGTTGGGAAAACGAACGGGGCCGGGAAGAATGACCAGAAGGAAAAAGTGGTGGGAGAATGGCTGGATTGGATCGGCGTCGTCGGCGAGGAGTAGGGGTTGCGGGGTGAGGTGGTGAAGCGAAGAGGAAGACGGCTCGTGCTCGTAGTTATGGCCGGCGCAACTAGAACGTTTCCTGAGACCTTTTTTTTTTAATTGGTGGAAATTAAAATATCCGACAACGCGCAAGCATACCCTTGTAAACGTCAAAGTCAAGTATTCGTCCGTTTGCAGTGGTTATTTTCATGAGCTGGTTTATCGTTGGTATACTCGGCTCTATTAGACCGCCATGTTACTGTGCTGTGCCGTGTCGTGTCGTGTCGTGTCGTATCGTGCCGTATCGTATCGTATCCTATTATGCCATAAACGTAAAGTGCCACTTTCGCCTTAAAGTTGACGATACGGTTAATGCGATTGCGCGTACACTTTTTATTTCACGAAATTAACAGACAGAGAAGAGAGAAGCAATTTGTACGAGTTGGGCAAACTAACCTATCGCTTGCTGTTGAATTGGAGCGTCGATTGGATTGACGTGCGTGTTCCTCTCGTGACGGCTGGTCGGGCGGTCGGTCGGCCTAGTGCTACATATTTATTTTCGAGCTTCCGCATAAGCTAAGAGGAAAAGGTGGTTACACGGTTGTGTCAAAGAGATATCGCGATACGTGCATGTGCGCGCAGGCTACGAGAGTGTTCGTGCGTGGTGTCTTCTCGCGGATGTTCCGCTCCCGAGTCATGTGCCCCACAAGCCAAGTACTAGGATAACAACGGTGGTTCTGATAATCGCTCATCGAAACGGATTATGCCTTCGAAAAAGCGGCTTGTCGCCCGCCGAAAGACTTTCATTTACGGCGAGCGCAGTACCAAACACGCATTCACTGCGGCTTCTCTCTTTAGTTCATCCGTGTACGGCTGCTGCGGATGAACTTTCTAGCCACGGAGAAGAAAAAGAGAAACAAAGCAACGATTGCAATATCATAGGACAAGTCAATTTATCCGTGCATCGCGGAAGACGAAGAACCAATCACGGAGGCGCTGCGAGCACACAACGCACGACACTTTAGGCGACCAGAGGTGCGTACTCGATGTAAATAGGTGCAGTACTATTTTTATTTTTTGTACTAGCTGCCATCGTCGTTGTTGTCGTTGTCGTGGTTGTCGTCGCTGTCGTCGTTATCGTCGTTATCGTCGTGTCGTTACCTCTGCCCCTGCCCCCTCCCCTTCCGTTCCAGCCACCACCCATTACGGGTGCGCGCATGCCCAGGTCAGTGTGTTTTAAATTCGTGTAGAGTAGACGTAGGTAAAAGTTCCCACCACGCGAATTTCATTGTTGAATGAGTTGTGGCAGTTGCCAATGGTGATTGACAGTGAATTGTCAATCAAGGTAGAGTCACCAGTGTCGAATTGTGTAGCTGTGCTTCGTTTTGTTATCGTACAATGCGGTAAGTACTGGATTCGATACGTTCTGATGTAACATTCTCATTTTTAGGAAGCAATATTATTCCTATAAATTGATCAGTAAATATTTTAATTAATATGTCGCCGGAAAAGGCTGAAATCCTTCTACTCAAAGGTACTAATAGAAGTTTTCAGTTCTCCTCACAGATAACAGGATTGATTAAACAATGCGATTAAACAGTAGCTGTGGGGGCAAGAGTTCGAATGCAAACACCCCATTTAAACATTCGATTGAAGTGTATGAAGCGATGAAAAGAAAATCTGAATGCGAACGTGCAAAGAAATAATTAGAAAAGCAAGAAAAATCCAAAAAATAACATCTACTTGTGAAAATTTTTGAAAGGAACAAAACAACCATCGACATCTATGGAAAAATTAATTTGTCCTGCGTGTGAAGAAGAACACATTGATCCTCCAGAAGACTGATGCCTGCGCAAACTATAAAGGTGGGGGTAATGTTACGTGCTATTACTGTTATCTTGATTAAAAAAAAAATGATTGTAATCTATTAGTCGTTTTGCTATATTACCACAATTATTGTATGCAGGAAAATAAAACACTCTTGTGGAAATTTCTCGTTGCCTTCTTTTACCCCATAAGACGCGAACCTTTGCCCCATATATCGGGTAAAAGTTCGCATTTAACACTTATTGGAAATATTTATTTTATATAAGATGTCACTGCCTATCGAATAATAAGGGATAGTAGTTATTGCACTACTAAGGATTTTAGGGAAGTCCAAACTTTAAGTGCGTACTCTTGCCTGACAATACTCTACTTATTCTGATTTTTCACAAACTCGCTTCTTTCGATATCCATACATACACAATTACTTGGATGCTATTACATTCGCATAAACTTTAATAAACTATGCTCGTTAGGTTTCGATAATGTTTGGCTCACGTTTGTTCCACGAGACGGGCGTCGAGTGCGAGAAACAAGTTAAAAATTCTGGAAACGACAAAAACACTTGGAGAGTTCGAAGAGTTGATCGCTGTCGCCAGTGCGATACGGGGATACTATTGCCCGAAGCAGCGGGTTGTGCGCGGAGCATTATTGCTACCTCGTCGTTGTTTGATCGTGAAAATTGCGGGTGTTGGTCGTACAAGCAGTTGGCTCGTCTGTCGATAGCACTGTTCGGTTGTACTTTCCCTCATCTTCCAGGGGTGAGCATATCAATTTCCTATGAAATCGATTCTATATATATATATATATACAGGTAGTTGGAAACGAAAAATAATACGAGTCGGCAAATTCTCTGTCTTATCTGGTTTTGCGAGCATGCTGGAAACGGAAGAGCGCCAAGTTGAATACATACATACATAGGTGCGTATATAGGTACGTATTTCGGTGACCACGATGCCAATAGTCGACCGCTCTGCGCCGCTTATATTTAGATATTTGAAAAGTGCGTCTATTGCGCGCGGAACTACGAGTACCTACATGATCTTTTCCCAGAAACCGTGGTAATTGGATTTGCCGTTGCCATCCAAGTTTCGAAGTACGGTGAAGAGTATACGATGGAATGCAGTGGACAAAAGAAGACGAACGCGTTAGCCGTCCGGAGATACCGAAAGCATTCGATTATTATGGGACACGAGTATTTGTTGTTCGTTATAATCGTGTACATATTCGAATGGGAAAAAACTGTCGAAGATGTCGGATGTCGGCGTTCATAATTTTCCATGTCTGACGCGTAGTCATTACGCCTGCCAGGGTTATCTCTTATCTGCAGTCGCGATCATTTAATTTAATTCCGCTGAGAAGCGATCCGACGACCAAAACTTGCCGAATAGATAGGGAAACCGGTTAGAAGAGTCGGTGCAACGTGCAATTTAGGGGCTCGTTAGGGAAACGATATTATACATATGTATGTAGCATATCTACGTATAGTGGAAGGCGATAACACGGTAGAAAGAAGAAAGAGAAGGAAAACTTTCGATAGGAACGATCCCTCGTTATTACGTACCAAGTCGCGCGGTCAGATAGAATTGAGATACGAAAAGAAATTTCAAGAATATGTTCTTGAACCGTGATTAATATGAAGAAAGTATGTCGGGTCGCAGAGAAAGTAGAATGGCTCCCACAACTTTCCGACTTGTGTACCTGCGTGTAGGTATACGTGTATAATAATACACGAGTATATGTATAATACTCGTACGTAGGTACGCGACTGAAAGCGGAACCCGATGTAATGTCGTAAGCCGTAAATATCATAAACGTTTGCAGATGTATGTATTGGAATGCATCGCAAAGCGATGAGTTTCGATTTCGAATGGTAAAACAACCGAATCAGATTCGTATTCGTACTTAGGTATACATATGTAAATACGTATACTTGTATCCGTACTCGGTGACTAATCAGCGTTGTTCCAGCGGGATGAAATTCTCAAGTCCCTCAAGTTCCGCCGATTGGAGGGCGCCTTGATGATAATATGATTTTACAATTATATTAAATTATTGGTCGGTTTCAGGAGACGACACGATGGCTGAAGACCGAAATAATTCCCAAGGGTTTATCGGCCAGGCGCACACGGTACGTAAAACTAAGCGATCGTGCCAAATTTCGATTCGGTTTATTTTAGTGGACGAAGCTGGGGGACTCGCTCTTGAAACGAAACGGGTCGATAGGGAAGAAACCAAAACGGTCCAATCACCGCGACCTCTCTGTTTTCGAATTTTTCGGTTTCCGAATTTCCGCAAGTGTGAAACTTGATATGTAATCCTGTAGGCTCGTACATACGTACATATTTACTTGACCCTATCTAATCTACCTGGTTTCGTTTCGACCGACTCGTCTCTTTTTCGATTCCGACTCTTTTAAGTTTTCTTCTCCCTTCTGTTTCGGTAAAAAGCCAACAGACTTCTGTCGCTTTAATGTCGACAGATATGTATTATGTACTGCACTGTGCTATACTCGTGCGATATATCTAGTAACCAGTTGATTCGTGTAGTTGTAAGAAGAAAGAACGAATAAAGTTAGTTTACGGCCCGATATCCCCTTGGATACTCGCGGTACACTGTACTCATCACGGCTACGTAAATACATATTATATGCATTCGAGTTTGCTCCTCGAATGAAACGTGTTGTATGCAACATGTACATGCGTTGCAGAGAGAACACGGTTCACCTCCACCCCCGGCACCGGTAGCAGCGTTGGCAGCGGTAGCAGCGGCAGCAGTTGGTACTGGTGTGGCAGCGCTCGGGGTCGTACAACGAGACGATTCCCCGCCTCGTGGCCCGCGAACTTTGCTATTACGTCGCGGCGAGAATGGTTTTGGTTTCACCCTGCGTCATTTCATCGTCTACCCCCCAGAGTCTTGTTGCGTAAGTAAATTATTCTACACTGAAATCGACTGTGTTTCTGTCGCCCTCTACAACACGTTACTCTTTCCCCCTCAGATGTTGCCCGGCCACGAACGAACGAGAATCGAAGAGCCGATGGACACGATATTCGTGAAGCAGGTTCGCGGAAATTCTCCGGCAGCCGAAGCCGGCTTACGAACGGGGGACCGGGTGGTTTCCGTCGATGGCAAGCCAACGCGTGGCGAGCAATACGCTAAAGTGGTTCAACGTATCCAACAAGCAGGGCCGTGGTTGCGTCTTCTCGTTGTCTCGAAGGAGGACGACATTTTGCAGAGGTACTTCGGCGAAACCGCTCACAATCCCGAGACCAATCAACGACCGCGATTACGTTCTCCGGACAGGAGTAGCCAAAGGCAACGCCGTTCCGTCAGCAGTATGATTCCGGGGTTGTCGCCAAGGACAAGGCAATCTTGGGTTTGCTCCGCGCCAACTTCGATGCCGATTTCGACCTTAGAAATTGAATCAGATCGGCCGATGGACGATGGCCTCGTCCTGTATCGAGACCAGGAGATCCGGTTCAACGAATTCTCCAAGGAAAACCAACAGCCTTCGCGCTCAAATGATAAAACGCAGTCAACGATACTGGCTACGACAACGGCAACAACGACAGCGACGAGGACCACGATGCATCGTTGCAAACCCTTTCCGGAGATAGCTGGCCGTTACGAGTCGGTGGATGAGAAAGTAAAATCACAAGACCGACATCAATCCGCGAAAGAAGGTCCAAATTCGATTGGGGTGCAGTCGTGCGAGAAGTACGATGTTTACGACAGAATGCGTCCCGATTCCATCTATTCGAGAGATAATAGCGAAGAGATTTACGACAGAATTAAGGATCCGATATACGAGCGCGTGCGGCTGGGCGAGCCGGCTCGAACTAGTGCGGAGGAACGTCAACACCAACAGTATTATCAAGCTTTGGAGCAGCAGCCGAGCTTAACGCGATATCCTTTGTCCCGAGCGGAACCGCAGGTGCCCATTTACCGTCCTTCTACGAGAAGAGTGACATCGCGACGCGCAAGTGAAGGGAGTACCGCTAGCTCGACCATCAACAACAACTTGGAGGCATCCAGCTACGCTAGCACGGATGCGCTTAGATCTTGCGACCCCGGTGCTTCTAGATTCAGCATCGATTCTAAAAGGGATTCTTCTCCGATACGCCCCGGTGATCCACCTTCTTACGATTCCATTTCCATCCGGCTCGGGAATGGAGCCAACGATGGGTATAGGAACGATGGTAGATACGGGAGCTTGAACGAAACGCGAAACACCAGCTGTAACGGCGATGGGAGTCCGATCATCGACGACTCCATCATCATGACGAGACTTCGGAAAAGTTTCGAGCAAAAGGAAGAATTCTTGCGAAGGCCGAGCCATCCGATTGGTTGGTTTTTACCAGAAGAGAAGCTCGAATCTCCTATTAGAAACAGCGGCTCAGCGGCAATTCCGCGCGAGTTCTACGCAAGGCCGCAGAAACTTCGGGAGCAAATCTGGCCTCCAAACGATCCGCGACAGGATCAACAATCGTTAATTCCGAGAACCGCTCGCGACAAAAATTTCACCACAAACCACCTCGCTTTGGATATATCTTCCTCTTCTAATCAGAGCGCACAGAGACTCAAGACTGACGCAGCTGTCGAAGCCGAATATCCTGAATCTCGGAACAACCAGACCGATGAAACGTTGAATGCAGCGCGTTCACTGGAGGATACTCGGCGACAACAACAACAGCAACAGGCTACTGCCGATCGACCATGTTCGTCTTCCGTTTACGATCATCTCCTCGACGGATCCGACGCGAAAGAGGCCGACAGGCATCAGCAGCAACTCTATCGAAACACCTGCAAGTCGAGCTTCGTTGGAACTCTGTCGAGGATACACGAGAATATCACGAGCACCGCGGTCTTACTTTCCAACGAACGTCAGCAGTCACAAGATACGAGGAACGGTGCTTCTTCCCTCCCTTCTTCGCCGGGACCAGAGAAAAAAGTGAACGACAAGTTCTCGGCACTTCCCCAGGGCCTTCGGGTCGTGTCGAAGCGCGCCAAGCAATTCGAATCGGGTCGGCTGCTCAGCGACGACGACGACGAGCCGACCACCACCGGTGACCGCACCAGTCTCTACAAAAGCGAACTCTCGAGATTGTCGCATAAGCGAAGCGTGCCGAATGTTGCCGTTCGAAAGAGAGAATTTGAATCGAAAGCAGAAGCTCAAGAACCAAGAAGGGCGCCCGTCGCGACCAGGGAAACCAAGTCCCTGGATTCTGGTAAGTTTTCGCACTCTTATTATTTCACTTGGTCGCGCGTAAATGGGATAGTGGCGAGGCAAAGGTAAACTTTGATAGCCGGGCAACTCGAGGACCTGTGTATTTCATAGAATTCTCACACCATTCGACAGGATGCAATCTGTCCTTAATGCATTACTCTGGATATCTAGGTAATGGATTAAAAGGAAACAGGATAATACCTGTGGGAAGCAGACGTATCCATTGTGAACCACCGGCCGGCTACAAACCCATCGAAGGTAGAGGGAAAAGGCAGCCGAGTTTTTTCATGCTGTGTTCCGCAAATGCGTCTCTCTCTCTCTCTCTCTCTCTCTCTTTCTCTCTCTCACACACACACAACCACCCATCCGCTCTTCTGCGCTCCTTTTCATGCTGCCATCTCTGCTCCCCGACGAAGCACCATAAATTTCGTAGCCCTATGCGTTTTTGTGTTTGACAGCGCAACGTTCAGCACTTACTAACATTTTATGCTTGGAAAGTTCATGAAAACAGCCGTGCACCTTATCCGACATTTTCATTTAATCTCTGGTAGGAACGCCGAGTCCGAGGACGACGAGAATACGCAGTAACAGCACAGAATCTTGGGAATCGACAAGTGGTAATTCGCAAACCGGTAGACACGAGTGGTCGCAACAAGATGATGCCGAACGGGCGCGGAATGCGAATGAGACTACTAGCAACAACTCGACGTACATCGATGCGACAAGCTCCGCTAGTGACGATAAAAATATCCGAAGAGGGTCTTCTAGGGGGCACGATGGTTACGCGCAAAGCATCGAAGCAGAACGTGGTTAGTGCAAGTTGTGCGCGTTAACGCGTTTAAGCGAGTAAGCAGCGATTGAATGTAATAATTACGGTTTATTGATGATTCGTTTATTTTAAGGTGGGATAACGGATAACGGTGCGCACAGTAACGGAGTTGTATTCAGGCGACAAAAGAACGCGCAAGTCGGTGAGTGAATGTTTTTCGGGTGGGCCTTGTTGAGCCTCCGGAAGATGAATAGCGTCCCATGGTTGTTTCAGCGGATGAAGATCGTGCTACGAGAAGGGTCTCTTACTTGAAGGCAACTTGGGGCGAACGAATGCACGTTGATAGTGATTTAGAACTGAGCGATTCCGAGCCTGTACACGCTTCCAGGAGGTGAGCTAAACGCAAGCTTTCGAAACGATTCCGTCCATGTGTCGTGATGCGTATATCGCGTGTTCTCTTGGGTTTACGGGCATGATCTCCATATGGTCAACTAAGGGGTGGCCGGTGGAACATCTGCCTGTTGCGTAGTTATTTAACGCGAGTATACATCAAGTTCTGCCTCCATCCGTACATATTTTCAGCATTCATAAGAGATGGCGGCTACCGCTGTTTGCAAACGATATAGCATCGCTACGACGCATCTTCGAGGACGTAACTCAGTCTACATCCTTAAACAGAAATGTTTATCGGTGAGGATAGTACATGTTGAACGAAGCACGAAGATGCTGCATCCCACAAACATATTTTCTCCGGTGTTTTCTCGTGTTCTCGTGTACTCGCATTGTTGTCACTGGCCCCCCTTTTCCTCTCCCGCCCCGTGCTGCTGGTCGCCCGGTTTAACCGCTTCGCCGATATCGATTAACCGATCACGTCTGTAGATTCGTATTAATACACGTTCCTCTGTACGTCGCTGTGCTTGTACCTGATAATGGTTATCATGACGCTTCGGTTGAAAAATTCCGCCATTGGAAATGACAACGAAGTAAATGAATTGTTCCAAGGCATCGAAAAAAAAAAACAACGAAATGTTCGCTCCTTTCGTATTGGCCGCCAGTTAGCTTGGTTGAACAAGGAGAAGTTTTTTGGGTTTTTGTCGATTGGTCGATTAGTCGAGTAACTAATTAATCGCGCGAACGATGTCCACTGCTGTATGAAAAAACCGCATTGGGAATTTTTTCAGCAGCAATACCTGCACCGGTCGAGGAGCGACGGGTATCGTGAAAGATATCGAACAAGTCGAACGAGAGGGTCCTTTGCACGTTAAATTTACGGTGCTCGATGGCAAGGTAAACTTATTTGTAATAGCTTATTGTAATCGCTTATCATCGCCCATCGGCACCCCTTACTTAATACTCGCGTTCTGTTTAATCACGTGTTCCAGCGATCCTCCGACCGCTCGTGGAAACAGGTATGGGGCGTTCTTCGTGGACCGATTCTTTTCTTTTACAAGGATCGTCAAAATCAGGTGATTTTCAAGATTATTCGTTTGTTCGTCCGTCCGTGTCGAATGCGGGGGCAACATAAAAACGGATCGTACATGTGCTCACTCAAGCAAGTGTATTTAATTTAGTATTGCCTGATGATTTAGAGTCTTTCGTTGGCCAACGATGGCGAAAGCGTGACACAAAACGTGGACGTGAGATGTTCCTTAGTGGATATCGCGGAGGATTACACGAAACGTAAACACGTGCTGCGGTTAGCGAATCCGAGTGCAGAAGTTCTTCTTCAAACCGAAGATGCGGCGTCTATGGCACTTTGGTTACGAGCGCTACACGAGCATGCTGCCGCCGAGAAGCCGTCCGTGAGTTCGGAACGTTCCGAGTGCGATTACGAGTCACGGATTACAATTATATTTACCGTTCAAGGTTGTTTGCGCCCTTTCCATTTCAGGAGATCTCGTACAATAGCACTTTGAAGCAACAAGCTGTCCCGCAAACTCCAGGTCCTACCACTAGTTTGGCAACACATCAGACGATAGGGGGCGTTGGTACGGTGGCGGTATCGAGCAGCGGCGGGCAAAGATTAAGCCCTCTTCCAGGGCACAAGGGTATCAAGAAACTCACTTCCTTCAGGAATAGATCTCCGACGGGTCAATCGCCGATAAACAAGACGCGAAAGCCTAGTCAAACGATCGAAACTTTGGTATCCCCCAAGACCAAGACATGGAAAGGCAGAGTCGCGAAGCAACTGCGAAGAATGCACGGACAAACCGGATCTCCATCTTCGCCAACAACACAGCTACCACCCGAGGGCGCTACTTTTAAAGTGCCGCTTGAACTTTGTCCATCGGTAATTCTCTCTCGTGTACAGCGAATGTACTGGATATCTGTTTGTATCAGTTTCTGATCGGTTACCTTCCTTCCCTGTGTATAGTCGTCATTTTCGGAATACGTGCCATTGATCGTGGAAATGTGCACGAGTATCGTGGAAGCTAGAGGCCTCGAGGTCGTTGGTATTTACAGAGTACCTGGTAACACTGCCGCTATCTCACATTTAACCGACAGCGTGAATAAAGGATTTGAAAATATCAATCTCCAGGTAAGGCCCATCTACTCTACAGGTGAACAAGATTGTTGGATTATTCACTTTCTTTCTCGTCTTTCCGGCTTCCTTAGGATCCCAGATGGAGCGACGTAAACGTAATATCGTCTCTATTGAAATCCTTCTTCCGGCAACTTCCCGATTCGTTGCTTACGGCAGAGTTGTATCCTATGTTTATCGACGCCGATAAAGTTGAAGATCCGCAAAGGAGAATGACAACGATACGAAAACTGCTCAGGGATCTTCCAGAACATCATTTCGAGACTCTGAAATACTTGATGCTTCATCTAAAGAGGATAGTCGAGCATAGCGAAGTGAATAAAATGGAAGCGAAAAATTTAGCCATCGTATTCGGTCCCACTTTAGTACGAGCGAGTGGTTCGAGGGACAATATGGTCACTATGGTCACCGATATGTCGCATCAGTGTCGGATTGTTGAAAGCTTGCTGAATAACGTACGTATTCAACTCTCTAACGATCTTGTCTTGCCTTTTGGCATCCATGTTAATGAAAACTCGTTATCGTGTCGTAGGTTGACTGGTTCTTCTCGGACGATGATTTGGACGATTTAAGTAGACTCAGCGTTAATCTTAGCCTTCCGGCTGACAATAGTGAGATCGACCCAACCGCGAGCAATAATCACAGTCTTTTGTTAAACAACATTCAAAAGGTTGAAGGTACGGTACAATGTTAATCTTTCCCTACAAATCTTTTAGGGAGGTGTTTGTTAAATTTCACTTATTTGTTTCCTTCTACTGCTTCTTCTTCTGCTGTTGTTGTCGTCGTTGTTGTTGCGACTGCGACTGCTGCTGCTGCTGCTGCTGTTGTGGCTGTTGTCGCTTATGTTACTACTACTACTATTACTACTACTACTACTACTACTACTACTACTACTACTACTATTACTACTACTAATACTACTACTACTAATAATAATACTACTACTACTAATACTACTACTACTACTAATACCAATATCAATACCGATACTCGATCGATTTACCCATTTAGATATATTATTCTATCTCTTTAATCTGACAAGGATTTCTTTTCATTTCTTTTACATCTGGTTCACCTTCTGTTACATCCGCTTCAATACAACAGGAGTGCGCGAAATGGCATCTGCCAAGGACATTGTATCTTCCATCATATCCGCTGCTAATCGGAAAATACAGAGAAGAAGAAAAGGCCAGGATGAAACGGACAACGAGAGTCACCACGAGACGGATAAGGTTAATATCCGTTTAATCTCTGCTTTTGAAGGTATTGTGCACTGTGCATTAGATGCGATCGCTCTGTACGTGGTCCGGTTGATTACAGTATAAGGCGAAACAAGAGGCGGAAAGTATGTCAAATCGACGAAGCATGGCCCTGAACGAGCGACAGTGTTCGGTCAGCGAGATCGTTTTGATGCACGAGAATAAAAATCAATCTGGTCGGTCCGCTGATCGATCTGATCGGTCGTCGCCGATCGATGCAGCGGTAATCGGTGGCGTTACTACTGCCGGCAATGGTGGAATTGTTGGTGACTCTGTCGGCGACAATACGGGCGACACGATAAGCAGTAACAACAGCATACTCTCTGATAGGTCAAAGAACAACTATTTGAATCCTCCTGCGGGCGAGTTGATTCAATCGATTCAACCGATTCAACCCATTCATCGCTCGACCGTCTCGTCGGCTTCCGAGTCGTCACGACTCTCTAGCGAGACTGGCCTGAGCTGCTTCGACGCGAGTTCGACGCTCTCTAGCGCTTCGAACGACACCAAACAGAGCAACGACGAGGTCACGATAAGAACGTATGCCGGATTGAGCGCCACTACCCAAGAACGTATACGGAGATTTGAGCAAGAAACCAAGGCAATGTTGCAAAGAGATCAGAACCGACAGAGGCGCGAAGCCGAGAAAAGGGAAGAAGAGCGACGGCGGATCGAGATGGAATGGCAATTAGCGAAACGTGAAATGGAGAACGATGATCTACTCGATAGTATAGTAGATACTACCATGACGCCAACTTACCTCTCATCGGCTGCTCGACTTGCTACCCTTAACGACAGGATTACTGATAAATCCATCCTCGATATTGGATCTCGCACGACTGCGCGAATTCCACCTCTCTCGATAGCCGTACAGCAACAGCCTACTATCGTTAGACGAGTCTCGCAACTTTCCGACGAACCTTCCACGATTCTTCCCCCAGAAACCGTTGCAAATACAATTATAAAGAAACTGAAAACTGACCAGGAGGTAAGTGCGACTCCCGATTCTCGGATAAAATAATCCTCAACTTCCGTAACAGAAAATCGGTGTTTTCTAAATATGTTTCTGCGTTTCTACATCCATAGCCGGTATTAGAATCTTCAACGCTTGTACCCGTCCATTGCGGCAGCTTGGATTCTTTGCACGAGGCACAGGATGTTTCCCAATCGTCACTCTCGCCAAGTCAACAACAACGAAAACCACTGTACAGCGATGTTTCGGACGATGGTTAGTATTGACTGATTGTTCGTTCTCCTTAATACGTGTGGTGGTCGTCGTCGTCGCCGTCTTGATTATTTCATTCCCCGCGCATACGAGCGAAACGAGAAAACCGTGTGTGACCCATTACCCTTTCTTTACGCCTCGTGTCCAAGTGTTCTCGATATAATATATTGTAAACTGTATATCCCGCTATTCGGTTGATGGTTGATATATCTATTCACTGTCTTTATATCTTTCTCTATGTAACGTCGCTACTGACGATCGATGAGTGTAGCCGGATCTTGTTTTCTGCAATGGGCTCAGAAGATTTTAACCATTAACAAAAAGCTTTCTAGGTATATTTCTCAGATATACTTTCTAAATGATTCGTACGAGTGACTGTCGAATGTGGGATAGATTTTGATTTTTCGTTGACAGTTGGAGATCATTGTACGTTTTTGTTTTATTAGCGTTGGTTTGCTCTTCTGCGTTGCGATACGATTACACACGATTAGCGGCATTGCGGCGCTGGAATAATGGAGCGTTAAACGCTATATTTAATTTGGTGGTTTATGCACGTTGCCAGTTTATAGGCTGTACACATTGAATATTCGCAAAGATGATCGTTCAGATCTTCTCGGTATAGGTACAGATGTACACATGTACGTGTGCGGCGGGAAGGTTTTACGCTTCGAGCTGTTGGCGCGATGCCAGCTAAGGACGATCTTCTTTGCGCGTTCTCTCTATCCGTGCATGCGCGATTTCGTTTGAAAGCAACAAGTTGAACGCTCGTCTTCGATCGAGCGTGGTTCTTGTTGATTATGCACGTGGTTCCAAAGTTATGTACGAACTTTCGTCGTCATTTACAGTCTAAACATATCGGCCGATTATTATTATTATTATTATTATTATTATTATTATTATTATTATTATTATTATTATTATAATTATTATTATTGGTACGAGTTTTCGCGTCGCATCTGCATGCGTTCTTAGCTGATGTCACAGAAACGTTATATCGAATTGATTCACCGAATGCCAATTGCCAGCTTAATCACAAACGCGCTTAATTACTCGCTAAATGTTCGTTCTATCAAGTACTTGTATTGTATAGAAACGAGTCCCAGCTGGTCTGAGGTTCGATACACGAGTTTGAGTTTAAGCGTGCCCTGTGAACCGTAGAATGATTTCCAAATTTCTTGCTCATCATTTCCCAATTTTTTTTCCCCGGAGGGGTAAGGATTTATAGCATACGGATATAGTAACGGAAGACTAGTGACGCGCTGCACCCACTTACCATCTCGTGATCGCACATCCCTCGAGCCGCCAAAAAGATCGAGCGATGTAGAATAGAGGGAAGAAGGTATCGAAGAAAGTATAGAAAGCTGAAAAAGTAACCGAGACGAATGACAATGGTGGAAGGGATGGGGCAAGAGACTCACCCGTGTTCATTCGACGGTTGCTCGTTTGTTCACTGGCTCGTTCGCCGCTATCAGCAGCTGTTAGCGCCTGTTAGCTCGGGGTGTCGTTTATGACGAAGCGAATGCGTTGAACACTTAGGCAAACGGCAAGTACTGGTTTCTGGTGGTACATATCACCCCACCTACACGGAACCTCAAGCCCTACTGCTCCCATCTCGACGACATCGGCCCGCGCATCGCCATTACCGGTGCCAATGCCAATTCCAATGCCAATGCCAATGCCAGACCGAATGCAAGTGCCAGAGTCAATATCGGACATGGTCAGTGTCGACATCATCGATGTCGGGCGACGATCACCGACATCCGTTGCATCTTCCTCGGGAGTACCGGCCTCGGAGCCCACCGAATTCTCTGAATGTATCAAGCCCATCGAACAATCACCGCGAGGAGTGTCGGGCTCAGGGGCCGGACTGTCTTCCAACACTCTAAACAGATTCCTCCGAGGTAAAGTCTTTCGACTGTAGACCGGAGTGCCCCAAGTCACAAACTGCTCGATCGCTATTAAACTATTCGAATAAGGCTGTCTCACCCGAATGGCTTTACACTTTCTTTCCATTACCGTTTTCAAAGTAAGCGCACGCTAGCGATCTGTCCTCGTTCCCGACGATTCTTCCGTGCCTCCTTTCTCCCTTCCTCGTCAAACACTGGACGGAGATGGTTGCAATACTCTAATTCCTCCTTGCCCTCTATCCTAAATTCGTTGTTTTTTTGTTGTTGTTTCTTTTGCTTGCAATCGAGTTTGACCTTTGTTAAGTTGCAACGCATTCGCAGTGGAACAGTGGGAAAGGAGAAGGAAGAAAGGAAAACACTAGAGCGTCGAATACATTGGACGATCCTCGACACCAATTTGAAGCTGCTATTGTGACAAGAATGCGTTTATGCGATCGTTATTAGCTCTTTAGCTGCTGCCTCACTCACCGAAGCCTCCCTAACGAACGTTTTAAGCTCGTTATCACGCAAGCAATTTGCGTTTACTATTACGCGATCGAGTGCAAGTTTATTGTTTGTTGGAAAACGTTTCACCACCACCGATTCGATGCTTTGTCGTGTGCCTTCCGTTGAATCCTCCGTTTCCAATCTAACCTCGGATAATAACTCGGATCTGTTTACGTGCCTTAATTAAAACGAATCTGTGTGTCGGTTGCAGGTAGCGATCTCTTGACCAGCTTGACCACTACCTTTGATCGCAAGTGGAGATCCCTGGTAAATTCGTCGCATCAAACGGGTCGGGGGTCTGCCGCAGAGAACACATCTTTCAGCGACGAGGAGATCGCGTCAGCGCGAGACTCGCAGAGTTTACGAAACCTACGAGGTTTACGAGAAGAAAGGGACGAGCGAAAGATAGTGGCGGCCGTTCAATCCACAGATTGCTGTTCGATCGAAGCCTATCGAGACCCGAGTCTGCATAAATCGTCATTAGAGAAGCCTCAAAACGTTCGTCAGAAAGACGTAAGTACATACAGCGCATCAAAGGATAATATAGGCTAACCATCCTTTCCCTCATTTCTAATCTAATCTGTTCTGATTCTACTCCAGTACAAGTTTATTCTACTCTGTTATCGAAAGATTTCTATATTGGTCGCAGGATGCACCGGAAAAGGATACAGATTCGTCGGTAACGGAAAACAGCAGCATCGATCGCCTCGATGCCTATGTACCGGACAATGATAGAAGCGCAATTGTACGAAGGAGAATAGAATCGAAGCAGGACCAGTTACGATCCAGTAAGGAGGAGATTGGGCCAAATTTGGAGTCGAGCGAGACGCAGGAATGCTACGTGACGCAGAACGGGAGAGCGGCGGCAACGAACGATGCGAATTACTCCAACAAGCTGGAAAAGTTTGAAAGCCTGACGAACTTCGAGGTGAGATCGCGGTTAAAGAGATCCGAGTCTTTGAACAAGAGGTCGGAAAATACTTCGTCGAAATTGAAAAGATCCGAGAGCTTGAACAAGCATTCCGTTGAGAGACTCTCGTCCCCGACCAGTGGCAAACTGAAACGATCCGAGAGTTTGAACAAGCACTCAGAGAGATCGGATTCTCCGAACAGTAAGCTGAAACGATCAGAATCGTTGACGAAAACCGAGAAGACCGAATGTAACATTAGCAAGAGACGACAGTCGGTTAGGAAGGATAGTGCGACGAAATTGAAGCGGAAGAACGGTATGCCGGAACGATCTATCAAGCGCAGGCACACCGTGGGAGGTACCAAGGACTTTGATAAAGTGCATTGGTTAGACAACAAGTTGCAAGCAGAGACCGCCGACAGGGTAGTGAGAAATGAGTGCAGGCCGAAGAAGAGTCAGCTCCGAACGAGTTCCCCGGATCTCAGTACAGGCCGTATCGGTCTTACCGACGCCAGTTTTCTCATCGAGGTCAGCTTTCGCGGTCCAAGCAACGTCGTCTTCAATGTGACAAACGCTCGTCCACAATCTTTACCGGATACCAGCTTGGCTTCCAAAGTCTTTAAGGTACCTCTCGAGAGTCACGTCTAAAGCGTTCACGACAGTCACGATTATACATACGCGTTTTCATTTTTTACGAAGCATTTCTTTCGCTACGCGTCAATTACTCTCGCAACCTACTTGTTACGGTGTATCTGACGGTGTGAAATGCAATCATTTTGTATATAACGTCCTTATACCTTATACATGTATGCAGTATAAACGTGGAACGACACGGACAACGACAACGACCTTGCTGTTACTATCAGGATGATACAACGGAACGAGCTTATAGCGCGGCAAGTTTGTAATAACCGATTAAGAAGAGAGGTTTGCAGTAGGCAGGCTTGTGTTTGGTTGAACGCAATCGAATCGCACAGGCTTCGCGACGTCGTCGACCATTTCGATCGACCGTCCTTAGTTGCCTGTTTATGTATTTTAGCCGCATACCCGCCACTTGAAGTGATACGCTCACTGTTCGTACGTTTAACGTGAATGGCCCCACCCGCCTATCTACGATAATAACGATTTAATCGTTGGCACAGCTGATTGATCTTTCTTTCTTGCGTATTAGCCAGCTAAGAAAACCGTCAAATCCAATAAGGTGTATAACAAGAGCCTGACGATCGATCTTCTTACGCTTGCAAAGCGCGCGTGCTGTTAGATATGAATGGGGCGTGTGTAGCTTGTAAGAATAAGTGAATGCAAGTGAAGGCCAACTAATGATATTTATTTTAAACTCGTAACAACCGTGATAATGTTATTTATTGAATCTGTCGAAAGCCCAGCGATCACGGAACTCTGTATCATCTATTACGGACACAGGTATCGAATTTGTAAATAAATCTTCTATATTGCTAATTTAAAGAGAGACTCGACGCAAGTCTAACTATTCCCGCCCTTTCATTTGAACTCAGGTGAGTACAGATGGCGCTGCTTGCAATTTGTTCGAAGCGTTCGCGCCGAAACGCGTCGCAACGGGACTTTCGAATTGTCAATTGATTGTCGTCAATTGTTAAGCTAAAGAAAGAATGAACGTAGTACGAAACGAGAAGCTTTTTCAACCACCAAGAGAACGAAACGGAGCCGGAGCCGGAGCCGGAGCCAGAATACGAGAACAATTTGCCGTTCCATCCCTAACAAAGTATCGTGCGTAACCATTCTCCGGAATAATCGTCTATCGCTATCGAGTACACAAGTATTCTCCCGGTTCGAACGTAATACGTATCAATGGGTGCGTTCAGCGGACTCAACCGTTCCGCTGAACCGCTGAACGACACTTGAGAGGGTAGGGATATTTGTAGCAACTCAACACGTTCCGTAAAAGTAACGGACTTTCGGCGGTATTCTCAGTTGTTGCTTAATACTAAGATCGTCTTAAGCAACTGAGAATCCCGGCCTTTATCTCTGCTTAAAAAAATGGCGCCTGATCACTAGGCATGTTGAGAACGCTAGCGGTAGCGTTCAGCGAAAAATGAGCCGCTACGTAACGGTTGAGTCCGCTGAACGCACCCAATTTTTACGCGCGGCATATATCATTTTATACAGAACTGGAATGTGACAAAAGGCTACGAAAGCAATGGAAAACTCCAAGCTATCGGGGCGGAGGACGCGGTCGAGCTTCGACCACGACGTCAACCACTTTCCTACCTAGTTCTTCGCGCAACTACGTCTCGAGGTAAGTCGAGGAAACCGGAGCCAATAGAAAAATTCATAGAGAAAAACACAGCTGCGTAAAGGAGCTAAGACTGTTGTTTGATCTTACGAATGGTTAGATCTGGCACGAGGAGCACCGCTGGTCCTAGCTCAAATGCGTTGGAGACCGGTGGCAACGTTCTGGGTAAGTGTTAAGCTTGTCAAGCATCAAGTACTTATCCACCATGGATCGAGTAGTAGTTACGGTATAATGATTGTTTGCAACCGACCAGCGATAACAACAGGTCGAGGTGAGGCAAGGACCGAAGTCGGAATGGCCGCGATGGATATTCGATGCCCCTACCTGATTCTTTGTCAAATCAGCGATTCCCAAACATACGCGAGCGCGTTGAGCAAATTGTATTTGTTCGACCCAGCGGAAGTAAGTCTTTAGCCTGACAATGAGAGTAGTACTATAGGCTAGTACCTATACATAAAACTTTACAGGTTTTGATGCCAGACACGATGTGCGAACGTGCCACGAGTAGAAATGTACTTTATCGTTCGATCGTAAACAAGTTTTCCAACTTACGATTAACGCCAATATCCCGAATTCATTTCAACGACACGAATGGATTGGAGCGAATAAGAACTCTTTGCGCACCCGAGTACTCGTCCGTAGAGTTGTTCGTAAAGGAGAAGTAAGCGTTCTCGATTATACCTACACGTTGCCGCGCAGGCAATTCTTTTCTGCAAACGACAGTAGGTGTCTGCTATTATCGAATTCGTTAGATTTCCCTTCCTTTAAAATTTCGTTCGCAACATATGTTGCAGATACTATGCATTAGCTGCCGCAGCGGCTCTATTAAAATACGTTGAATACGCGCAGCGTATGTCTTATACCCCAAAATCGATGAAAATAGAATTTCAAGGATCGCCGAACACTACTAGCATAGGTACTCTGGCACTGACGATGAGAGCTGCTTTCCTTTTCGATTGCTATAATCGTTCTAGTTGAACACTTTATTGAAAATCGCAGATCTGGAAAGCGCGCGAAGCTTGGAATTAGTTCAGTCGCAATGCGGTCAACGAAACGTTAGTTTGCTAGGCATCTTGGATAATTGTTCAACACCGATGGGTCGAAAACTTTTACGCGCCAGCATCCTTCAGCCTCCGTGCCAAAATAGCATCATCCTCCAACGACAATATTCTGTCGCCGAGCTGGTGTCTAATTCTTCGTTAAGAGCCATCCTTCAGGTTAACATTTCAGTCCCTGCATTCGAAAAATTCTGCGTTGTAGAATAGCTGACCGCTCTCGTTTTCAGCCAATCGTACGGCGATTGTACGGCGCGGATAGACTTGTAGCATTATCCACCGCACCTGTCTTCCACGAAAACACCGTACAATGCGCGGAGCAAAGCTTGAATTATGTGTTACTTTTGAAAAATTTGTTGGACGTTGTTCCGGAACTTGAAGCAGCATTATCCGCCGGCGAGAGTGAAATCCTTGGAAAGATTCGGAAGGTTTGCATAAGATATAAGGAGTTCCCTATCCCGTATATCTACTGGTATAAGGTATTACCACGCACATATGTAGGTACCTACGTACGTTATATCTTTCAGAATCTAGAGAATCCCCGATTTCGGCTGATGAGAGAAAGAATTCTTCATACGATACATCCAGATGCGAGATCCGTGACGGGATACACGTCCTCGAATATGCAACGTTGCTTTGCCATCAAAGCTGGAATCAACGATTTATTGGACATCGCTCGGCAAACATACTGCGAATTGATCGATGACATGAAATGTTCGTAATCCGTATACATACTGCACAATACGCGATACATAAGTACATATATCGCATACATATGCGTAACATTGATTCTTGAATTTTCGATAGCTATGGTGGAGAATTTGGCGTCCAAGTACAAATTAACTTTGTCCTTGGCATGTAACGCGTCGCTCGGTTATCACGTTCAAGCGATATTTCCGCGCAACTGGAATGCGGAAGCTTTTGATCCACCGGCCGAATTCATAGAGGTAAGTACGTAAGTACTTACATACCCTGATAGCCAGATCTGGGCAGCAGAATCTGACATCAGAACCGTAGTCGTCTGTGTCCGCATTTGGCTGCGTTCTGATGCGCAGAGCCTGAGGTGCAGTGCCTGATGTCAGATGGACAGCAGATCGACAACAGATTTCGCCGTCTGCTACGGTTCTGACGTCAGACTCTGCGCTCTCATGCCAGAGACAGACCCTGCTACCAATCTGATGTCAGACTGGAGACAGATGGTTATCAGGGTATGTATATGTAGGTACTAGCGTTCGCATCGAGCAATCCGAATACGACTCTGATGTTTCGACGCAGGTACGGAAAAGCAAACGTGTTTATACGATGACCACGAGCACACTCGCAACCTTGAGCCAACAGTGCAAGATCGCATCCGAAGAGCTACATTTAATGAGTAACGTGTAGGTGTCGATGCGTACATACATAGATACATGCCGTTCGCCAATTGCGAATCTCATCTATTGTAAGGCACTAATGATAACAATTTATTATGTTAAAAACACAAATACAGGCTCCTCAATGACTTGCAACAAAATCTCCGAGAATATATCAGCTGTTTGTTTCAACTAAGCTCCGATGTGGCAGAATTAGACCTATTAATATCCCTTGCTCGGGTCAGTTCTCTCCAGACATACGTGAAGCCAATCTTTGGCCGAAAATTAGAACTGCTTGATTCGAGGCATCCAGTGCTCGAAGCTTTCGGTCTCGATAGCCCTGTGCCCAATAACGTTGTAAGATTTCTTTTTCCTCGTTCATAGGTATATGGTAATAACTCATAAAACTGGTCTGGTCATGGTCTCTTTTTTTATGTTGCAGAGTGCGTCGGTATATTGGAATTTTCACGTGATTACCGGTCCCAATATGAGTGGCAAATCGACCTACCTTAAACAGATCGTATTGCTGCATATAATGGCACAAATTGGCTGCTTCGTACCAGCCAAGAAGGCTACATTTCGTATAACGGATCTCATATTCTGTAAAATAGCAGTTCGCGATGATATAGAATGCAATGCTTCCACATTTACCCTTGAAGTTAGCCACCTACACGTTGAATGCGCACATTTCTCTCTCTATCTCTCTCAACGATCACAATCGTATTTCTTCTTCAGATGAAAGAAGCACAGTATGTTTTACGATCCGTCACATCTACCTCGCTGATTGTTTTGGACGAATTGTGTAAAGGTACTGCTATCGACGAAGGAGCATCAATCGCGTGGGCGATATGCGAACGTCTTTCGAATACGACCGCTTTTGTTTTTGCCGCAACTCACTTTGTCGGTTTAACGAAACTGGCGGACGTGTACTGTAACGTGAAAAAGTACGCGAGTATACGCATACGCTTGATGTGTGTAAATGTTTATTTCTTTCTGCAAGCGGACAAAATGTTTATTGGCTTTCAGTCATTATATGGAAACGATAAGTCTGCGAGGAAAGGAAACGGATGATTTTCATCGTTTAACGTATACTCATCGGGTGAAACATGGAGTGGCGCCCATCGACGATTATGGTATCGTTTTAGCTCAACTGGCCGGCTTACCGGACCTGGTCACCGAAAAAGCACGGAGATATGCTTCCGATAGATTATTGGTATGAGCAACAGTCTTTATTCTATTTCTGTATCGATCAAGTTCCATTATGCAAACACTCGATCATTGTCCACAGACTGTTGATCCAGTTACAACAAAATCCAACGACTCGGAAATAATGTGTTGTTACGACATTGTAATTCGGATGTACGAGCTTCTGAAGATGGAGAAATTTTACCGAGATCGCGTGACTAACCTCCTTGAATGCATCGGAAAAGTTGAAGCGCAGAAACCAGGGAAAGAGACCGCAGAAGAAGCAAATAACGGCAAGAAGAAGAAAATTCATGTAGAAGAGAAGAAGAAAGATGGTGGAGCGAATGATTCTTTGACCGACAATGAAATAGTTTGTTCCAAAGGAACTTTCGATGCAACCAAGCTAAATATACTGGAAACAAAAGCAGACTTTGAAGAAATACCCGATTCATCGACAACTACAATATCGTATAACAACATTCCGAGTCCTACCGAACCGCTCCAGAAACAAAGCAGCATTCGGAATTTCGATGGAGGCTCGTTCGATTTAAATCCCTATCGCTCGATTATTACTTCATTTAATTCTTCGTCCGTTGATTCTATGGTAACCGAAAACAATTTAAGCGGACTCGAGAGACAACCGTCGGCCTCGAACAATTTGAATATATGTTCCATGGCCAGTCCTGGAACAGTCCTGTCGTTTCCGTTGGCGCACGAATTATCATCACCGATGCAAATGTCTATCACGACAGAGAGGTCGGCGCCAACGTTATACGAATATTGTCTCTCCGATGACGATTTCGAGCCTTCCTAGCTCCGTGGGAAAGTTGAGCGAATATGACGAATAAGTATGTATTCAGGAGGCTCGCAATTAGCGTTCAATGCATCACGTTTCTTTTATTCCACGGCAATTCTAGTATACATATGTACTTACCTACTTACATACGTTCATTTATCGTTAATTTTCTTACGACTTACACAATAAATTCCACTAGGCTAAATAATAGTTGCAACAGATTCTGACAGATTAAACAGAATGTCAAACATGAATAATTTTATTTAATACATATACATATGTATACATTTAGCCACAATAAATTCAAATGCATACAACAAAAAGTAGTAGGTGAATGCTTTCTTGTCTTGGACTTATGTACCTATCACCACAGACTAACCCAGGTATAGGATAGATTTATCATCCAATGTAATTTTGAGTCGATTTCTTCGATGGTTTTGTATGACTTCTGTCACTCTGTCATGCATCTCATCGATGGGTCTACATTCCCTGCTCTCTCCTTCATGTATCTTTACGATGGTTTTGCATGCTCGTGCGTGCTCTTCTACAGCCCGAAATTTTCTCGATCAGCATCAACTCGATAAGCTTTTGCTTAATTTCCTTCCAGGCTGACCACGCCATTGCTAACATAACGCAGTTGATTGTTTCATCATTTCTGGTTCAGCCCTTCGCGGGGAAGAGACTTAATAAGATAATACCTACTCTTTAAAAAAAAAACTAGTGAAAAGTGATAGTGATAGTGAAAAATGATAGTGACAGAAGACATCTAAGGAAGCCTAGGCTAATTTATTATAGTATGAAGTATTTAAGGCCCCATGTAAAATTGCCAAGTAGTCACTAAATCATTAGCTTTGTTGCTCGTTTATTGGCTCCTCATCCGCGATGAGGAGGTCACCGCTGCTTCCCTTTTCGGAAGCAAGTGACTGAGCATGGAATCGGTATGGGTGGATCAGTTTCATCCCCTGGTGTTCTTATCGAAAATGAAAAGTTTCGGGCGTAGGGGGTGTACCATTTGGTACACTGCCTGCGTAAGTCACCCGGTCCGAGTTATCCAATTTCCGTGTTAGACGGCTTGAGTCAGGTCAAGCGTTTGCTCCTGACGAGTCGCATCGGAGCTACAGGAGTCGTCTGGGAGGCACCGAGCGCATTTGTGATCGCTTGGCAGTTCCCTAGATTCTATATCTAAACCGAAGGGATCGATGGAACTTTGTTTCCATCCATCTCTTTGGCGTGGTAGGCTAAGGTTTTCAGGTACAGGGAGATCGATGGAACTTTGATTCCATCTATCTCTCTACGGATATCCAAGCGCAGCAACCTCCTCGTGGTGAGACCTGGTAATGGATGAAAACCGAGCCGACGGCTGTGATTGTCAAATATAATGTAACTTGAAATGTTGTTCGATTGTTCCTACCCGACTCCAGAAAACGAATATAGTGTTAAGATAGAATGATAAGTGGAACTTGGAATATTTCAGCGAGATATTGTAACTGATGGGTTTTTGACGATTTTTAAAGTCCTCTCTGCCTCAGCACCTTATCGAATACCTATACCAAGTTGCAATTCCATGGTGAGGTATTCCACGCTATATCATCAGAGCATGTCTTCCACAAATAGTGTTGTTGTTTATATAAATTTTTATGTTAAATAAATTTGTTCGAGTGACCTATATAGTTTTGCCACGCGTAGCGTTACAATCCGTTTCGAAACTTCCCCGGTAACGTTGCACGTGACACGAAAATTGTAAGGGGGCTTGCAAGCCCCCCGAGCGTGTGACACAACATTACGTTGTGTGATACTTCATAAAATTTGAACCTTTTATGATATAATAAACATTTTACATAAGTGCAAATCATGATAATTCTCAATTTATTCACTTCTGTAAAGTATGTGTTCCTTACCGTTTCCGGTAAGGATTTAGGTAAATCCATCGAACTCTTCATATGCATTTTTGAAATTTTTGTTTCTACGTTTAAATTGCTTAAAAGTGCAACCTTCTCGTTTGTAACACATACATTAATAGTTTAAGTTAATTAAAAAAATGTCTCTCCTTATTTATTTATGCGAGTTTTTTGTACGGCTTCTTTAAGCATAAAGGCACGGTAATTGGGACATCTACGCTGTATACTTAGAAAGTGCTCAAGTTTTTCAATGAATTAGAAATTTTATGCTAATAAATTTATACATGCTTGCAAGTGTAGCTAGAAGTATATTCTCTTAACTATTTCCTTCAACAAATTTTGGAAATGCCGTGTTTGAAGATAAATAGTTATTATCGACTTACGGATACAGTTATTCTACATACACGTAGAGTCGTAGAGGATTAATGTTTACAATCTTTCATAACAGAATTAAACATGGTTATACAAAGTAATAGTTTATTTTAAAAATTTATGGGTTTTCTAAGTAAAAATCGTTTCCTGTGTGAATATGATTTTCTATTTTAGTTTGGCACGAGTAAATAGTGTTGTTAAAATTCTTGAAATTCCATTTTGAACATTTTCTTAATCACATCAGTCATTTGTAGCTCATATGTTATTTCAATTATTAGTTCCTCTATCAGTTTGTCCGATATCCTGTTTAAAGAGATGTTTGTTATATAAAAAAACATAATTAATAATAGCTAGTACACTTACCATGCTACGATATCCCATGGTTTATTTTGTGTGTTGCTAGAATACATTGGTTTTGATCGGCAGAGACTTTTATATTCGTGCTTATACGCTAAGAACTGTAGTTCGGTCTCTCTCGAGATGGTAAGCTCCGTCTCATCCTTGCTAACCGAACCCACAGCTTTTCTATCATCCGTGCTCTAGAAATTTATCATAACAATATGTATTGGTTATTTTTCAATTATCCCTGTATCACTTACTTCTACTCCAGTCTCATAATTTGCTTGACACGAAGCATCGCATTGGCCAGTTTTGGAAACTTCATCCACGGATGACATATAAATCAAACGTACATTTTTTTCGTGTTTCTGCATTTCAGATAAACTGTCGTAATACAGAAAATATTCGTTCTTATTCCACCTACATAGGATATACCGTTCTTATTACTACTTTTAGTATTATCTTCCATTTACCCATTTAATTTGATACGCGAATGTTCATCCTTCAACTTTGCTTTGGTGTCAGAGTCTTTTGGACGCTGATATTTTTGCAAAAACTCTACTAATGTTTCCACGGTTGTTTCTGTTAGAGGCTGAGCATTTGATTCATTCTGCTAGCAAAAGAAAAAATGACATAGTTAACTGTTAAACTGTGATTGTTTAAAAGTAAATCCTTGTTAAATAACTTTCTGTATTACTGTTTTTGACACATGAGTCATTAAATCGCTTATCACAGGAACCAGAGTGGACAAGTGTTCCTTAGTAACAGTTGTTACTTTTTTTATTAAATCGTCATCGTTTGTAATATTTTCTACAATAATGCGTGCCTCATTGTCTTCTGTACTTTTTACTTTCCATATTCCGGTGGACGATTTCTCCTGTAATACGTACTTTAAACTGTTACTCTACTTTCATTGTATCGTTATGCGTTGGGGATCATAATATTTATTGATTAATGTCTTACTTACGGTCTCAGAATCAATCGGTACTCTATCCACCATGGTTTTAATATCATCATCATCATCATCATCATCATCATCATCATCATCTTTGGAACAATTCACACTCCTCGCGGAATCAATCTGAACAATGTCCCTAGAAGATGACGTGTGCGTTACTGGACTAGGATAGAGTAGTTCTGGTATCGAATAATGTTGACTACACGTGCTTTTAGTGTCCACAAGATTCCACTTTTTGTCGTTCCGGCAACAGTAGTCTGGAGAAAATAAGTTTAATTTACAAAATGTGTTTAAAATTGTGGATACATGCCTAATAATTTCAAGTCTTAGAAAAATGACATTTACTGTTTCCTTTTAAAGCATTCTTTTTCTTTTGATTATTCTTATGTACATCCACGTTATACATGCTTAGGCGACCAGATAAATTCTTTTTAACGGAGTATCTTTTGTTGCGCGACGATATTTGTGCTACGTTCACTGTAGATTCAACATTTCCATACCTTATAGGTGGATGTTTACATTCTAAACTCAGCTTTAATTCAGACAGAATAGTATCAAGTTTATCTTGAACATCCTTTTCCTATGATAAATGAATTTTATAAATTTTGACAAGAAATTGGTGGACTTTACTTTTATTCAACGCATATTACCACCGGCCAGATATTAGTATCCCCTGAACAGAGACAATTGGTAGAGATCTCAATTTTGCCGCAAATATCTCTGAGCTTACAGACAACTTGTAATACTTCTTGAAGTTTTATAGGATGACCTTCAAGGACAGAGTTAGGAACATGCTTGCAATAAGCATTCAAAGCTTGTATCAATAACTGATGAGCAGCGATTAGTTTCTGTTTGATTATGTCTTGATAGAATGCAATATTTTTGCGACGTTGTGTCAACTCTGCTCTAGAGGATATGATTCCCAGGTACCTTTGAATAGTTATAAGAAGCCTGTTAAGATCGTACAGATAATTTCTTGAAAATCTTATGGCAAATTCCATAGTTTGCTGTTGCCTTCTCCTCATATCATTGTCACCATCTGGCAGAGGAATCCTGTGCAATCTAAATGAAATTTCATTTAATAACTCGGTAATTTTCTTTTGCATGGATAAAATTTTTTGTATTGTAACTGGATCTGGTTGTACGCGGACAATATCATCTCTGTTATTACTCGAGTCCGAATTAGAATTATTCTCAAAGTGATTTGCTGCTTGTAAAAGTCGATTCGTGAAACGCTTCTTTTGTGTAATCGACGGATCTGACAGAGATTTCTTAACCCTTAATCTACAAACTTTTTTCGATCCGTCAGATTCTTTACAATTAGGGACATTATGTTCTTGCAATACTGGAATTAAGATATCAGTACCACGAGTATTCTTATTCTTTCTTGAGAATTTCTCCTTGGGAAAATTATTCCTTATGTTGTTTGCCTATTATTAACAATCAGATATAAGTTTCATTTATATGACAAGGGGACGATACGTTCAGCCGACAGAAGAGTTAGAAATACTTACATCAGCGCGTGTTATTTCATTCCCGACGTTGGATTTAGGATCGTAAACCCTTTTGTTCTGTTCGGGCAACGCATCGTCCTGCAGCCTCTTAAGTTCTCTATCTACATCTTGTATATTTTCTTGTAGGAAACCTGTCATGCCGCCTATCGAAAGGTGAACATCTTTCTTGTCGAATCTCTGACAATCTAACTTGGGTGTTTTAACAAATGAAGCCCAGATACGTTCCTCGTCCTCCTGGCGCCTTTGCCTTTGTACATTCTTCACTACATGCTTAAAGTGACTTTCAGGTATATACTATATACATAATACAGAAAGTTTATATGAATGATACTTTTTTTTTTAAGCAATTAAGTACGTTGAAACATGCATAGCTACCTTAAAACTATAATCTTCTCTCATTTTGAAAGAAAGGAAATGCTCTTTATCCATATTGTTCATTTCATTAGCTCGCTTGCTTTGTAGCAAAAGGAGGATATGGTTATTGGTGTGGTTGATATTGCCGTAGAATAATTTAAAAAAGTATAATACACTAAACCGAGTGCATCATACTATCAAAGAGCCTGTGAACTGTAAAAAAGTCGGACATGAGCCTGTTCCTCTTCTGGTGGTAAAGTAAAGAAAGTTAAAAAAATTACTTCCTTTTCCGGTTTAAACAGGAGTTAAATTAGCAAATACAAATTCGATATTTAAACAACGTATCTAAATTACTTCAGAGTACATTCTCCATGCGGAATGACTCGGAATTTAAAATCCACATTGTATAACGCAATAAACACACATCGAGCACCCACCGGTGCGAGCGCGCGCGCGCGATAAATGCGTATGCATAGTGCATAGGCATAGTGCATATTCCAAAACAATCGTTGGTACCTATGGGGTGTTACGCATCCGTTCAAAGCGATCACAATTGAATCTATTCCTTCTGTAATCTAGAGAATTATCGATCATTTAGCGACTTTAGATAATCTTTGTGCATGTTATTGCATGCTTTCATTACACGCTATTATATATGAACACAATGATTGTTTTGTTATAGCGCAGTAACTGAAGAGTATAATAATATACATATATTATAAGGTGATATTATTTGCTGTTCAACATACTTATTTATCCTTGCAGTTTGAAATTTCAATGCTATTCGAACGAGAAATTGTTGAAGAATGTGTTCTCTAATATGAAAATACCATGGAGAAACGCCTGGACGTGTTAAATATTATTAAAGGAGATGAGAAAACTCTGTATGTACGCTTATAAGTTTGGTCTCGACTCTTGTATGGAAGCAAATAGAAATGATTCGCAGATGGTTTTACGCGGAGCAAACCAGGCAGACAATGAGATAGAATGGAGAAAAGGTATGTATGGGCGCGGCTATGGTGTGCTATCATTTGTTACATGCCATTGGATCAATACTCCCGCGTGCAAGGACATGGAAAACACAGGTCGTCTTGCGAACCAGTTTTGTCCTGCGTATCCGAACGGAATCCACCTGACGATCTATACCTTAGGCGCGCGCGCTCTCTTTTAAATTCGTGAAACTACGTCGACGTTGAGGTTGGTATCTACCAGAATCTACCTGCTTCTCGCCGTATCATACCACTTTGCAAAACTCTCTCCAACTATCTGCAATTCGACAATCTACCTGCAATTCTATTTTCAACAGATGTATCGTTACAATTGTCGCGTTGAATCAGAAAAACTTTATGCCCACCATTCTTGTTACAAGCGTTAACCAATCCTTGGCTGGTGCGACGCGACGCGAGGCGACGCGAGGCGACGTGACGTGACGTGACGTCAGAAAATTCAGGCGCAGAATCACGCTGCACGGAGTTTCCGATTCCTTGTCTGCTGTTGAATTTTCGGCTTTCGTCTCGTAAAACGTCTACTAGTTTAAATGTAATTTGGTAATGTATAGAAGACAAGTATTATAACTCTTTGCCATGACCGGGCTTGTTTTATGGTCTTACGCGTTTCTTTCATAGTCACATTTCCGATCATTTTGTATTACCCATTTTTACGATGAATGTCATTAAAAGGTACAGATCGCCGATCAAAATATCTGTATCTCAAGCCCTTAAGTAGACAATATTAATTGATAATATCTTAAAAATTCATTTGATTCTTTTGAAAACGCTTTAGCTAATAAAATTCACTGCTCCTTTTATAACATCATTTTTTCAGACCAGTTAAAGTACAATTGATTTTCGCAAACGAGACGCTTTATGGTAGAAAGCTTTTCACCAATCACTATCTTTCGTCGTCGTACTCGAAGGAATATTTTATACCGTTCGACGCTACCTATACCGAACATTTATGTCTTTCTTTCTTAATTGAACGTAAAGGTTCGTAAGAATGACATCCAAAGTGTTGGTTAAATTACCAACCGTACCCTTTCCTCAAGTGAGTATAACGTGTAGCAGATTTAAATGGAACTATAAGTATCGTAAATATCGTCCCACCATAAATTCTGTTCTCAGGGGAAGAAATCACCATCGGATATAGTAGTATTAACAGAGAGAAACGATGGATTGAATCAAACGCTTAGACATCAAACTATAAACATGGATAAAGTAGCTCAACTGGAGCAAAATATGAAATTTTTACAAGAACAGCATCAAGCGACGCTGGTTGCTTTGCACCAGGAAGTTGAATCGTTACGCCAAAAGAATAGAGGTGAATTAAAGACTTTTCTTCGCATTTCTTTGCTCAGCTCTGTTAAAGCTCTAATGTTCCATACTTGTGTACAGATTTACAGTTCCAGTTAGTATTCTCAAAAGGATCCGCTTACGCAGCTAGCAGTCCTTCTTCTCCCGAGGACAATGGAACTGGGTTCGTGAAATCAAAGGTATCCAGGCTTTTGAGGTTCTAAATTCTTTTGAAATTAAATTCAGATTATCTATAGTAGGAGTCTTATTTTGCAGGGTAGCCCACTATCTGTAAACGTCGCTCCATTGCAAGTGGAACTATTGGAAAAAGATTTACAAGATACTAAAATATCATTGCAAGAGGTCAAGACACAAAACCAGTACTTAAATGAAATTGTCGAACAGCAAAAGGAGTTAGTAATTACAAACGATACGAAAAATATTACATATTTGTTTAAATTGATGTGAGAAGGAGTTTATTTGTTGCAGACAGTTGAATTCGGCCGAGGAAGAGAAGATAAATAAGCAATCAATGACAGATGTAGGAATCCAAGTTGAATCGAGACTCGATCCCGTTCAGACGGATTTAGTCGCATGTTTGGAAGTAAGAGAAGCAATGGTAAAACGGTTACATAAACAAAACGAAGATCAAAGGAAAGAAATCGCAACGTTAAAAGCAGCATCCGCAAATGCAGCAAGTAGTAACAAGGGGGCTCGATCTCGCGACAATAATAATAGCCATCACAGTCGTGGATCGCCCACAAGTTCCACGCAAGAACAAGCACCCCAGAAATTCCCACCTTTACAAAGCCAGAGTTATTGGCACCGCAGAGTACCTAGGTACCGCTTAAATTTAAATACTTGTTACATATTTCTTCACTTTCGTATCTATAATTTGGATTACGATGATTACGATTCGGTAGGAATGGAAGAAATCGACACGATAAACAAGATCATCAGCCGGAAATGGATTCAACCGTATTACCGCAACTTCAAAACGGAAGCATCAAGTCGGATACGGTGATCTATGAATCCCCGTTTTATCGGCCTCGAGGTTACCGTAATTATTATCGCGATGAAAGTAACCGAAAATACAGGGGTCAAACGTCACAGAAAGATCGCAGAGATAACGATTACCATCATCATCGACGAGATTATAAGGATAGAAATTCGAAAGATCATCAAAAAGAATTTACAGACTCCGCCGAAGGGTCGAGAGAAGCTAATAATTCTGCGGGTAATAAATCATAAAGTGAGAACAGTCTGCCAATATATTGAATACATACATGCATACATACATACATACATAGTAGGGTGGCTCTTATTTTCGACTTTTGAATTTTCTTCGGGGCACCTTTCAGAATAGTTCCAAATAATAAAAACCCGAACATTCCGTTGTTGGGGATAATAGAAGTATTAAGAAATTTATTGTTTGTGTCCATTTTCGGTTTTCAGGGTGAAAACACCCCCTAAAGGTTAATGAGTGTGTTCCTATTATTCAGCATGTCTCGTCAAACGATTCCTTATGATTTCCCGACGAAATTGGCCCCAAAACGACGTAATTCGGACCATAATTAAAGAAATTAGCTTCGTTAAAAATAGTCCGATTTATGTTACATTTGGTATGATTTTCATCAGAAAAACTTAAGGAATCCATTCGCTCGCTGCGTCGAGCTGAAATCAAATCATATCTCGATAATAACGGTTCATGTAGTTTTAAATGCAGTGTTTCTTCCTCTATCTAAAGCTATAAAAATCATCCATCTCTTTCCGTTTGCGAGCAGTAACAGCGCAACGGGTTTGTATATTTTGTGACATCCAAGTCTTAATTTGGGCCCCCTAGCCGTTGCGTACCTATATAGTGCGGGGAAAGACGTAGTTTTACGTAAAAAAAAAATCTGCCGAGCATTTAAATAATTATTTAACAGCTCGCAAAGTACCGATTTTCTATAATACCCTCCAAGTTATTGATTAAATAAAAAAATATGTCAAACAAAAGTTGTAGATTCGGACAAGGAGAATATTTTATGTTATATTACTTTATCTCGTGCGGCAACCGGTTTTCGAAAAAAGTCCGAAAAACTAAAAAAAAGTTTTTTTCCTCAGATGTTGAAAGTTTAAATGCTTCTCGAACACTTTTTATTTATGAAGGCGAACAAAAAATGGAATTTTTATTTTTGAGGACAATTTTTGGTCATGTACCGAAGATAACCTTTTTTTTTTCATATTTTCAGTATTTGATATGTCATGAATGTTTCCTGAAAATTTGTGACCGAAATTCGCAAAAATATCGAAGATGTAGACATCAGAAGTGAGGTATTCAAATGCATTTTTCTCGAAATCATGAAGGGCCACCCTAATACATACATACTGTGGTTTGCTGAGACGTGCCCCGGCAGAAGCTTGATGGTCCGATTGGTACATCCCCATAGGCCCGCGTTCTCAAACACAATCGTAGAGGTAGGGTAGGGTACACGTATTGTCGCTATTAGCCGACGTGACAACTTCGACGAACACAAAGTAAGCGACCGGGACACAGGCGGTGGAAGCCAATGCGAACGAAGTAGCCACCTCGCCCCTTATATCGTCTGGGTTTCTTCTTCTCAACAAACGACATACACACACACACACACACACACACGTAGCAGACTCTCCTTTCCCTATTTAATTACAGACGGTCGTACGAAATTTTTCCAATAGAGGTATATTTGTTAATAAGAGAACAATCTACTTTTTCTTGTACCCGCTTGAAGAAAGTAATTAATGTCGGTTACGTGCGTACAGCTTGCAATAGACATAGTACGAACATTCAATTAAGATTATACAATCCTCGATGTAAAAATCTAGTGCAATTTTACTCATTGTAATCTACTGATGTAAAAGTAGAACATTTGCACTTTATGAGCGATTATCAGTGATAATTAGCAGATACAATTACTTGTGCTATCGTGAAGCGAATCGAAAAATATGTAATTGCTCCATTTTTATTATTAGAAGGAACAATAGCATATTTCTTCCTTAAAAAGAAAAGTTGATGATGATAAGGACGATGACAACCACGGCGACGACGACGACGACGACGACGATGATAATAATAAAAGAAATACGACCAATATTTATATGATGCTAGTCTCTCAGGCTTAAAGTGACCAAAGCTTAAGCTTAATAAGTACGCGCGCAATATTTCAGAATTGTGTATGTGTGTACATTAAACTTTTCTTTTTAGATTATTGAATAATTAATTGTAATAGTTTTTATGCAATTTTATTGAGAGAAGAATTAGCGTATTGTTGAACGATATACAGGTAATGTCGATATTGCAACCAAATATAGAATATTTTTTTATATTTTTTTTATAAGTTTTACACATCCATTCAAGAATATGTTACATCTCGTACAAACAACAGCGATACGAACAAAAGAAAAGATTACTTTCTGTGTTGTCGGTCGTTGTTCCATATTTACTTAGTTATTGTGAATGTAACAAACCATTAAATTAAACATCTTTCTCTGTCACTTTCTCTCACATATTCGCGTTGTTTCACGATCATTACCCCTTTAACACAATTAAGATTGCATAATGTATGTATGTACATATTATCTACATATGCATATATTTTCCGTTCATAAATTCAGTATACATATATACTTATGTTTATCGCCGCCACGTCAGTGTATGTAACTGCGTTTGAAAGTATTTCATCATCATATATTGAAGAAATGTATATGTGTGTTTAAATCAGTAGAATATTAAAAAGCAATACAATATGATACTTTTCATTTATATACTAGTAATGTTCAATTTGAAGTTGTATGCATGCGTAATTAATAGGCTATGCTTGGCTGTGCTTGCGTTGAGAACCCCTGATACATCTACATAAGTACATACATACAACAAGTGTGTCGGGTACAGTACAGTTGATTCTCGAAATTGCGCGCCAATCTCGGATGATCTTGGACGATGTGCTGCAGAGCAAGTTTGAACGAGTTCGAGGAATTGAAGAGCCCAATAATTCACTGTATAAATAAATAATATCTTTATTTCTACATTATATGTTACATGTAAGAATTTTCTTACGTTTATAAGAATTAATTATAGTTGCATGAAATTTGAAATAGAAACAATTAAGTTTCCAACGATACAAGGATTAATTCAAGTGCATTAAATAGTGAATTCGTATATGTATGTACTTATATTATGGCACACATGGCAGAGGTCTGTACACGATTCCAATATTGTATAAGTAAATTATTGTTTACTATCTCTTACAGTTACTTCACTTACATTTGTAATAGGTGAAATTTAGTGATCTTCAAACCGATGAACGATATAAAAGGTTAGAACGAACTTTGAAGCTTGCTTTGCTTAAAAAAGGGAGGAAACAGGATGGAGATGTTTCCTGGTCATCGATTATGTCACCTAGCATCTCCAGTATTAATGCAGATGCATTTGATTCGAGTACTAACGTTCCATTCTTACAAGCCTCTAGAATAGGCAGCGAGGTTGTTTCTTCGAGCAACAATTTGAAAAATATCCTTTTGAAAGGGAAAGACACTAAAAGTGATCACAAACGGACTGCTACGTCTAGTATTAAAAAATTCAACAAAGATGCTGACCCCCGAGAAGATCAGTTTATGATGCCACCGCCTAATTGCGATCGTATTCTTTCTACTTTTAAGAAATCAAATAGCGTGGCACATAACATCGCAAAAGCTGGACCTGTGCCAGAAATCGATTGCACCGCATCTGACATTGACAAAGAATCTCCTAAAGAAAGTGCTCTCCGTTATTTGCAGAATAGTTCTAATACTGTGCAGAATAAAAAGATTAGGATTTTCACGAGGTGGAAAGTTGTGTTAAACGAGCAGGGCCAGTTGATTATCAGAGGAATGATAGAATGGTAAGTTTACACGTTTGTGCGTACATTTGGGTCCTAAGTTTGTTTTATTATTTCAGTGGACAAATCGCTAGAAGCAAGCCTATTATTAGGCGGTTGACAATTACCACTGTCCAATCTATTTCTAAGCATGTGTATTATCTGCAAGGGGACATTGTTGACGATGGATATGGTAAATATTCGACAGTATTCAATTATGTCCTGTTATTTGTAAGCTTTTCTACGTTAGAGAATAAAATCTGAAATTATCTCAGAATTACCAGACTTTGTGAGGGGTAAATTTCATAGTGGATTTCCCGACGATTGGGAAAACGTTTATCAAATTTGGAGAACATTTGTACAGCAAGGGTCTAAACTAACTTTTCGTTGGCCGACCCCTATCGCGGACAGTGACGACGATTTAAAAAGCGAAGTAACAGATATCACTTATGCGTCTCTCAGCAGTCCCGAAGATAAAACACTGAAATTCAAAACTTCCAATGGAATGCGTGCATCCCGACTGTCATTTAATTCCGACTGTACATTTAATGTCTCGCAGTCGAATAGTGGCAAAGAAAATCGTAGCCCGCGTAGTGGTCGAATAAGCAATTTATCCACACAGACACGTATGTCTAACGCGAGCAGTAAGTTGTGTGATAACGTTGCCGTTCAAACTCCCGCAAAGCAGTGCAGTTGTGAGAAAGAAAGCTATAAACAGCAAGAAAGCATAGCTTCGAGCTGCTCTTACCTTGGAAATAAAACTAACAAATTAAAGGATAAATTGAATGGCATTGTTGATAACTTAGATAAGAATTGCCCTGAAGAATTTATGAATAAAATCATTGAAATATTTGACTGTCTAAATTACGTTATGTCGCATGGGCCAATTAAAGACGATGAATCCAATACAGAGGGTTCGAAGCTAGAGCAAAATAAATGTACAGTGCAGGACCAACGTAACGAGGCAAACGACAATTCACGTGAATACTGCCAATCCGAATTGATTCCTCTGCAAAATCCTCTTCATCTTGACATAGATAAACATTCATGTTCTATAAAAACAGATCGCACTATCACGGGTAATAAGTTTATTGGCGCAAATAGAGATAAAGATGACGATGACGATAGTGGGAGCGAAATTTATGCAGGAGTTCCTAGGATATCAGCGGAACGAGTACTACGGCAAAAGGAAACATTAACTAAACCTTGTAAACGTAAAGTACGAAAACAATTGATGCATCAGAAGCATAATATTACAGGGAACAAATATACTCCAAATGTATCTCGAGACAAAAGTTTCTCCGATGCAAGCAGGATTGCTAATGTTAATAGCATGAAATTTAATGATTCTAGTGTTAGTATTATAGGAGACGAGACAGAATGTCTAAGAGTCAAGAAATTTATTAATAATACAAATGATGAAGATAATGTTAGTAAGCATTCTAATTTCAATGAAATTGAAGAGGGAGAACGGGAGAAAAGAAATTCCTTTAAAAGAGATGAACGTACACACGAAATGCAGGAACATATCGTACAGAAGCATTCAACCAAGCACTATAGGTCTGGTGGAACTATTTGCGACTCTTTTAAGGCAAGCGAGAACAATGAATGTAAAATTAATGGAACTACTGGAATGAGGAACGATGTGGCAGACACAAATTCTCGTACGGAAATTTTCAAGAATCGAGACGGAAATTTCAATCATCAGCATCAAGATTATGTAATTGAAGAGCAACCTGAACAACTGCTAGCCCAACCAATGGATGCTGGTAAAAAAATTTCGAAACCCGTTTTAATTAGTTCAGTAGCTGTTAGCGTAGACATTATGAGAAAGCAAGGGCTAAAAGTGGATGTAGTTGAGAAGGATAATAATAAAGAACTCAAGAAACCGAACGAGGACGTGAAAAGTTTGAAACAGAAAGAGTCCCCCCTTAAAAAGCCTAACTCTATTAGGATTAGCAATCCAGTGCCGTTAATTCACAAGAAACAAGATCACGAGGCACATAATAATGTTCAGGTGGGTAATGTGAATTCTCCAATTTCGAAAAAATGGAGGCAGGACGAGTTAAGAGTTGCCATAGACGATCAAGATGAAAATGATTGTAAATCGAAGTTGTTATCCGCTTGGGTACCGAGACTTCTACAGAAGCCAGAATTGTGTTTAATTTTCGTGGGGAAATTACTAAAGTGAGTTAATGTTATTAATGCCTTTTTAATTCCATGTATAATAACATATATATATATATATATATATATCATTATATCTGTATAGCGATGCTGGCCACGTTGTGCATAGAAATTTTAAAACGGGCCCTGTGATGCGCCGAGTATCATCGAAATTGATTGAAACAGTAAACCATGAGTTTTACGAATTAATCGGTGACATAAATGATACCAAACATGGTTAGACATAAATATTATTATATCGTAACTGTATCGTGTTTTAATTAACTAAGAATATGCCATTGTTTCCTCAATTGTAGCGATACCTAAGGAGCTTTTACATCAATGTCGTTACGGATGTCCGTCGAGGATAGAAACATTTTGCAGAACGTGGAAATCATTACGAAGTGAGTAAGTTAAACGAGGTCAGTGGCGTAATTCTTAAAGAGTAATAAATGCATATCGGTTATATTTCAGGGGACGATGACCATTCAAGGGTGACTACGGTAAAATTAAACGACACAGTAGACGCTATAAATATTGGCGTAAGTTCAAAAGGCAGGAGGATTATACCTCCATTAAGTTATTGGACTGGTAAGAAATTGAAACTTATTACTCTTAGAGCTGCATAACCATTAGCGAAGTTAATTCTACTTTTTCTGATCTTCCTAGGGGAACGTATTGCTTTGAAGGATAATAACCCAGTATACAGTCCTGGTATTTCGCAAGACTCTCTATTAACGACTTCCTGCGAATGTCGCAGTAACAGTAAACCCTTACAAAAAACGAATAGAAGTAAGAAAAATGATTCCGACGAGTCAAAGGTATCTATCGTGCAGTCGTTAAAATAATGTAATTTTCAATTTATTGTACACAATGTTTCATAATGATTGTTACGTTCCATACTGTAGAATACACCCGTCAGCGGTGCAGAAAATTCGACTAAGGATTTAAAAAAGATCGGACGCAATAAACACGGAAATTTTGTAACGAGAAAAAAGAGAAGAGCCGTGGAGCAAGCGGTAGAATCAAGCGACTCGAGCGACAATAAAAACATTCCCGCCTCTAAGGTATGTTTAAGGCCCTTTTCTTTCCCTTCTTTGTGTGTTTAAGAGACTTTTTTTTGTTTAATCCAATAGAAGCAAAAAGTTAAAGGAAATCAACGGGGGTCACCAAATTCCGCGGATACGGAGAATAAACAGGATGCAGAAGCAAAAGTAATAACGAAACCGACGCAACCGACCGTACGAGCAAATGGCGATTTTAATACTTCGAAAGAAATGTAATTTTCAAGTACGTAATTAGTAACAATTGTTTCGTGTTGCATACGATATTACTGACACAACGCATTTGTTCAGGTTTATGAGAAACCAATCTTCAGCTGAAACCTACCGCGATATAAAATGTACGTTTTATCAAGATATTCCATTTAAGGATGACATTTTATCCGACGATCAAGATTCTTATGTATGAATCGAATAATTTGCAGTTATGACTAAAGTATTAGCAAGTAATGTAAAATATTCTGTTAAATTGTCTACGGGCTTGACTCGTTCCTAGGAAAATCTGCATTTAAGGTCGTCGCCCATGGTCGCCCACTAAGTCGAAGCGCAGCGATCACGCATCGCTCATATGACCGAACATTTCGCTTTGGTCGCCGCGCTTCGGCGTAATGGGCGACGATCTTTATTGTTACGTTTCACTCGAGAAGGATATAATAAACTTATGGGACAAACAAGTTTTGTACATTGCTTTATTGTTTATAATGCAATTTAACAATTGTATAAAGTATGTAGGAAGTATATTCCGGATGCAAGTCAATAACGTAAGAAATGTACAGTAACTTAGCGCCGATAGAGTTAAAACTGAAAAAAGATGTTACATATACATACATACTAAAGCGTGGATCAGTATGAACAAGTAGGGTAAAAAATAAAAATATACGTATAATAAAATAAATTTCGAGTTTTACAATTTTTCAAATTGTACACAACGCAGATATTTTAGAGAGAATCCAGATGCGTAATGCTGTGTGTGTGTGTGTGTGTGTATATATATATACGTACATACGTGTATACATATGTACGAAGTATATATCTCATTACTTTTCTAAATATATAAACGTGTAAGAGACTGAAAGATATCGCTAGATCGAATGGGTAGGGTCCTAATGATCTTTCAACTGGAGTTGGCAATTTTCTTTTATACAGAACGACCGATGCTCGTCGTTAAGATCACCACCCATCCTCGATGCACCTCTAGACTCTGCTCTATCCTCTATCTTTATATTCTTTGTATACCATTCGATATGATGTTAGCAGAAATCATCACCTAAAAATTTTATTTATGCACAAACGAGTTCGTTAGCTCTCATCGTATAGAGGAGTACCATCGCCACTGAGCGACATACTCCGAGGACTAGAGTTGGTGTGCGGGGTTCCCCGAGGAGATTTATAAGACGGAGTCCGGCCGGAATTCCTGTTTCGCGGCGTTGTCCTGCCAATAGCTTCCTCGTAGTTTCGTGGAGTTTTTCTAGACTCTTCGTATCTTGGGGTGGAACCGCTAGTGAAGAAAAGTTAAAAACAGGCAAAGTCGTACGTATGTATGGTTTTAGAGGTGACAAGGAAGATACTTACGTCACTCTGGGGCCACTTTTCAATCTTGCCCACGCTTCTGCCGCCTTCTTCCAGTCCATGGGATCACCGGTTGTCGATATAGGAGGGGTAGGTCTGTGCGACGGCGTGGATCTGTGATGACCAGGAGTGGCTACCGGAGGAGGCGGATGGATGAAGGGTCCTTGTTGGTGGTTAGGGGTCTGTTGCCCGTATCTGGGAGTCGGCTGACCATGATGCGGCGTATGATGCGGCGTTTGGTAGGGTGTCATGAAAGGGGTTTGGCCAGATGGCGTGTACGGTGTATTCGGATAAGTGTGAACCCCACCGTATCCAGCTGCGCTAGCAGTTCCTGGAGTGTGCGGCGGATAATGATGCGGGGTTTGATTGGCCACTTGCGATAAAGAATGTAACATGTGATGAGGAAGATTTTGCGCCACTCTTTGGATCACTTCTTGATTCATTCCTGTAATGTCGCGCGTCAATACGTACATTAAATCTGTTGAAGCGCGCGCAAACGCGAACGTGAACGCGATTACATGTGTCGAAATGCTTACCGGTTACTGCTCCAGGCGTAGTATGGTAAGGCGTTCTAGAGGTCATTGCGCCGCGCGGAGTGCTAGGAGTAGACTGTCCAGGTACTGGATCTCGAAAGTGTTCCTTGAACCAACGAAAGAGATCGTTCACCCTGCCGAACATTTGTCCCCTGAATCGGAATCCCTCCGGCGACACTGTCACGTATTCGTGACGGCACCGGGCCCGCGGAAGGTAAGACAAAAGGAACTTTCCCGGGTAATTCTGAAATAAAATGTCCCTATCTTGTACACGTGAATGTACACGTAGGACTCGGAGAACAGTCGACCGATACGGACCTTTGCGGCAGATATTATGTACGGTATTCCTCCGGGGTTTTCTTTCTTTTGTTCTTTTAATATTTCCTCCGCTTTATCTTTGATACCCTCTATGCTTGGCTTATAATACTTGAAGTCCAATAGTTCCGACGCATACGCAGCCATAGGATTCACGTGCCTCGCGATTATTTCATCCAAGTCCTCGAACTCTTCGTTCCCTATCCACAGACTTTGTCCTAGGGAGAACGCATTCTCTTTTCCCTCCTCTCTCACGTCGATGTGCTGGTAGATCTCATCGGTCACTTTCCACGTGACAGTCAAGTGATCCGCGCCTTTGCTGCTGGGCCTAACGATCGCCTCCCCTTGTTTCATAGTTTGCATAAGTTTCTCAGCTTCCGCGAAGCTGATATTGTGAAAAGACGGGTGAACGATCACTCGTTTCACGTACGTCTGACGCTGTTTGGCCTTTTTCGCGTCTTCCTCCACCTTGGCGTCCTTCTGTTCCGTGTCCGTGTCGTAATACGGATCCCGTTGCGGCCTGAAAATAAAGGAAATAAAGGAACTTCAAACTACGGACCGATCAACCTAGGTGATATTAAGAGAACACACGCACACACACACACCTCCATTCGTGATTTTTATCAGCGAGATCGCTGCTCTTGCTCGTACATTCGACGCTGAATCGCTCGACCTCGATCTTTATTATCCGGCAATGAATGATCTGTCCTACGCTTACTCTCTCCTCAGGATTCGCGACGTGTCTGTCGGACAAATTTTTAATGTGAATATAACCGGATATGCCGTTGTCCAGTCTCAATCTGACGCCGGTAGCTTTGCCTGGGCAGGCTCCAGCGTCGAAGTGATTCCATACTTCGGATAGCTCGGGGAAGTCGTTCTTCAAGCAGAACGGGCACTGCCACAAGCCCGTTTCATCGTTTCTCACGGGATTGGCTTGATCCAATTGCTCGCCCTGCGGTTTCCTATGGCTTATACCTATCACCGTGGCCAGCACCAGTTTACCTACGTAAAACGTTTCCGGCGTCTCCTTTGTCAGAATATCGAACAGTCTCTCGGCGCTGGGCGACTGATAGGACACACGTAGATCTTTGTAACGGCAATTCAATTCGGCCCTGATGTCGTACAAAGTGACGCACTTGTTACCAAAACCTTGCCTCTCGAGCTCTTCCGCGAACGCGTCCAGATCTAGGTCTTTCAGTCTCTCGGGGGATTCTAGGATCTCCTCGAGGGCGCCGGCGGGATTCGCGTCCTCGTCGTCGTACTCCAGAGCATCCACTGCCATTTTCCTCGCCCATTCGTAGGTCTCCGGATGGACGCGCGATCCATCGAGAACTTCCACGTATGCTTCGGTGCTATCCCCTAGACTGTTTGTATCTATCTTGATAAAACCGGCGCAATTAATGAACACTTTGGGCCCCATGTGACAAGCAGTGACAAGTTGCGTTCTGTTCTCTAACCTTTGATTAGTTTGCTTCAGCATCTTGACCAGGGCTTGCCCTTTCCTCGGCCCTAGGCCGCACACGAATTGTACCAAGTTTCCGCAATAGGCTTGTTGCACCGCCTTATTCACGTCCACGCCAACTTCGTTCACGCGATTAACAAACTCCAAGTACAGGTTCTCGAGAAGCTCGTCCTTTGGTAGCTGATCCTGCAGACTGTGATATCTCAGGCACAAGATCTCTTCGTCCGCGGTGCACAACTGCGAGAACTCGACCAGAGGGTCCTGCATCCTCCTAGCCAGGGAGATGGCTTGTCGCAACAACTCCGGGTAATCTCGAAACTCCGATACACCTTTGTTGCTGTTCGAATAGATTTTAGCCAGCTCGTTGTCGCAGCTTTCCACTTGAATCGCTGGGAATTGCTCCTCCTCCACCAGACTGGCCACGCATTCTTTAATATCGGAGGCGATCATCATCGCCTCTCTAGATTCCCCGCTTATCGCTACGACGTGCGGCTTTTTAGTGGCTATAAAGTTTCGAATCGCTAACAGGTCGGCCTCTTTCATCGCCTTCTCGTCCTCCCGATAGCTGTTCTTCCGTTTCATCAGGTGCGGCAGTCTCAAGTAATCGGTACACTCCCCGTCCGGAGCGATCAGGCAAGTGAACGCGGCTTGCGAATAGTCCGGCACGTAAGCTAATCCCATCACCCGCAGCCCCTTGCTGGTGTCCCATTCCTCGTCTTCCTCTTCCGGAAATTCGCAGCTGTAAGGGGCTACTTTGATCCAATTGTACATCTTACGACAGCACGCTCTCATCACGCACTCCTTCGCTTCCGCGATCAGACTCGTTCTCAGCTCTTTCTTCAGGCTCGGTATAACCATCCGCGTGAGCGCCATTTCCACGCTTCCAATTCTCAAGGCGTTCCAATCCTGAACGTTCTTACTGAACTCGTCTCGGTAATAGAGCTGCTTCATTTCATCCACGTAATTGCTGCTGGTGTTCCCTTCGATTCTGTCGCTTAACGTGATCACGATCAACTTATCCTCCTCGGCTATGAATAGATTTAGAAACTGATCGCCGACCAGATCGCGCACGGGCTTATCCTTCAGGTATTTCATCCCATATATCGGATGGTTCTCGTCTATCTCCTTCATCCCCTTCTTCGTCGGCTTCACCGATATCTTTGCCCGTTCCATGTACATCTCTCGAACGCACTTCCTTACCAATGGTTCGCGCGCCAACTGTATAGCTACCATTAATTGCGCGGCTTTCAACACCTCTTCTGGTGTAGTAACTACCTGGCTGCAATATTCGTTAGCAATGGTTAACGGTTCCGTGGGCTCTTGATCCACCTCGTGCCGTTGGTAATTGTCTCGTAAATTCTCCGCAAAGTACTCAGGACTGAGGCCGAACTTTTTCGCAAGACCGTCGAGGCCGGCTCGCCTGCAAATAGAATACGGGCCAGTTCGTACGGCTTGCTTCAACGTTTCGTCCGGCTCCTCTTCTTCCTCTGCTTCCGCTTCCTCTTCCGCTGGTGGCTCTTCTCCGTTCTCCTCGGCATCGGCGATCTGTTGCTTTCGTCTCAGTATCTTTGCCTCTCGTCGCGCTTCTTTCTCTTTCTTCCGCACGGCCTCTTGCATCGCTGGAATATCCTGGCTGTAGTATAGCATAAAATGATGATAAACGTCGTTCAGTTCCTCGCTTGTTTGCACATTTCTCAACCGTTCTATATCGTCCTCTTTAATCACTCGCACGTTATCCGATAAAGGAGCGTCAGGGTTCTTCATGATCTGGTCCAGCTGATAGTTCCTCATCTTCTCAAACAACTTCAATAAATTCTCTTTCCTTTGGCGAAGCTGGCACCATTTCGCGTCAAACTTGTACACCTTCCAAAGATCGTTAATATTCAGTTCTGGTAGCACGTATTCCTTCCTATAAAAGGATATAAAAGGAACCTCGAAATGTTGGTTTCGCATGAAATCCAAGGCCTTTTTAATCTTGCCGACGGTCTGAGGCCCCTTTCGAGCTCTCTCCTTAGCCTCGGCGTTCAAGTGAGCGTCTTGGATGGAGACAGTTGGTCGGCAGAAGGCTTGTTTATAGATCCATTCCGCCTCAAGGTCCAGCTCGTCGGAACCCTCTGCCACTTGTGTAACGGGAATGGATCGAAGCTGCATTCTCTCCGGTATATCGGTGTTACGTATCTCATTATCCAAGTCGGTGAAGTGACCCCGCTTCAGCTCGCTAGGTTCGTAAATCTCGAAAATACTTTTCCTCGTAGTTTTCTTTTTCAGCTGTTTCTTTGGTCTTCTTGGTCTCTCGGCGTCCTCCTCATCCATGTACTCGTCTTCCTCTTCCTCCTCCTCCTCCTCCTCTTCGTAGTCCTCCTCGCCGTATTTACCAAATTCATCGTAATCGAAATCAACGCCGAAAATGTCTTGAGCTTCCTGTAAGGCCGCGTCCGAAAATATCGGCTTCTTCTTTTTGCGTTTTTCAGCGATCGGTCTACCATCGTCGTCCACGATGAAATCATCCGCATCCGTGTAATCCCCTTCGCTCCCCTCCTCGTCGAATGTATCCACTTCGTGTCTATGACTGCGTTCGCTCCTCCTTTCATCTTCCTAATAAAGTAAATAACGCAACTGGAATAGTATTCGGACAGAACAGAAATGCTCAAATGATTTTCGTGCACGCTCTATCTACGCATACGTACCATACTAATTTCTCTTTCCTGACAGAGGTATGAAAAGAAGCGCAAACGTTAAGTATATGTTATGTATAAAGTAATAAAAATTCCATTAAATCTATGGAGCAGTTCGGTCGCAAATTAAAAAAAAAACTAACTCGTAGAAGTGGAAACTTACATCTCCGGAGCCTTCGAAAAGCTCGTTCGCGATAGCATCCCTATCGTCGTCCGCCTCTTTCTCCTGCTCCTCTTCGGATTCTTCGTCTTGAATCCTGCGGAGGCGTTTGAAACGTTTCTGAAGTAAAGGATCACGTTATCGTTACGCGTGTAAGGATTTGTCGTTCTTCGAGAAAGCAGACTAATTCGCGTATACCCTTTCGACTTTCACTCCTAAGTTTTCCTCTATTAAATCGTAATCCTCGTCTTCTAGACGATCATCGAAATCTTCGTCGTCGCTTTTTTTACGTTTCTTGGAAGTTGTAGAGCCATCGCTATCTTCCCCTTCGCTTTCCTCTATGGGATTGTCGTCTATAAGATCTTTAAGTTCTTCGCGCAAACGATCTTCGTCATCTGTGAGCAAACAGTGGACGATGAATTAGAGCTCCAAAAGTGGAAGACTTTCCGCAAACTGTTACGCTACAACATAGATATGTATTACTGCGTTTTCACCTTCTTCTTCTTCCTCTTCGCTCTCTTCCACAGCCTTGATCTTCTTGAGTTTCTTCTTCTCATTGTCATTCAACTCCTCTTCCTCCTAAAATACAACAGAACATATCCGTCAGTGACACATGAGTTTTCGAGGACAGCAGACATTGCTTTCAGTATAACATAGACAGTGGTGTGAAATTAATAACATATGTACCTCGCTCTCCTGCGCCTCCGAATCTAAGAAATCAGCCATTTTTTTCGGCGATTTGCTTCCCTTTGAAACAGTGGAATTTACGCTGCCGCACCGAATTACACCGAATAACTCAAATCCACTCAAATCCTCAAATATTCGGGATCGAACCAGATCGAGCACTTAACACTCAATCCAGCTGTGCCTGGGTATCTATAACCGATAGAGAGATTATCAGGACTTTGATGTTTCCTCATTTCCTCAAGAAACCTCGGAGAATGAGAGCCACTGACGTTCCTCATCGTTCCTCATGAATGATGATTAAAACCCGAATTCAAATGTATGAATGCACTAGAGAATCGAAATATCCTCTCGCTATTAGAGGGAATGGGGAAAGTATTCTTAGTCTATAGTACCGATCTACATACATACTTATTTTTAATAATATAATTGACATTTGAAAACTTCATTATTACCAATTATTCCTAACCCATTTCTAAATTGCACAGTTACGCCACCAGAGGGCATCTGAAAGGGTTTCGTTCTCACAAGGTCTCGCTTCTATGACGACCCAGCAATATAATTGAATATAATATACATAGAAACTTCATCTTTAATACGAATAATCGATATCCTCAGCGTCTACGACAGTGTCTGTTAGATATTATGCCCGAATATATCTAGATATGCCTTACTGATCGGTTTACTAGCAGACCCAATACTTCTCATCTCATAGCGAATTCGGTACCTAGCACTGACTCTGCACTGGCGCCAGAAAATAAATCACTTGGATTGGTTGTTTCTGATAGAAACGAAGATAGCTCTATAAGAATCAACCAATCCAAGTCATTTTTCCAATTACCGTGCTTTGACGCCGAGTTGCTCACGAAGGAATTAATTACCGACTTCTTTTACTTTAATTTTGCTTGGTGAAAATTTATATTGGTGTTTTGAACTTTTCTCTTTATTAAGGCATTGTTTTCGGGTTGAAAATGTTAATTTTTCATATTTTTTTAATTGAAATAAAAATACATGTTTTTGTCCCACTTACCGTTCCCTTTTGTTGAATGGCGTTCCCGCGCTTAGGTTACGACTTTCAACAAAGGGCACGGTAAAGGCTCCCCCAAACCAACGCGAATATCCGCTCCGCGCCGCGAATCAGATAAGGCAGCAGTTTTTTTATACGTGGTGGCTTATGGGCAGTGTTATCTGATCCGCGCCGCGAAATTCGCGTTGGTTTGGGGGAGGCTTTCCAAGGACGAGCGTTAAATTCGCGCCCCTAAAAGTTTTCGAACTTTGAACGTTTTGTTGATATAATAAACACTATACATAAGTGCAAATCATGATAATTATCAATTTATTCACTTCTGTAAAGTACATGCGTGTTCCTTACCGTTTCTGGTAAGAAATTTATTTCCTTATTTATGTATGCGAGTTTTTTGTACGGCAGGGCACGGAAATTGGGACATCTACCCTTGGTCGGCGTTGGAAAATTTATTTGGCTTTTTTTAGTATTATTTGGTTTAAACGTCAGATTGGCTTCAAGTTGGCTACCCTGCCCTTTCAATTCAAAAGATTCGGTTAAACTTCCTCGAGGCTTAGAACAGCGATACATTGTACGTAAGGTATGTACATAAATGTTATTTAGTAAAAACCAAAATTTAGCCGTATTCTAGGTGTGTAAGTAGATCGCAGTGATTTTGTCAGGACTCGTGAAACTACTGAAACTTATAGGCGCTCGGATGGACGAAAGTTTCAAAAGCTGGCGTGATTCTCCTTCCTTCGATGGAGGGAAATCATTCCTCATTTCTGACAGTGACGAGGATGCCGAAAATGATGCTGGAGAAGGCCCAGTTCTTGTAATCGACAGCAGTGACAGTAGTGCAGACGTTTCTATCGATATAACACCAAAGAAGTAAGCAATTTCCAAGACTCTGCACTGTTCTTTGTAGTCAACATTGGCTACAGTATCATTTAGAACTATTTGTATGTTTAACGTTCAAAACCGCATTTGACATTGACGTTGGATTCTGTTCCCTAATACCTAGATCGTCTTTGTCTAAGAAATCTGCAATATCGGAAAGGGCGATTAAACGCAGGATTAAAAAGTGTATCTCCAAGTATTCGGATAACGCAAACAACAGCTATGATAACGAGGTTGAGTTTGTGTCGCTCAATAGTAGCAAGAGGGACAGCACGAGTGACAGCGCCTCGAACGGTATTGCATTTTTGTTCCAAGCGCCGTCCGTTACATTGAACGAATATTGAGATTTTGTTACTTGGTAGGTGAGACCGAAGAAGATCTCGCAGAAACTGGAGGAAAGGCAGAGGAGACGAACGAGTCGTGGCGTTTGTCGCAAGCTAATATTAATCGCTTAGAAGATCAGGCTTGTAGCAGTACATCTGACAATGAGTCTGACGATGATAGAAATATACAAGACCGCATCGATGATGGGTCTACGGGCATGTATGCATCTACAGAAAGAGCAGAAGATGAACAGCACACCTTTCCATTGGGTTTAAATATAAATATTTACATTTTTAAGATAGAATGGCGTGCGACCAATTTGTTAGCCTAATGTTGCGATCCTTTTCAGATTTCAATGTAGATGGAAGAAGTAGCTCAGAATCGGAAATGGCAATATCTATAGCAAAGCAGGAGATTGGAGTTGGTAATATAAATCCAATAATCGCGCAAAAGAGAGCTCTTCTAGTGTGTAAAATGGAACAGTTGCAGAATGAGTTGGACAAGACAAAGGTAGATCCGTAAGGACGAAATTAACATAATATTTAATATTTCTATGGACGAGAAAGCAGAATAGATGTTTTAAAAGATAATACATGGTATTTCTAGTTGTTGCTTACTGCGGGCAACATTGATTTATTGCCAGATAAGGGTGATAAATTACACAAGAGCATTGCACTTCAGGAAAAAGAATTAAAAGACATCATGGCCGAATTGGAAAGGACACCTTTAACGGAACCGGTTAAAACGGAATTTAATACTGGGAACTTTGACCCTTATTCCAACATAGATAATGATGCATCAATGAAATCGCACACGTCGCCAAACGTTAAAGCGCTTGGGAAAAAGGCTCAAACAAAGTTGGAGAAGGAACAAGCTTTGACAGTTGATAGGTTACAAGATTTACATGGTTCCCTTGTAGGTAGACCATCCGAGGAAGAAAAGGCAGAAGATCCACAAGGGTTAAAAGTGAAGCTGATGCCTCATCAACAACACGCGCTGGCATGGTTGATGTGGAGAGAGGAACAAAAACCTGCCGGTGGCGTTCTTGCCGACGATATGGGGTTGGGCAAAACATTAACCATGATATCTCTGATCATAGCTACTATCGCGAAGAAGAAGTCGAAAGGGATGATGGATGACGAAAGCGACGAAGAATGGGCAGATTATAAGACACCGTTGCGACATAAAGGAGGCACGTTGGTAGTCTGTCCAGCATCTCTATTATCCCAATGGGAGAGCGAAATAAATAACAGGTGCAAGCGGGGAATGCTTTCCGTGCTAGTTTATCATGGTACAAACCGAGAGAATGTACCGAAAAGATTGGCAAAATACGACGTGGTGATAACAACGTACAATATATTGACTCGCGAGTTCAAGGCAAGATCTATGGTGTACATGATTCATTGGGACCGTGTAACGCTCGACGAGGCGCATGTAGTTCGAAATCACAAGAGTCAGGCATCCGAATCGGTGTGCGGCCTCGTAGCGAGTAAACGATGGGCTCTCACCGGTACACCAATTCAGAACAAAGAAATGGATTTGTACTCGATATTGAAATTTCTCAAATGTTCTCCTTTCGATGATCTACGAGTATGGAAACGTTGGGTAGATAATAGAAACGCGGCTGGCCGACAGAGATTGGCAACCGTAATGAAAACATTAATGTTGCGTAGAACGAAACAAGAGCTCCAAACTAAAGGCGAGTTGGAAAGTTTGCCCGAGAAATTCATAGAAGAGGTAGTTGTAAAGCTCGATTCGCAAGAGCAGTTGGTCTATGAGAAAGTATTAATTTATTCCCGTACCTTGTTTGCTCAATTTCTCGCGCAAAGAGCGGAAAAAGATCACATGGCCGAGTTAGGTGCTGGGAAATACGATAAACCGACCTCCCTTTTGCAGCCAAGTACGTATACGTCATAGAAATGTACACGTGTGTGTGAACGATGCACCCTATTAATCATCTGTATTTCACTTTCAGACAAAAATACCCAATTCACAAAGGCGCAGAACAGATTACTATCGTTACACGCTGACGTTAAAGCCCACGAGATTTTGGTCCTTTTGTTGAGATTACGACAAATTTGCGTTCATCCATCACTCATTCACTCGATGTTGGATCAAGAGGATATGAAACAGAGCGGACTAATGGAATCGGAAAATTTAGATCCAAACCTACTGTCGCAGATAAACAGCATAACGCTACAGGATGCCGCGTCTAACGAAGAAGATGCAAATGAACAAGAGATTGGCGTTGACCGTAGAGTGACCACCAATATACTCACATCCAACAATCCTGTCTTTCGACCCGAACGTATTAGTTCTAAGGTGAGTTATTTTATAGACAGGTATGAAAATTCAACGATACTAAACCTGGGTTTTGCGAGCAGGTGAAGATGGTGCTTGATACGGTCGACGAGATTTTACGAAAAAACGATAAATTGATAATCGTTTCTCAGTGGACGAGTATGTTGGAGATCATAGCGTCGTATTTACCATCGATAAAAGGTGCTACGTTCAGTATGTTCACGGGGAAAGTCCCTATCAAGGAAAGACAGGTACACTCTATCCTTTAACCGTTAACGATATACATATCCACTCACTTGCGATTCTAATATATGTAATATTTTTATAGGGCGTAATGGATTCGTTTAACGCCGCGGATAGAAACCCGAAAATATTACTACTCTCGCTTACCGCCGGCGGTGTCGGCTTAAATCTGGTAGGCGGGAATCACTTGCTGTTGATAGATATTCATTGGAATCCGCAATTGGAGATACAAGCACAAGATAGGATTTATCGTTACGGACAAGAAAAGAATGTTTTTATATACAAGTTAGTACTGGTCGGCGTTTTTGTTCTGTTGGAGATTTACATACGAGAACGTCACGTAACCTGGTAAATTAATTTCAGGTTTATCTGCAAAGACACGATAGAGGAGCGCATACAGAATTTGCAAGAGAAAAAGTTAGGAATAGCTCAGAATGTTCTGAGCGGCGAGAAGAGCTTTGCCGCCGCGAAACTCACCTTGAACGATCTCAAATCTTTGTTTGCTCTTTAACCAAAAATTATTTTTTCATCGTTTACGTTGATGATACCTACCTCTGTGCAAATCGTATAAGAAATCTCACCGCCAGTGTCTCAGATCGGCAAACTATATTATTTTGTATTATTAAAAAATGTTTATTTCGAAGAGGAAATACAGAGGAAAGTATGTGATATCAAGAAACCCTGGGGAAATCGTCGTTCTTCCGTGATTCTTCGTTCGTGGCATCGTCAGTTGCTTTCGTACATTTTCCTCTTCTCATTTTACTGTGCCAAACACCGTAACAGAAATATATACCGAGACCTGCCAGAAGAAAGGGGATCATTTTTCACGGTAACTTATCTCTCCATCTACTTGCACGGGTACGTGTACATGTACGTATACGTGTACTACCCTCTAACACTTACCGATCACCATCCACACTAAAAATCGCACCCACGTCATTTTATCTAACATCATCATCAGGTAAATGTTGATGAGTATGCTGAGCGCGGGTAGAAACGGTACCAGTGGAACCTAGAAACGCACAGACGCACGAATATGTATGCCGGAATGTCTGGATCGCCGATCAAAGAAATTTTACATACCGAGAATGCAAGCTTCTTTCCCGAGGTTGGTTGAAGATAAATAAAAGTAAGAGCAAGTAATAAGAGTAGTATTAGTACCGCCAATGGGATAACAACGAAAAGTTCACCGCTAACAATGTCGTTGCTGCACATCGCTGCTACGATACCGATACACACGCACAGAATCGCTGTAAAAAAAACGCAGACATCCAGGATGAGATTTCATAGAGGATACATATTATAGCGGTGAACTAAATGAGTCCGTCTTACTGTATACTAGGACCAAGTATGCGACGATTTGCGACGTTAACTTGGTAGAATGATTCAGTTTGTTCGCATTAATTAGCTGCTTGGCGATAAACGTTAGAGTTCTGGGATCGCGGTCACCCTTCTTCTCGTACGCTTCACTCTCCTCGTATCTGTAATAATTAAAGGGTGTTCCCATTCGTTCGGAGGTGACCGGTTTCGCGAGTTTGGAAGCAGTAGGCTTCTACGTTCACGTAGTACGCTAACGCAATAGTTAGTACGGCGTCTGTGGTTCGGTTTACCGGAGTATGAGTACGCAGGCTGCAACGATCGAGTATGCGAGCAACGTTCCGATACTCATCATGTTTACGAGTTGAGTCAATTCGAATATCGCAGCTAATACACCTGCAATCGTACAATACATACACATGTTTATAGATATGTACACGAACAGTTAGCAGCTTACCGTTGGTCGCGTAACGAACGCGTAATGGCATGGGCGAGAAGGTACGAACCTGTAAGAATACCCGCCGAGAAGGTACCCATCAGAGGTGTATGGAACCGCGAACTGATTTTTCCCATCCATTGGAATATCAGCCCATCGGATGCCATCGCGTAAATGACGCGTGGCAACGGAAACATCGCGCCAAGTAAGCTGCAAAGGTAAAGCAAACTTTCGGTATTAAACGGAGTGATGTAGAATCAGATTCGTGATTGAACGAGGGAGCAATACCTGGCGCACAGGCCGCAGATAGCACCTATCGAGACCACCCATTTCGCCCAGTCCCATCCGATCCTTTCGAAAAAATAAGGGAACGGGGCATCTGGATTTTGCTCGTAGTAAGGAAGACCGGTCGTTAGGACCGTCGAGACGCCGAAGTACGCCAAAAAGACGACAGTGAGGGAAGCAACGATCGCTATGGGGATGGATCTCTGCGGGTCCTTTGCTTCCTCGCCGGTGGTAGCGACGCAATCGAAGCCGATGAATCCGTAGAAGCACGTTGCCGCTCCCGTTATGATGCCGACGATACCATAAGGGGCGAATCCTCCGGTTCCGTAATCGCAACTTTCCTCCGTGCACGGAGGTTTCGTTTTCCAATTCGTTACGTCAGCTTCGAACGGTGCAGTAAGTTACAAAGTCGATCAGCTTGAAACCGCGGTCGAGCGCGAGCAAATTACCTTTAAACGAGCCGGCGATAATCACGAAAATCACCACCAACAGATTCACCAGAGTGAAGAAATTATTGGCCACCGAGGACTCCTTTGCTCCGAACGCCAGTGCAGCTGATCGGAACGACAGAATAATAAGTTGAGATTTACAATGAAACGGGCACGAAGAATGAGTTGTTACACAACTTTTTACCGGAGAAGATTAAGGTAACCCCGAAGGCGAAGAAGTCTGGATAAGAAGAGAGATGGCTGATGTCGATATGTGCCGCTGATTCGAACGCGTTTCTCATGCTGTTGTTGAACAAAGCATCGACGTAAGTGCTCAGCCCCCGTACCACGCTGGCCGAACCAATAACGTACTCCAAGATTAGGGTCCAACCGATCAGAAAAGCTGTGAACTCTCCTACCGTCACATAGCTGTACACATAGGCCGATCCAGCGCGTGGAACTCTTGCACCGAATTCCGCGTAACAGAGACCTAGATAAGGGATCGAAATCTAAGATATGGAGCTAAACTTCGCTCGACGGTATTTTACGTACGAATCGTACCTGCGAACATCGATGCGACGGCAGCTATAGCGAAAGATATGATTACGGCGGGGCCTGCGATGGCCTTGGAGACCGAGCCTGCAAGAACGTAGACGCCTACGCCGAGGGTCGAGCCAATTCCGAGGGCCGTCAGATCCAGCGTGGACAGACACCTGGCGAGTTTCGTATCTTGCGGTGGTTCTATTTCCTTCTTCCGACTGAAAGCTTTGTACATGTTTCGAAGCTTCCAAGTTCTCATGTTGTATCGCTGCAACAAGGGGACGATTACGGAAACGCGAGTCGAAATCAATATTCGTTTAATCAGTTTGATCCATGAATCTTTTAACCGGGACACATTGCCGCGCGCTTACCTAAGTACCTACACGTTCCCTCCCAACGCATGGCCTTGGCCATCATTCTTTTCATTTACTCACCATGTAAAGCGCAGTCAAAGAAGAATCCATTTCGTAGCCGACAACGTATTTAGCACGTGCACCGTACAAATGACCGGCTGTAGATTCAACATTCGGTTCGCCACTAAAGGAGCGCTAATTGAAATTTCATTAAATCGGGCTCATAGATTGGTCGTCGTGCGAGCAGGCTGAACTTGCTCGCTCAATTGGTCGGAATCGTTTCTCCGCCACGAGTAGATTAGAACCACCCGGGCTGATTTATATCGGTCATCTGTTTATAACGTCCCTCTTCACTCTTAACTGTTGCTGCGATCCGATCACCTCTCTGTTTTCTTGATTTTCCTGATAACGCTAGATAACGTGGAACCCCTTCGTCGCGTCACGTCGGTTTCATAGAGCCGCCAATCAAACATTAAACTTTTTTTGCACCGATACCACACCACGGTTTTTTTTTCACCATGGTATATGGCATATGTTTAAAAATCATTCGAAGGAAACTTTGTCTCCTGTGAGGCCATATAATCACGATACAAAGACTATCTGAAGTGTTTATGCGCGCTAGTCCCGAAAATTCGTCCTATTCTTACTCGATAAGTAATTTCAATCGTTCTTCTCGATTGAGTTTGAAACTCGCGTGAAACAAGGGAGATAACTAAAAAGCTTCTTTTCTAATGTATATTAACATCACGAAAACAAAAGTTAGTCTAGTCTCTCTACTTACTTGAGCGATATTTATTTATGTCAGCCTTGTCTCCGTTTCGAATCAACTCCGAAATGCACTGGCAGGCACTTGTACTCGTTATCTGTGCAGATATCGATTATCCTCTTAGCGGTAAGAATGATACATACTCCCGTCATAAAAAAAGATACGGCGTGACAGTGTAATTGTCGCTGCGCCTTATGAATTCGAATCAACAATGTTCTTCAGAGGATTATGAAGTAACTACGAACTCTTCATTTTATCGGACACCTTAAAGATTCGATAATAGATGAAACTTTTCCACCAATAAGTTGGACACGGCTTGTGGGTGATAAATAAAAAGTTTATTTAGAAAAAGTGTATAATACATATATGGTTGCGTATATTAAACATAGTCATGGTAACAATATTCGTTAACTATATAAACTTTACGCTTAAAAAGCATATAAAATTTTTGTATTGGACGGAAATTACGTGCGGTACGTTAACGGCACGGTAGGACTCATCTCCTGCATTGCTCAGGAATAGCGCGATACGTGCTGAACGAAATACTACTTTGTATCTCTATCTGTATCTGAACACGAATTTCATAATTGGACGTAAATAGAGTACACCGTACAGTGTACACAGAGTGCATTTAATTGGTTTGATTGGTATCCGGGAATCAAGGGAACTCTGTGTACACGGTGAACGCTCTAATGAACTCGTTCTCTGAACTCGTTCTCTGAACTCGTTCAGTTTCTGGTTGAAAAACATTATCCTTACGATGGACGATATTGTCCGTAATCATGATACAATTTATGCCCCTATTCTAGGGCTGTTCGAGTATTCGAATATTCGAGTAGCTTGAAATTCGGACCGAGCCGCGCCGAGCCGAGTCGATCCGAGCCGAGTACTCGAAAAACGTGATCGGCTCGAAAGAACCGAATAGCTCGAAGAGAACCGACAAAAAGAAACATAAAGGAAAACGCGAAAAATTATTTTCAATAGTTAGAGAATATTTTCATTTGCAGTTTACATTGTAATTACTCATATTATTACAAACCATTATTTTATTAATTTCATTAATTTTATTTCACCGAATTGTACGCATCCAGTAGATACGCACATATATTCTAAAATATTTGAAAGATTCAAGCTTCAAACTATTCAACATACCCGGACTGCTCGGTTCTTTCGAGCCACTCACTTTTTTCGAATACTCAAACAGCTCTACCCTATTCGTCATTCCATGCTACAAAGATGTATTCCGTACACTGTATAAAGATACCAAAGCAATCGCGAGTGTTGTCCAGCGTGCATAAACTTGCCTCGCAGCAGACTGAAATAGATTAAGCAAAACCTGTAGGTACTATGTAATCCAGAGACCAGAAATAACAGTTATTTTTTAAATTTTTTCGAAAAAAAACATTGAGAAAAGTTCATTTTTATTTAAATAGAAGTCAGTCTTCATTAAATACTGCATAAATGTTCCGAAAAATCAAGTGATTAAAAAATATTAAAATCTATCTGTTTTGGTTACTGATAACCATTGTTGTCAACGGAAATATTTTTTGGTCACTAATAATCATTATTGACGACGGAAATATTTTTTGGTCACTAATAACTGTTATAGACGACGTAAATTGTTTTCGGTTACGAATAACCATTTATTGACGACGGAAATTGTTGCTGGTTACGAATAACCATTATCGATGACCAGAATTTTTTGGTTACAAATAACCATTATCGTTGACGAGAATTTTTTTTGGTTAGGGTATAACCAATATCTATTGCAGAAATTTTATTTTGGTTACACCGTAACCAAAATAAAATTCCGTTATAGATATCGGTTATACCGTAACCAAAAAAGTTTTCGTCAACGATACTGGTTATTCGTAACCAAAAATAAATTTTGGTCATCCATAATGATATTCGTAACCAAAAACATTTTGCGTCGTCTATAACGGTTATTAGTGAAGAAAAAATATTTCCGTCGTCAATAATAATTATTAGTGACCAAAAAATATTTCGGTCGACAATAATGGCTATTAGTAATCAAAATCGATATCCGTCATCAATAATGGTTATTCCTAACCAAAATCATTTAAACGAAAATATTAAGTCTTATGCCATAACTTTTAAAAGTTAGGTTATAACAGTTAGGGTCCCTGATATAACGAAGTTCAACAAGGGGTCCCAAAATCGTAACAAAACGTTCACTTACGATAACGTAATAATTGCATTTATCCCCCTGGCAGCAATCGGAACATTTCCAATCTTGGTACCATATATACGTGCAATCATTCATATTATTCTGCTTTATTCTTTCACACTCCTTCTTGGTAGAACACCTTTTAGAGACGTAAAACTGTTTTTTCGCCCCTCGAGACCAATAGGGCGTGCCTGAAAGGAGAAATAATAACGATGAAGGGTATCGGAGGCATAGCACGATGTAAACATAACCTCAATCGTGAGTTTCGAAAGGACACGGACGATTAAAAAGCACTTTAAACTTACTGCCCCATTGGATTTCCGTGAAACACGCATCTTGACCTTGCTCGCAAGTTTTGGTGCTTTTCAAACACTTCTCTCTGTTACCCTCCTGATTGGTACACACGTAACATTCCAGGGCGTGGTCTAAAAACATTAATAAACAAACAAGAGCGCTCGACAATAGGATTTTTAATCAACGTACTGAACGAGAAGAAACATGCGACGAGCAGCACCCAATAAAATCCTGAGACTTCCATTCCGAAATACTGCTTGATCCGTCGAAAAACGAGTAAAAAAAAATGAAAATACACGCCAAACAACGCGACACTGGTATAAATCGAACGAATGGAATTTAGCGGACATAGCGGATTATGGCATTCGTAATGTTGGCACGCCTGACGACGCTGCGTTACCGTTTGTAGGTTTAAACACTTTAAACCATATCTACATAATCTGACACGACGCGACGAACATCTTCGCAAACATTAGTTAGGTATATATTGCGGAATGCAAACAACAGGGGTCCGATCGTCGATATTTCTTTCAATGGTTTTAAATTAAAATAAGTTGACGCTTCCTACTTTATCGATTCCTTTCGATCCGAATATTCTCAATATGTATTACCGCATCGGGCATCGCATGGAATCGTAGCTGTCAGACGTATCGCATGCATACATAAACAGTGTCCCTCATCAGCCATCGCATAGTATTAAATCGGCACAGGTCTATGCATAGGTTTGCGCCATATGGATTTGCGAGAAGCTGGTATACGGTCGCGTTATTAAAAATAGCATGGAGGTATTATTGACCCGCCGCGCGCGTTAGAACTCGGACTAGGTACGTTACATATGTAGGTATGTAGGTACAGATTTTCCACTAGACCGGCTTCGAGAATCGATTTCCAGTCCTTCCGTTTTATCTTTGATCGTTAAGAAAGTCGCTTATAAACTTGGCCAATTCACGAAATCTCTCCTAGCAGGTATTACAGTTTGATGATTCCAACAATCGCGAGCGGATTACTGACAATAAAGAATTCGACTGGGAATGATCCAGGGATGATTAGTGGATGGTTTATGCACCACGGTATGGTAGGACGAGGGTGAAAATTGAGAATGGAACGGAAAAGAAAGGAAGGAGAAGATAGCAGGGGTAGGTAGGTATCTGGTGCATACGGTTCGTTCTCCCCTCTCCGCATAATTCGAACTCTCCCTCGGGGTTTCGGTGAGGTCGCGTGTGCTCGCGACTCTCGCGGCCCTTGGATGTCGATATTCGAGTGCGCAGCGCAGGCTGAGCAGTGGCAGTGTTGAGCCACTGCGCCGAGAGTCTAAAATTATCGGCCGCTTCGAGAGAGAGAGAGAGGGAGAGGCGATGGGGCGGAGAGAGATGTAGAGGAACGAAGAGGTGCCACTAGACGAAAGAATACGTAATCCAGGAAGAAAGAGGAGTTGGGGAAACCTTTCGCGAAGGAGAGAAGAGAAGGAAAGAATACTAGAGCGTGGAAAAGCGCAATTCAACCAGATTACCGTTGTCTCTTGCTGTTTCCTCAGAGGCAAACGGAAGAAAAGGGTTGTGGTGTAAACCGGGCAGTTGAAGTATCGAGGAGGAGGGAAAAAAGAAAGGGAACCAGAGGACGTGGGTGGGCGCGGATACGATCGAGCTAGCGTAGGTAAGAAGGAAAAGGAGAGAGATAGCTGGAGGTGGTAAGGTGGGAAGGTGGTGGTGGGAGGGCCTGAGCAGAAGGGGGAAGCAGCGACGGCGGCGGTGGTGGCCGAGGCCAGAGAGTGTCAGACAGTGTCAGAGAGTCACCGTCATCATCATCGTTGTGTCGTCTTCGGTGGCGGTCGCGGACGGTGAGGCACAGGTTACCGCGGGGAGAACGTATCAGCCTACTAGCCTACTACTACATAGCCTACACAAGTACACGGTCAACGTTTTCGACACCAGTTCGTCCCATAAATCTCCCGCTTTTACTCTCCTTTTTTCCCTCGCTTTTGCCTCCCCCCCCCCTCACTCCGCTCTCTCTTTTTCTCCCCTCTGTCTCCTCTGTCTCCCGTGTCTCCTGTGTCGGTGTCTGCGTCACGGAATATTGGCCGTCACCGTTGATCTGCTCGGCTAGCAGCTCGCTCTGCTTGGGCCCGAATCTCGGCAGGGACGAGCCGTGTGCGCGCGTGCATCTCTTTCGGGCGACAATTGGACGGAACGGGACGGAACGGGACGGAACGCGGCGTGACAGGCGTGAGAAGGTCGCGGGCAACTGGGAAGAGTGACGCGGAAGTGTCCGCGCGGCGAACAGAACCGCGGAGCTTTCCGCTCTAGACGTTTACGCTCGGCCGTGGAATCAAGGAGCTGAGCGCACGATGGCGGACGATCAGGAGGCGAACAACACGTGCGAGGACTCCCTTGGGCCCACGGACGCCAGCACCGCTTTCGCCAAGAAGATCCGGGGTCGAAAGGGAGCCCTCAAGAAGAAGAATGTTTACGTGGTCAAGAATCACAGCTTCATGCCGCGGTTCTTCAAGCAGCCGACCTTCTGCAGCCATTGCAAGGACTTCATATGGTGAGAGTTCACTTTTCAATCTTCCAACGGCCCGTGAGAAGCTGTTTTCCCGCTCCCGCCACACTTTCTTCCTCCTCTTTTTTCGCTCTATCGATTCCTCTCCTGGTTTCGAGATGAATCGAGCCAGGTCGACCTATAACCTAACTGTCGTTCCATAGATTTCCTCGCGACGCGTGTTACGGAAAGCCTCTCTGTGCAATCGTAGAAACGCGCGTCTCTGGAATGTACGGTAGCTCCTGTCCTCCTCTACCTCCACCCCTCTCTCTCTCTCTCTGGCGCGCGCCCTGGAGATACGTAAATCCAGCGGATAGCAGCCGGTACAGAAGCTCGAGCAGCGGTTAAACGGTCCGGCCTTGAGAATGCTCGTGCTTCATCCGAATTAGAAACGACCGAATCGAGAGCGAGAGGTCAATCCGACAGGACCGCCGGGGTTTTTCGGACGTTCGCGAACGATCGAACGAGTCCCGCTTTCTCGCTTGCACGTTCCGCCGGTCTCGCGAAGCTTGTAAACCGTCTAATCTTCTTCTCCACGCGAGACAGACCCTGGAAAACCAACCAGCAAACGCTCGAATTATCGAAAATTTGCGCGAATGCCGAGCCGTGATCCACGGTCCAGCAGAGGAGTCCATGTCGAACGAAATGTTTCGTTTAATAGGGAACTAAACGCGAATGGCAGCGGCACTGGAACGGCCGCGACGTTGTTCGATTGAAAGTCGCGCAAATGCGAATGGGAATGGCTGTGGCAACGACTGTGACCCGTACGATGCTTAGTGCGTAACATTTACGATTTGTTGAAACGTAAAGGCTGCTGGCGTTGGCGCACAATAGCGCGCGACCCAGTAACCAAACTAACTTGTTTCGCTGACATCGATTTTACCGCCGGGAACGGACGCAACAGACATTTCCGATGTCCGATCATTCTGCCGTTTCATTCTCGCGGGAGAAGAAGCGACGAAACTGAATCCAACCTACCGGACTCGCGGCTCGATATCATCCCTTGTTAGCTCCTCGCCTTGCGATCGTTCTAGTTTCCATTCGGATAACCAGATCGGCGAATAATTGGCTTAAATTGTGACAAATGCGGTTAACCGCGATCCGATCCGATCCGATCCGATCCGGTGTGGGTCTGATTCACTCTTTATTCTCTTTATGCTATTCGCCGAACAAGTTGCAATTTTGCATGTAAGGGCATCGAGGAAATCGGTTGCGCGATAGGGTGGATGTACCAGTAAATGAACACGTACCAGTGAATGGACATTTTTTATTAAAATGAGTAAAATAAGTTATTAAAAGAAGCAACTAATTAATCAGAGACTTCTTGTAATTTCTTGCTTCAGATCCAAACAATTTTTGCAGCACGCGGAGTCAATCGCGCTGCAAACATAATTTTATAATAGTGTTCGTTCGTTAGCCTTAAGTGTTCATTTATTGGTGCGTTTACCCTACCTTTCGCCAGCTTGGTCCACCTTGAAACGACGAAGCGGCTCGCCTCGCGGATACCGTTATCTAACCGGACGAAAGCGCGTTTTTTCAGGATTGGCTGCGAGCTTACTCGCGGCCGACTACAAGATTTATTTCAGTGGCTTCTGTCTATTCACGACTCCGCCTATCCCGATCGCCGAGCGTAACGTATTTAACACAGGTTATTATCGAGTTATGTGGTTTCGCGTGACGAAAATTCTTTTATCTGCGAGGATGTAGATAGACCGACTCGCGTCTCAACGATAACATCAATAACCACGCGATCGAACCGCAGTGCAACGTTTCTTTCGCTTATTCTCCAGACGAATATTCCTGTTACGATTCTCACGGGGACGGGATGCATCATAGCGAGTACGAATACGTAGGTACGTGTTAGGAAATCCGACACTATTCGACGAACGATGGCAGCCGAATGCGACTGTTTATCCAAAAGGCGAGCACGGCGACGCCGAGTCAGGACAACGTGATGCCAGGCCCGTCATAAATTAGATAGGGCCTTAAGGAGATGTCAATGGCGTCAACGCGAGGATCTCCCGCTCAAGAACAGCCAGTCTTGTACAGACCACGACTCGAGACACGTTCTATCCAACCCACACCGAACTCGTCAAAATATATGTTTTTCAACTTATTCTGTTTTCCACATTGATTACGAATTCTTACATACGTGTGTCATAGGGAATATCGACTTTCGACTAATTGTAGGAAGAAACTCTCCCTTCTCGTCGATACCCGTTGCTACTCGAGTGGAACAAAAAGTAACAGGAGCAATATGGGATCTGGTTTTCACCGGCTAATCGAATACGTCGCCTGTACGCCAGTCAGCTTTATCGGTTGCTCCGCGAGCGAAATAATGGAATTAGATTGTCTCGGATAGCGTTGCGAGGTCTGAAACGGTGACAGACGAACAGCGTTCACTTGCTGGATATGGCTCGTATGGCCGAGCGACGAGCGATTAAATTCCCTTCTACGTAGGTATCTCCGCTAAATTCTCGTGAAAAGACAAGAGTAGCCGATTCCAGATAGGTGGTACCTACATATAGCGAAGCCTTCCAGTTAGAGTAAAAAAATTTGGGCGTCGTAAAGAATTGCTTCGAGTCGTAAATTCGAAGGACATTACGCGGGGAGAAGTGGAGAAATGCCTCAGCTCGTTATTCTTCGCACGTTTTTTTATCCGAGTTTATCAAGCTAATCTCCCCGAGATTCCGAGCGCGTTTACTTTAACGCGTGCTTGGTTTCACGACCTTCTCAATTTCGCTAGCTGTGCGCGCAATGCCGGGAAACGATAAGTACCTATGTGCGTAGCCAAGTCGGCAAATCATCCAGGCGCTAAAGTAAACACGTTCCGAGAGTCGGGACAAGGACGTTGAAAAAAGCGTGGAAAAATAAACACCCGACCCCCTGCTAGGGTGTTAGGGTTGTATGGAGTAGTAGGTATGTACGAGCTCGCTTCTCATTCGGTTCCCGCGTCGAATCAACCAACAAGCTGATACCTAGCATATTGACGAAAGAGGGGAGGGTCTGCCCCGTTTCTCTTTCGATAAACACCCTCCGACCTGTCCATCTGCACCAGATTCTTCGGTAGTTTCCATCTCCCCGAAATCTGTTGCTTCTGACAGGATGGTAAATAAGTTCTGCGCTTTTCCGATATTAAAAACGCTTGCCAACACTTTGCTGGAAATGAAGTTTAAGCTCTCTGGATTATAACCGTCGCGCCGCGTTGGCTCGCCGAAGATGATTATCCCGCGGGATCTTTCCGGTCGATTGGAAATTCATTTACACGCTTGAGGTATCGGGAAAGACGTCTGGAGGAAATGAAACGATCTTGATTCGGGAGAACCCTTACGGCATTGCGCGAAAGGGTGACTGTACCTAATATCGCATAAAATTTATCGGTTATGCACTGAATTAGTAGGCGCTTAACCATACGTAGGAAGACGTACTGTAATTGCCGCGTCATGCGATCAACAATTACAGAAAGGGAAATATTTTAGTGAATCTTAATAGTGGAAAGATTGATTGGACTGCCAGAATTTTACATGACATTCGGAGCAGGTAAGCCTAATAATTCTGCGAATGCAAGAATATCTACTGGAAATATCTAATTAATGATGTACTTAGAAATGAAATCGATTCAAATATTTTTTGCAATGAAAATAGCGCTTTTCTTTTAGCAGTGGGTGCGTGCTCTCAATACCGACTGCCGGAGAACAATGGTTTCGATGTAACGTTAGTTACAGGTGGGGTCACGAAATGTGCGGAGCACCTGAAATAAACTTTATTTGTCCAATATGTACATCCGAACGTAAAATATAAAATATTTTAAAAATCCTATTTCTATATTTTCAAAATCCTATTTCTATATTTTCGTAGTAAAGATAAAATGAGAGATGAATAAGAAAATTTATAGAGCAAGAAATAATAAAAGCACGCGTGAGAATGACTCTAAAAACTCATATATACATGAATTAATCAATACTTCTTGAGTAGGGGATATTAGGTACACTTTTTTCAGGACCGGATTTTTGCGCGTCTTAGGTTCTTTAATTGCTAATTAAAAATTCGTAGGTTTTACTGTAAAACCAATTGCACGCAAAAATATCAATTAATATTCAATTGACAGCGATTTAAATTTTGCTAGGCGATATTAGGTACGTTCACCGTAGATATCTCTGCTTTCTTTTTATACAGAAAGGAAAAGGAATTTATCGCTTTCGGCAGCTTCGAGTTTATCGAGAAATCCTTGATACTCGGAACGATAAGTTTAAAAGACCGACAAAAGATCTACCGCGAAAATTGGAAGGCCGTGGCCGATCGTATAGGCACGAGCGTCCATAATAGTCGTCGTAATTGTCGACGGTGGTGTACGATAACGCGCGATCGAGTAGAATGCGTCGCAATGCCTGCGAACGTTACGTTTCGAGGAAATGAACGCGCCCCGTGAACGTTTTATCCGTGTTCGCTGGTTCGTATTAGGGATTACCGGATATCTGGACACGGATTCCGGTAATCCCTGTCATTCCTCAGAAATTCACGAGAATCCTGTCGCGCTGATCGCATCGCGGTATACTACCTCCCTTGCCTACGTATCGGTTGAAACTGAATTCCTCCATCTTCATCTTCGTCTTCTCTTTCTCCGAACTTTCATCCGTCTGTCCGGCGGGTTCGAACGAGTTCTGTTGTGGCACAATCTAAAAAAGCACCTTTCACGAAAGCGAGCGTGCTTTGGCCGGAGGCCAACGCGAACTGCCTGTTGAATTCTGCACCGAATACGCACCAACAACCACTTTCCATCCTTCCGTTTAGTTCAGATAGGAATTGTTTTCGCGAGGCGAGCGTAGAAACCCGATCGGACCCGAGACCTCTTCGATACTGAAATTAGTTGCTCGACGATCTTCCAAGTTTCAATCTCGGTTGTTCGAGTCCGCCGAAATATGAATGTTGGCCTATTATCCAGGAATACCTAGCGTTCCGACCTACGAAAGCCTTTGCGCACCGAAAGCGTAGGTTCGGGCGTTTCGTTCTTCTATTCTCTTGCGTAATTAGCACGAAGAAAGAGGCGTCCGATAATTGACCGAGTTTTGGGCCAACTGCCAACCACCGACCGCCTGTTGGACCTACCACCCATACCTTGCAGCCATCAACCACCTACGCATCCTCGCCGTTGCGGGAGCGCTCACCCTTCCTGCTTTCCACGTATCCTTAATTCCTTACTACTCGCAGATTCCCGAAAAGTCCTTCCAGGTACCCTCGAGAATGACGGGACGCTAAAGATAGGCGCACGCATATGTATTCTGGACTAACGCTTCCCGTTTCCAGCTTCCAAGTGCAGGCTAAGAATAGGGATGTTGCTTATTCGGGATCGAAAGGTTTGCGAGCCGCAGCAATATTGTTCACGGTCTATTTGCTGGCACGTTTAAGTTCTCGGGGGTGGCAAGGATTCTTTCTCGAAGCTGGGTCAATGGAATGGAATGGCGGAAAGCAGAACGGAGCAGAAGAAATTGTTGGAGATCCGTTTGGTTCTTGTCAAAGAGCACGCTCTCTAGCACTTCGCCCTGTCTTTCTTCAATAACCATTAGAAAGCGCGAGGCTGACTGCGACCTTCGTTGCCCAAACCCAAGGCGAGTCGATGGGGGGCTCGAAGTGTCTTTTCGGTTTTTCCGCAAGGGCTACCTGCTTGTAGGGCCCTTGAGGGCAGTTGGATTCATAGCTTCGGACAGTACACAGCGTCTTAGCAGTTACAAAGCTAAAATTATATTCTCCGTAAACTCCATGTACTGGAAGAGTTTTCGCTTTTAAATAAAGTATCGTTTTAAGTTTTTTGGAACGAGTGTTTAATCTCCTGGTACACAACAAAATTCTGTAGGGAAAGGATGACGACTCGGAAGGAAGAGGAAAGCGAGGTTGTTCGCGCGTTTAGGTGCTGCAGGGAAACACGTGCAGATCGCGTTACGTACGTGATTCAGGCTCGCTTGCAAGCTATCTTTAGGAATTTTTAGCAGGTAGGGAGGCAGCGAGTGGAAATCGATGGAAAGAGAGCGAACCCAATTAGTTTGGAACAAAGGCTTTCGTAGGTTCGCGATGGAAAGGTTACGAACGAGGACAGCGTTATGTCGCGTGCGAACCTCGCGACGGGAAACCTGTCGCGGCCTAAGAGGCTCGCGGCGCACAAAAATATGATCCCGCGATATCGGATCCAATTGCTCGGAATGGAGCGTAGCCGGTTTCTTGTTTCGAGCTGTCGAGCTACTTTTAATTTCGTTTCCGGGCTCCAGTAGCGATCGATCGCGTCCCCGGGGCAGAGCGGAAAATTCTATTCGAAGCATGGCGAATTTTCATCGCGCTTCACTTGCTCCTCTGCCTCTCGGCTCGCCACAGCTGCACGTATACCTGACTGTATATCGGGTTTCGCTTTGAATTCAGCTAATTTGACCATAAAAATCGAGCCGCCCGTGCCGAGGGAGATACGCCGAGCCTCGCCGTGCGATCAGCCGGTTAGCCAACCGGATACTCAGAAATCCAGCTAGCCGTCGCGCGCATCGCAAGCAGAAAGATTCGAACTAATTTTAAAATCGTCTTACTCGGGGATTTTTCAGCGGGAGTACGTGCCGCGGGCTTCTCGGCTTCGTAAAGTAGAAGCGGTCGGCTAATTCGACCTTAATTTTCCAAAGGGCGTTCGTCGAAGGCACGCGCATGCTGCATCGAAAATAGAAACTATCGACTGGTTATCCCTATCCCAGTTACTCTCGGAGTAAGCTGCAAGCTGCAGGCGCAATGGGATGCGGCCGCGGCTGTTCGCGATGGAACGCGAGAGCTCGCGAGGACCGTCTTCCTTGCGCGATTCCTATCTCCTCTGGATACGTGGTCAATCGCTCTGCCTCCAGTTTTCCTCCACTTTTCCTCCATTTCCTCAAACTCGTCACAGTCGCTTTGTTTCCTCGAGGGGATTGCGAGGATAATCGATGCAAGTCAGACTCGACGCGAACCACCCGTCCTTCTCCATCCACCCGTGCCCTCTACGCGTCGCGTCGACGCGCCGCGGGGGGATGCTTTTGGTGGCGTTTTTACAAAGAATTTCAAAGCTGCCTTTCTTGAAACGCCAACTACACATTATTTAGGCACACGCACGTACATCTGCGTTGGACATAACTGCGTGCGTTTCAACCTAAGCCTCGATGGGAATGTAGGCTAATCGCGGATTTCTTCCGCTTCCCTCCTTCCCCTTCACTTTCCTTCTTGCAATTTTTTCGACATCCCGCGGTGCAACCCTCTTTCGGTCCATGCCTTCAACTTTCCTTCTGTCGATTACCACGATCAAGCGGGAACGCTGGATGGGTAACACCTTGAAATATTGATCTGCTCGTTGAAGCTGATTTAATGGAGACGGTCCAGCGTAGAAGCGTGGCTCGCTAGAACCCGTAAACAGAGGTCGGTGTTGAAAATGCACATTTGGTCGTGTTGCTCGAGAGAAAGCTCGTACTCTCGGGGGTTGGTATCCGTAATCCGTAGTCCGCAGAGGTATTGGAAATGGGTTATGAAATAAACTGTAAAACAGTACATTCTTTATAAACTCTAGTTTATTTTACTCAGCTCGGAAGGACGTCGTGTCGCGCTGAAGGCGAGACTCGAAGCGAAGAGAAAACGCAAAGGCAATTCGAAAAGTCCGTTGTCCACTTGCAAAGGGACAGGCCTGCGTTCTGTCTCTTACCCTTGCAGTTAGAATAAGGATTCCCTAACGAACCCATGGGCCCGCTGGCCTCTGGTTTATTGCTTTTGTCAGCGGTTCTCATACGTAACCAAATTTTCATTTTTGTGCTACCAACAATCCAACAAAAGGGGCATTTTGCTGTCCCAAAAAGATGCCCCGCCAGCTTGCTTTGTATTAATCGCGAGGCACACTTTTGTTTCAGGGGTTTCGGGAAGCAGGGCTACCAATGCCAAGGTAAGATCCGATCCGCATCTTTAATCAGCATCGGTGCCGCTCGCGGGACGACTTGGACCACGTTTCCCTTGTGTTTCAGTGTGTAGTTTCGTGGTGCACAAACGATGTCACGAATACGTGACTTTCACGTGCCCTGGAGCTGACAAAGGCGCTGACTCGGACGTGAGTATCGACGAGCATACTTCGTTTCCACACGATTCTTTTAGTTTATTATCGCGCCTTTCTCTCTTTCGTTCGAAGCCGAGGATGTTGTTCTGCGAATGCGTTTCACTGGACTAATAAACGCGCGTGCAATTGGGAATCGGTCGCGTGAACCCCTTTCCTCTCGACCCGCTGTTTCTTCTTAAGGGGGTATACCCGTTTGAACCCTCGGAAAATGTATACATTTTGTGGATTTTTTTACAAGTCAACGGTTTGATGCAGATTTCCCGTTTTTTAACTATGTTTACATAGTATTAGGAACTACTTGTAAAAAAAGTTTCAGTTAAAAAACTATTGTTTTTCGGAAGTTACGGATACATGTCCGAAAGTCTCTCGATTTTAGACGGCTAAACGGTGGCCCTAAAAACTCGCGCTACGTTCAACCAATTTACTTCAAATTTTGCACGCAGAATCATAATAAGATTCCGCATCGTCCAACGAAGGCGATTTTGAAAATTTTGAAAAATAAAGAAACGGTGAGAGATCAAAGGTAAAGTTAAATTTTTCTAAGAGAAAAATCCACCTTTTTCCTTTATAAATAATAAACGGGGAATCGAAATAAAAAAAGCCTTCGTTGGACGATGCGGAATCTTATTATGATTCTGCATGCAAAATTGGAAGTGAATTGGTTGAACGTAGCGCGAGTTTTTAGGGCCACCGTTTAGCCGTCTAAAATCGAGAGACTTTCGGACATGTATCCGTAACTTCCGAAAAACAATAGTTTTTTAACTGAAACTTTTTTTATAAGTAGTTCATAATACTATGAAAACATAGTTAAAAAACGGGAAATCTGCATCAAACCGCTGACTTGTAAAAAAATCCACAAAATGTATACATTTTCCGAGGGTTCAAACGGGTATACCCCCTTAAGCCGCGTATTCACCTGCGCATTCGCCCCGAATGTGCATTCGGCGCGCACCGATTTTTTCCTCGTTCGGAGCTCAGCGCGCGTTCGGGGTTGAGTGAAATTTGCGGCGTCCATTTCATGGTATTGTTCGGACCCGAATGCGCGCTTTGATGGACCGCCAACAAGCGGATCGGCCCGAATGCGCGCCGAACACCGGACGAGCAAAAAATCGGTGCGCGCCGAATGCACATTCGGGGCGAATGCACAGGTGAATACGCGGCTTTATACTCGGTTAATTTCGCGGAGGGTGTTGGTGTCGCGCCGGGGCGATTATTACGTTAGCTAGGAGCCAGGAGCTAGACGAACCGAGAGTGTGCTTCTTCGCGAGCCCTCTCGACTACATAAATGCGCGCTAATTAACAACGCGAACGACAAACGCCAAACGACAGACGACGAGTACCTACGCGTAGTAGGTATGCAACACGTAGAATGCAGATTCTGCCGTATCGACAGCAGACTGCCTTAGGCGAGAGCCAGCGAGTTATTAAGCGGCTTGCGGAACTCCGAAACTAGCTACCGAATCGATATCGAGGTTGCTTTCCATTTCCATCGAGAGAAAATCAACCGGGCCGAGAGTATCTTTACGATGCGATATTCTATCTACGTATTGTACTTTAATTTTGCCTGCGCGTCGAAGCAACGCGAACATTGCGAAGAAACCGGCGACAGCGATTTGTCGAGAGGAAAGGGTAACGAGCTAACGAGTGGCTTTGGCCGGGAACGTGATTAAGATACAGGATAAATAGGACGGAAGATCCTCGGCTGGAGTGAATGGAGAAAGGACACCCGGGGCTAAGAGCTATATATTTTTCCACGTTTTCTCGCACCGCGCACGATTGGCCTAAGCGTTTTCTGCGCTTCGTTTAACCACGCTTGTAACACGGAACAATTACGCGAACGAGTACAAAGAGATTCGTTGGCCCGTACCGTTCCAACGGGAGCAACGTTTCCGACTCGATTTTGGCTGCGAGCGATTCTTCCCGATCGCGAGATTTCCCTGGCTGGAGATTCTCCTGGAAATCTCGACGAGTCGCGATCGTCTCTCCGATCGGCGATCACCGCGGGAGCAAGTGGTTTTTATTTACTTTTGGGGGAATTTCGACTAAAACGATCAATGTCCTAGCGTGTTCTTTGACCCTGGTGCTGATTTCCTGGTGCTTCTGTGCTTCGAAGGTGACTCCTTCGCGATATCCGTGAACCGCACCTACGTCCCTACCGATCCGAGCGCTCGTCGATTTCCCTGAACCGCGTAGAGCGTACGTACCTAGTTGGGCATGTAGAGGCAGGCGTCGAAATAAACGCTCTCGAAGATTGCCGCGTTTGGGTGTCGCTTATCGGACGCGTGCCATTACCCGTAACGAAGCGGTTACGACTAATTAGGGGAGTGGTGCAGGGTAGCAATAATCGAGTTCGCGCTTCTGGACTTTGAAAGCTGTCTGTACCTCCGAGGGTTTAATGGAGCCCGCTGTTGCTCGCACGCTCGTCTGCTCGTCTACTCGTCTACTCGCCTGTTCTTGTCTCGTGTCTCGTGTCTCGTGTAAATGTAGAACTCGGTGGTTCGGTGGTTTGGTGGCTCGGTGGTTCGGTGGCTCGGTGGTTCGGTGATTATCGGCGCTGACTCTGTTGGCTGCAGGCTGCACCGTTTCTAACTCGAAGCCAAATGGACTGTTTGTTACATATCCAGTGGGTGCTCGTGCGGAAAGTTTGCCGGACGCCTGTACCGAGTAAACAATTAAACATGCACCGATACGCGGCATTTGAATTTTTTTCGTATCGCCGAAGTTTCGCCTCTGTGTCAGGGAAATCGGTCGACGCCGATCCATCCTCCGTCCACCACCCAGATCACGATTCCCCGCGCCATAACCCGAGAGTCTGCGTGTGTGTGCACGGTGTAATGGTGTAATAACGCAGGACACGCGGACGAAGCACCAATTCAAGCAACACACGTACAACAGCCCGGCGTTCTGTGACCACTGCGGTAGTCTACTCTATGGTGTCATCCACCAGGGCATGAAGTGCCAAGGTACCATATTAAAAGCAAAGAAAATGAAAAAAAAAAAAACGAGAACACGCAACCAGTCACACGCACACAGACACACGAAAAGAAAAAGGGGACACAGACACTGTCGCACATAATACTAATCGTACATTTTCTTTTCTTTGGCCCACTGTTTGTTCGTGGTGTTGCTTTGTCTTCGTCTTGTTTCTCTAATCTTCTTCTTCTTCTTCTTCTTCTCCTCCTGCTGTTCCTTCTACATACTTTATATTCATCCTCCTCCACCTGCCGTGTAAATATTCTTTCGCGAAGATTTAGCACTCCCTTACTAGATCTGGGTGCGCGGGAATTTCGCAAGTACGGTAGAGGAGAGGGTTATGGAGGAAGTTTGTTTTTACGTCGGCGCGACGCCACCCTAACTTCCATCGTATTTCCGAGTTTCGTCAAGCCGTCGAATCAATTCGGCCATTCGAAACGAAATAGCGATTCTCTTTATTACATGCTTCGCTCTCGAATTTGTATATACCGAGCTTGGTCCTGCCACAGAAGGCTTTTTCGCCCTGACCACGGCCCTAGCCCTCGCACTCGCACTCGTCCTCTCTGCTTCCAACCAGAGACTGCAGTTTGTGCCTTTCTGTGTCTGTACATCTTTAGAGTCGTCTATCGATATTACGCATTAACACGCATACACATATTTATTTTTATGTGCGCACAGAATCGTGTACCTATTTACTTTTCCCGACGAAAGGGAAGCGAAAGAAAGAGAGACCGAGATATCTACGCGCGTTAAGTAGTAGGTAGGAAATCGAATGGAAAATTCAGTAAGGTTCGTTTTATTTCTCTCTTTCTCTCTCCCGCTTTCTCTTTCCCTTCATCGTGGCTATGGTGTAATGTGACGAATCTAGCGATGGGAATAAGACGTTTCCAAACGTTCCCAATTTCTACCGCACAATCAGCTAGCTAGAGTCCCCCAGTTTCGGGGAATTTCCAGCTGATAAATTGCAGGCTGGCAAGGAAGGTTTCGGCGGTTCGGAAAGACGGTCGAAAGTGGGTGATCGCCGCGTCTTATGCCCATCGTTAGACGCATCTCGTTTTTTTTTAACGCCACTTTCCCCGTCTTCGTTTGACCTATTCTCGAATCTGATGTGTGCGCGCGAGATGTTTCTCTCCTACTCACACGCGTTTAAATCTCCTTTTTCTCGTTCACCTCGTACATCGCGCGTACACCAACTTGGTTTTCTGTTGACGTTCGGTACAGCTGTACGCGCGATGCTAGTCGTTAGCTTGCCTTCTGGATGACGAAGCTTGAATATCTCTGCGTCGCTATCGAGGATACTAGTTTTCCTCAAACTTTCGGACGATCAAGCGACGCTCGGTAGCACGGGGATCTTGGAAAGCGATAGCATTAGCACGGATAGCGAATCTCTACTCGCGAGTCTTTTACGCGTACCGGGAAACTATTGCTCGAGTATAACTGTAGCTACGCGATAGGAACGGGACTATTAGACGAGGAAAGCATGGCAGTATCGTATAGACGAAACGGTAGAAAAGAGAAGCTTCGACGACCCCGCCGTGCGTCTCCGGATCGAACGGCGATTCTTCGATCCTTGGAGACTGTAAATAGCCCTTTTACGTTCTTTGTACAGTTTGCCTGTGTATTCTGTGTCTCTCCGCTTCTACGTGTCCATCAGTGAATATATCCTGCATTCTCTACACTGTTTTTTTTCCCCCGCGAAACCGGTTCCGCGACAATTAACTGCAATCTTCGCCGACCGTTCCGACCTGTTTTTGCTTCCGCTACTAACACAGGAACATCGGCAAGCTAACAATGCGCGTGAGCATAACGGATTCTTCCAACGATCGGCGATCGTTGCGATGTTTAAGCGTACTTGGAGAGAAACGTAAAGTTTTTTTCGGCCGTTTCGTTTTTTGTACGACGCGCGAACGAATCGGAGCTACGGCGACAAATTACTCTAAAGGTTCGGTCCTTGGAGAAGTTGGAGTTACTACAGCAAGATGGAACACCTAGGGCGACGCCGCGAGGGGCTTCGGTTGGAAATAGTGGCCGTGGAATTAATTAAACGCTGCAGTCTGCGGGGCGGGGTGAAAGCCTAGAAAATTGAAACGGAAGGAACGCACTGTTCTCGTTCTCGCTTTCGTCTCTCTTCTTCCTCCCGTTCGTACCAGCCCGCGGCTTTTCCCATTCTTTCTTTTCCGCGACGCGTCGCGAAGGTACCTAAGAGAGAATCGGGGGCATCGCACGGAGCAGCGAATTCCATTTCAGTGGACAACAGCGAGTTGTTGAATGTCGAAGAAAACGACGCGACGCGACGCGACTGGCGACAAAGCCAGTCCCTTCCCGTCCCGCCCCGTCCCCTGCCCTGGCAAACGGATTTAGTCGCGATTTGCAGTAGGTATTCTCCCCTTTCGCTCGTATCAACGAGCACCAACTCTGTTTAAAACGCTTCTCCCTCGCGTACCTTCGAACGATAGGTAATCTGCTTAAACGCTGGAAAGAATACGCGGCGGGTTGCGAGGCAAGTCGTTAGGGAATTGCTAATAGGATTCCTCCCCGTGTCCTTTCATTTTGTCCCCATGTGCGGCCGCTTCGATCGAAAGGGAGTGCGGTCGGTAAGATGGCCTATTCGTAAGTAGACTAAAACAGAAAAGGGGCGCGTGGACGAAATCGGATTCGTTAGGTTGGTGGATCGGTGGATCGGCACGGGGCCGACTCTCTCGATCATTGCCATAGGATCAGACCAGAATGAAGGACCGGGCTTCCCCGGACCCCTGTTTCTTGTTCCCAGATGAGCACCGCACACAAATGGGATGTTTTCACGTACCTGACGCCGACCTTCTGCGACCACTGCGGCTCGATGCTTCACGGTATCGCGCATCAGGGACTTAAGTGTTCAGGTAGTTAACAAATATTAAAAAAAACAAACAAACAAACCAACAAACAAACAAACAAACAAATTCAGTTCGCAATACATCCTCACTAAACGGCTAGATCTCGCACCCGTTAAATCCTTGCGTAGCTTCATCGGAATAGGATCTCCTCGCAGCACATTTGGATTCGAGACGCAACCTCGTCGAAATATCGTACACGTATAGGTACCTACGTAACACAAGACATCTTGACGTTCGAATGTTCGGCATACCGAACGAGACGAGACCAGACGAGACAGCCGACGAACAGGCCATGCGCCTCGAATCCAGATGGATTCCGTTCTCGATTTACCAATCTACCCGATCGAAGTACGCGATCGCGACCCGTTTTTGATAAATCATCGCGAATGCCTGATACGAAGCAGAAACAGCGAATGCTTCCGCGCGTACTATTTAACAGTCCCCGAAATTTCAAGCTCGATTTCCACCAACAATTTCTCCACCTTTCCCTGGGTCTCGGACCCCTGAAGGTTCTCACCGATGCTCTACGTACCTATCTCGCGAGTCAGCTGTAGTCGCTTGGATACATCGCTTACACGAGACTTTTACGTTGCCAGCTCGCGGTTCATGAGTTAGTCGGTCCTCGATGAGAACACGAGAAGGCATGGTTCCGTCGTAGAATTAAATCGATTAACGCGACGTTTAATTGGTCGGTAGGCGACGCGGACGCGCCGCTTGTCCCGCGTAAATTGTCCACGCGAAACAGTGCATGGCCTTTTACCTATCTAATCCCGTTTTCACCTTCTCACGAACTACCCCTCCAGCCTTTCCTGTTTCCGCCTCCGCTGCCCGCCCTTTCGTTTTTCGTTTCGGACTCTGTCTTAAAACGCTTCCGATCTACCAGACGATTACGATTCGACTCGGACCAGAGAATCGCGCGAATCTACTTTCCTTTTCCACCTTTTAATTTGTCCGGTTTCTGCTGGACGAAACTACGTAGGTATATTCAGACGCGGATACGCGCGTGGATGGTCGCTTGCGGTATAGCAGCAGGATATGTGTATACATAAGTTTTCCTCGCTGGAATCGAGAAAGCTATCGTCTCGTTACCGCGAGCTGATCTCAGCAGAACCCTTCTGCATTCTCGACGTTTTCGCACCACTACCTTTGCGCTCTACCCTACCCGTTCGCGCGAAGAAACACTAGCCCTTGCTCGTTGTTTGATTCGATGGTCGCCGCCAACGGTAACGCTCTGTATCGCCTCGTTTTCTGCACCATTCGCTCGTATCGAAGAAACAAGGGAAGCCCGTTGTATCGTATCATTCATTCCGTTATTCGCCTATTAGCCTAATTAGCCTATTAGCCCTTTCGCCTGTACGCCTATTCGCTCGTCGCTTACTCACTGTTGCTCACTTCTCTTAAGTTCCACCGCACTTTTACGAGTCCCCCGTGCCACGCCGCGTCGCGCCGCCTTGTATAATACATGGAATATACGTATTCTTATATATATATATATATATTTAGAATTTTAGATTGTACATATGTAACTGTTGTCGTCGTCGTCGCCGTGCATGCCGATAATTATCATATACCTATTTACGCGTAGAATAGTAGACTTGCTCTCCCACCTGGTAGCGGGTGTACCTGAAAGCAGTAATTCCCTCTGGCCGTACGTGGCTGTTAATTGCACACTACCTGTTTACCAGTTGCCTTTCCCAACCGACTATTACTATTCGAATTAGCTGCGACGTTAGATTTCATTTCACTGTATATACCTACCTACGTGGATGTTGCCTATACATGTAGTAGGTACTCCCACGTACTGTATTATCTCGGAACAACCACCGGTCAGTGGAACTTGATTTTAGAGACCATGGTATGGTACGTGTAGTAAAAAGACACGGGTACACGTGTATTACGTATATCCGTACCTCGATCCGTGTAGCTTTTAGTGCACGGGTACCCGTGCACTATTTCACGTGTATTTAAATACACGTGTATCAACGTATTTGTGTATTTTCATCAGAATTCGGCATTAACTACGGGAGAATGGGCAATGGCGGTCACTTAAGCAATAAGTGTAATAAAACCGAGTGATGTCTTTCAATTTTAAGGATTATCGTTGCGTCTAAAAAGAAGCTCGCTTATTACCAGTAATGCCTTAATTTTTTGTATCAAAATAGGTAATCGATTAAATAAATCTTGTTAATTTTATAACTGTGTTATTAGTTACGATCTGAAAATTTGTAAAACCATACTTTCCGCATATTATTCTGGTAAATATATTTAAATACATTAATTCTTTTATGAATTTCGCAATCCCCCAGAGTTCTGGGATATCTGTAGATATTAAAAATCAGACGAATCAAAATACGGATACGTTGATATACGTGTATTTATAAATACGCGAGTATCTAAATTCACGTGTATTTAAATACACGTGTATCAACGTATTTGTGTGTTTTCATCAGAATTGGGCATTAACTACGGGAGAATGGGCAATGGCGGTCACTTAAGCAATAAGTGTAATAAAACCGAGTGATGTTTTTCAATTTTAAGGATTATCAGTAATGCCTTAATTTTTTGTATCAAAATAGGTAATCGATTAAATAAATCTTGTTAATTTTATAACTGTGTTATTAGATACAATCTGAAAATTTGTAAAACCATACTTTCCGCATATTATTCTAGTAAATATATTTAAATACATTAATTCTTTTATGAATTTCGCAATCCCCCAGAGTTCTGGGATATCTGTAGATATTAAAAATCAGACGAATCAAAATACGGATACGTTAATATACGTGTATTTATAAATACACGAGTATCTAAATTCACGTGTATTTAAATACACGTGAAATAGTGCACGGGTGCCCGTGTACTAAAAGATACACGGATTCAGGGACAGATACGTTTAATACACGTGTACATCTCTACTTGATTTGCCACTCTTTTTTCTCTTCTCGTTTCTGATACGCGCGGGAACATCTTACGCGATTGTTTCCTCCCAAACGGATACGTCACGTTCCTTTTATTACGCTACCGATAACGTTTAATGTTTCAAGTGGTTTAACGGGAACCAGACGTTCTCTAATTATTTATTGCTCGGGGCCAACAGTCGCTGAGTAACCAAATTGGTAGCGCCTAGCGTTAGCGAATGAAAGGAAGGTCTTATTGGCGGATAATTGTGAAAAGTTTCGTTATTTTGTGATTTAAGCACGAACCCTTATCGTCCGAGCATGGTATGCCAACGATCGTTCGTTGAGTCTCGCGCGTATACGCTCTGAAGCTGCAGTCGCGGTTCCGCGCCTTGATTTCATTCCTCGCCTCGCAAACAAACCGAATTGCTAGAAAAAGTCTGTCGAAGGCAATGGTGCTTAACGAAGTAGAAGTAGCGAAAGTGACGGTGAGCGGCTGCAGTTTCGATAGCGAAACGAAACGCGTAAAGAACCATGCCTATCCTGCACCCCGCTGCTCGAACCACCAATTTCAAACGATAAAATGGCAAATACATAAGGCTGCCGGTCTGGCTGCAACGTTAATGCCAGAGATACGCCAGAGTCCAGCAATCATGATAATAATCGAACGTGATCTAATGACGTAGCGTGTGACATGAACGTACACAAGAGGTGCGAGGAGAGCGTGCCGAATCTCTGCGGATGCGACCATACCGAAAGACGTGGTCGTATAAACTTACACATCGCGTGTGCCGGGAACAAGCTCACCGTCGAAGGTACGTCTACGCTTTCTTCATGTATTTCCCTAGTTGGCCCTCGCGAACCCAACCACCCCTCCGGGGACCAAAATCAACGCGTTCACCGGAACAAAAAATCGGCAAAATGGGGGACGAGACGCGTGACTTTTACGTCGCAACGATCGGTGGTAAAGCTGCCAGCAGCGCTTATTACGATAGTAATGTTGTAATCGTAACGAACGCCGCAACGTGTCCAACTATAACACCTGACTTAAAAGCCAGAATTATTTCTAGAGCGAGATAATGCGTCGCAGTAGTTATTCCCCGTTTTTCAGCGATAATTGTTATTAAAAATATCTTCGGATCGATTTATCGACATTCCCATGAAATGTCTCCCAAGCGTCGCAAGAAAGATTCCACCTGTACAGCAAAGCGGGGCCTCGACGAGGGGCGCGGCGCGAGATCTTTATTATTAGACGGATATTGTCAGCCAAATTAAACTCGCTCCGACTCAAGGTTGGCACGTTGGGCGATCGTCGATCATTCGATCATCTCTCCTTTTCTCTTCTCGCGCGGAGCCTCTAGTAGTATCTTCGGCTCTTCTTTGTAAACGCGGACAATTGAATTGGACGGATGATTGCAGTTAAGGAAGGGCGAAATCTCATTCCGATGGATCCGAACGGCCTGTCGGATCCTTACGTTAAGTTGAAGTTAATCCCGGATTCGGACAACGTGAAGAAGAAAACAAAGACAATCAAGTCTTCCTTGAACCCCGAATGGAACGAAACAATCACTTTGTAAGTGGCTGGATATCTTTCTCTCGTTGTGCCGTTCGCGTCGGTGAAAGGGATGGAGATAGAAGACGGAGAAAGATTCGTTGTCCTTTTAGCGATCTGAAAGCAGAGGACAAGGACAGGCGGCTGCTGATCGAAGTGTGGGACTGGGATCGAACGTCGAGGAACGATTTCATGGGCTCGCTTTCCTTCGGGATATCGGAGCTGATGAAAGCACCCGCCAGCGGATGGTTCAAGCTGCTCACTCAGGAGGAAGGAGACTTTTACAACGTCCCCGTACCGGAGGAGGGTGTGGATCTGGCGGAACTGAAAGCCAAGATGCGAGTACGTTAGTTTCATTGGCGGGGACGGGAAATCAGCAGAAAGAAATACTAAAACCCTGCTCGCGGTTTCACCTTTTCCTTCTAGAAGACTTCGGTGACGAAAAAGTCTACGACAACGCAGGACAAAGAGGTGCCCCACAATATGGGCAAGAGCGACCTGATAAGGGCCAGCGATTTCAATTTCCTCATGGTGCTTGGCAAGGGCAGCTTCGGAAAAGTCAGTGTTATCGGCCTGTTTATCGAAACGATAGTTGGAAATCTTACCATTAGCTGCTGCCATCGTTCGCTTCATTCCGCCTATCGAATTGCAGGTGATGCTTGCGGAGAGGAAAGGCACCAACGAGCTCTACGCTATCAAGATCTTGAAGAAGGATATTATCATCCAGGACGACGACATAGAATGCACCATGGTCGAGAAACGCGTTCTGGCGCTGTCGAGTAAGCCGCCGTTCCTCGTGCAGCTGCACTCTTGTTTCCAAACTATGGACCGGCTGTACTTTGTCATGGAGTATGTGAACGGAGGGGACTTGATGTACCAGATACAACAATGCGGCAAATTCAAGGAACCCGTGGCAGTGTAAGTACCCGCGCCGCTTAGGACTGGTAGGTATCGTTAGAGAACGAAACTTTTCTCGCAGATTTTACGCCTCCGAAATAGCGATCGGTCTCTTCTATCTCCACGGCCGTGGCATCGTTTATCGAGATTTGAAGCTGGACAACGTCCTACTGGACCACGACGGGCATATCAAGATCGCGGATTTTGGAATGTGCAAAGAAGGCATCACCGGCGACAAAACCACCAAGACCTTTTGCGGCACGCCGGACTATATCGCTCCCGAAGTCGGTGTTTTTCCCTTGGTATTTAACGGGGGAGCCTGGTGTAACTAAATGAAAATCGAGGCATTGTTCGGGAATTTTTTTTAAAGAAAGTACTTGATAGATCTTTCTGAAACTTTCAGGATATTGTATTAACAGGTTAAGGTATATAACGAAAAAAAATTATTAAAAAAGAGCGGCAAATAACAAAGTTATGCCCAGTCCGTTGGCGACGCAATTATTGCACTGCGGGCAACGTAGCGTCTTTTGGTTTCATCCGAAACCAAAAATCGAACAATTTCCTTTTAGTTTATGAGAATACGCACAGAACGAAGAAATTTGAAACTTAAAAGATGCAAAATGAACAAATGGCGGCCTCTTGAATAAAAAGTTCACTGTTTCCAACGAAATTTTCCCTTAAATGTCTAAAAAAAAGTTATTTATTTAAACAATATCATTATACTAATAACTTAGTACTATGAAGAAAATGTTCACAAATATCCGTGCACAAGGCCAAGTCGATTGGTTGAATATTTTTTTAGTTACATTGCCCGCAAAGTATAAAACTGTCGTTTCGAGAAAAACACATTTCAAGCTTTGTGGTAGCCTGGCGCTCCGTAGCAAAACCGGCTATATCCGCTTTAATTTTTCGAATTTCGTTTTGCGGCTTTGGGAACATATTGTCGTGATGTTCAACTATTGATTTATGCAAAAAGAAAAAATCGATTTCTTCGATCCGCTACACCAGGCTCCCCCCTTAAGTAGTTCGTAATCCAAAGATACCTCGGTCTTATCGATCCCTGCTGTTTTATCCTTACAGATCGTGCTGTATCAACCGTATGGCAAGTCGGTGGATTGGTGGGCATACGGTGTGCTGCTGTACGAAATGCTCGTAGGTCAGCCCCCGTTCGACGGAGAGGACGAGGACGAGCTGTTCTTCGCAATCACCGATCACAACGTCAGCTACCCAAAGAGTCTCTCGAAGGAAGCCAGAGATATTTGTAAAGCGGTAAGCGATCCCGTACGCGCGTAGATTCTAGGATGGATTCCTACCGCGGAGAAAGCCCTTTGTATCTACCTGTCGTTCTCGGCTGTGCAGTTCCTCACGAAGAACCCAGCCAAGAGGCTCGGCTGCGGTCTACGCGGCGAGGAAGACGTTCGTAGTCACACCTTCTTCCGGCACATCGATTGGGAGAAGATTGAGAATCGGGAGGTGCAGCCGCCGTTTAAACCAAAAATTGTGAGTATCCGCGTGCCGAGTTTATCCAAAAGAAACAATCTTCTTAACGTTTCCCGTTCTCTCGTTTGTTCGATAGAAACATCCCAAGGACGTGAGTAACTTCGACAAGCAATTCACCTCGGAGAAGACAGACTTAACGCCCACGGACAAATTGTTCATGATGAACTTGGATCAGACAGAGTTCATGGGTTTCTCGTTTCTCAATCCAGAATTCGTGCAACACATTTAGATGGATACAGTCTTTTCTCGCTAGTTGTAACCTCGCCGTACGTTTCTCCCCATCCATTACTTGGGGTTCATCTTCCTCTTTGCTACTCAGGGCTTTCACCTTTTCATCCTCTGTCTCCTCCGTCCTACTTTCCTCGACACCATCGACACCCCCGAATACCCCCGTTACCCCCCGTCTGGCACACGTTACTCATCACTCGTTACGTTCCTTCTGTTTCTTCGTTTTTGCTTTGTATCTTGCTTTCTCGTTTAGTTGCCAAGTCACGCCTCCCGTGGCCCAAACATCTTTTACCTGTCCACCTTTTTCACGACGCAGCCTTATTGGCAATGAACGAGCTATCTATCAGGGAACAGAATTCGTCCAACGAATCTGAACTGTCCGGTCCGCGATTAGATGAAACGAAGGAAATTCCCCAACCGCTGTCCTCGTCCTACGCGATTATTTATTATGCATTTACTTCGGTAGAGTTTACTGTCGCCTGCCACTCTGTGTGTGTGTATATATATACATGTATGTATGTATGTATGTATGTATTTATATATAGGTAGGTACTATATGTATATACACATACATTGGATGAAGGAATGAATACATTATTACATAAGTATATGTATACAACAAACACTTGCATACACAGTTACGATCTATTAAAAATTACACGTTATAAATTTCTGACCGTATTTCGTTAACGTTGCACTTCTCGTCGGTTTAATCTTAGAAGGGTAGTAAAAATACGTACATACCTAGAATCGAGTCTTTAGATGCTCTGTTCTCACGACGTGTTGAAATTTTATTAGCGATGCGGACGTCGAACCGTATCGTTGTACACTTACACTAAACACTTATAGTATACATACATAGGAACGTTCACACCGATCCTCTGTAGCTAATTGGTTGACGAAGCAAGAACCCAAAGACCTATCATTTTTCGAATTGGATTATTGGTAGGTAAGAAAAGTACGGAGTATGAGTAATTTGACGCGAGGCGAGGATACGTCGAGTGATTCGTGGCTGTTTTGCTCGTTCGATCGGACACGGCAATTGTCCGATTCGTAGCTATTCGCTATCGCAGGATAACAGGTCGGCCGTGGTCACTACTTAGTCACTATTAGTCTCTCAGCCGGTCTCTATTTTTTCCTCTTACTTTACTCGTTGATTTACTTAGTTGGTTCGAAACCATGGAAGAGCAACGCCTCGGTAAATACACACATACTTCCTGAAAGCTCTCCTCGTGCCTGAAATCCTCGCTCCAGTGATATACGCCTTTTTATCGAGTTCGTTCCGACTCGCTTTATCGAGGACGAGAACGGCAACGGCAAATGCAATCGAGTGCGCGGAATTAGAAAATGGTAGATGAAAAAGAGGCAGGAGAAACGCCGAGAGAATAAAGTGCCGCTCGATCCCGCGAGACGTTCTCCTCCTCGAATCTCTCTTATTCGGTCGGCGAGCAAGCCGACACGTTGGACGGTAAAGTTAATTATTAATTACCAACTAATGCGCGTAACTGTGGTAGAGGTAGTTGACCAGCTCGTCGAGTTTAACGAGCGTCTCCTTCTTTTTTATACACTTGGTATCAGCGATTCGTCGAACGATCCGCAAAGTGCAAACCCGTTCGATGGTAGGTGTCGTGGTATAGGAGATAATATCGATAATATGGCTGGCTGGTCCAACGTGTTTAAACGTGAAAATCCAAGGGTATCTGTATGACCTGGGGTAGATGCGTACCTATAACAGGTACTTGTCGGAAACGCAAAACGTCGTCGGCGACGTTCGCGCGTCGCGATGGGGGTACGTACGAGAATGGAATACTATTCACTGAGACATGTGCTTCTTTTCCTTCATTCCAACACTTTCTCTCCTCTCTTTCATTCAAACTCGATCCCTCGGTTTATCGATATTCGTTGAGGGCGCGTACGCGTGTCGTGAATTTAACGTTTCGCTGACGATGAAACTGGTCAAGCAAGTACTATATAAATGATTCCGTTGCCGATTTCCCGATAGAGTCAACAAGCAGTCCAGTAGTAGCAGTAGCGATAGTAGTAACGTTGCAGTGGTTAGAAGGCTGGCATTGTTGTATTCCCTTTCACCTCCCCCGTTCCTCCCTCCCGTCCAGCAACGGAAAGACACGAGTTCGCGAGTTTTTCAACAGATCGACTATATTAATTACGTCTTATTAGGGGTGTTCCAATAAATCGTAAAGTATGATATATCGTAACGTAGTTCTCGCCCCCCTTATTCAACGGGTGATCCAATCTTGCTCTTCGATTGGGCGGGTTTACGTAGTCTCGTCGGTATGATTCTCGCGTTATTTCATCCGAGTCGAGTCGCATCGTTTAGTTCGCGCAACAGGGTGCAGTGTGCTCTTCGTTTCGTCGATGCTATGAGTAACGCGGTCCACAGGCTGTGACTCATTTTACGATCATTTACCGGGAACTCTAAAGTAACCGCGCGTGAAAATTGCCGATCGATAAACATGGAACATTTACATTCCAGAGATATAGGTGCATAGTTGGAGCGATAAATTTTACTTAGGTCCTAAATATTTTCACCAGAGGCTACGTAATCTACGCCCAACATCTATTTTTATATTAAAAACCAAAGGAAAAAATATTTAAAAAAAAAAAAAGAAAGGAAAAGACAATGATAAAACGCGAAAGAGAATGCGCCGCGACCGCGACGGAACGGCGATTTCTCTTTCCCCTACTCGAGTCGAGTAGGCGAAGTACTTTTCGTCACCGTGCTATGACGACATCTTTCGTAGCGCTCTTTTAGCCACTACATGATTCAGAAGTTTTAAAATGGCACCTGACATTCATAGTCGATAACCGACAGCTGTACCGGAAGAACGCCGACCCTCTTTCACGGCCGATTTCGAGAGATGCAGCTACCGGCTAGCGTCGCGATTACAATGATTCGGATATGTAAAACGGAACAATGGGAAACGGCGAGCAGTTGAGCGATCGAGCACAATGCGATCGAACATTCGTCGCGGTTGTAAGGTTCTCCAGCGCGGAGTAGCTCGATCGCTCGATGGCTATTCGAACGGAGAGATTATATTAAGAACCGCGAATTAAGCGACAGTGACTTTACAACAATTGCGCTGACTCGTTTCTTAATGGAGACACGGATCTCTATTTCCTTCTTCCCGTTGATCGCTCGCTCCTTCTTTCTCCCCTTATTCGTTTCTTCCACTTGTTTCTCTCTCGATCGCTTTTGGTCCTATCCGCTGTACTAGTTAAACTTCCATTTGAGAAGGTAAGGGGTAGAGAACGAAATCGCTCGTGCAGCTTTCAATATCAACGCAATAAACAGGCGCGCCCGTTCACCCCGTTCACCACGTTCGCAAGGGAAACGAGAGAAATCCGTTTCTGCATGTTCGAAATCGAAAGCATGCCAACTTCTTTGTTTCTTCGACGCCGGCGCGGCGATCGAGCGGCGACAAGTTCGCCTGCTGGCTGAATTGCAGTTCAGTTTTTCCAAAGCATCCAATATGTAAACTGCGTACCCTGTTGGAAAAGTACTACGATGCGCTAGCACGTGTTCCTTGTTTCTTTTCTTGTTTGCAAAAGAGCATGACTCCGAAGAATATTATTATAACTGTAAAGCGTAACTGATAATAATCAATGGTTAATAAACGAGACAAACTGCAGGACATTTGAGAGCCCGGCAAATATAATCCGCGTAGCTCCGTTCGTTTTCGAAGCTGTAACCAACCATTCTGTTGTTCTCTCGATTACACGTCGCATCACTATACACGTTCACACGTACCCACATATTTTTAAGATGTTTTTGTGCATTTATAATGTCGTAATAAAAGTTTCGAATCGTGTCATGAGAAAGTATTGTTCCTGTCCTTGCTTCGAACTTGTAGCTGTATGGGTAGGTACATGCTACATGCGTATATACTTGTTGGTTTCAATTTGCCGCGTAGTCGGAGACAGGGGGGCCAAGCCGTCTTTGTTTGGCTGAAGTTTTCCCGTTTAGTTAGCACCGCATTGGTAGGAGGCGCTACAAACTCTGCTTCAACTTTCGTAAGAGGGAAGCTTGGCCCCCCTGGTGCCACCTCTGAAGTAACAACTTCGTGAAAGAACTGTGACTTGTGTTGCGCACTGTATGTTTAAAAACGGTAACTCTGAGAACCATATTCCACCGATTCATACAGGTCGGTAAAGTTAATAGACATGAAAAATAACTGCCCCTGCTAAGAAAAATGAAAACACTGCAAATGAAGAATTGCATACTAAATTACTTTTCAATTACTAAATAAACGAAATCGATCCAAATACGATCGCATTCTTTATCCTTATCACCGACCCACGGTAAAAAGTATCTCTTACCTCGCCATAATTGGTTTCAACACAGACGAGGTACAGCATAGACCTATCACCTTATAGATGTTCGTGTCGCTACCCAAACTGTATTACCGACCCACAATTTTAGGTCTGAATGTAGTGGCATCTGCTCATGAACAGCGTTCAACTCAGCAACTACTCTGACATGTGTTGAAAGGCTGAAAGGTGTTTGCGTACTTGTATACGTGTGACTCGTTTAGAGAGAGAGTTTGGCACAGGTAGGCTTTTGCTACGCTATGCTTTGGCTCGGTTTGTCAACGACTCACGCCGATTTTTCTCCGAAAATCCATTTCAGGGATCAAGACACTATGAAGCACAAAAATGGTATTTCTTCAAAGCCCATGCAAGCTATAAGTTGCAAGATGACATTGTTTATTAGTACTTTGCGTGTAGTAGAACCTTTTCACGTATCGTACGCCGAAAAGTATTAAAAATTCACGCTGTTACTGACATTCCCGCAAGATTCTAATGCACTTTTGAAGTAATAATAATTGGATATTACTGGCTACGAGTATTAGTTTATGGCCAACACTAAAATTTACAGTAAAATCTAATTCTTAAAAGACTCGCAGAAGGTTGCATGATGCACGAGTGTCGTGGTGTGCATGGATGCAACTGCAAGTCGAGTTACTTTTGAAACCCGCATTGGGAAATAAAATTTTGTCTAGCGCTGAGAAATTCATCGGTTCAGTGAAGTGTGTGCACGTCATAGTTCATATTGTCTCGTGATTTCTCAATTCGCGCATAAATTTCATCGATTACTGGACCATGTGGGAGGCCTTTTAACAGGATTCCATTTAGATATACCCGTTACCTAGAAGACTTTTTCAGAAACTGAAGGACGTTTAAAAACAGGAAGTGCTTCTGTAAGCGTGTGCAATGCGATTGTAGAGTCAGTGCCTGTGCCTGCCAAAAAGTGTTTCATAGAGTACCGTGGTTCTATCGTATACTTCGTCGATCTTAGTAACTAAGGGGGAGAAACAAGTATGTCACTCATATTTCTCCAAATATTCCTGCAACTATTCATTTACACCAAGTTCCACTAAAATGTATTTATTCGTTATAAATAATACTAGATGATATGTATAAGCATTAACATTAATGTATCGAACAATTAAACATTGAGAATAAAAGAGAATTCATTCGGCGTAGAAAATCATTTGCAAATTCAAGATCAAATGTTACTAATTGCTTGATATCTCAAGTTCTATCGATCAAAGTTAATAATAATTTCTACTGGGCGGTTAGGGTAAATGTTGTTAACATTATTTGTCATAGCAATAGCCAATGGAACGTATATTTTAGCAGAAAATCCATTTTTGCCGAAGAATTCGTTGGATTTCGCAATTGTAATTAACCGTCGACCTTGTTTTGATCGGGAGACATCGTTCCTCGAAGTCTAGATAAGGAGCTCACAGAGCTTCATGTACTCAGTCGTCGTCGGTCTTCCGGGCCTGGAGGACCTCCGGGGACCCTGCAGTTGCCGAGCTACCTGGACCTACTGGACTTCCTGGACTTCCTGGACTTCCTGGACTTGCTGAGGACCTGGTCAGGGTTTCAACTCGGGTCCATCCCCCTCCCCCCGATGCAGCCGAGCCACCTGGAGAGGCGGATTCAGGAGCCTTTCTTGGAGGGGGCGAAATATGTAAAAGTACATAAGTACATTTTTTAACCCTCTTTCACAAGATTTAAAATTTGCTTGTAACTTATGTTTTAATATCTCAATCTGATACTGTAACCTAAATAATTAAATTTACATTAATTATAATTCTGTATAAATAATTAAATTCACATTAATTATAATTCTGTATAAATAATTAAATTCACATTAATTATTTATACAGAATTATACACAATGTCATAATATTTTCTATTTTATTACTCTTGGGGGGGGGGGCGATCTGCAGAGATAGCAGTGCAACTTTTCAACTCGTTCAATCTTTCTACATGCTACCGAATAAAACGATTATATATATATATATATATATATATATATATGTATTAAATTCTAGATAAAAGTTTTAGTATCGCGTTTTAAACATTCTAAACAATTTTTCTTTAATTTCACAATCATTCGAGATGCTTAATGTTTTGCATGCAAGTTACGCTTCTCAAGTTTAAATATTTCATATGAGTTTTATGAATCTTCTCTTATTAATAGTTATTACATTCGAGTCATTAGATTTTCTGAATAAAACATAAATAGGCAGTCTCTCTACGGGCCTCGAAACGCTGCGACCTCCTCGTAGCGAGACCTGGTAATTGGTGAGAACAGAGCCGATGCGATTGCTGCGATTGTCAAATATCCTAAATAAGTAGATAGATACAAGAATTTCTTTAAATAGTAATACTTTGATATAATGTAAAAATAAATGTAACTCGAAATGTTTGAATAAATCATTCCTTCCCTTCCTTCCACATGTATAAATATATAAAATAAAGTAATGTGGAATTCTCAAGATATGTGAATTAATGGAGTTCAATAACGACGTTCACCAAAGTCGGAGGACGGATCGGACGGATGAACATTTAAAATGCCATGGTATACCTATCTTAATGTATTATTTCCATCGATTACTGGAATATGTGGGAGGTCGATCGTCCAGATTCTACTGCAATACACTAAAAATAAGTATCTGGAAGACTTTTTTGAAAACACTGTACTCGAGTCAGATCACATCTCCTCAACTTTGAAAGACATATATGTATACATAGAAAGAGCAGGGTGCATGGCTGCAGCTGCGAAAAGTACATATTTCGCAATGGACATTGCGATATAGAATTATTTCCGGCCTTTGTGAAATTTCAACTTCCATGGGAAACAGTTGAGGTCGACAGCAACCTCTACCAATGTGACAACATTCACGAAAGGTGTAAGCTGACAGTTCGACTTCAACCGCGGCAGCGATCGGATCAGTGAATGTACCTGCATATTATTTCGTGATTTCTCGATTCGTGCATCAATTTCATCGATTACTGGACTATGTATGAGGCCGTTTAACAAGATTCTGCTGCATTACACTCAATACCAAGATGCCTTTATGGAAACATTTTACGCGAGCCCGAACACTACTTCCCACTGCTGAGAGATGTTTAGAAATGTGATGTGCTTTTGTGACCGCGTGCAATGCGATTTTAGAGTCAGTACATATTTCGCGATAAAGTATTTCATAGAGCACTGTGTGGACGCGAGTGCAGAGTCAATGTTTTGCGCATACAGAACTATTTAAGTGAAAGCACCGGTGCTCTAAGTGATTTTTCATCGTGGAATTACTGTGTCTACATAAAATTATTTCTGGCCTTGACGAATTTCCAGTTAGCTGGGAGTCGGTCGAGCGCCATAACACCGCCAACAACCCCTACGTCACAACATTGCCAAGCGGTGTCACCTCTGTCAGTTCGACTTTACTCGCGACGGTGATCGCATCAGTGAGTGCGTGTACATATTATTTCGTGATTTCTCGATTCCTGCATAAATTTCATCGATAACTGGACTATGTGGGAGATCGTTCAACGAGATTCCACTACATTACACTCAGTACCTAGAGGACTATTTTGGAAACGCTTTACTCGAGTCCGAACACATCTTTCCACTGTTGAGATATGTTTAAAAACATGAACTGCTTTTGTAATCGTGTGCAATGCGATTGTAGAATCAGTGCTTATTTCGCGATAAAGTATTCGATAGTGCACAGTGGCCCTGCGTATTAGTAATGTGAACGCGAACGTAAAGTCAGTGTTTTAACGCATCTAGAATTAATTCAGAGCACCAGTGCTCCTATTGCTTTTTCATCGCGAAAGTAATGTGACATATTTGGAAGTGTGACACATTCTATGGGGTACTGACCCTGCAACTGCTGGACATTCGCCTGCAGATCGAATAGCTACTGCTAAAAGGGGATGCTTGTCAGTGAGACTATTTTCAACGAACGGTGAGTGATACTTTTTCATTCTTTGAATTTTTCTGTATGCTATCGAACATAATGATTACTGTAGCGAGCATAGTGACCACGAATACGTACTTAGTACTCGCGAATAGTAAAATTTAATGCGTGTACTTCCAAATGTTTAATACACGTAGAAAAATACAATGAATAAATTTTAAATTCGCGATAGGAGTTTTAATATCGCGTTTCAAACATTCTAAACTTCTTTTCTTTAATTTCACAATCATTCCGGATGCTTAATGTATCGAATACGAGTTACATTTCTGAAGTTGAACTCTTTCGTGCGAGTTCTTTCAAATCTTCTCTCTTAACGGTAATTACATTCGAGTCATTAGATTCTCTTAATAAACAATGACAGTAATTTTTGGTACTACTTGGTTATTATGCTCGCTAGTTTTGCTTGCCCGTTGCATGTGCTAAATATTAAGACACACTGGTAGTAATATTACGAGAAATCAAAAATTGCCACTCTTACCACCTGATATCTCGACCTCAAATGGTCCCTTTATAAAATAACAGTATAATAATAAATGACTGCCGCCAAAGTGGCTGCTATATGAACTTAAATTTCTTTCTCCCTTGCATAAAAATAACTTTAAGCCACTAAACCTACAAATTTTATACATCGCGGAAGAACTTGCACATGTGCTTAGTTTTAACTAGCCATAGTCCTAGAGTCCATTAAGTTTTAATTTAAGAACTTTAGTCGTAAGAATTTTTCCAAATTTTCAAAAATGCATTGGTCGAATATGGACCAGAAATATTTCGTAGAAATGGGTCACTTTCGTAGGTACCTCCGCGTTGGTGTGCCTGGACTTGGTAACGTTTTCCAATGCATTGCGTCTTGCAAAACGTTGTCAAGCTGAAGCCTACGATCTAGTTTAAGGGTCCAGATCAAGCCAAACTTACATTCGGTGAGTTTGGTTCGGTCTGGACATCTATTCAGAAATGCACTTGCGTACTTCGAGCGATAAGCTTTTGTTCCGCCTCGTTCTTTTTAAATATAAGAGTGCCAAACACACCCTTCTAGAAATACAATTCGCCTTCGATCACTGATTTCTATTTCGCGCATGGTGTTCTCGCCCTTCATAGGCCGGCTGTGCTGGGTACAACTTATTACGGCTTTACACAGAGGACCATTGTTAGACGAAGATGTGCGACCGTTCTCGTTCTCGGTCACGCTCGCCATGGCTGTGTAAAGTCGTGATATGGAGCATGCCATGTAGAAACGAAATTTCGGTGGATCGAGGGTGAATGTTCGCGTCGCGCCGCGCCTTTCGGTCCTTTAGTCGTTTAGTCTCTTTTGCAATCTCAATCGGGAGATTCTTAGCTTTCGCATATCCCTCGAAAGTTACGCAAGTGCATATTTGCAATAGATTATGCCACTAGGGCTCATTGTAAAGAGTGCGATAGGCTAGATTTAAGGGTAGAGGTACGCTTGCTTGTTGAGAGTGACGCCTTTTACCTTTGCTTTTGCTTACAATTAGCTTCACCGTGCACCGTGTCGTTTCGCATTTAGTATACTTTTACAGACTTGTCATAGTGTATTTTCTATTTCCTACTTTCAATTCTCTTTTCTTTTTTTCCGGTAATATAATTCGCTCTCGGGAGAGATCTTGAATTAGCACAAGATGCTCGGGCACGATACACTCGCCTGTGCAAATTGTCGGCTTTGTGATGGGAGCGCGTATTGCAGCTGCATGTGATTTAATTGTGAGGCGGGCTGCTGTGAGTCTGACCCCTCAGGCGCGGCCCCTAGTGGGGAACTCCCGTTAATGGGGGGCTGGATGAATGGTGGTCGCGTATTAGCGTTTTGTCTGTGCAACTGCAATGCGTGAGTGTAAGTATCGAGCAGCTCGAGATCTCTCACGACGGCGAATCCGTGTCCGTTTTTCAATTCTTTTTCTATCTCTGCAATGAGATACTTAGCGTCTATTTGTCACTTGAAACCAGTGCAAGTGTGTCTCTAAAATATGCGAAAGAAATTGTAATGGCATATGTGTAGAAAGATCGACGAGAACCTCTCGTCTATCTTTCTTACGCGCGCATGCTAACCCTTTGGACTTTAAAGTAAAGTCTTTGGAAATAATTTTAGTAGTTTTTTACCTTATACCGCAATCACAGTCCAAAGGGTTAGTATAACGAAGTATAGTGTATATGTGTGCTGCGAAACTTAGAAAATTTAGCCAGGCAAGTCCAGTTTTAAGCGCAACATCGAAACATTCGCCGAGGGATTCGCCGAGGTTTTCTCTGGTGAATTCTTTAATAAAGAATTCACTAAGAGATTCGTTGCTAGTTTCAGGGAAGAATTAGATCTGGGTTAGGGTTTACTAACACTTTAGAGTAGAATTGGAATTTTTCTGGCATTCCATGCCATTAGCGCCTGATGAGGCTGCTTCTATTTCCTTTTACAATTCGGAATTATCATGCGCCTAAACAGGCTGCTGTATTTTTTAATTAACATTAAAAAGGATGAGACCTGATGATGGTACATTAGAATTAAAAAGCATTAGGCGCCCAAAAAGGCTACTCCTTCCATACATTAAGATTGAAAAACCTTAAACGCCCGAAGAGGCCACTCCTTTTTTCTATCAGACAGAATCAGAATTCATTGAGCGCCCAATGTGGCTGCTGGAAATTTTTCTCAAAGTCTGAATTGCGTGACACCTTGCAATTTAAAGGAAATTTTTTCGAACTTGTTTAAATACAAATTGTCTGTTTCAGTTATAGTGTTTGTGATCGCCCGTAATGCGATCGTAGAGTCAGTGTTTTTGCGCAAGTAAAGCTAGTCGAGAGCACCGGTGCTCTAATAACTTTTTCACCGCGAAAGTAGAGTCATGCACGAGTCCAACTGCAGCTGCAACGTTGAGAGCTAAGCTGGGGCTGAGTTGATGGGTGCTCGTCTGAGAGCTGCTGGTCAGAGGGATGCTGGTCAGACGGGTGATGATCAGAGGGGAGCTGGTCTCAGGGATGCTGGTCAGAGGGTTACGAGTTTGCAGAGATGCAGTACCGATGATGACAGCGAACGGTGAGTCATTTTATAATTCTTTGAATGGGGGTGCATGTAGTACAGCTACTTAGCTCTTTCGATTCTGGCCGTTCCAACACAAATGCACGACATGCAGAGGCCCTTTTCACATGGTCGGTATTCGTTTGGGGAACTCTTATGCAATATTTCGCGAATATGGTCTAGGGCGTCTAGGCAGTAGCCTTATGGCGTGGTCCTTTTCTAAACCATATTCACGAAATATCGTAGAAATGTTCCCGAAACTAATGCCAATTATATAAGATGCGCCACTAAACGTTATGCATGTGTGTTCGAAAGAGCAGCATCGATTGAGCTGACCATACAAGGTACTATTACCCGGCCGAAAGAAGATCCCCAAGAGGCGGGCTCGGGCGATACAGTCCGTCGCTATGACGATTGGTCGAATCACCTATTTGGGCACACTTTTAAAGACGCGACACACGTATTTTGGAGATTGGCTGAAGTAGGCACATATATTGTCGCACAGCGCGACGAAGAGAGCGAACAAAACCCATCGAGATCGAGTGGAATAGAGCGATCTGAACGACGAGCGCCAAAGCAATAGCGTAGGCATCTCAGACGGTTAACCATTAATATATAATAACATAAAAATTTCCTTATTTTTCACAATATATTCAGGAAAGTATTATCATTGGTTTGGTTAGATTTCTCTGATTAAAATAAGCCCAAACGCAATCTCGCACTGATTGTTTTTAATTGACATCATGATAAAAAAAATTAAGTTTAACATCGTATTATTAAAATCATTTAATATTTTATCATATTTCATTGAGGCTCATTTGTGTCAGCATGAACTCTAAGTATATAATTACAGTTCCTAATAGCAAGTATAATTTTAAAATTAAAAATGAATATAATTTTCATACGTTCTTACCCTATAAATCTTCTGAGCTGCTGCTGCTGCTGCTGGTACCGCTGCTGCTGCTGCTGCTGCCGTCGCTGTCATCCGAATCGCTGTTTCCTAAATTGAATTCTGTATCTTCTATTATTCGGTCATTCGACCAATATTCCTGTTCGATTTTCTCTACGTGCCTACAAAAGTTCTCCCACTGGTTCTGCGTAATTTCACTTAGAGCTTCCCGAGTAAATGTTTGCAAATCATCTTTTGAAATTGTCGACGACGGATTCCTTTCCCTAATCTTCCTCTTCAATTGCGCCCAGGCCAATTCTATTGGGTTTAGGTCGCACATATACGGTGGCAGCCTCAGTACGTTATGGCCGTGTGATTTTATTAACTCGTCTATTTTATATGTTTTTTCGGCATTTTTATTTGTTTGCACCAGATGCATTAACTCAAATTTGGTCATTTGTTCATTACATTGAATTTTGTTTCTATTTAGCCAGTCTATAATATCGCCCTTCCTATTGCTTTTTGTCGGCGGTTTATTTTGTTGCACGGAGTGGTACGGGGCATTGTCCATAACAATTACCGAATTATGCGGAATGTTCGGTAATAATTTTTCTTCTATCCATTTGACAAAATTTTCTGCATTCATTTGACCATGGTAGTCTCCTGTAGTGGTACCGGATTTGAAAATAAGGTCCGCACCATTTACAAACCCATTTTTTCCACCGGCATGGACAATTATCAGCCGATGTGAAGAACTATTATTTTTTAACACTCCTAGCATATCCTCGCTCTGCCAACACTTGCTAAAACACAAGGTGTTGTCAACCCATGTTTCGTCCATATATACAATGTTTCTGTTTTCACTTCTATAATGTCGTAAAGCTTTTAAATATTTTTCCCTCCAAATCACAATATTCGGTCTTTCAATTAGGACCTTTCGAATGCTATTGCTCTTCCTCCATTTAAAACCCATAGACTTTAATAATTTATATAGAGAATCTATTTTCCATGGAAAATCTATCTTTTCCCGTATCGCAGCCAACAATTTTGGAGCAGTGGGTACAATTTTTTTTTCCACATAAAATCCATAAATAATATTTCTTATTAGAGCCTTATCTTCATTGGAGCAGTAAAACTTTTTTAGAATGCCCCGCGGACGTTTTTTACCCGGTGACGATAATAATTTGTCTTCTGAAATTAGTGAACTTTCTTTTCGAATTTTTTGAATTGTTTTCTTTGACAACCCCGTATAATCCATGACGCGAATAGTAGGTTGGCGCATTGGATGGAGAGGCCTATCTGCATCACGCTCCTCTTCACACTTTTTTATAATCCTCCTCACCATATTCCGCGCATCACTACGAACTGTCTGTCCTTTCTTATGTGGCGGCATAATGTTTAATGTTGCCGTGCACTTACTCTATCATTAACACTACACGTAACAATGAAGAAGTAAACGCAAAGAGTCTTTCAGTTTTCGCCAAAAACTGTAGCTGTGTGACCACGGTAATGTGGACGAGAAACAAAATCAAGTGTTCTCGTCCAGCTCAGTTCAATGTGGAAAAAAAAATTGTACCAACTGCTCCAAAATTGTTGGGTGCGATACGGGAAAAGATAGATTTTCCATGGAAAATAGATTCTCTATATAAATTATTAAAGTCTATGGGTTTTAAATGGAGGAAGAGCAATAGCATTCGAAAGGTCCTAATTGAAAGACCGAATATTGTGATTTGGAGGGAAAAATATTTAAAAGCTTTACGACATTATAGAAGTGAAAACAGAAACATTGTATATATGGACGAAACATGGGTTGACAACACCTTGTGTTTTAGCAAGTGTTGGCAGAGCGAGGATATGCTAGGAGTGTTAAAAAATAATAGTTCTTCACATCGGCTGATAATTGTCCATGCCGGTGGAAAAAATGGGTTTGTAAATGGTGCGGACCTTATTTTCAAATCCGGTACCACTACAGGAGACTACCATGGTCAAATGAATGCAGAAAATTTTGTCAAATGGATAGAAGAAAAATTATTACCGAACATTCCGCATAATTCGGTAATTGTTATGGACAATGCCCCGTACCACTCCGTGCAACAAAATAAACCGCCGACAAAAAGCAATAGGAAGGGCGATATTATAGACTGGCTAAATAGAAACAAAATTCAATGTAATGAACAAATGACCAAATTTGAGTTAATGCATCTGGTGCAAACAAATAAAAATGCCGAAAAAACATATAAAATAGACGAGTTAATAAAATCACACGGCCATAACGTACTGAGGCTGCCACCGTATATGTGCGACCTAAACCCAATAGAATTGGCCTGGGCGCAATTGAAGAGGAAGATTAGGGAAAGGAATCCGTCGTCGACAATTTCAAAAGATGATTTGCAAACATTTACTCGGGAAGCTCTAAGTGAAATTACGCAGAACCAGTGGGAGAACTTTTGTAGGCACGTAGAGAAAATCGAACAGGAATATTGGTCGAATGACCGAATAATAGAAGATACAGAATTCAATTTAGGAAACAGCGATTCGGATGACAGCGACGGCAGCAGCAGCAGCAGCAGCGGTACCAGCAGCAGCAGCAGCAGCTCAGAAGATTTATAGGGTAAGAACGTATGAAAATTATATTCATTTTTAATTTTAAAATTATACTTGCTATTAGGAACTGTAATTATATACTTAGAGTTCATGCTGATACAAATGAGCCTCAATGAAATATGATAAAATATTAAATGATTTTAATAATACGATGTTAAACTTAATTTTTTTTATCATGATGTCAATTAAAAACAATCAGTGCGAGATTGCGTTTGGGCTTATTTTAATCAGAGAAATCTAACCAAACCAATGATAATACTTTCCTGAATATATTGTGAAAAATAAGGAAATTTTTATGTTATTATATATTAATGGTTAACCGTCTGAGATGCCTACGCTATTGCTTTGGCGCTCGTCGTTCAGATCGCTCTATTCCACTCGATCTCGATGGGTTTTGTTCGCTCTCTTCGTCGCGCTGTGCGACAATATATGTGCCTACTTCAGCCAATCTCCAAAATACGTGTGTCGCGTCTTTAAAAGTGTGCCCAAATAGGTGATTCGACCAATCGTCATAGCGACGGACTGTATCGCCCGAGCCCGCCTCTTGGGGATCTTCTTTCGGCCGGGTAATAGTACTCGTAGATAGTGACATGCATGTGTCTGTCTCAAAATAAAAAATAAAATAAATCAATACAATTGTTGCTCGCGATTCTTACAATTTTATATCGATTAATAATAATTCGTAAAATAATCGGATCGATCGAGTCAAGTAGAGTCACCGCGAAATTTTTTTAAATGGGTCTCAATGAAACTAGTCTTCCTAACAATCTTGCATTCTAGCAAGATCTTTTATGGTCGCCGGTAATGCGATCGTAGAGTCCACGCTTTTTTCGCGTCCATATATTTTCAAGAGCGCCGCGGCTCTTGTGTAGAGTTCTATTACCGCGAATTTACAGTCAAATTTTTGCGGATCTATGATTTATACAGAGCACGGGAGCTCGTGTTGATTTTTCGTCGCGAAAGTAAAGTCAACCTTTTGCGTATCGGAAATTTGTCCAGAGCACCGGTGCTCTAATTGCTTTTTCATCGCGAAAGTAAAGTAAAATTTTCGATTAGCTTCAATTTTCAGCTGCTTGGTATTCTAGGTCCTAGAAAGGACCTAGCTTGTGGGCCCTAGAGAGGGCCCAGAACAGGGGCCCTAGAGAGGGCCTTCGGCATAGGCCCTAGAGAGGGTCCTAGTCATGGGCCCTAGAGAGGGCCTAGCTCGTGGGCCCTAGAGAGGGTCCTAATCATGGGCCCTAGAGAGGGTCCTAGTCATGGGCCCTAGAGAGGGCCTTCGGCATAGGCCCTAGAGAGGGTCCTAGTCATGGGCCCTAGAGAGGGCCTAGCTCGTGGGCCCTAGAGAGGGCCTAGAATTATGCTAGCTTGGTAGCTAGCTAAGATGTACTTGCATGCATGCCGTAGAATGTAGAATACGAGTACCTTGTATAAGTGGGTCGTAATCTTTGTGCGTGCATTTTGGAAGGAAAAGCATCATACCTAAGGCACGCAATGCATTTGGTAGGATAAGCTTCCTACATAATGCATGCAAAAAGACCTTACCCAACAAAAACACATTCAGAAACTAAGGAATGTGAAATAGATGAAATGTGAAATAGATGAAATGTGAAATAGATGAAATGTGCGCGTTTAATAAACAGGAGCGCTAAAAGTTGCTGTTTAAATATAAATTGTCGGTTTGAGTTATAGTGTTTGTGATCGCCCGTAATGCGATCGTAGAGTCAGTGTTTTTGCGCAAGTAAAGCTAGTCGAGAGCACCGGTGCTCTAATAACTTTTTCACCGCGAAAGTAGAGTCATGCACGAGTCCAACTGCAGCTGCAACGTTGAGAGCTAAGCTGGGGCTGAGTTGAGGGGTGCTCGTCTGGGAGCTGCTGGTCAGAGGGATGCTGGTCAGACGGATGGTGATCAGAGGGGAGCTGGTCTCAGGGATGCTGGTCAGAGGGTTACGAGTTTGCAGAGATGCAGTACCGATGATGACAGCGAACGGTGAGTCATTTTATAATTCTTTGAATGGGGGTGCATGTAGTACAGCTACTTAGCTCTTTCGATTCTGGCCGTTCCAACACAAATGCACGACATGCAGAGGCCCTTTTCACATGGTCGGTATTCGTTTGGGGAACTCTTATGCAATATTTCGCGAATATGGTCTAGGGCGTCTAGGCAGTAGCCTTATGGCGTGGTCCTTTTCTAAACCATATTCACGAAATATCATAGAAATGTTCCCGAAAAAAATGTCAATTATATAAGATGCGCCACTAAACGTTATGCATGTGTGTTCGAAAGAGCAGCATCGATTGAGCTGACCATACAAGGTACTCGTAGATAGTGACATGCATGTGTCTGTCTCAAAATAAAAATAATAGATAAACCAATACAATTGTTGCTCGCGATTCTTACAATTTTATATCGATTAATAATAATTCGTAAAATAATCGGATCGATCGAGTCAAGTAGAGTCACCGCGAAATTTTTTGAAATGGGTCTCAATGAAACTAGTCTTCCTAACAATCTTGCATTCTAGCAAGATCTTTTATGGTCGCCGGTAATGCGATCGTAGAGTCCACGCTTTTTTCGCGTCCATATATTTTCAAGAGCGCCGCGGCTCTTGTGTAGAGTTCTATTACCGCGAATTTACAGTCAAATTTTTGCGGATCTATGATTTATACAGAGCACGGGAGCTCGTGTTGATTTTTCGTCGCGAAAGTAAAGTCAACCTTTTGCGTATCGGAAATTTGTCCAGAGCACCGGTGCTCTAATTGCTTTTTCATCGCGAAAGTAAAGTAAAATTTTCGATTAGCTTCAATTTTCAGCTGCTTGGTATTCTAGGTCCTAGAAAGGACCTAGCTTGTGGGCCCTAGAGAGGGCCCAGAACAGGGGCCCTAGAGAGGGCCTTCGGCATAGGCCCTAGAGAGGGTCCTAGTCATGGGCCCTAGAGAGGGCCTAGCTCGTGGGCCCTAGAGAGGGTCCTAATCATGGGCCCTAGAGAGGGTCCTAGTCATGGGCCCTAGAGAGGGCCTTCGGCATAGGCCCTAGAGAGGGTCCTAGTCATGGGTCCTAGAGAGGGCCTAGCTCGTGGGCCCTAGAGAGGGCCTAGAATTATGCTAGCTTGGTAGCTAGCTAAGATGTTCTTGCATGCATGCTGTAGAATGTAGAATACGAGTACCTTGTATAAGTGCAGAGAGATCGACGATAATCGTCAGTCTATCTCTCTTTCGATTTCGCTTTCGCGTTCGCGGTTGTCACTAATAGTAGAGTCAAATCATCGTTTCCCTCATTGCAAGCAATGACGGACGCGATGAGTTTATTGAAATGGAGGGTGGATGGGATCGGTGTTTGTTTCGGGATGGGTCACTTTCGTAGGTACCTCCGCGTTGGTGTGCCCGGTTCCTTGGTAACGTTTCTCAAGCATTGCGACTTGCAAAACGATATCAAGCTAAAGCCTACGATCTAGTTTAAGGGTCCAGATCGAGCGAAACTTACATTCAGTGAGTTTGGTTCGGTCTAGACATCTAATCAGAATTTTATTCTCTTTCAGGTAGGTATTTCTTCGATGGTTTTACATGATTTATTCTATTTCATGCATTTCTTCGATGGTTTTGCGTGATTTATTTCATTTCGTCGATTTCTTCGATGATTTTGAACTCATGAACACATGTCTTCCACAAATAATGTTGTTGTTTATATAAATTTTTATGTTAAATAAATTTGTTTGGCGTTAAATAAACCTGAATAGAATAGCAAGGTTAAAAGGCGTATGTGTTCTTGTTTTGTTGCGATCCTTCTTTCTCGGTCGTTGCACGGAATACGTTTATAAAACGATCTTTAAATTGTTACTCTAACAGAATCATTTGTAAATCGCGGGTTTCGACTGACTTCTTGAATTCTAATTCCTACCACACGTAGCGTTACAATCTGTTTCGAGGCTTCATCGGTAACGTTGCATGCGACACAAAAATGGTAAGGTGGTTCTAGGACTCCCCCAAACCGGTGACAGAAAAATGCATTGGTTGATAGGTCTATCCTATACCTCGTCTGTGCTCCCGTAAACGATTCTGTATCGATAAAGTTGAATGCGACCACGGACGAGGTATTCTCGGTTAAATTTATTAAATTTTTTTATTTCACACCTGCACAATCCTTATACATAATTACTTTATAACAAGTATAATTGGAATTATCGACATCAGTACAAGATGTTGAATACATCAACTTCCTTCTCAACATTATTTTATTCTTTTCACATTTCCTTGCATTATTTTAAGGAACTTTTGTTTATTGTATCTTCTTTCCTATTTCTTTAAACGTAATAATAAAATAAACGATTCGAATCTTAATACTCGTTTTCACAACGTCGAAACGATAAGCGATGTGACAGGTAAAAGTGGTGTGCTAGACTGCTTTTAAATACACAGCTTGTCAATTCGATATGTTAGTGGTGATTCTTCATGAGCAAATTTGTTGGTTCGGTTTGTGGTTATCAAAAATTGGGAAAATGGACAGTCTGACTACCGCGTCACGTTCATACCGGCCCTAGAGGTGTTATGCGTCATTCTTACAGTCTTTCCGTAGCAGGGGACCAAATTCTTTCTTTTACCAAAAAGAAGATATAGATTTAGACAAAGCGTAGGTAAGATAGGCCTACATTTTAAGGAAGGTTCTGTGCCACCCAGGGGGACCAAGCCGTCTTTGTTTGGCTGAAGTTTTCCCGTTTAGTTAGCACCGTATTGGTAGGAGGCGCTAGGTACATCACACACCATACCTACGTGTATCAGTGAGCACGACACACAACCTTTCGACGTTGGTGAAATGTTACCATGACGACCGTCGTCATTTAGAAATGTTTGGCGCAGACACGAGGAAGTGTCCTCACTTTCCCTGGTTTACCCTTTCTAAGGCCGTCTGACCATGGATTGTCGCGTCAGTGACGCGTATGCAGCAGATAGAAGGATATACAAAGCAATTGAATATATTTTCTTTTCCTAAGAAAAGAAGAAATATTCAATTTCAATGTTTATCCTTCTATCTGCTGCATACGTGTCGCTGGCGCGACGATCCGTGGACAGGTTTTAAAGTAAACGGTACATTACACGTATACACATACACATACGTCCCGATTCACACCAATTCACACATTCACAGTTTAGTACGCACCTCATTGGTAGGAGGCGCTACAAACTCTGCTTCAACTTTCGTAAGAGGGAAGCTGGTCGGAGACCAGCGGGACGTACGCGACGCACTCTCGCGCCAACTACCCCAGTTACCATCCACGCGTAGACGCGAGTACACAATTTCTGCCGGCATAAGCGTCGGCGTCGTTCGAAAATTTCACCGGTTTTCCCGTAATTAACGAGTATTTCGTTCAACGACTGTTGTCACGGTCCTGCCGCGATCGGGATTCTATGCTGCCTGCCGTACCATCCCGCTCCTTCCGAGTTGTCACTTTCAAATAGTTCTGTCCGAGTTCCGGTTACTTCCGCGCTTAGGCGCTTAAGATGCGCGATCAGTGTTGCCAACTCGGATCCGTAGAGAAAAGTTCAACATTCCGTAGGATTCCGTAGATCCCCCTTTCAAAAATCCATTGATCTACGGATTTTCTTCATAAGTGTTAATTATTACAGGTACGAAAGAAGCTAATTCCCTTGCTCATGGAAACCGTCCTTCCCCAAATCCTTTCTAGACATCTTATTTTTCGATCCGCACCTAAAATCCTCAAAAAAATTTTTTGTCGCAACGAAAATTCACAAATTACGAAGAAAGTTCACGTGCAAAAGTTACGAAATCAACCGTTCTTTCAGTTTCAACGATTCGAGTGTCTTCGTTGCGAGTCGTGGGATGCCAAGTGTCAAGATTCGTTAATTCCTTTGTTTCGTCTTAATGGATCATTGGTTGAGTATTTTTTGTGGGAGACGGAGAGATTCTATTACAGTACCGATGAACAAATAAATGTGTGGCAACAGATGTCGCTATTAGTCGTTACAAATAAAAGTGATTCTTTTGCTGATTATAGGTTACTAATTCATGAAAATGATAAAAAATACGTAGCTATTCGGAACAATCCGGTGGGTTGGTAACACTGTGCGCGATGCCGGCAGAAATATCGGCGGAATAACGTGCTACGAATCGCAAGATCTTGTATACAGTGACGAGTGGTTCGGCAAGCTTGCAACGTTACGTTTGTCCGAAGGTGTACAACGTTCGTTGAAAGTAAACGACGCACGCTGGCGCTTCTCCGTCCGTGCGAAGCCAAACGCGTTGGCCCTGTTCCTGGTGCAGCTGAAATGTCTAAATCTAAACGATCAGAAAGCGGCTCGTCGTTTGATCGGTAAGCGAACGTTTCATTTGGGTTGCAAGCACGAGACCACCAAGTCTACGAATATATAAGTCATTTATTTCGCCCGTATTCGGTCCACATCAGAGTATCTCTATGCTACAGTCGATAAAAATTAGCTAAGGCTTTGGACTATCCGGTGTAGTAATTGCGATACCTTCGCGAAATTTTGACGGTTATGTCCTGCGCTCCCGCTCGCGCTATGTACAGTTTTAGTAGATAAGATAAGCAACGAAAGAAGGGTCAGGCTGAGAGAGACAGAGAGATAGAGAGAAACGCGGAAAGGTGAAGCGAAGAGAGACGCGTTTAAAGGGCGAGAATATGGGAATAGGAACGCGTCGCGAGTGGCGCAATTGGACTCTGTCCATGTATGTATATGTACAAACAACGTCGCTGACGATACGTGATACCCGCGTAGGATGTCGAATTTTATCGATGGAGAGGTTCGGCGCGGAGCGGCGGTTTTGGGTTAGGGCTCGAAACCGATGCCTCGGGGTCGAGGAGAACTCGATCCCCCGTTCTCGGCTGGATTCGCGCGACATCCTCGTACGATGCGTAACATACCTACCCTACCTACGCGCACTCTAACGCGTGGTTCGCTTATGCTTATACCTATATCTAGAGAAGGAAAATGTATCGATACGCGTCGGATCGCGTTACCCTGGGACGCACATAGTTACATACATAGATGCTATGCCGCGAGCCTGCTCATCGGCCGAAATACTGCACGGTGCTCCGGAAGTTCCGGAACCTTTCGAGCCTCGAGAAGAATCGCCCGTGGAGGCGATCGTCGAATTCGCGAACACGCGGGAACTCTCGGTCGAGAGGTACTCTCGGGTGACTAGTAGCAGAGTCGGCGCGGAGGTTATGCGTTCCTCGGTCCTCGGTCCTCGTTCCTCGCCGGCGATTCGGACTCGAAAGGGTGTGTTCAAGGCAAACGCGGACCAAGCGACGCTGACCCCAACGGCTGGTCCCAACCGGTTCGACACCTGGTCGATTTCCGCCAGTGCGGCAGCTGAATGCCCAGTCTCTTGCACTCGTGCGCGTACGCGGTGAACGACTCGCAGTAGCAGTTCTCGCTGGGGCATTCGCACATGTCCTGCAGGCAAGCCTTGTAGTACATGGTCGGGTTCACCTTCTTGTGACAAGCGTCGAATATCTGCGACCTCAGCCGGTTGCACAACCTGCGTATCCAGATCGCGTTTAGACTTTTGACTTTACACTTTATTGCTCGATCTCTTACCGATGATCCTTTCGTCCTCTGCAACGCCTCTCCCGGTCGAGGTTCATCGGCTTCGGTCTGACGCAGCTCTTCTTTGCGCCCACGGCCCACGACTGTCCAAACGATTGGGGGTCTTGCAAAAGTCTGCCCCTTCGATTAGTAAAGTCGTCCTTGGGCAGGGAATTGAAGTTGCCGCAGAGACCGCAAAGTCGGCCTCTGTACGAAGTCGGCGCCGACACTTCGAGAAAGCTGATCCCGTCCCACAGAACCTTGATTCCAATCTGCGTGCTTACGATTATGCTGTCGGCCGTTCGGTTCACTTCCAATCGGTTGGCCACTCGATACGGCACCTCCACCTTCTTCCCGTTCACCTTCACTCGCATCTTTTGGCCGAGATTCACCTTCAGCTCGCCCACCTACGGACAGAAAATGACGAAACACTGGTCAGCTGGTTACTCGCGCGAGCGGCACCCGCTATCCTCGCGGACAGCTTTATTCGATACCTTCATGGCGATAGTTTTCGTCCACGCGGAGAATCTGCTCGACCTGGCGTCGTTGGTCACCCGTATGCTAAACGCGTGCCCCGAACAATCGCTGGCCAACTGGTACTTGCACGCTCCCTTGAAGCTGTAGAACTTTCCGTCGAACGTGCGGTAATGCGGGTCCCCGAACACAGTGCACACCCCGTCGCCTGCACACCAAAACACATGCTGCATATTTTAGAGTGACTCTTATTTAATCTTGGTGGAACTTTTTTTTCTTCGGGGAACATTTTCTTTGCGACACCCCCCGAATAGTTCGAAATAATAAAAAAAATCTGTAACGTGTGAATAATTATTTAACAGCTCACAAAGTCGATTTTATTTAATATCCTCCAAGTTATTGGTTACATAAAAAAATGTGTCAAACAAAAGTTGTAGATACAGATAAGGGAGGGGCATTTTTTATGTTGTACTAATTAATTTTTCTCGTACGACCAACGGTTTCGAAAAAAGTTTAAATCCTTCTCGAACACTTCTTATTTATGAAGGCGAAGAAAAAAAATTGTAAATATTTTTTAACCTTATTTTCAGTGTTTGAGACATTATGATTGTTTCCTGAAAATTAGGGACCGAAATTTGCAAAATATCGAAGATATAGTCGTTAAAAGTGAAGTATGATCATGGGTGACAGAAACAATGCTGGTAACAGCATTAACCTTTGGGATTGAAGAGAAAAATAGACATTTATTTTGGTTTTCGTAAGAAATTTAAAATTTTAAAAAGATCGGACCTGAAATCTTGCACTTTTAAAAAACTGACAAGTGTGAGTAATTGCGTATCGTATAGCCATGCAAAATTTGAAGTAAGTCGGTGGAATAGTTTTTGAGTAATCGTGGGTAAAATGTTTGACAATCGTGATTTCGAGAAAAATGCATTTGAATACCTCATTTCTGATATTTTCGATATTTTTGCGAATTTCGGTCCCTAATTTTCAGGAAACAGCTCGTGACATGTCAAACACCGAAAATATGGAAATCTTTTTTTATCTTTTTGGTATATCTCGATATATGCTCCGCCTAAAATGTTTAAAAAATAGTCCTCGAAAATAAAAATTACAATTTTTTTCTTCGCCTTGGTAAATAAAAAAAAAATGTTAATTTTTCCTTTTAGTTTCTCGGACTGTTTTTTAAAACCGTTTGTCGCGCGAGAAAAATTAATACAACGTAAAAGATGCTCCTTATCTGTATCTACAACTTTTGTTTGACATATTTTTTAATGTACTTAATAACTTGGTGGATATTATATAAAATCTACTTCGCGAGATGTTCAGTAACTATGTACATGTCCAAGGGCCTAGGGGCAACTTTACAGAATTTTTTTCTTTTTCGTCGCGCCGCACCGGGTACCAGACTGATCCAAACTACTCAAGTAATATTGTACATTAAACATATATAACAAAAAAAAAAACAGATGTTACTTTCGACACAGCGTGGACAGCACTGGCCCTCCGAATGCTCCAGCTTGGAATTCGGCGGACAGGGTAAATTCAACGGCGGACACATCGGCATCGCGCATCGCACTTTGCCCTGTGTGCAAGCGCATGCCTTGCAGGAATCAAGCTTCCAAGTTTCGCCATCCTGCCTAGGACAAAACAGAGCTTTTAAACCAACCGTCGGCGTCGTTGCGTCCGCTTCTGTTTCGTTATCGGAAATCGGTATGGGTGACGCGTAGGGTGAAATACTCGCCCCGTAGGTTTTGCCGGCGTAGGTGCACGAGGGTCGAACCTCCTCGACCTCGGGACACTGTGGGCAGCATCGTCCGGGCAGAACGATCTGGTGCTCGCTGGGACAGTCGTGCACCGGGCAAGTTTCCCTGACGCAGGTCACGGCAGAGTTTGAGCAGCTGCACCGCGTGCACTTGTCGACGTAGAATTGCTTGCCGGAGTTGTAGATCATGGTGCCTAGCATGCAGGCCCCTTTAGGCGGTGACAGGTACCTTCCGCTGCCTGTGAGATCAACGATGAATCGTAGAATAGCTATCTGGACATCTAGTATATCTAGTACAGCCGTCTTGGCCCAAAAGGGGCGCGCTCTACCTCAGGCTTTCGCCTATACGAGCATTTGGCTTGCAAGGTGGTATTAGCGGTACATGACTAGCGACCCCGCCAGGGCCGGGTCGGAAAAAGCAGAGAAGGACCACGCTTGACTCCACGGCGTCCACTGTAGGAATTTTACTCTCTGAGCAGGATGCCAGGTCACGAGGAATATAATACATTCGCGACCAGACTAAGTCCCTGGCTATCTTCTGCTCTCTTTGGGGTGCATGCACTCACCCAGGACCACCAGGGACGCTCTGGTGGCCGGGGACGGCCTTGCATAAAATCGCATGCCCGTCCTGATGCGAATCGGGTACACCGGGAACGCAACTGCCCGTACAGGGGTTAGAAGAACCACCTGCCCCTGGTGGGTAGCTATCTGGACAGTAGAATCTACTCCGGTTGGCTAAGTAGTAGAAAATGCTAGAAAATGGTACCGGGTTACTACCTCTGCAGCGCGGGCAACACTCGCCGGGATCGTGGACGATCCGCGAGGATGGACAGTGGAGCACAGGGCAGGCTTGTTTGGCGCAAGACAGCCGGCCCCCGTTGCATCTGCAAGTGACGCAGGGGTCCTCGGTGGTGGTCACCGATCTGTCTGCCGTGACCATTTGTCCGTTCACGTGGCAGCCTGTGCGAGAAAAATACATACGGACGTATAGGTAGTAGGTATACACAGGTACTGGATGGACTCATGGTTCGCGGTACGTACCCACGCACACCGGGCAACACTGGCCGGCCGCGGCCGGTATAGGTTTCGAGCATGGCGTGTAGCAGTGCAGTAGTGACTCGCTGATCACTCCGGCCTTGCAAACGAAGATCCTGCACGGGTCGTTTCCTTCCGTCCACTCGGTCTCGGACTCGTGGTACACTCCGTTTCGCAGGCATCCTTTCAACCAAACATCGTGAAATTTTTCAGTGGCCAACAGCCGGCGCTCTCGAGTCGATGGGGTGGATTCGAAAGAGCGGAGGGGTGAAAAGTGCCTGGTTCGAACTCCGAGAGAAGAGGGCGAGACTACTCGCGACGTTGCCTCGCGGGGCGAATTTCGTAGTCGGTTGGTAGCGGGAATAGGAACGGGCTTGCGTCACGGAGAACGTATAATTAATAGAGAAAGAGATAAAGAGGCTGCCGCGGCCGGTGTAAACAGTCGGGCGCGCGCGCCGATGCGCGATGCCCAAGTTCCTCGGGTTTATCGGCGTATCGGCGTATCGAGGAACAGAAGCGGCTTTGTGCCCCGGGAACAATGCTCCGCCTCGGTCATTCCGCCCGCTCAAACTCTGTCCTTTTCCCTTTGTCACGCTCGCGCCGCGTCGCGTCCCGTTGAATACGGGAATTGGGGATCGCGTCGAGCGTTCACGACCTCGTTCTTCCGTACCTTTACACCTGTGGCAGCACTCGTCGTCGCGCGGCTCCAACAAGGTGTAACATCCTTCGATGCTAGGGCACTCCTGCTGTTTCCTGCACTCGACGAAACCGTTCTGCGACAGAGACAAAAAGAGCAGGGTGTATATGTACATAGATAGTTGGGTTTGAAGAATCGTTAACCGAGGTGTTGCGCTGTGCGCTACGCAACGACTCGGTTCGGTTCGGCTCTCGGTCCAGTCGGTTATCGCGGCCAGCTCCGGTGCAATTATTTCTCCGGCTGCTTATCGCGACCTATAATTAAACCCTTGCGAGGGACTTATCTCGCGAGCGGATTGCGTAAAGCAATTTAACGCGGGTCACGGGTGCCCGTGTAGCGAACGCGAGAAGGTCGGGGCTCTCGAAAATAAGCAAGATTACGGCCGGTGAAGGCGTGCTGGAGCAAACACGAAACAAGGCGTTCGTTTGCCCCAGCTGTCCGTCAGCGAAAGCGAAAGGAAACGAGCTTTCAAGACGTCCTCGAGGTCGGTCGATCCCTCGATTTATGGCCTGATCGTCTTTGATATCCCACTAGATTGACCGAGCAAACGAATAATTGTGTCGCTCGCAGCTGGCGCGGCTCGGTTCTCGATCCGCGTCGCACCGCGCCGCGCCGCCGCTCGTCCAACCAGAGGAAACTGAAATCTCTTGGCGAGTCGACCAGTCGACGAGTCAACGAACCAAACGCGCAGATAATTGCCGGTTCACCGACAGTTCTGCTAACATTGCGCGTCATCGTTGTCGTCGTCGTCGGCGGCGGCCACGTCCACGTTCACGTGCGGTGCTTGGAAGAATTTTTTGCGACCGATAGGTCTAGATAACGCGCCTCGAATCGCCATGCGAGACGACCTATCGAACCACTCTTCTTTCCACGGGAGTATCGGCGAGTCTTTGGATTATCGCGGGGTCCGCGCGCGTCCGACTGCTCGGATTCTTCCGTTCGACCTCTCGAACCCAGCCGGGCCGGCGCTGCCGCCGGTAGACTTTCCTCCCGGACTTCTTCCTTTTACCTTGCATATGCAGTTGAAGCACTTGGTGTTCGGGATCTTGTCGACGGTAAAGTCTTCTCCCTCGATGTCGCAAGTCTCTCGGCTTCCTGCAATCAGACGCCGCAACGCGAATCATTGTGGGAAAAGAATCCGGTAATGTCGAGCGAACGGATTGGCGGCCGATACGCGTCGCCGTGGTGGCGGTCGCGGTCGCAGTCGCAGTTGCGGTTGCGCGATATCGATTTCGCGAGCCGATAATCCGCGCGAGATGCCGGAAACGACGCGACGCGACGAGATGGAACGATATGGCTGCGGCCGTTCCGACGATCGACCTTCGCGTTCCGCGACTCTTGCGCGCAACCACGAAACTCCAGGGGAACGAAGCGCGACGGACGGAATCGTCCAATCGAAAACTGCAGTAACAGTTACTGCCACTGCTGCTACTACTACTTACGTGAGTGTTTTCCCGTCTCGAGACCCACTCTCGATCTCGATCTCGATCCGAATCTCGATCCGGCCAGCCTAGTGATCGTGAGCGCGAAAAAATCTACGAGAGATCGGTACGGTGATGGGTACGGTACGGCCAGCCTGTTCCCAAGCACGATCCATCGTAAACGATCTCCGCTGCTAGGTCTGCGAAGCCATCGTCAACGTCCCTCTCGGTTCCCTCGCGCGCGTATTCCTGCACACTTTAAGCAACTTTCTTTAAAACGTGCCACACATGCTCTCCACCTTTTTCAATCTCTCTCCCTCTCCCCCTCTCTCTCTCTCTCTCTCTCTGCTGCTGAAAATTCCACGCCCGATAGTGAAAAACCTGACGCACCGTTTCATCGAGATGAAAAGTTCCTTACGCGGGGAGATCCGCGGCGTTTCTAATTCTCCTTTCTCTTCCCTTTTCTACGTGTCCCCTTGTCCTGTTTTCAAGTGCGCAGGAATGCGAGCGAGAAAGGACGCGGCGTTGGCGTTCGCGTTCTCTCGCTTCCCCGTTTCCCTTCCATTCTGCCGCCCCGAATCGTCTGCCTCTTTAGCTTTACGGTTAGGGTAACTCGGGGTAATATGCCACTTCGCAGTCATTTTTTAAACAACGCACACGCGGCGTTGCATCTCCACTAATTCCGTTCAATTTAGCGTAACTGCTAAGACGATAGTAGATTTTAGCTTTTACCTTCTTTTGTTTGCAGTAAATCGTGGTAAATTATAAAAGTTTTGTTTTTACATTTCTGCGAACAGTTCTACAAAAATTCGATAGATTATGATAGAGTATACTAACAAACAAATTTTGTAACCTCTCACACATCCGATAAAACTAGGTACTTTGTGCAGAGATTTTCAACCCTTCTTTTTATGGCGCCTGGAGTAATATGCCACTTGTGACTTATCTTTATAACTCTTTCTATTTAATTTAATGCCATCGAGTTTTTTTTGTATTAGCAACTTCAAACCGTACTGTTTGGTCAGATAAAACTTTAAAGGAAGCCATTCGAATAGCGAAGAAGGCCCGTACTACAATATTGAACAAATTATGAGAATGCAAATATTACTACTATGTAGATAAAAACTACTTGCAAAACTTGTGGATCCACGAAGACTGCGTAGAGATTGGAGTCTGTTCAGTTTGTAAGAAATAGCAATTTTTCAAATATATTTTACGTTTCATCGAGTTCAAATATTTATTATCAGTTACTAATAGTTTGAACAGTTTAAAATATTGTTGATCCGGAAAAATTTGAGTGATTATATCGCACTTCATAGCTTCTGGCATATTTACCCACGATTTGGGTAATATGCCACTTTCGAGGACTTTTATATTTGTACGTTTCTCACTGAACTATAAAATTTACATATCTCTACTTATTAGTCGATACATGGAAATAGTTAGACTTTCATACGGTTTTATCTTTTTCCCTGTATCCACTTACACTTGCGAGTTATCGCGTTTCAAAGTTAACCGTGGCATATTACCACGAGTTCCTCTACGCGTAAAGAGTACCTATCCTCGCGCGTCGCGCGCAAACGATCAAGAGCATCGCGGATCACGCCGCTAGTTTCTAGGAAGCTACCTACGTAGATATAACATCGGTCGCTTCGTCCGTATCCCTTGCTTACAAACGTTCGACGAATCGCAGCAAATTCCGCGACTGCGACTAATCGCGAGACCGGACTGACTGTGTCAAAGTAGGTGCACATCTATCGTACGTATAGAGGCACCCGTGGGTACCTAAAAACTAGAGATCCCTATTTCACGTGTATTTAAATACACGTGAATTTAGATACTCGTGTATTTATAAATACACGTATATTAACGTATCCGTATTTTGATTCGTCTGATTTTTAATATCTACAGATATCCCAGAACTCTGGGGGATTGCGAAATTCATAAAAGAATTAATGTATTTAAATATATTTACTAGAATAATATGCGGAAAGTATGGTTTTACAAATTTTCAGATCCGTAACTAATAACACAATTATAAAATTAACAAGATTTATTTAATCGACTACCTATTTTGATACAAAAAATTAAGGCATTACTGGTAATAAGCGAGCTTCTTTTTAGACGCAACGATAATCCTTAAAATTGAAAGACATCACTCGGTTTTATTACGCTTATTGCTTAAGTGACCGCCATTGCCCATTCTCCCGTAGTTAATGTCCAATTCTGATGAAAATACACAAATACGTTGATACACGTGTATTTAAATACACGTGAAATAGTGCACGGGTACCCGTGCACTAAAAGCTACACGGATCGAGGTACGGATATACGTAATACACGTGTACCCGTGTACACGTGTCTTTTTACTACAGGTACCATACCGTGGTCTCTACTAAAAACGTTTGGGGATATCGCGACCCGACGAACGCGTCTATTTGGCCGGAAAGAGGTTTAGATTTATAGTGGAACAGCCGTGCCGGACGGCGATGCCCTTTCGGATTCGCGTTTGTCGGTGCTATCCGCTGGCCGTTGGGCCGAGTGCGATTTCCCGCGCGATGCTCACCAACAACCACTCGGAAATAGACTCGAGTGTGACGTCGCGCCGTAAATCCACGCGGTCGGGTGAGAAGGGATGTCGCGGTTCTCGGTTCCCGTTTCCCGCGCTGGTGCAAGCTTGGACGAAGCGACGAGTTAGATTTGGGGTGTCGATCGATCGGCGATGCGCGATCTGGGCAGACCGGAAGTGGAAAACTGAGCGGAGCGGAGCGAACGTCCCGCTGCACCGATCCGCGCGATACGCCGCGCCGGCAACTTGCTCTTTCGAGTCATCGAGTCGAGATTCGACCCGACTAGGCGCAAATAGACCGGCAGATAATGGAGATAGACTAAGAATAGAGCGTTTAAAACACGTAAATGGAGCGTGACGCGCCTCGCAGCTCGCTGGCGAACGCGCGGACGCGAGCGCGACTGACTTTCAATCGCGACCGGATCGGGCCGGACCGATGGTTTCTGAATTCGTGAATCGGCGCGGCTCGGCGGCTCGGCAGCTCGAGGTTCTCGGTGAGGCCTCGTGTCGGTCGTTGCCTCGTTCACTCGGGTATCCGTTCGCTTCTACTCGCGATCCCACCCTGGCCCGCACCCTTTCCCGAGGGTCTCTGGATTTGCAAAAAGACGCGGAAACGAAAGCGAAATGGAGACCGCAAACGGCTGCCGAACTCACCTATTATACTTTCCGAGGCGTCGCAACGACCGACTGACGAAAGAATAGCCAAGGCCAGAGCTAGGGCCAACCGCGTGGAAGGTAATCGCGTCAACTCCATCTTCGTCTCCGCTACCCCTCGGCTTTGCCTTTGCCTTTGCCTTTGTCTTTGCCTTAGCCTTAGCCTTAGCCTTAGCCTTAGCCTTTGCCTTTGCCTTTGCTTTTGCCTTAGCCTTTGCCTTTGCCTTTGCCTTTGCCTTTACCTTTGACTTTGACTTTCACTTTGACTTTGTCTTTGCCTTTGCCTTTGTTTTTACCTTCGACACCGACCACTTACTAGAACAGAGAAAGCAAAAGTATCGATCAAGGATCGCAGGGCCGAGCAAACCCGAGTGAAAGAGGTCCTCGCGCCTCTATGTACTACGTGATACGTATCAACCGAACCTACGAGGCTATCAGGCTTTCAGTCTTCGAGTGTTGGGTTCGCGCTGGCTGGCCCGCTTCCTCCACTATCCTTTGCTTGGCCTTTTTCACGCCGATACTCACTCGAACCCGGTTTCCCGTTAACGCGACGATTCTATAAATACGTAGCTACGCGTGCAAATCCAGCGTACGGCAACGCGGTATGATCGTCGGCTCGCAACGAACTGCGGCTCATCTTCTCGCCGCTACAAGTACTTTAACCCCGTGCTAACGCCGATGCGGCCGATTCGCGGGAAATTTCGGCTCGGCTGCGATCACGTTCCTTCCTAATCGGAACGGAACACGATCCAACAACTACTATGCTACCCCTTGCAGCGACGGCAGCCCCGCGATCGCGCTCCCGTCCCACCACGTAGCAACACTCGCGGACGCGAAAAAGAAAGGAGCCAGCGAGCGCCAACGCGAACGCGGCGCGATCGACCACACGGAGGATTATTGTCGTAACCTTCCGTCCATGAGTATATTTGTGCTAGATCTCGGTATATTTTCACGAGTCACGCGCCAGCTACGGAATCTTTCTTTGGAAATCCATAATAGCCAGTTCGAGGTGCTTCTAAGAAAGACGGCGCAGTTACGAGTCGCCGCACCGCTTCCTCCGTCTTTTCCGCAAACGCGATTTTTACTGTCAGCCCTTCGCGAAACCGCTATTCGGGAAATGCTCGCAATGCTGCGTCGGCTTGCGTAACGCCCGCCACTTTTCGCGCATTCGTCGGATAGGTCGCAACGAAAGAAGCTCGTCAGCGATTTCGCTGGCCCTCGGAAAATTTCGCGCGCGCGCGCGGTTTCGCAATCGCGTGACCGAGCCGGCGGGATTTTTCATCCGCTCGCTAGGATCGAAGGCTTCCCGACCCGTCGATCGCGAAACAAACACCGGCATTCCTCTCCAAGGCGTCGTGTTTGCATTCCCGCAAAGAGACGCCATCCGGGGGCGATCCGCGATTTGCATATAATCTCGTGCGAAACGCTCGCCACCGAACCTCTCCTACGGCTGGAAAAAATGCGGCCAAACCTACGAGCACCGAGCCTAGAAAGTCGAGCGAAATTTTCCGTCATCGTGTCCGCGAGAACGCGCGCGGCTTGATCCGACCCCCGCCAGCCTCTCCATGGCATCTCTGGTTGCGTCAGTCGCGGAACGCGTTCCACGTCCCCCGAGCCTAATGGACGAGACGAGTTCCGTTTATCTCCGATTTCGGAATAGAGGATAATGCTACGTCGGTCGGTTCGGCGTTCGAAGAAGAATGCGGCCGACGACGGATGCGGAGAAGCAGAAGGTCGGACGGTCGGTCCGTTGGGCCAGCGGCCAGTATTCCGACTGTTGCGACTTTTTGGTTTCACTGGGCGCGCGCGCGGAGACTCGACGGCGCCGCGTCGAGTTGAGTCGAGTCACGTCGTATCGCGCCGCGTTCAGCAACGCCAAGAGAACCGATCCCCGATCAATATAAACAACGAGCTGAACATCACGTTCTCGCGAATCGCCGCCACTCGATCAAAATGCAAATGTCGCCGCTGACATTGAGGGAAAGAGAACGGGCACTGGATGTCGCGATTCAGGTGAATCAGGTGAATGAAGCGAACCGTAGGTACGACTTTTCCTCGCCGCAATGTCAATCGGAATCGCCTGGAAAGTTGTTTCGATTCCCAGCGCCGTTACGTAAACCGCTTCTACCATACGAATCGGATTGCAAGCCTCGAGCGGTACGCGGAACGAACGTTTGCGCCGTAACCACCACTCGGTTTCGAGATATTTTTCGTTTCGTTTTCTTGCCGCCAAACCGTGGACGGCAGGGCCACAGGCTCGCGAGGAGGCCGCGCTCCAACACCCGCGGGCTCTCTGGAATCTGCTGCGACTCTCGTAGACCCTCTGGCTCCGCCGTTTCTCTTCTCTCTATACGTACTCTATACCGAATCACCGACTAGAACGCCGCGACGCGACGCGCCGGCGCCTCCGCTTTGGCACGTGCGCTTACGGCAACGAACCATCTGGCTCGGACTCGGGGGAGGCGGGCGGAAAACAAAACGGAAAACAGAGAAACGATCGAGTTCTAACGAGCGACTGTTGTCAAAGAATCCTCCTGTTCCCTGGCTAAGCCGCGAGTTTCGGGCACCCAGATTTGCTCGTTGAAAACCGCCAACGTTCTTGTTTACCTCGTTACGTAGTTCTCGGCGATCTTCGAGGTATTGAGTCTTCGAGTCTTTGCGTAAACGCGATTAGACGACTCGGCGAAGTCAAGATGCAGAAAGGAACGTCGCGAACACAGAGAGGAGAAGAGAACTGGAACGAGCGAGAGTTGATTGCGGAGAAAGGAAGAGAGAAGAATCCGATCCGACCTCGCGTGTTGGGGCGCGTGTTTACCGGAAAACTCGCGACTCACGAGCGACTTTGACTCGAAGCGTCCCGGAACGACGACTGCCTTGGTTTCATTGTTGATCGATCGATCGACCGTTGCAACCGCGACGCGACGGTTCGAATTGTCGCGGCAACCGTTGGAAGAAGCGACAAGGATAAATACTGTACGTCAACGACGGTGGATGTCGGTGGAGAACCGTGAACGAGAGATGGGACGTTCGGTAGGCTTGCAGGAGAGACCGGCTCTCGACAAATAACTGGAAGTAAGCGGCACGAGCTGTCGCGTGCAAGCACGCCGCACCGCGCCACGCCACGACGGAACGACAACAACGGAACAGGTGCGTGGAACGAGAAGGGCCTGCTCGCGCGCGACCTGGACGCCTCGCGTACGTTTATACGCGCTGGCACGCGTCGGTATGCAGCTCGTACGGACGTACATAGACGTCTACTTTGCGATTCGACGTGGGCGAGGATAGTCGCGAATAGAGAGACAGAGAAGGAGCCTTTCCTCTCCTCTCCTTTCCAATCCGCTTCACTCCGATCTGATCCAAGCCGATCCGAAACCAATCCGATTGACCGATAGCCGCTGAGCGCAGCTCGCGACATCTAGCTCCGCATACTCAGCTGTCAGACGGCAACGCGCTGCCTTCGATCTTCGATCGTGATCGCTCGCTCGCTCGCTTCTCCTCTTGCCCCCTTGCCCTGTTGCCCTATTGCCCTCTTGTCACGGAAATACCACGCGCGAGCGACCTCCTCGTTGCGTTCGGTTTCTCATGGCAAGTGGCTCGTGGCTGAGCCGGTCGCGGGGTCCACGTCGCCACGGGCCCGCTGGCCAAGAAGAAACGATCGCTCGGATCTTTTCCACTCACCCGTGTCGATATTCCAGGCTCTCTTTTTCCTTCGGTCAACGCAGTGGATTCCTGCGTCGTCGTACCGTCAATCATCGACGGAACACACCGCGTGCCCGGCCACCACGGCGACGACGACGGTCCCACGGTCGTAAGATCGGCAGGGTCTCGCGACACTCGGCGGCTACGCGTCGACGAGGCTACTTTCTCTTGGCCGCAATCGGCCGAGGCTCCGTTCATTTGACGGGTAGGAAACTCCGTTTCTAGACTTATTCTAACCACGTCTTCCGTTTCGGTATCGCCAAGTTTCTCCGATCCAACGCGCACGCACTCACTCGCTCATTCGCGCACGATCCTTCTGTTTCGAGCAATCGTCGCGTTTCACCGCGCTCGCGGAGGAAATCGACGCTGCGTTTTCGCCTCGCGAGCAGAAGCACAGGTACAAGCACAACCACCGACTAGCAACGATTCCGCGTCAGCTGCTCGCCGCAGCTGCACTAAAGTTCCGTTGCGACTTCCACCACTGGGTGCCTGTCGAGTAACGAGCTTCCCGTCCCGGTGGTTCAGCCAGGGGTATAGCGGGGAGAGGCGGTTGGAACCTCGAGAGTGGTGGCTACGACGGAGATGGTCGTCGAGAGGCAGCGATGGTGGAGGTGGTGGTTGCGATGGCTACGGCGGCGGTGGAGCTACAAGAGAAGCTGGAGAAGTTGTAGAAGGAGGAGGAGGCAGTAGCCGCTGATATAGAGTGGGTTCCCTCGGACAGCCGGGGAAGAGAACGGCGGAGGCGAAACTGCGAGGTTTCGAGCAAGAGAGGGAGGACGTTCCAACTCGATCCCGCTGCTGTGCGCGCGCGATACCGATGGAACTAATTTAATTATAGTCGAACGTCAATTCGCAGAGAATAGCAAACCCTAGAAATCCACGCTACTGAGAAGTAGGCAGGTACTTACGCAAATGCACACTTCGAAAAACTGATGTGCGCGTAGCTGCACCTGCGCACGTACCTCCCAACTGGACAAAAGAATGCAAGGCGAAGGCGAAGGCGGCCAGGAGCCAGGAGTATCTTGGCGTCGCGTCCGGCTGAAGGAACAATTTATCTACCAACAGTTCCAAGTCGAAAGTATAAATCGCGAGGGGAAACGCATCCCCCAGAGAAGACTTTAGCTACTCGAAAGCCTCGAAGTCACCATAGGTATTTGGAAAACTGGCCGCTCTATCGATGGTGTTCCGGTTCGATAGTCGTATTCGCGAGATAAACGCGGGTGTATTAAACCACGATACCATAAACGAGTTTGTAATCGATCCGATTCGATTCGATTGATTGGAAAAAAAGACAGAAGGTATGCGTCTCTCCCTTTCATGGTCCACTGGGTCGGTGAGGGTGTGTAGCGGAGGGGCGACTCTACGACGGACAGTAGAGTTAGCTGTTAGAGGGAGAGACAGAGACGGAGCGCATTACTCCCTTGGCTATTGTATATACCTACCTACGTATCGAAGATGCTTATCGATGGTACTTGGCCTTTATTCTCCGTCTATCTCGGCTGCCCCTTGCCGTCCTTCCTCTCCATTCCACTCGGCTCCGTTCCACTCCACTCCACTCCACTCTATTCCACTCCTCTCCACTCCACTTCTCTTCTCACCTCGTTTCTCTGGACTGTTCGGAGCATGAACGGCACAGAGCATCTCGCGCGACCGTTGGTAACGAGCACCTGGCTCGTTAGGTCTCTTCGTGGAAGCGCGCTCTTACCGCGGACGAGTCCAAGTAAGAATGCGGCAAGTCCGATACTACTCCATACCAGCACCGATGCAGCGTCTATTCGGTTTGTTCGCGACGCTCGAAAGGTCGAGAGCATGGGGGATCCGGTAACCGCGTTACGCTCAAACGTCAACTCTATTCCGCGAACGGTTACTCAGGGCGGTGCCTGCTGGTGATCTAACGCGCAAAGTAGTGCGACGGCCGCAACGAAAACAACCTACCACTGCGGTACCTACGTACTGACTTTTGCTTTCTTTTCGAGTAACGAGCGCAAGGTCGGCTGAATTCCACGCGCGTCCTCTGGCTATCGTTTCGCCTCGTGGCCGATACGGAGCAATCTCACCGTCACGATCGCTCCTTTTCCCTTCGGTTGCCGATCACACGGCTGCAGCTACCTATATTCTACCTATTTAGGAATATTTTCCTTCGTTTCAGCGATTCGACGAAGCAGAGCGGAAGCCGAACGTGGGCGCCGACGACGACGACGACGACGATCGGTGAGTCGCCTACGGTAATTTGTAGAAGAATGTAAAGCAGCGAGAGGTCGCGTAGAAAAGCATCGTTGCCTCAATCTTCTTCCCCCTTGGCCATCCTTATTTCCCCGTGTAACGAACCGCATTCAGACTTACTTGTTCGTTACTACGAATTGTTCTCGACTCTCCGTAGAATGCTTGGGAATGCTTACGATAGTCACATGCATCTCGAATGCGCGCGCGGCCACGCGTATCTAGCTATAGCTGTAGGTATATGGTATGCATTATTGAACGTGGCAACGTAGAGATCGTCGATCCAGCGTTCAGGTCGCAGCAATGCGAGCTATCGGATCGAATGGTGGCAGGGAGGCAAGGTGCGATTGCATATCTGATATCGAAGGCGCTCGGCTAGGCAGATTGGCGCGCGAGCTGGCGCGGCTCGCCAGCGGCAAGGTCGCATCACGATTTCGCACTTTCGCACGCGCCAAACGCCTTTCGCAACCTTTCGTAGCCTTTCGTCCAGGCGAAACCTCCAGCGGACGAGAGCGGCTTGCTCTCGACTCTCCGCTAGTCCCCCTTCTGGATTTCGCCGGAATGTATCGGGGTGAAATATCGTGTTCTCGTCTAGATGGAAAGAATCCATAACGAATCTTGCCACTTGCACCGATACCGGGGAAACGTTCCATCTGCGCTTGCCATAAATGCTACCGAGTGGATGCCGAATTTGTTTGATCTATCTATATTTTAAATAAACCGAGTGAGAACGCTGAGAGCAGGCCTCCCCGCGAGACACTGGTACGTTTCCTCAACGCGAAATTCCTCTAAATCTACGCGTACTAAGTAGCAGTAGTATGTACTTATTACTAGAGATCCCTATTTCACGTGTATTAAACGTATCTGTCCCTGAATCCGTGTATCTTTCAGTACACGGGTACCCGTGCACTATTTCACGTGTATTTAAATACACGTGAATTTAGATACTCGTGTATTTATAAATACACGCATATTAACGTATCCGTATTTTGATTCGTCTGATTTTTAATATCTATAGATATCCCAGAACTCTGGGGGATTGCGAAATTCATAAAAGAATTAATGTATTTAAATATATTTACTAGAATAATATGCGGAAAGTATGGTTTTACAAATTTTCAGATCGTAACTAATAACACAGTTATAAAATTAACAAGATTTATTTAATCGATTACCTATTTTGATACAAGAAATTAAGGCATTACTGGTAATAAGCGAGCTTCTCTTTAGACGCAACGATAATCCTTAAAATTGAAAGACATCACTCGGTTTTATTACACTTATTGCTTAAGTGACCGCCATTGCCCATTCTCCTGTAGTTAATGCCCAATTCTGATGAAAATACACAAATACGTTGATACACGTGTATTTAAATACACGTGAAATAGTGCACGGGTACCCGTGCACTAAAAGCTACACGGATCGAGGTACGGATATATGTAATACACGTGTACCCGTGTACACGTGTCTTTTTACTACACGTACCATACCATGGTCTCTACTTATTACGCGTCTATGCGAAAATTTGGCGAGTAATTTCGCAGCAACGAAAGCCGTGGGTCAGCTCTGCAACGTACGCGCTCGCTGTCGAGGCTTAAACGGTGCACGCGCCGTAAATTTTGCGAGGGTCGCGGAAGCGAATGATTAACGCGAGTCTCGGCAATCTCTTCGTTCATCCGTGCGACCGTCGTTGCGAGTTTAACGATTTTCGCGTCACCACGACCGTGCCGAGACTTCAGCTTTTTCTCTGTCAGCGTCACCTTCTGGATCATTTAGAGCGATCCATTACGGCGAGCGTCCTTTTTTTCTGTTTCGACCCCGAATGGAAAGCACTCGTCGCGAATCACATTTCCGCGGAATTTTCCGACGGTCGTGGACGACGAAGAAGGAGTGCGAGAGGGAACGGGAACTAGAACGAAAACGAGAACGAGATCGAGGAGAGCCAGTTGGCGCATCAACGAGTGCCTCGGAGATAGGTAATGCTGGCAACGTCAGGTAAATGAAAAATGGAAAAGGAGCGGTGCACGCGCTATCGCGTTGGGTTGACTGGCAGGGGTTCGAGGGTACGGTGGTCGACTCGGACGGATATCGACCTCCGAAGAAAGCCAATGGGTATTTAGGGTAGGAGTCTGGAGGAGCGGGGTAATTGGTCGGAACGAAAGTCCTGAGAGGATCCTAACCGCGCGGGCCCCACGGCTGCCTCGTTATCCCCGATTACCGTTCTCACGGTGAGTTAGTCCTCCTCCGAACAGCTCCATTGGTGGTCCCGGAGATGGAGAATTTAGCGAGGTGGTCCGCCTCTAAATCATGCGCGCCGACAGCAAGAAAGAGCATCCCTCCGCCGAAACACATTGTATTTGTATTCCGTCCACCAGAACACAGGTGCCCCTCGACGTCGAAGCCGAGAGCTGCCGCTCCAGCGACGCAATCTCTCCAGCGTAAAAGGAGGAAGGTTGCGGCGTACGATTTGCGCGTAATCTCGATCGTGTTTCCGGAAACCACGTATCCTGCTTTAGCCAGGCAAAGACCGGAGGGAGGAGACGCGCGTCGTCGAGACAAAGAAGGCAGCCTTTATCGGTATGGTAAACTAATTAGCAAGCGGTTGCAATCAATTATTGCTTCCGGAGGCGGTAGAGCCGTTATCGCCGTTGGAGACGACGCGACGGGACGCGAAAACGCTCCTCGAAACTTGCCCAAACCCGGCCAATTTATGTAGCTACTTAGTCGCGGCATAGCTGGGTCCGAGGATCGCCGCGCATCTCGGAGATTACCGCCGAGCCGCAAAACAGGCGCGCAGCCGTAATCGTTCTAGAGTCCCGGGAGACCGCGGGATGCGAAGCCATCCTTTCGGATCGTTCTTTCTTCCGGGAAGCTCGATTACAAAGGCGCGGGCGAGTTTCCACGTAATCCGCGCTCGACAAAGACACCTCGTCCGGCTAAACAGATGGAGAGGAACGAGAGGAGGGAGAAGATGAAAAAGTGGTGGCGGCGCAACGCTGGCCAGCGGTGGACGCGCGATCAAAGGAAGCGAGAGAGCGATGCTAGAAGAAGCCAAGTCGAGGAGAAGGAGAAGAAGAAGAAGTAGAAGCAGCGGTAGCAGCAGCGCTAGCAACTACAGCGAACAGAGCGAGAGAATTGGCGCGTGCATTTGTCACTCGATGCCTCATCGAGGATGCTGTGCTTCCTCTAACGCGCCGCTTCCGACGACAATCGTTCATTCCTTGAATCGGCCTCGAACAAAAGCTCCACTACCGCGATAAACCGTTCGCCCCCGCTCCTAAATGCAGATGGAGCCAGTTTCTTGCACAGGAGAGTCGTGGCCGCAGGGAGCAATCAATTAGGCGGAATCTTTATCCAATCGTTTATTGTCGCGGCGCGGCTCGGCGCCGGCTTGAAAGAGTCGCGGAACCGTTCTGTCGCCTACGATATTTTTCACGCATTATCTGCAACGGTCTCGAGCGTAACCGTAAGAAAATCATCGAACAAAGGGCGCACTGTTATTGGACAGAGCTGGACTCGCGCTCCTTCTATTAATTAACCTCGGGAAAGCAGAATCGCGGCGCCAGAATGAATCACTACTGCGATTCTAGCCGCGGCACGCTACGAGTTATATCGGGTTTGTCGGCTCGCGGACTGCGAAATAAAATTACCCTACCATCCAAGAAAGAACGCGGGAAACTAAGGAGTCGAAGAGGCCGAATTTGGGCCGTGCGCAGTGGGTAGCTCACCTCTGATTCACCTGTTACTTCCAGATTTACGAATTGTTAAAGTGGCACGCCGCAAACGGCTCTACCGATAGCACCGATTGCCAGGAGTTAAACGGAGGCGAGATCCTGGCCGTCGCCCGCCTCGATCTCCGCAATGTCGGATCCTCTGGTGTCGTCGAGCCGCTCGATCGCGTGAACCAGACGTTTCTTCAGCTTTCCCAGCTCCTTGCTGGTCGTCATCGGTGTAACTGTATTCCACGAAAATGGCTTCGTCTCCGAGAGACTGGGCTTCTTCGAAACGAATCTGAGGAGAGTGACGAGCGCTGCGTCGGCGATTTCTTCCCAGTTCTAGGACAGGCCCAGCCAACGCGATCGGATCAGATGATTTATAGCAAGTTTAGCGAAAGTCCAGGAACACTTGTCGCGGGTTCGCTTACCAGCTGATCGCACGGCCGCGGCTCGAAACCTATCGCTGCCTCAATCGCCGCGTATTTCTCCTCGCTCGTGTTCACTCGCAACAGCAAAAGCAACAGCCTCAAGCTGCACCAAAGTTCGTGGCCGGTTCGCCCTTGCTTCTGTAATAACCACGCCATACCTCTGATAGCTTACCAGCGAAGCCATCCCGCGTCATCCACTGACGTATTATACCTACCGTTCGCGCATTGGCGAAATCCTCGAGGCGAACAAAGGTCGCCCGGTACGTGGAATCGATGAGGAACGGCAAACCAGTGTCGGCCAGAGATCTGCCGTTTCTCTCCCTGACGGCGCGCAGCATCTTCCTCTCGATGTTTCTCAGTTGAATCGTGAGTAGCCCGATCTCGGTCTAGCCCCGAAAAGTGAAAACCAAAGGCAATCCCTTTCGCAAGATTGGACAAACAGAGGAGAGACGATCGATTGCTTTGGACGTGATTCGAAAGAAACGCACCGTTATCCTGTCGATTTCTCGTCGAGCGAGAAAGTGAGCCTCTATCCGAGAGTGCACCAACTGCAGGTGATTCTGGCCGATGGTCGCCGTCAGACTCCCCGTGGTCCTGCCCTTCAGTCTGTCCATCAGCTGTTGGACCACCAAGGTCGTCGATAGCCCGTCCGTGGACTGCACTCGATACCGATTGCTCGCATTGCCAGAAACGATCGTGACCGCGCGCCCGTTGCGCCCGTTGTGCGCGGGTCGCATTCCCAGCGCGTTCCAGTTTTGTCGCTGGAGCTGTTCTCCTGTGAATTCTGAAAGAATTCCCCGCAATTACGACGCGTCGGGTCCCACAACCAACCACCGCCTCAGTAGGTACGCATCTCTCCCTTCTTTTTCCTCTACTTTTTCCTTTTCGCCGCGATTAAGTCAACGAAAGTCGACGAGCATCTCGCCGCATCGATAAATTACACGGCTACGAATCGGTCGAATGCGCCCAGCTGCGCATCCAACGACCGAAAAAGGAACAAGACGCCACGCTGTGCCGCGCCGCGCGACGGCCGGCTTTTACGATACCTATTAACGTCGCATTAGGTGGTAGGTGGGCTCCACGCACGAGACGAAACCTCCCGATTCTTCCAATCGCGGTTCTCCGGCTGCTCCCCGTAATTTTCGACAAGGGCCGACCGGCGAAAGAAGGCAAAGGAATTGGGGGGAGGGCAGCTCGATAGATCGCCCAAATTTTCGACGGCTTTACCGGGAAATAGCTGGGTGAGGCCGACGAGGGGCTCGTTGCGCTTCAGGATAGTCGTAAAAGTGGTGGCGTTCTCGGGCGAGCAACCTATAAGCATCATCTTTAACGGCAGCTGGCCGGTTCGCTGGAGCACCCGTAGATTACCGGTGTCCGTCCGGTAGGTCACCACCACCTTCATCTCCGAGGATATCGCTGGCAGGTCGCCGTCCACGCGAACCCAAGTCTCTACCAGGTGTCGTTGGCCTGGAAAAATTTCATTCGTAACTCGTAACCCATCTGTTCCGCGACCGACTTCGTCGCTTACAGAGATTCGGCAGCGCGTGAAAGTCCGGTGCGACGACCAGAGGCTTGCACACGTCAACGGAAATCTGAACGTCCCGGAGAGTCGCGTACGAGGACAACTCAATGCCGACTCTGCACGCACAGTATCGCCGCTCCTCGGTGCGCTCGTCGGAGACGCCGTCCGCCGTCCTCGGGCTCGCCTCCAGGTCCGGCGAAACGTTTACCGAGACTATCAGCTCCGCGTCCATGGTCGCGTCGCTGGTTCGATCTTCTGTTGGGCAGTTCCATCGATCAAGCAGGTAGGTACCTACGTTGCGTCGAACCCGAAATCTCACCCGTGTCTTTGCCTCTGTTCAGCTGGGAGCGCAGCTCCGCGAGCTGTTGCTCCGCCGCCGCGTAATCGTACCCCCTCGGATGCAGGGGTGGCGCGACGAACATGCCCGGTTCCGAGCCCAGGTAACAAGCCTCCAGTCGGCCGTCTTCCGACAGCACCACGATCACGCCCTCCAACTGCTGAAAACGGTCCAACCTATCGCTTCGTAATTCCTGTCGCGTAATTCACGCGCAAATCGCTAACGTCTCTCGTTATCGAGCCAATTAACCGGGCAGTTGGTGGTCTATCTTCCGGAAAGGCATCGACAGTAACCTTGCTCGTCACTGCGCGCCACGATAACCGAGAGATAACGTTCCGATGATAATTACAGGCGACGTTTATTCTTCGCTCGCCCTCCTATTGCCCTTGCCTCGCGAACCTTTGCTTCTCGCTTCTCGCTAGCGAATGGAGCTCGACCGAGATTGCGTATGCATGTAGCTGCGGTACCTACTTGGTATTTTTGCGGCGGAGGATGCGGTGCAGCGCAGCGAGGAGATCCTTACCTGAAGCTGAGCCCTGCCGACGGTGACCGGAGCGAAAGGCAGCTGCGCCGACCACTTGAGCGTGGTGCCCTCGTAAATCATTAGAGTGCTCGTGTCGGCAATTACTACCACCATCAATTTCCCATCCGGCTCTGAAAGTATCGCGATCGATTAACGCGCTCGTACTCTGGCCCGTTCCAACTAATTAAACGCCTCGCTGTACTTGCTGCCATCGATCCTCTAGCAGCGGTTCCGGTACGTACCGATAACGTAAGCTCGAAAGCAGAGCGGCTTGTACTCGAGCCTCTTTGCGTATTTCACCGACGAGCAGTTGTCTTTCAGACAGTACAGGTGCTTCTCGCCCAGAGCCACGATCCCAACCTCGAAGCTGCTCAAGGTCACCGGCTGAATGTCGAGAATCGCTTCCCCGATATTGTAGCTCCAGTCTGGTTCGACGCTGGCGCGTCCTTTGCCGGCCACACCAGCCACATTAGCACGGTCATCGTCGTCATCGTCATCGTCATCCGCGCGTTTCGTCGTGGAAGGTTTCTCGCCCCTCGCCGATTCCGCCATGCTTTGATACCTACGAAGTATACAGCGCGCGTCGAGTCTCGGAGGAGAAGTTTCAATTTGAACGCATCGAGCGCGTGGACTGTGGAGGAAGCTTTCGTGCCTGTAACACTCGAGGAACCATGAAGAGCTGGCGGTGACGAACAAGTCGTTGCGCGATACGTAGACTATCGGCTGTGGCAGCAATCTATTCTTCAGAACCTGGCTGAACGCAAACACCTCTTGCTCGTAAAAGAGAAGCGTCCCGTCCAAGCACTGCACGCAGAGGAAATCCCTGCCCCGAACTCCGCCGAAAGGTCCCGTCGTCAAGGTTGCCGGGAACCGCGGCAGCGAATGCTCGTACGCGAGTTTCAAGTCGCAACGGTCACCTGTCGAAACCGCTGAGAATAATCACGCCAGGAATCTGCATCGTCCTGCCCGTGCTCGCATGCATGTATGTATGTATAGAGAATAGAGCTTAGAGAACAGAGAGCAGAGAATTTAGAACAGAGAACTGAGAACTGAGAACTGAGAACTGAGAACTGAGAACTGAGAACTGAGAACTGAGAACTGAGAACAGAGAACTGAGAACTGAGAACAGAGAACAGAGAACTGAGAACAGAGAACAGAGAACAGAGAACAGAGAACTGAGAATAGAGAACAGAGAACTGAGAATAGAGAACAGAGAACAGAGAACAGAGAATAGAGAACAGAGAACTGAGAATAGAGAACAGAGAACAGAGAACTGAGAATAGAGAACAGAGAACTGAGAACAGAGAACAGAGGACAGAGAACTGAGAATAGAGAATAGAGAACAGAGAACAGAGTATAAAGAGTGCGAGAGTTCCGAAAGAACGAGTGGGGCAAACCGTATTCCGTGGATTCATTCGCTAGAATCAGGTCGTAAACGAGCAGCTTCGAAGACGTTAATATGGCCAGCCGGAGATTCTGGGAGCCTCTGCAACCAACCAATCATTTCATTCCATTCCATTCCATTTAAATGAATTGCACTGAATTAAATCCGCGAGCGTTCGTGAAGTCCACCGATGTCGACACTCACGACACAAATTTCCCGGTTTTCATATCCACGATGCAATCTCCGATTCGGGTCTCGATCATCGAGTCGGTGGATTTATAGTTGGTCGGGCATTTCGTCTCTTCTACCCACTGCGACGAGGGACTGTACATTCTTAGGTAACCATCCTGACTTCCCACCACGAGCACGTCTTTCTTTTCCTCTCCAAACAACGCAGTTACCAGCAGGCTGTGCCCGTTGAAGGTCTCGTTCGATCCGCACGCTGTTCTCCACCACTCTTTTGTCTTGAACAACGACATTGCTCGCTGTTCTCCACCACTCTACGAGTGGAATGCGATATGCGCCTAGCTCGCGCCCGGCTCCCCTACCTTTCGTTGCTATGGCATCGTAACTCCAAAACATCGGGTTAGAAGGTAGAATGACCGTTATTAATTCAGCTTACCTACCCCTATGCGCGCGCGCGTGTCCCCACGAGAACGTTTTACGTGAAACCGCGAAAAGATCTAATTGAATTTACCGCCACGGGCATCGTAGTTGGCGTGGTAATCCGACAGGTGGCGCGAGCATTCGGATTCGCGTTGCGCGACAGTGACAGATGGGCGGTGCACTGTGCTGTGTACCGTCGTGCTGCCTGAAAATTTTGCTCCGTTGTTGTTGATCAGCGTTTCGTACAGATTCGTGGAGTAGTAGCTATCGTTGGTAGTCGTGGCATTGTCTCAGCGACCATGGAACCCCAGGATATTTATTACAGGAAGGCGGAATACGTTGAAACGGTAATGGAAACCGATCGATTGGCGAAAGTCTTGGACCTAACCTCTCGCGGTTTTGATATTTCAGGCTTCCGGGAATAAGGTTAGCAGGCAGACCGTTCTCTGCGGCTCTCAGAATATCGTTTTGCACGGACGTGTGATCGTGCAGTCGGATGCGATTATCAGGGGTGATTTGGCTAACGTTAGGACCGGACGTTACTGCATTATCAGCAAGAACGCCATCATAAGGCCGCCGTTTAAAAAGTTCAGCAGAGGGTCAGTAGTAGTGTTGCCTAGAACCTTGATTTGTGAATCACGAATGATCCGATCACGTTCGTTCCCAAACATGGTGACTTTTCACAGTGATCCGCAAGCAGCGGATCCAGAGGGGGGGGGCGATAGGGGTGATCCCCCCAAGAGTAATAAAATAGAAAAATATTACGACATTGTGTATTATTCTGCATAAATCAGGGTTCACTAACTGGTGGCTCGCGGGCCACCGGAGGCATCTCCGCCTTGCTGCTACGCTGAATGGTCCCCCTCCATACCTACCAGACTCTGACGATCGCAGGTGAAATGAGAAGGAAAGAAGGAGAAATCCACTGTGATCGTCAGAGTCTGGTAGGTACGGAGGGGTGTGGGCCGTTCAGAGGAGAAGCCCCCAGTGGCTCGTGAGCCACCAGTTAGTCAACCCTGGTATAAATAATTAATGTGAATTTAATTATTTATGCTAACAGTATAAGATAGAGATATTAAAATATAAGTTAGAAGCAAATTTTAAATGTTGTAAAAGCTGGGGTTAAAAAATGTACTTATGTACTTTTACATATTTCGCCCTCTCCAAGAAAGTCTCTCGAATCCGCCTCTGGTGATCCGTGATTTTCGTGATCCGATTAATGAAAAGCATAACTGCTCTGCACGCGCAGCATAACCCCAATTTCGAATTTCTCTTGAAACATTCTCAAGTCCTCACTGTACTTATAGAATCTCAATTGTATATTTTGAACCAATATGATCGTTCTTGATCTATTTAAATTAACAAATATTTCTTCACTTTAGTTAAAAAGTACAATGTATATGTGAATACTTTAGCCAATCAAATCAGCGCGTACATACATTGACTATTTTATAAAAAAAATAATTCAATCAAGATGAAGAATTAAGATCCCAGTAAACAATTGACTCGAGTTAAAAAAATCACGATCACTGTGATAAATCACTGTTAGTGATATTGCAATCCATCCCTAGCATCCCTAGTCAGTAGCCGTGGTTGGTGCGTTGCTCCTCGCTAATTCTAATCGTAGCACTCAACATTTCGTTTCTCTAGCGTGGCATTCTTCCCGTTGGCAATGGGCGATCACGTATTCGTGGGGGAACGAGCGGTGGTGAACGCGGCGATCGTTGGCTCTTACATATACATAGGAAAGGACGCAGTAATCGTACGTACGCAGGCACAGTTTATTTGAAATCTGTGGCGAAGGTGGCGATGGTCGTGTTTAATGGTTACAAGGGGTGCTTGTTGGACTATACAGGGAAGGAGGTGCGTCCTGAAGGACTGTTGCTACATCGAGGACGGGGCCGTGGTCCCTCCAGAGACGGTGGTTCCTCCGTTTACCCGTTTCGCTGGCAGCCCCGCCAAGTGTGTGGAAGATCTACCCGAGTGCACGCTCGACCTTATGCTGGAATTCACCAAAAACTATTATCAACACTTTCTACCGGCCCTTGGCTAACGTGTCTCCCCAATCTCCCCCTTTGCTTACATACCCGCTGTGTACAGGACTGTCTATTTATTATCAATCCATATCTTACAATCTCTGCGCGTCTAATGTATCGCCTCTATCGTATCTATTTCTTCTCGACTCCCGATGGAAAATTTTTCGGGTGAAACCACATTCCATACCACATCGTCGTGGTTGTCCTCATCTTCACCTGCCCTCGTCCCGTGCCTGTGGAACGATAGGAATGGTTCGTACCGATCGATCGACGCCAAACGAACGTGTATACGTACATGTACTTGTGCCTTCGGTGCCAAAGATGCTCAAACACCAACACGGCCAGACTGAGCAGCGTCCCGTAGCCCATCGAGACCAAAGCGAAGTAGCACTCGGTGAACCCTATGCTGATAAAACCCGTCTGCCCTTGGCATTGCGGCTTGTTCGTGTACAGCCGATACTCCTCCCGATACTTTAGACCGGTCTCTTGCATCAGAAGGGCGCTGAAAAAGATTGGATAGGCGACAGTGCAGAGTGCCAAATAGACTAAACAGACTCCACTTGCGCCTAGCGATCTTACGCGTTCCTCACGATCTCCCTGTACGGTGATTGAATTTCCATCACCATAAGCGGGTACAATAGGTTGAGGAAATTGATCTCCGTGATGCCACATTTCTCTTCTTCTCGAAACGTCTCTTGCATTATCTTGTAAGCCGTGCCCCGCTCACCGTGGAACGCAAACAGTTCGCTCCTTATGCGACCAACCCCTTCTTGCATGGTCATCCAACTGCCCTTCTGACCCTTCGGCTCGATCCTCTGATCCACGATGGCCCTCCTCACCGGGTCTTGGAACGACTGCGTCGAGAGAGTCCTTCTATCTATCTATCTATCCATCTATCGTAGCCCGGTACAATACTGTACGTAGCATAAATAATACCTTGAAATAATATCGGTTATAAACTACGTCCTGAGCGCCCAGCTTGAGCGGGCTGTGGAACAGATCGGTCACGGTCTTGATAGAGTCGGTGGTAGACTGTAGCAGAGCAACAATGTTGGCCGTATAAGATGCGTACAGGCTGAGAGCTGCGATCAGGAGCATCATGGTGACGATACGAGGCGGAACCCTGTGCGGCTCGTAATAGTATCCTGTCGGAGCACGGGGATTAGCTCTGTGTACCTACATAATCGGAATCGCTCTCGTCCCGTGCGTCAGCCATTCCCGAGTCTTTTCCACTTCTCTAATCCTTTTATTCTCATTTAGCGATAGCGCTCAGCTTACCCACCTTGTTGTGCAACAGCTCCCAGCACGACCATCAGATTGTCGCTGATCGTTTGCTCCGCTGGATTTAGCGCCTCCCAGTACTCGGACCTAGCCTGGCGATACTCCCATTTGGAGGAGATGTAGAGCAGGACGAGCACCAGCAGCAGAAACACGCCGATCGCTATCCAGACGGATCGTTGGAACGGCAGCGTGAATATGTTTCTCACGGTCGACAACAACGGTTGACGGAAAATGAACGTCGAGCTGTTGTACGTTAGTTAATTTGCCTGTAATTACCGTGACGCGCTACAACGCGCTTTGAGAATCTAGGAGCCGTGTGTGTATTACCGCGTCTGCGTGTACAGTTGCAGATAATCGACTACACCGATGCGCTCCTTAACGAAGAACGTTCCCGTGCCACCTATATCGATCTCCCGGCGTTGCAACATTCCGATCATGCCGCTCCACGAGCCGTTTTCGTCGCGATACCCCCACGTGTTTGCGATGCGAAAACTCACGCTGAACAATGAAAGATAACAGATGCTAGTCTTACGTCTAAACTGCTGTAACGGTTGGTCGGCGAGTTTTCTAGAAGAGGAAACTGAGGAGACTCACGTTGCGTTCATACGATCCACGATATTCAATATCCATGGATAATTGGCCTTGGTTATTGGGTCTATGTGCTTATTTTCGTAATCGGTTAGATGGTTGATCGTATCGGGATCAGTCATCTACGAACGCAAATGCATCGCTGATTTATCGCTGAAACGTACGTTCGTGAATTTTCCATTCCGTAATTGGACACATAGGTAGATATCCCGCGTGGGGAATACGATTCGTTCTATCGCGATCGAATCATTAGAAAAGTTTTATGCCGTTTCAGATCAGTAGGTATATATTATTATCTTATCGGCTCCTTCTTCTTGCGCGTCAGCTTCTACCAATTAATCGCCTATGCTCGATCGATCTGTGTGCCGGCTTGTTCGCTGATTGATCGCTTGATCGATCGAATCCAATTGAATTGGTTAATGAGTTTTACTGTCGCTTAGAATTCGGTTAGGCACTGTGTAATATTTCGTAAATACCTATGCGCGCATGTACCTACCACCAGGCAGGATCTTAACGGTGTCTGCTGGAGATTCCTTCTGCGTCGCGACGCCGGCTCAAGATTCTTGGCTCGAACGCCGCGATCGGCCGTCCAGTTTCCCCGATCCTCCAATATTACTTGCCGATAAGGACTCGGCCTATAGATAGACCTGATTTCCATAAAGTCGTCGCGAAGCCGCCTAGCCAGGAGCACATCGCTGTCGGGAAGAACCGCCATACTCTGGAACGTTTCGGTTATTTGGTTGATCGGCTGGTCGCGAATCCTTGGATCTTGAAGCAGGAGCCACCTGATCGGAGCGACGAACATCCCGCTCGCGTTTGCCTGCGAGCAAACCCCGAATCAGTTCCCCTTCGCTCGAGAGCTACCCGCACCCCGAACGCTGCCAAAACGCACCGCTCGCAATAGCCTGATCGCGTACTCGCAATCCAAGTCCAGCACGTACAACACTCTGTGATCGACAGTGTGGCGAACCCTTTCATCGAATCCATCGAAATCTTGATGAATCTCGTGAGCGAGGAGACTCCTCGACATAGCCCTGGACAGGCTGACCGCCTCCTCTGCAAGACGAGCATTCAGGACATCGTGGACAGCGCGAGATTACCGCTAATTGTGCTAGCTAAGCAGTCTCTCGTGATTCAGAGAGATTAATAGTTATTGCGCGCGTGGTTACGCGTAATTTTTCTTACCTTGCTGCGCGTGGCAGAGATGCGCCGATACTCTTATTGGTGGGAATAGAAGGGTAGTCGCGTCGTGGACGAACCGCACGAACGCATCGTCGCTCGCCACTGTTCTCCGAGCATCGAGAATGCTGTAGCACGCGAGCATCCGCATAGCGAAGAACATGCTGGATAAACAGCGATAGATGCTATAGGTGGTAGTCTTGCGTTTCTCCTACGACCAAACCTCGAATGGGGCACGCCTTCCCGTATCGTAGGTAAGCTCTCTGAAATATTCAGCGGCTAATGCTTGGTAATGCTCGCAGCTCGATGGTGCAATTACGAAATACCTACTGTTTTCCGCTTCGGCCCTCTGATTACCCTTCAATTTCCCTTGAAACTGTTGGAAACCGGACGCGCAACAAACACCGATTGTACTCGAACAGTAAGAGGTAGGTAGGTACGTACACTCAACCCTCTGCCACTGGACTGAACGTCTTTACAGAATTACCTACTCGAGGAACGAAATAGGAGTCGCCCAATGCAGCTTTCAAGTACAGAGAAAGTAGAGATCCCTATTTCACGTGTATTTAAATACACGTGTACACGTGTATTAAACGTATCTGTCCCTGAATCCGTGTATCTTTCAGTACACGGGTACCCGTGCACTATTTCACGTGTATTTAAATACACGTGAATTTAGATACTCGTGTATTTATAAATACACGTATATTAACGTATCCGTATTTTGATTCGTCTGATTTTTAATATCTACAGATATCCCAGAACTCTGGGGGATTGCGAAATTCATAAAAGAATTAATGTATTTAAATATATTTACTAGAATAATATGCGGAAAGTATGGTTTTACAAATTTTCAGATCGTAACTAATAACACAATTATAAAATTAACAAGATTTATTTAATCGACTACCTATTTTGATACAAAAAATTAAGGCATGACTGGTAATAAGCGAGCTTCTTTTTAGACGCAACGATAATCCTTAAAATTGAAAGACATCACTCGGTTTTATTACGCTTATTGCTTAAGTGACCGCCATTGCCCATTCTCCCGTAGTTAATGCCCAATTCTGATGAAAATACACAAATACGTTGATCCACGTGTATTTAAATACACGTGAAATAGTGCACGGGTACCCGTGTACTAAAAGCTACACGGATCGAGGTACGGATATATGTAATACACGTGTCTTTTTACTACACGTACCATACCGTGGTCTCTAAGAGAAAGGCACCTAAGATTAGAACATAAAATACCAATTTGTGGAAAAGTGTAGACTGCAGAGTGTAGGGGCTAACGACAGTTACCTATTGCACTCCTGTTGATTTAATTCTAACAGAAGACTAAGTACTTAGGCACCCAAAAAAAAAACTAAGCAAGTAGCTTATCGCGTTGCCGCGTCTGACGATCGCTAGGTCGATAAATTGCAGAGCGATCTATATCCGATCACGGTCATCCTGATAGGTGGGAAAAGGTTTTTGGCGATGTACATATACTTGGGTAGGCAAGGCGGATGGTTGCGGGGCCAACACCTGACGACGGCGACGGCGATGCGCGACGCAGTGAGAGGTTCTCGCTCTAGAGGGGAAATCCGACCTTGCGAGCGGCTCGCATCGGAGTATCGCGTGACGACTAAGTGATTGACACGTGCGTCGAGCCCTCCGACGGCAACGTCTCCTTATCAGCGGTCGCTCGTTCGTCAGAGGCTGTGTTGGCCCGCGATTCCTGCCAACAGCCACCGTCGAAAGAAAGTCGCGAGTGTGCTCCAGCGATGTGCTACGCGTGCTCGGGATTAGCGGATTTGCACCGAAGTTTGCACGGCGCGTCCCAGCTTGCGTCAACGAATCAACACCGCGATCTCGCTCGATCCCTCTCGATCCTTCTCTTCCACTCTCTTCTGCTCTGTTTTCTTCTGTCCCAGTCCCACGCGCCGCGGAGCTGCCGTGTTTTCGAGGCGCGACGAATAACCTCCGGTGGGACGGTCCCCGCTCGAAGGCTTCTGTATTCGAAAGTTTCCTCGAACCTCGATACATTTGATTCCGAGCACGGTTCTCTTCCAGGACTTGCCCGGGGCAAGCACGTTATCAGGAAACAGTCGCCTTCGAGATCTTACTTGTCCCCCACCGCCACGCGATACATAGCTATTACAAATTGCTTTCGTCGTTTTACGGGTCAACTAATCCTCTTCTTTTTTTCTCTCCTACCCGCGTGACGGTTTCGCTCGTGGTTCGCTGTTTGCTCGAAAGCTAATGCACAGCAATGCACCGGTTTTCGGCGCGCAATATTCCCGACTGAACTCTGGGCCCTGGGTCGACCCAGCTGCCCGCCCGCCCGCCCGCACGCCCACCTACGAGGTCGAGACCGAGCTCCAGCCTTCGAGGGGGCACGTCGCGCCGCGAGAATCGTTCATTCCCATCAGCGGCTGTCTTGTTAAGCGAGATCGTCCGTGCCCCGAATACCGATGCGGCACTCGCTTGCGTAGTGGTCTTTCTAGCAAGGGTGGACACCAGCCATCGCGGTTCCGTCACGGCGCACCGATTTGCACCAGAGCGCGGAAGCTCGCTCACCTTGACCATGTGTACCAGTGCAGCTAATCGATATTATTTACACAGCTGCGTTCCTCGCGACAGCGTGCACAGTCTCGCGGTCTCATTGTTCCTCGGTAGGCTCGATGCACCGGCTGGAGCTCGGCCATGGTTATTCAGATTTCAGATTCGGGCGGACTTTGGCTCGCTTGGAAAATTCAGTGGAAAATTGAGACGCGGTCTCGCATATCGTACGCTTGTGTCGGTACGCGGCAAATTTCTTCGACATCCATGGAAAAGCGACGTTAAGCTGCTTAATGCGATTGAAAGATCGGCGGATTAGGCGGAGGCCTAACGCGGCCGGAGCGAGGCTTGCCGGGGGGGATTTTTTATTTACCGAGGAAGAGAAAAGGGAGAAACCGCGACAACGACGACGGAATCGTTTGATCTCGCGCAACGCGGATCGGGCGATCCGATTCAGGTAGAACGGCTCGGCGTATCGTCGAGCGGGACAGGAGGGGAGCAGCCGCGGTGGGGCTAGAACCGCGTGTTCTAATTGGTCAACGTCCACTAGGTGTTTGCTTGTAAGTGTCGCGAGTTCGGCTGCGCTTCCAGCAGTGCCACCGAGACCAGCGCGCGGCATTTTTCAACCGCTATCTCTGCTCCGCCGTTCGAAATCCACCGCTCTCTCGCGGTTTCCTCGAGTTTACGCAAACGGGAGTCTTGATCGACGCGGTCCATCATGCCCGAGAACAACGGCACCACGCTGCAGCACCGCAAGTCCGAGATCAAGAGGCCCGAGATATTCGAGGCAGAAGTGCCGTTACCCACCGGTGAGTTCCTCTCCTCTTTCTCGCTAGCTCTTTCAACAGTTCGCTACCGACCAGGCCCCATGGCCCTCTAATAAAATCACACTCGGGTTTGCATAAGGATACCCGCTCGTCCGATTATCTCGGGTTCAATCTCGCGCAAGCTGCAGAAACGTCTCGAGAAACCCCTTCGTTTTAGCAACGGCGTTCTAACGCGCGTTCTTTCGTCGGTCTCGAAAGCGAAAACACCGCACCGGCGATAACGCGCTGCGATTACTTACGTAGCTACTTGGCCATTCTGCGATTTCGAGGAAACCAGTGACAAAATCTTGCACTTGTTTAGAGGCAAAAGATGAATGCGGCGCGTGGGAAGATCTCGGGATTCTTCACTGTTTCTCGAATCGATAGTTTTGTAACTCGTAACTGCCGAAGTTGAGAAAAAGGTAGCGCTTCGAGGCTTGTGGCGTGGTGTCCAGATGCAACGTTCGATGCTGCGGTAACAAGGACGGAAGTTACGCGACGGCGCACAGTGGTTCAAACATACTACATGGTAGCTGGACAAAATTATTTTGTCGCGGTATTGGGTTTATTTGGGGTTGAAATTGTTAGAAACAAACCTGATTCGTAGCACAGTTTATTATTTCGCTAAAAATATAAAAAAAATGTGACTAATTTAATAAAGGAAAAAGAACAAAACGACAGTATTGTACTTTAACTATAATTATCAGTTAAACATTGTGTTTATACCTGTGATTTCTGAATTTTCTGTGGAATTTAAAAAAAAATTCAGCCACAGTTGACTAACCTAACATAAAATGACTATTAAAACAGTGTTTTACTGTATTTTCCACGTCGTTCCACGCGACAAGGGTTGATTTTTTTTTTTAATCGCGCGATCGATCTGCAAAAATTTTCAAAACTATGTTTCGCGAATTGTTTTCGAGCGCGACGCTCGGCAGGAGAGACAGCACAGTTGTTATATTTCAGACTCTATAATGTAATGTAACGCAATTAACAAGAAACTAATAGTCATAAGGCACGCTTATAGTTATAGATAATCTATAATACGTATAGAATCCGAAATACAACAACTGTGCTATCTCTCCTGCCGAGCGTCGCGCTCGAAAACAATTCGCGAAACACAGTTTTAAAAATTTTTGCAGACCGATCATGCGATTAAGAAAAACTAGAGAGTCTCTACTTTCCGTACATTCAACCCTTGTTGCGTGGGACGACATGGAACATATAGTAAAACACTGTTTTAACAGCCATTTTATGTTAGCTGAGTCAACTGCGGCTGGAAATTTTTAAAAAATTTCACAGAAAGCTCAGAAATTACAGGAATAATCGTAATGTTATAACTGATAATTATAAGTAAAGTACAATACTATCGTTTTCTTCTTTTTCCATTATCGAATTAGTCATGTTTTTTATTTTATTGATATTTTCAGTGAAATAGTAAACCGTGCTACGAATCAGGTTTGTTTCTACCAATTTCAACCCCGTGTAAACCCAATACCGCGAAAAAATAATTCTGTGCGGCGACGGTAAGATGGGTTGGGACCTGGGTGCACAGAGACGCGTGCCCCTGCGATGCGATTCGATGCTCTTCTCCCAACTGGCATCCATTTCCGCGCTCCGTATATTACCAACTAATCAGTGCCTTTTTTTTTTTGACGTGGAGAAATCCCTAACGGATACCCCGCCCCCCGGGGGAACTAATCAGTGCCTAACCCAGACCTACACCCTGTATATCAGGGGCTTATCGATTCATTCGCCGAGAATTCTTCTCGGGATCGTCCCTCGTTCCTCCATTCTTTCCGTTTCCAATTATTCGCGATTCACGGACTTCGGACTTAAAAGTACCGTGAGCGGGAACGCAGATACATGTGCTTATACCGCGAACGTACGTGACCCAGCAACGTGTCGCGAGATTGGATCCGGATCCGTTGTCCGTAACGGTTTCGGTTTCGTTCCGCGTTTCCTCGGCAACAAGTCGTCACATCCTTATCTTATCCAACGTTTCGTCTCATCCCGCTTACATAAGTGACCAAAAGTTGGACACCCGATAGTGCGCGTCGGTTCACTAACCGCGATCGCACGCGTGCCGAGTGCAGACCCCAACGTTTCTCGATTACGCGATCTCCGCCAGCAGGTAGGCAAGAATCGGACCAGGCCGCGTCTCGTTGCCTTCGACAACGCGGCTAGGATTCAAACCGGAATAATACGGAATAACGCGTTCGATTAGCCGCGGTCGGAAAAAGTGCACTGCGAGCGTAGGTGCCCCATAAATATTCAAGCAACTAGTTTCTCTTTCGCAGTCCGGCCTTGTTATCAACGCGCAGAGGCACCTCGACATAGAGCGAGCTGCTTTATCGCGCCAAAGGATAAAAAGAGTTTTCGCAGCTCGTCGATCGTCGATCATTGATTCGCGTTGGGTGTCGCTAATGTGGCTCTCGCGATTGCTATCGTCGATCGATCGATCATGAAACTGCTGCCTCCAGACTTCTAGACCTCGAGAGTCTACAGTGCGCGACGCACTCCGCGTTGAAACTTTGAAAGAGGCCCAAGGATATGGGAATCGGGGGTCGTGGGATCGTTCGAATCTATGGCGGATCCGATCTCGCCTCGCTAATGCCGTTCGCTGCTAATGTACAGAATATAGAACTACGCGCGTTAGCTTCCGTTGAATAATGCATGTCGCGGCTCGCCGATCGCGAGGCGTGCGCCACTTGTTACCAGTAATCGTAGCGTTCGGGCTGCCGGCCCGCCCCGGTCGAACGCCAACCGAACACTCGCAGCTAATAGGTAGCGAGCAGGCAACCAGGCGGAAATAATTTATCTGTAGCGCGCAAATCGCCGCGGAATTTCAATAGGGTTGCAACGTAATCATCGTACGGCAACTCGATGTCCCCGACGATTCAGAGCAAAGGATAAGGAGTCGTGCGAACGAGCGTTATGCTCGATCCTTCTTCCAACCACTAAGTTTCCCCCGAAATCAACCGTAACTTCTAATAGCGCGCGAAAAATGCCAGAAGAAGAATACCAGCCGTACAGCCCGACGCAACGGTCACGCGGAGAACACGAAAGTAGAAAGTTCCCTCGGGCCTGACCGTTCGACGCCAGTTCGTTCCGTAACACTCCTGACTCCAACCATGTGAACCACCGATCACGATTAATCGCCGCCCACGTGCGGTCAGCGCGGACTTGTTGCGATCGTTCCGATCGATTAACACCGCGTCCGATTCTCTCTTTGCATTGTCAACGTCGCCAGCGACCGTCACCATTAAGTGCCTGCATTGACGATGCTTGCTATTCTGGAACATCAGCGTTTCGTTGGTAGACCCTGAAACCACGCCGCGCCGCGCCGCACAGTGGGGCTGGAAAGGAAAAAAGTCTTAAAATGGAAGTTGTAGTTTGTGTATCCATCATCACTGTATCAAAAAAAGCCAATCGACCAACGTTTCTAACTTATATGATAGACTTTTCGTATTTTAACGGGAAACGCTATATTACTCTATATATATATTCGCTATATATATATATATATATACGTACCAGATTTTCGATTTTTTCTGAATTCCACTAGATATTTTTATTTTTGTACCTCGTGTATTTCCAATGTGTATATTGTATACGTATAGTCTCAACTTCCCTAGTAGCGCAAAATATTTAATACACGTACATCCAATACTAAAAGGGGTTCAATCTTTTTTTCATATTTAAATATGCATATAATATTTATTCTAGATTAGGAAGCAAATATTTTTTTCGAATATACTGAAAATATTCATTTTATATTATGAAAGAAGGTATTTTTTCAAGTATAAAGTAAATATTTATTTAATGATAGAAATACCTATTCCTAATTCCCACTCTCTTCCAAATTATGTCTTCTTGCGTTCCTGTGTTTCTAGGGTATAGCCCTACTGGATGAATCTGGCTGACGGTCCTAAGAGGAAACGCACCTCTTCTCTTTTCCTCCTCGATCCTTCAAAGCTAATCCACTCGCCCTGCACAGTTACTCTCCGTTGCGGCGTAACCGCCCCGCCTTAGGGTTTACGGTTACGTTGGAGCCGACGGGGCAAGAAAACTCCCTTCTCGTACAGAATTCACGGCAATTCTAGACGCGACAGTAGAAACAAAATATATTTTTCACGAATGTTCGGGAAATATTCAGTTTATATTATAATTTTTTTTTCAAATATAAAGCAAACATTTATTTCAGATTTTCTGAATATTTACTTTTCATTTCCTAAATATTTAGTTCACATTTCCTGAATATTTATTTCGCATTTTCTGAATATTTACTTTACATTTTTTTAATACATATCTTGCATTTCCTGAATATTTATTTTGGAACTCTGAATATTTTTTTCACATTTCCAGAATATTTGCTTTATATTGTCTGAATATTTCTTTTATATTCCACGAATATTTAGTATCATATTTTCAAAACATTTATTTTACATTTTCAGTATGTGTATATAATATTTGGAGTCAACATTTTTGTCAAATTAAAAAGTTTGGCCAAAGAAATATTTTTTTAATATTTGGAAAAAATATTTAACCAATATTTTGCGCTACTAGGGGTATTTGTGACATAAATACTTTTCGAAAACTCTCTTCACCGTAATCCCACTCTCCAACTTGAAATGAAGCTCCCCAATATTTCAAGTTTTCATTAACACTTTTAGATTTATGAAAGAAGCTCCGCCTTCCTCCGGGCTCTAGGTAGTACTAATTGAAAGCAGATACCATCTACTAATAGCCCCCGAAAAATTGGCTGCGTTTATTTGCGACTTTGGCTGTTACTGATACATAATCACAGGAGCGCGCTGTACGTGCGATTTCGCAGAAACTCATCGCATCAGCATTTCTCGCTATTTTTGCATAGTCTCTATTTTATATTACTTTTTGATAGCTTTAGCTTGTATGGACAGTAATATTAACAACATTAGAAAACAATAAAAATAACAATAAAAATTATAAATAAAGTATCGTTACTAGAATCGATACGGAGAAAACATATTTCATAATTATTTACTAATACTTATATAACGTTCCTTTTTTCATTATAAATTACCATTTTAAGATTTTAAGACTTATAACCAGGGGTAGGAACCCTAACCCGTGCCCGGCTCGGTGCTCACAAGGGAAGATCCCGAAGTCGAAAATTCAAAAAATTCTGAAACTTTGTGTCTTTGTGAATTTCCTCCTAATTACAACGCATTTTTTTTGCTGCCCAAAATCGCACTAGGGGGGTGAAATTAACCTCTGAAAATTCGGCTACTTTTCGATTTTATTTTCTAACTCGCAATCCGTAAGAGATAGAAATGAAATTTCAAGACAAAAGTTACTTTTCTTAATTACATCTACCAAACGGTAAAAGTTTTATCAATTGTTCAAACAATTAGAAAAAAGTTATAAACAAAAATATTAGTTTTCTAAAATTCGTTATTTCCTGTGAAAACTAAACTGGAATGTCTACGGGGTTTATTACTATTTTATTTGTTAAAAATTTTATTAACGCTCCTGTCCATATAACCGTTGGCTATTAACAAATAATATGAAAAAAGTACTAAAAAATATTGAGAAACACCGAATTTATGAGATTTTTTTCCGCGAATCCTACGTTATGTACGTGCCCCACTGCGCGCCGTGCCGCGCCGCGTCGCGCCGTTGCCTGGTCGTTCGTAATTTCGTATCTACGTCGCAGCTTGCATATGCACCTATAACTTGCCAATGAAACGAAACGAATCGATTCGATGCCGAAGTTTCGAAAACAGGATAGCATCACTGGTTACTCTCGCTTTTGAGTACGCGCGTCCTCGCGTAACGAATGTCGCCGATGACGTCGAGTTCTTGGAAATAGTGGAAATCGCGTGCGCCTTGACACGAATCGGTCCACGCGAAAGTTCACGAGACGGCGACTAAACGTTGATTCGTCTAGCGGTTTATCCTCGCCATCTGCCCGAATTACTTCAAGTACCGAGCACGCCGAGTTCCGACGATGCTTCCGCCGTCGCTGCGACGACTGTGGTTACGCCTACGCGTTTCGTTTCGTTTCGTTTATTTTCCACTTTGTCAAGTGAATAATGCGCGCAGGGGCTTGGACGAATCCTGTTGATACTAGGCACATTGGGCCGAGCATTCAGGTCGCACCGAGAGAGAACGTTACCGAGTCGGAATTCGGAACACGTAAAAACCAGCAATTCCGGCAATTCGTCAGTCGAAACGTAGACGCAGTGCCGACCTATATATGCAGTCTCGCGCGAAGAGAACGCGATCTCGGTGCCGATAAGTAGAGCGGACGCGTCGATAAGTCAGGTATCCGCTTTGCCGACGGAAGCTAACGACCGACGATTACCCACCATCGAGCTGCTAGAGCTCGTCTTGCCTCGTCGTCGGTATAGCGCGGGCGGTGTTCGACGTTACCGACGATCTCGGGCGCGAAAATCACCGTATCGTTCAAAAGAATTACGCAACGCGAACATGCCGTTCGGCACGCGTTGAAGCGATTCTCAAAACGCAGAGAGGATATTTCGTCACGCTTTCCGGTAAACTCGTGGCCTGCCGCTTGCGCAACCTTATCGCGAAACGGAGGAACGTGTCATCATTCTTGTCTTCCTGGAAACTTTAAAGGAATTCAATCTCGACGATCTTGTCGCGGCTGAGGGACATTTTTGTCCAGCGTCTGTAAAGAATTTTCTTCCCCTAGCGATCGACAGGACTGAACTGACCGACGATCAGCGGAACGGGAGAGATCGACACACATAGGTATGCACCGGATGCATCGGACGATTATTGGCACGCAAAATCCTCCGTTCTGTTAATAGCGCGCCGCGGCTCTTTATTTTCGTCGGTGATTTGGCGGCGCGGTACATAGGAAAGGGCGGATACACGTTCGGCGCCCGCGCGTCAACGTTTCGCATTTTCCTGGCGCACGGCAACAGAAAGGAGCATCGCCTCGATCGATGACACGGCATTTTTTCTCCACCGACGGCGACGGTAGAGCGCGAAGCGTAACGCGGCACCGCAACCAATTCCGCTTCATCACGCCTCGGTGTCCTTGTAGTTTAATTGCAAAACGAGACTCTCGTTAAACAAACGCGACGACGTATCTCGGCGATGACTCATCGTTTGCGACTTACCTATCGGACGGACCGAATCTCGCGGAGCGATAGCGGCCCAGGAAAGATTGCGCATCAAACGAAAAGATCGGCGCCGCGAGCTATGTGTGACGCCAACGTGATTACATAATTCGAAGTCGTTGAGCGACGATGACTTTGCACCGGAAAGATAAAGAATCCCAAGGATTTCGGGAGGATCTGATCGGATCGGATCGGATCGAATCGGATCGGATCAGAGCGCATCGTTTCGCTTCCGTCTGATCGCACCGATAAACGCGACTCCGGGTACGTAGGTGGGCATTGACGCACCGTCGCGTCCGTCTCATTAATTCCGCGGTGAATTTCTCGTTGCGTAAGTTTTGGTAGATATTTTTGAACGGTGCATCTCTCGGCCAACTACGGCAGGCAAGTCGTATCTCTGTATTCTCTGTTGAGCGGGACGGTTCGCCGCCGGAAGAAGAAGAAGGGAAGAGGGAGGCGAAGGGACTCCGAGGAAAAGGGAGACCTCGCCAATTTTCCTCGCTTCTTCTCGATCGCGGATAATTCCTCGGAGATATGCTGTATGGATGGATTCGAATTTGGAGCGCGATGCGGAGCGAGCGTTCGCGCCCGACTCTCTGATTGGCGGCATCGGCTCCGTAGCGATAGATGCCGACAGATGGCGCTACCGCTTCCAATGGGAGGGCGAGATTGGGAAGCAGCGGCCGGCGATTGGTCGCTGGCCCTCGGTCCGTTTCGTCGGAGCATTCCCGTCGCGTCCCCCGGCATCCCCTGCTGCCCCGTGGCTTCCTCGGAAACGCCGGCCGAACTTGCACGAGGGAGAAAGAGAGAAAGAGAAAAAGAGGCAGGTGCGTACTCGCTCTCGACCACGGGATCGCTGTTAATCATCGTTATCGGTGCGCACGAAACCGTCAACCGATTCACTGCACGACCAGGCCGATTATTGGCGCCCAGTGAGCGGTAACTTGGCGTCCGAACGTGACTTTCGAGAGTGTCGTACCGTCGTCGTTGTCGTCGTCGTCGTCGTCACCACGAGCGTAATAGTAGTCGTCGTACTTGTCGCGTGTCGCGTCGCCGTTCCTTCGAGCTCGAACACGCGCGTTCGAGCAACGTTCAGGAGAGAACTACATCAACGGTCGAGACATTTCGTCGTTGGTTCGTGCGACATTTCACGCCCCATAGCAATCCCGAACGTGTCTCGCTTCTCTTCCCGCTCCCTCTCCTGTTGTCGCCGCTTTTGCCTTCGCCTTCGCTCGTCGCCTTCACCGTCGGTGCTCCAGGGAGTAAAGTTTGCACCGAGAAGAGTGCGTGGTTGCGGTCGCGGTCGCGCTCGCGCCCGCGCGCGTGTCTACTGTTCCGCGTTGGTCGCGTGTTGAACGCGCGATGAGCAGCAACGGCAGAGCGAACGGCGAGAGCAGAGGACGAAATGGCCACGTGCTGGTGTGGGAGCAATCCGGCCTGGAGGAAGAGGACAGACCTGCGCATAAACGGAGAAGTATGCCAGCCGAGAACCTTTCTTCTCGCCCTTCTCAAATATCATATTATTTTGCCTCTAGCTACATAGTCGCTAATCTCTGCACCGCTGTCCAAACTACATAGTCGGCCGATTCGTTCGCCCGGTCAGCGGCGGCAGCTCGCATATAAAAAGTAAAAAGTAAAACGCATCGGACATCGGAGCACGTGCTCCCTTGCCGCCGTCACCCCTCGCTCGTGATTCGCCCTTTTCCTCTCTTCCATCTCGCCATTCCGTTCATCCGTAAGCCCCCTCGATGATCCTTCCTTCGCGAACGCGTGCAAACTAATCGCAAGTAAGTCGTTATCGGGAAAACGATCGTTGGCCGTAAAGCACCAGCGCCGTACAATTTACTTGCATATACGTAAAAATAACCGCGCGTGGGTGTTTTCGGTCTCTCCCGTGGCGGCGCAACGCGATCCTGTAGGTTTAGCCTGTTCCGTTAGTTTTTCGCTGCGTTCCGTTGCTAAACTTCGCTTCGCTTTTCGGGCTCAGCAGCTCCCTATCGTCCAGCGCCCATTCTTCGCACGGTGACGGTTGACGAGAACCGGAACGCCAAACACCTGGATCGTTGCATTGTCATCCGTGGAAAAGCTCGCGCGGTAGTAGCTAGAAAGCAACGACGACGAAGGGCGTTGATTTCGAATAATTTCTCGAATGCAATTCCTTTTTGCCAATCCTGCAGCGAAACGTCGAACGCGTTCGGGGCATCGCCGTAAAAATAGCCGAATCGCTAATGCGCGCGTGATGAATGCGCGTATCCACTTCGATATATGTGCATAGCTACATACTACACGAGCAGATGCGCGAGCATTCGGGACGATTGGAGCACGCAGCAAACCGTGAACGTTCGCGTCGAGATGGTTTGACGTGAGCGGGCGAGCGACGTTCCTCCTCTCCCGTGCATCCCGCCTCTATACTCTCTCGCCAGCGGTGGTTCACGGCTCGCACATTCGTAGAGAGAAGCACACAGGCGTTTTTTCTGCTGCGCGTAACGCTCGTGCTGCGAGGAGCACGGCGCGGCGCGGCGCGGCGTCGTAGCACGACACGGTTAAGCTATTTCCACCGGGCGACCACGTGCTCGACGGCTGTTCCTTTGCTGTTTCGCGGCTGTTTCTCCGGGAACAAGTTTCGACGCTGTGCTAACCGTCGCTTCGAGGCAATCTCGAACTTGAGGCAAATGAGCTTTCTCAATATGTACATATGTAGGTAATCTCGAAGTCACACGCATCTGAAAATTCGTTGTCCATACCAGAGACGCGATATTGCCCGTAAGTTTGGCCATGCAAACGTTGGAACCGACGGGAGGCGCGGCGGACGAGTTAAACGAGTTCAATTGAGCACCGTGGCTTCTTAACCCGCGATCACGGATTTTCTTCTAGCCAATCGCGTTCGGCCAACCAAACGAGCGCCGCGCTGGTATATACTTGGCGAATCAAGTGGAAGAAAACGTCCAAAGTTCAACTGCGCGGCTTACCGAAAAGCCCGACTCGAGGCTGCCGCGAGCAAGGAATTTCACGGCCGCGCGAAACAGTGACCCAAGAAATAGCCTCTTTTTCATCCCACGATTCTGGAACTGAATTTTCTGCGAAACGATACCTTACGATGAGAAATTATTCAAGTTCAGGTGACAATTAGATTCCGAGATATGGGAGGTTAAGGAAGTAAAAAGTTCGTTAACGCGTCAGCCCATTCGCTTCGATGTACGGATTTTTATGTCAGTCCGATAATTTAAACAATTATTCGCAGGGATTTCGCTGACTGCTAACAACGAATTTCAACTTAGATTTTCAGAATTCATAATAGCCGACTCAACACGGTTGACGATATATTAAAAAAGCACTCGCCACACGGAAATTTATATTTCCTAATTTTGATTTTCTTTGTGAATTTTTCTCCCCCATATCTGAGAAACTAATTGTCACCTCAACTTGAAAATTTCGCGTGACTGACGTCTCGTCGTAAGATATATGTTTATAGCACAAAAATTCAGTTCCAAAATCGTGGGACCAGAAAGAGACTAAGAAAGACCTGATTTTTGGGTCGCCCTTTCTCAATGCGCGAATCGATCCTCCGAACACGGAACAGTAGCCGCGAGCGGTAGCGGGAGCCAGAACGCGAGTACCACGTCGATCGCCGCAAAGTAATCGCGGTACGTACGTACCGTACATACGACGGTAGACATGTTGCGCTCCGAAAATAAATCTTGCAACCAATCTATTAATAAGCCGTATTATTATCTCGCGGACTTATTGTACGGGAATTATAAATAAGTGGCACGCGCACGCGAGCCTCAAGTTTCGTCGTTCGGTTCACCTTGAAATACCTATTGGACGTCGAACGTCGAACGCTACCTCCACCCCAACATCGGACAATCTTGGCTTATCTGGCACGCGTGTTCCTCCAAGGAATTACCAAATCGCACAAATCCGTGGTATTACGCTGCGTTTAGGAGGAAGAGATCAGCGCGGCTGGCGTGACTTTCGCACACCTGAGTGCGAACGCGCGAAAACGCATAGGGTGGATGTACCAGTAAATGAACACGTACCAGTGAATGGACATTTTTTATTAAAATGAGTAAAATAAGTTATTAAAAGAAGCAACTAATTAATTAGAGACTTCTTGTAATTTCTTGCTTCAGATCCAAACAATTTTTGCAGCACGTGGAGTCAATCGCGCTGCAAACATAATTTTATAATAGCGTTCATTCGTCAGCCTTAAGTGTTCATTTATTGGTGCGTTTACCCTAGTCGCGAGCTTTGCTGTTGCAGCGGAACGCTTGGTCGCTGATCCTGCTGGAATTTCGCCGACTTGGCTCGCCCGCGATTCTCTCTGCAAAAGAACGCGATCGCGAACCGATTCCTTGCAACGATGCGCGATCGCCCACCGGCACGCTTTGTTTGTCGGCCGCGATATCGAGGATTCGTATCTTTGGCAAACCAACTAACGAGCGATAAGCCAAACGAGAAGAAAAGCCGACTCGAGGCACGAGCGTAAGAGACACGAGACTGTTTCCTTTACGTTCTTGCATATCGATCTCGTTATTCACCCGCGCAATCCCGCCGAACGCTTATCCTCAGCGTTCGTTCTTCAATAACTTATGTGCTCGATTAATCGAAAACTTTTATGCCTGTTGCTCTACTACCGACCGCCACTTAACCCTTAACTGGTATCCTGGGGTCGCTCGTGACCCCAGGCACCCAAAGTTCGATGCACAATTTTCGGTTGTCTAAGTTGGTAAACTGAATTTCTAATTAATTTTATAATAACAGTTTAACTTTCTACGCTTCTATTATTTTCTACGTTACCTAAGAAGAAAATATTCGTAGTGGTTGCTCTAGTGTCGACTTTAAAAATTTCTGTGTCCTTTTTTATTTGGGTATCGCCAATGGGCCACCTTAACCCTTAACTGGTATCCTGGGGTCGCTCATGACCCAAAGTTCGATGTACAATTTTCGGTTGTCTAAGTTGGTAAACTGAATTTCTAATTAATTTTATAATAACAGTTTAACTTTCTACGCTTCTATTATTTTCTACGTTACCTAAGAAGAAAATATTCATAGTGGTTGCTCTAGTGTCGACTTTAAAAATTTCCGTGTCCTTTTTTATTTGGGGTCTGCCACGACCCCGGTATACCAGTCGCGTTTGCCGAAAACAGTATACCAGTTAAGGGTTAATCGCTCTATTCATATTACGGAATCGGCAGAGGCGTAAAAGTTGGCAGCCCGATGAGACACGAGCGCTTGCCCGTCCGCTCGTTAGGAGAAGCACATTAGGGGAAAATACCGTTCCAAACGTAATAATCTTTGTTGCGAAGTAAGCGTTGCTTCATAGTCGGGGTCGCTCGCTCGATCCCAGATAACGGATAATAGTTCCGAACGGAACGCTGCCGGAATCGTTGTCGCGATCGCTCCCCGATCTGCTCCAGAATCGGCCGCCAGGAAACGGGGGAGAAGCAGAGACGCTGCGACGTAACGAAATATTTACTGTTACAGCTCTGGTGGGGTCGCGTCACGTGGTGACTTTCATGCTATTCCTCGGCATGGCGAACGCCTATGTGATGAGAACCAACATGTCCGTGGCGATCGTCGCGATGGTGAATCACACCGCCATCACCGAGGACCACGATATCCCAACCAGCGAATGCGGCTACGACAACGCCGTTAACGAGTCCTCCGCGAAATCCGTAAGTGTTACCGCGACCGTTGGCTCGCACTAACTCGTCGCGACTCGTTCCCGCGAACGTGGAAAAGGCGGCTCTAATTAGAGGTGCCTCGATACCTTTTATCTAATCGTCCGTTTCAGGTAGCGCCGAAATTGCGGCGGTAAACGTAATAGGCTCGCTCGAACGATTCGCCACGATAAACAGAGGGGAGGAGGAGGAGCAATAGGTGGGATCGGTCGTTCGAAAGCGATCGATCGATCGCTCCTGTAAATTAGCGCGAGCGCGTGGAAATGGAAAACCATCGTGCTTTCCGTTGCAGAGCAGCAGCGACGGTGAATTCGTGTGGGATAGCACGATGCAGGGCTACCTGTTGAGCTCGTTCTTCTACGGGTATGTGATCACGCAGATACCCTTCGGGATTCTCGCGAAACGCTACGGGTCGAAGTACTTTCTCGGAGTCGGGATGCTGATCAACTCGGTGTTCGGACTGCTGGTGCCCATGTCCGCTCGTTCCGGATACTACTGGCTGATGGTCGTTCGATTCATTCAAGGCCTGGGAGAGGTAAGCGATTGGCCACACGCGCTCTTCAACCCCGAGATCTCTTCTAGTCTCCTGTCGCTTCAAATTCCATTCCAGTCGAATCAATTCGATCCGAGTCGCGTCGTTTAATTTCATCTTCTTAAGTTTACTACTCACCCGCGATACTCTCTAGACACCCTAGAGAGAAAGGAGGAAAGAGATAAGGATGCAAAACTGAAAGTATAAGAGAAATCGGCAAGACTCCGCGTCCATGTTTGATCGTTTTTTCATCGTTCGGGTGTATTTCCTCCCCCTAGGAATGGATTATCCCTATTGCAGGGTCCAATTGTGCCTTGCACGCACGCGATGCTGGCCAAATGGATACCGCCGAACGAACGCAGCAGGATGGGAGCCTTCGTGTACGCCGGTAAGCTGGTTCGCTGCAATCTTCTATTCCGCCGCGTGTTAGGCCCTACTTAAAACTACTTTCTCCCTCTCACCCTCACCTTTACTCTTCCAGACGTACTATATATATATATACACCCCTTGCTCCGAATCCAGCAGATCCTCTCTTTCAGATTCTCTTCTTCTTCTTTTTCTTCTTCTTCTTCTTCTTCTTCTTCGACTTCTCCACGATGCTACCGCATTTCTATCGGTCTGAAGAAAAGAGCAGGTCGCGTTAATCCCGATCTTCCGTCGATTTTCACCGTAGGTGCGCAGTTTGGTACGGTGATTTCGATGCCACTGAGTGGTATTCTGTCTGAGTACGGATTTGACGGCGGCTGGCCGTCGATATTTTACGTGTTTGGCGCGGTTGGAACGATCTGGTGCGTGGCGTTTCTCCTGATGGTCTACGAGGACCCAGAGACTCATCCCCGTATCGCCGAGGACGAGAAAAAGTACATATTGAGCGCTCTCTGGGGCAGCGCCGGAGCATCTGTGAGTATAATTTTGTCGTTGGACATCTCGATCCAACCAGCTTCCCTCGGTGAATAACGTTTGGCGTGTCCAGTCTCCACCGGTACCGTGGCGTTCGATCGTCTCGTCGCTACCCTTCTGGGCAATCTTGATCGCGCACATGGGTCAAAACTACGGTTACGAGACGCTGATGACCGAGCTGCCGACCTTCATGAAGCAAATATTGCACTTCGACATCAAATCGGTAAACGATGCGAAACCGTTTACGTTCGTAAGGCTGAGAGTAAACGAGGAGGCCGTTACAGAGCTTTGGTGTTACAGAACGGCACCATCTCCTCGCTGCCGTACCTGGCCATGTGGATATTCTCCATGGTGATCTCTCACGTGGCCGATTGGATGATCTCTAACGGAAGATTCACTCATACGATCACGCGGAAAATCATCAATAGCATCGGTCAGTTCGGGCCTGCGATCGCGCTGGTAGCTGCCTCCTACACCTCCTGTACCTCGTGGTTGACGGTTGCCATCTTGACGGTCGGCGTAGGCTTGAACGGTGGTATTTACTCCGGTTTCAAAGTAAATCATCTGGACGTTTCCCCGAGATTTGCCGGGGTGCTTATGTCCTTTACCAATTGCTTGGCCAACCTCGCAGGCCTACTCGCGCCAATCACGGCCGGCTACATAATCGTCGGAACGGTAACTAATCATTCTCTCTCCTACTGTTCAGTTGACGCTCCACGAGCCCAGCTCTGTAAGTCGATATGATTTTTCCGATCTCTCCTTTTCAGCCGACGCAAGCCAAGTGGAGGCTCGTGTTCATGATTTCGGCGGCTGTTTACGTCGTCTGCGGCATCTTCTATATAATATTTGGCTCCGGACAGAGGCAAGCATGGGACAATCCGGACAAGGACGAGGAGAGGCACGAAAAGCAAGGCCTGGAGAACATAAAGACCATAACGGAGACGCAGCATTGACGATGAATGTGCTTGCTGCGTGACGCGACGCGACGGGCCGATACACCACTCTTCCCTCCCTCCTCCTCTCTCTCTCTCTCCCCGTTTCTGGTATCCCCTGATACAAGCCGGTCCCACCTCACCTGTGCCTCTTAACGTCGCCGTTCATTCCTGCCACGCTGCACTTGGATCGTGCCGACAGATGCCGACCAACCACCACACACTCGGAGAGACCGACGAGAGTTATCGCGAAACGAAAAATGTGCGAGGTGTGTCTCGCCGACCACCCCGCTTCGTGTATACTAATTTATTCTTTCATCGCGCAACCTACATGCCATTCGTCGATAACGTTTAAGAGTGTGAATCGAGATGCAAGAGACGTTTGTATGCCTGCGATCTACAGAGTGAACGGAAGCAAATGCAAGACGGGCGTCTCTTCGTGGGAACAAACGCGGTAACACAGACGAGAACGTCTTGCCCCTGTGCGATCTACGAATAGAATAAGGAACGCGAGCGAGAATACGCGTGCGTGGCTATTGTATATATGTAACTGATGTGCGAGAGCCAGCAACGGAGCAAGAGGGAGAATTTTACATTTTTATAGAATCCCTTTTCGTTTAATGAAAAATTACGTGCCTTACGTAGTGTCGGATTGTCAGAATAAAGATAATACCGAAACTCCTTCGAACATAACAGCGCGCGAACCATAGCGATTCAACCACTCCTCACCGTCTCGCGCACCTTTCGCCTTGGAAAGTGGTATGTGTTTGTTCGTCGTTAGATCCGCCTAACCCAGGCCATCGTCCGTCGTGCGTACCACGCGGGCCACCGTGCCAGCAGTATTAGAGCCAAGTATCCTCGCGTTCGCCATCCCTTTGTTAAACGCCGCGTCTTATCTCGGAATAACTGCCATTTTGTATTGTACGACTGACACTATCGATCCTTGAAAAACCGAAAACTCGTGAAAATTAACGGTCTACCGGGGATGCCCCATAGCACTTCCAAAGCGTTGCGTGGCAACACGATACAATACAACAATGGTTATATATATATATACACATATATAGTATGTGTATATATGTATACATGTATACATATATATGTATATACATATGTATATTTATTGTAGATATTCAACGCGTACGTTTCTACTTTGTTATAAACGTTAGAATAATTATTGCTCCAACTTATTTATACAATGTGTACAAAGCGAAAAGAAAGAGTAACTTCGAGTATAGTGAAAACCGTAAAAAGACATTGGAAAGAAAGGATTCATTTCTGCATAGTAGAATGCATTTCCTTCTCTTTTTTTAAATCTTATTATTGTCATTGCTATTATTATTAATACTATTATTATTATTATTAATATTGTTATTGTTATCTTTATTATTACTATTATGGACATCATCACGATCATCACTGTTATCATCGCTATAGTCACTGTCATTACTACTGCTATCACAATTATTATTATTATTATTATTATTATTATTATTATTATTATTTATGCACGCGACGACATCCATCGATGCGTCATGAAAATATGTTACCACGAAAGCAGGACCTTCATTCTCTTTCTTTTCCGTATAAACGGACCGTAATAAGCGTTCTTTTCCTCGAGAGTTCAGCTTTCGTTCACCCGATCCGGTTCACGGATAGGTTCAAAGTACCTGCATTCTCCTGTGATCATATACAAACCTGAAACGTGCCTTCGATTACTTCTTTAGGGGTGCTACTAGTTTGCCGATAACTCGAAAGTTATTCTACACTAACGTCGTTCAACCAAAAACGATAAAACGCGCATTTGAAAAATTTCCTGCGCGCGCTCGTCCGTCCGCCTGCCTGTTTGAGGATGTATAATTAGAGTCGGTTACGTGTTAGACGCAAATTACATCAGATTCGATGACAACATTGTTTCTCGAAATGTACGCACATTTCCGTGTTCAGTTATACATACTTATACACGTGCTGTCAAGCGATCAATCGTGTCCATGAAAAATGTTATGCGATCGACTAGATTACACTTTGGGATTAATATTTTTTTACACATTTATGACCGTTGTACGTGAAAATAATGGCCCAGTCTCTTGCGGTCCCACAACATTGTAACTTCCTTGTTAGAATTGTAATGCATGCGCGACGATGTTCTAGGCGCAAATGAATAAAAAGTGTCGTTCAAACCATCGACAATTGCACCGAATTGGACCATATTTTATTATACGCTGTGTCTCGCCGAATCGATTAACGAAGTAGGTAAGTGTCGTGTCCGTGTCGCGTGGCGAATCTTTGCCGCAGAATACCTATAATCGGTGGCCCGATCTAGTGAGAGAAGAGTGCTAACCGATACATTCAAGAGGACGTAAATGAAATTACTGAAGATACCCGCGGACATCGATCAGTCATGACAGAATCATGCCACAGACGTGGCACAAGATAGATCAAACGTACAATTGCGTACAAGGCAAATTTCTCTCACACAGCTCGATGGCTTTGGACAGCTTTGAAGGCACATACCATTTTCTTGTCGCATGCAACCTTATCGATTCGGACTAGACTACCATCGCAGCGCCATCAGCAGTTACACTAAAATTTGTCGTTCGCAAGTTTATGTTTTCATTAGAATGCAGATGTTTCGAGACAGTGACTGTTTAACGAAGAGACGCAGAATTTTGGAGCGCCTCTTATTTGCAACTTTAAGGCGATGCCTTTGAAGCCGAAATTTAGTGTACCTCTTTCCACTTCATGTTCTCCTGATATATTGGCCAAAATCTGGCGAAAATTTTCAGAATGCACAAAATTGGGCTTTGTAACAGGAGAACATGCCGTCGAAAGAGATGGCACAGAGTAATGTCTCCGGAGAGCAAATTAAAGAGCGAGAAGTGGCGCAGATGTTTCGAGACAGTGACTGTTTAACGAAGAGACGCAGAATTTTGGAGCGCCTCTTGAAAGGCCTGCGCCTCTTATTTGCAACTTTAAGGCGATGCCTTTGAAGCTGAAATAGCCACTAAACATTTGTTGTCATATAGCATATATTTAGGTTATATTTTCTGTCACTTCGAGGAGCCGACCACATAATGATCACGCGCATCCAGTCTGCGCATTTTCACTAGCCCAATTCAACATTCAATACAATTTTGTATATATAATGTTTGTTGATAACTGCTTTCTGCAGAGGACGTGTAATAAGTGATTTCATGTTCTGTTTCGGTGCTTTGCTAGTAAAAAAATTTTTATAAGTATAACGGAACAGCTGAGAATGTCTTTCCTTATTCAGAATAGAATACAGAAATAGCAAACAGCTCCCTCTCGCGTTCACCGGGTAATCGTCGATCTATCGGTATTACCATTTCTGTGCAGAAAAAAATGCTGTAATACCGACCTGCCGAATCGGCCAGGTCACGTGACGTGTCTACCCCCTTAAGTGGCCAACCATTATACTATTTGCCCCTATATAAGTTACATGCGCATCTTATGAATCAGCTGTCAGAAATTTTGAAGCCTGAACAGTCAGACACAGCATGAACGGCGCAGTGGGGTATGTATATTGCAAGTTGGCTTGAAACACTTTTTTGTACGTATTGCGATTGCAATGGAAGAATTGAGAATAATAATGGGACGTGTGCGCGATTGGATATGTAGGAACGAAAAACGATGAGTTGCTTTCGTTACGTTCGACAATACGATGGAATTTGTAGGTTATGCAGAAACTTTTGAGCGAATTATGAATTGCTACCACTGACAAGCAGATATAATTCGCCTGTCGATTCCCTGGCAACCGATTGGTTGATTTCAAAGGAAGATGAGGAATGAGAGACAGTAATAGTTGTGGCGTTGTTTCGCAGGTAAGAGAGAAATGATGCGGACCGAGAGGATAATTGTATGCGTGTTTACGGTGCTGGCTGCGGTGGTGAAATGCAGCGACATCACTGGAGCGGTTTTCGGGGATGTCCTCGACGGTATGCCTGCCGCCTTCGGAGATTTCAATTCCGACGAACTGACCGACGTGTTTATGCTACGCAAGAACGCTACCACCGTGGAGATTTTTCTGGCTGCGGAACAGGAGCCCCTTTTGCGACCCAGTTCGGATCTGAGCTGTACCTTTCGGCACATGGTCGTCGGCGTGGTACCGGGTGACTTTGACGGAGATGTGTTTATGGACGTCCTGGTGATCGCGTTCGACAAGAAAGAGCAACTGTCTTACGGTTACGTGCTATGGGGTGGGAATGGTAAATTGAACTGCACGAGCGAGGACCCCCCGTTGATAAAAATGACTGGTCAACCTCTGGCGCTGGATCACAACGGCGACATGATCATAGATCTGTTTGGGTTGGACGCGCAAGGTAAGAGGACCTTCTGGATATTTGATCAGAGCAGAGGGCCACCACGAAGCGTGGCTATGGATCCGCACGATGAATATCCCCCGATCAGTCAGCCCCACTCGAATGCCTATCTAGACTTGAACAATGACTTTCTGGCGGATCTGGTGGTGACCACGGCCAAATCCTTTGAGATTTGGCTGGGGGTCGAACAAGGCTTCAAATTTCACCAGCCCATCCCATTTCCATACCACATCACGTTGGACGAAAAGTTTACCGGCGTGATCGGACAGACGCTCTACCTAGACGTAGAGCTGACGGGCAAGATGGATTTGCTTCTGCCTCTCTGTTTCAACGATGCCTGCACCAATAGCACGATCATGATGTACTCGATGAACTCGAACAAGTGGTACAACTTGCAGGTGAACTTCTTGGACAGTAATAACGGTTTGTGGGGATTCGTGAAGCCAGACGGGCGACGATACACCGACACCATCACCCTTCGTGGGGGTGACTTCAACATGGATGGCTATCCAGATCTACTGGCTACCTTGAAATCTACTACTGGCAAGCAGAAACAGTCTTTCCTCTTGGAGAACGTCGCCTGCGACTCGTGCGTCGGCTTCGCTCGGAAATTCCAAGTCAAGTGGCAAGCGTTGAATCCGTTTTACAATGAAACCGCGATGGCGGTGTTTTACGACTTTTATCAGGATGGGATTCTGGACGTGATTCTGGTGGATGTTGACAAAAGTGTCGGCACGTATCGGACGGCGGCATTCAAGAACAGCCTCGACTATGACGCGAACTTTGTGAAGGTGATGGTACTGACGGGTCGCAACAACAGCATGTACCCGATCTCCCCGGGATCTCTCGGCAAGAAGAAACGCACCTACGGAACCAATCTGCCTGGCCCATCGATAGCCTACAGGACTACCACGCAAGACGGTAGCCCGCGCAACGCGATCGCCGCCCAGCTCCCTCAGAGCGCACACTTCTCCTTGAATTTACCCTACACAACGTTTGGTCTCGGCAGGACGCCCAACTTTGTGGATGGTCTCACCATTGGGGTAAGCATACACTTTCGCGTTCAAAAGTCTACGGTAGTGGTACAGCAGTGTACAGTAGCTATGTCTTCGTTTGTCCAACAGGTAAGCGGCAAATCACGAGAATGGCCGCAGATAATTCCAAATTCTCAGATGGTAGTGATTCCAAATCCGATCGGGGAACCTTGGCGATGGAAGGCGCAACTGTTTGTCACCCCCAGCAAGCTGATTCTATTGAGCGCCGCCGCCTTGACAGGCACTTGTGGCTTAATATCCATAATCATTGTCGCCCTGTACTGGAAGGAACGACGGGAAGATAAAATCGAGAAGCTACAGGAAGCGCACAGATTTCATTTTGACGCGATGTAAGGCAGGTAGAAGTAAGATAATCCGTTGTGCTTGTTAGCTATTCAGAAATGTATTTAATCATTCGATCTGTAAGTTATTTCAATAAATAAATAAATAAGTAAATAAATAAATAAATAACGTAGTGAATTGATTTAACACGATAACTCAATAGACAGCTAATAAAGACACGCGAGATGCGTATCTTTGTCGATTCAAAGCAACTTTCACCATACCGTCGCTCATAAAATTGACAATTTATTGATTCCTCTTGGACATTCTTATAAAACAGGACACGTCGGTTTGTCTTGTCGCATCGTGATCGACGCGTCGAATGCAAAATGTACATGTATAATTATAGTATGTATGTGTGTGTGTGTGTGTCTGTGTACGTATGTTATATTTCTTTTGGTAAATGTTTATTTCAGGGGAGGATTCTCTGATTTCAATGACCGTGACACATGTTGTCAAGGTCATCATTTTGAACAACATTTCCCTCTAAACTGTTTGGCGCTCGGCTTTGGTTTACGAGATATTCGCAAAAAAAAATTAACTTAACACTAGAACTACCGAATTTAAAACCTAATCTAGCCCCAACCAATAGTAATAGCGTCGGCTGTGAAACAGTGGTATATGCAGATTTCAATGTACAATTATGCCAAGTTTTTTGCGAATATCTCGTAAACCAAAGCAGAGCGCCAAAAAGTTTAGGGGGAAATGTTAAGAATGATGACCTTGCCAACATGTGTGATGCTCAAAGTCATCGGAGAATCCTCCCCTAAAGTAAACATTTACCTTTTTTTTAATATATATATATCACGTATGTATACATTATTAACAAACGATCTTTGCCGGTGTGATTTTTTGGTCGCTGCGCTACTCGTGGTACACACGCGCTTTTAATAATCAGGCTAGCCTAAGTCGAATGGCACTACTGACAACGATCGTTTTTGATGGCAGGGTTCAAATCGTTGAAATAGGGATGCGCCATTGCTTCTTCGGCCGACAATCGTAGCGCTGGATTACACACTAACAATCTCTGAAAGTACCAGTGAACGTTCGCAACGGAATTTCGACGTATCGCGTGAAATCCATACGCGGTTCATTACCTGCAGTAAGTCTCTGCCTCTGACGTTGAGTTTCGGTGTAACCAGACCACAGCCTTGAGCAGGATGGTAGGTTGGGAACGGCTTGTAGTCAGGGAGTGTAGTAAAATCCGGCCAAGTCTCCTCGGTTGGTGTGCCCAACATCTTGAATATCCTCCTCAGCTGGTCGTCCACGTCCGAGCCAGGAAACAGTGGTCTTCCAGCCTTCGCCAGTTCTGCGCGTGCGAACCGTGCGTATAGATGAAACTCTCCAATCCGCTATCCTCCGTCTTACTTTTTATCATGGTTACACTTACCAGCAAATATACATCCTGCGCTCCACATATCAATGGACGTCGTGTATAGTTTGGCTCCAAATAGAACGTCTGGTGGACGGTACCATAGAGTTACGACTTCGGCGGAGTAACATTTCACAGGTATCCCAAAAGCTCTTGCCAGTCCAAAGTCAGCCAACTTCAACTCCCCGTTCTGGAAGCGAGTTTCAGACAGCTCTTAAAAGCTAGAATTACCTTGCGGCCAAACGTTTGGAACGCTTAAACCTGTACCTTGTTAATGAGCAAATTTTGTGGCTTGAGGTCTCTGTGTAAAACATTTCGGCTGTGACAAAATGCCAAACCACGTAACAACTGATACCTAAAACGGATTAGAACGACGCGGGTATATCAAATTGTGATACAGAAAAATTTTCATTCCTAGATGTGCACCCTAAATGGTTCCTTACAGAAATGACTTGACAACATCCAAATCGATCTCTCCGTTCAGACTGTCGAAATACTTCTTCAGATCCTGATTGCAATGCTCAAAGACCAATGTCAGTTTCTTGTCACTGTGCAACACGTCGTAAAGCCTGACTATATTTTTGTGCTTCAACTCCTTGAGCAGGCATATTTCTCTGAGCGCGGACGATGGTACACCCTGGACGAGATTGTATAGTGTAATAGGGCTATAGCTGTGCGTATACAGCGTATACTTATTACTTACTTCGTCGTCTTCGTCCAGTCGTACTCTCTTCAGGGCTACGATTTCGTGAGTCTCGCGATTTTTCGCTTTAAAAACGGTTCCATAAGTACCTGGACAACGGAGGGCAAGGAGATTAAAGGTAACGCTCGCGAGAGAGATGATGCATCAGTAATAGCGGCTGTCAGAGGAACGTTCAGTCCGGCGAAGTATAGGGGGTGTCGGGGTGTCGAGGACGCCGAGCAAATCCCGAAAGAAATAATCGATCCTCTGATTCTTCCCACCTACCTTCTCCTATTTTCTCCAGTTTCTCATATTTTTGCATATTTTTGGCGATTCTACGGGCGGAATAGTCGCAGAGTGGTTAGCGCTGCACTCGAAACGTTCGTGCGCGAATCACCGCTGGATGCGTGCGCGGCGCCCAGGCGCCACACCGAAATCAACACCGACCGATGACGTGCGACGTGCGCGAGCGCGAGCGCGAGCGTGCCCCTAGTTCACCTGATTGCAGAGTCTGTCCACGAGAAGGCCACTTTTGATTGATCCGCCATTTTTGGTCTATTCCCGCTGATTTTTAAATCTGTCAATTATACTAATCTTAATTGTAACACATTTTTTTAAAAAATATATGTTTGAAAGTTAATAAAAAACGTTTTCTGTCATACTATTCTAATTGTCTGTAATATCTATTTCTCTGAAAATGTGCATTTGGGTAGTAAAAAAATAATGTGTATATATATTCATAAACACTTTGATAACATAACCTTTTTTTGACCACGTTTGATTGGCCCACCATTTTTCGTCTATTCCCGCTGATGTTTAAATCTGTCAATTATACTAATCTTAATTGTAATACATTTTTGCAAAAGGGTGCTGTAACATCCACCCATTTTGTATGAATCAATCGCAATTAGAATTTCTTGATATACCTATGTATATATTTATTTGCGCGAAGTAAACAGAAGTAAAATACCGCCATAAACGTAAGAGTGTTAAGGAGAGGTTAAGAAGAGTGGAATTACTATTATGTGTGTGAATATGGTGTATTATCTTTCTCTTTTTCTCTCTCGTAGGATTTAAGCCGAACACGGCGGACAGTGAGTGGGGGCTCGTGGCCAGTCTCTGATTATAGTTTCATACACACACAAAACACCGCTGTGTGACTAAAACCGGATAAAGCGATCACCACCAGACCACCTTCAGAGAAGGAAAGAAGAGCGTCGTTTTCATCCCGGGCCCGGCAGTGGACTCATAAAGTAAATGCTTATCTGGCGGGATAATGCTTATTCGCAAATGCTTAAGCATGCGGCATCCTCTACTAACCTAGAAGCTAGTAAAGGATGCCGAATGCTTAAGCATTTGCTTAAGAATAAGTAGCGACTGAGAATATCGCCCCTACAGTGTGGAGCCATCCACGCCATCTGCGTGGCTACTTTTAAACCTCCTTTCGAACGCAAAATTAGATTTGACCTTTCGTTCGCTTTCATCTTCGCTGTCGATTCTACACGGGATACACAAATTTCTCACATATTCTCAACAATTCTGCGTGTACCTTACAAGTACTGAATTACTCCCTCTAAAAGCAAACACGAAACTGGATACGTTAACTCTTTCCCCTTTCTTTAACGTTGTTAGAATGTACAGAATTTTAACGCGATAATTTACTTCCGGAGGATTGTGAAAGAAGTTGCAGTCGGTAAGAAAGTTATGATCGATCCGTGAAGTTGGCCGAAACACACACCATCGAGCCTTATTATAGCGTACCTGCATATTACGAATACGATACACTACTGGAGCTCTCGCGAGGGCGTGACAGTGGAAAGATCCTTTATTGCAAATAGCCCTGCACTATTGTAGGGTTTTGTGTTGATATGCCGGTATGATTGGTTTGCGAGTTTATAATTTATGAATGAATGGAGCTAATTTACGCAGTCCATACTATAAGAGATAGTTTCAGGCTTTCAGTCAGCCCTGCATATATATACATACTACATAGATATATGTATACGCCCCGAATGCGTCCGAGCGTACGGAAATTGTGGCTCCGCGTCGCTCGCTGTCTGCGATTATGGATAGACTTCAGGCAGATTCGACGAAGCTTGGTGCAGTCAGCAGCTTGGAGTAAAGATGACGAGAGGATTGTTTTCTGTCTATAGGCTCGGTGGTTGAACGATCTACAGATCGCTCTCGGACGTTGTTGGATTTCCTCCGGACCGCAATCTCCGTCCTATTCGCCTCTGTCGACGAAGATCAATCATGCGTCTGATGCATCATCTGTTTGGCAGCGCGATTCCCATGTTCGCGCATATAGCGACCGTGTTCTACGTCTGCCAACGCGTAAGCTTTTGGAACGAAGGCACCCTGCTGGAACAGCCAGTTAGAACCGCGTTGAATTTCGAACTGGATCTATCTGGTTCAATGCGGTACCACCTGGATTTTCAAGCAGTGATTTGTGCCAGTTCAAAAACGAATCCGGTTCAATGCGGATATCCAGATCGATGGACGAAACAGGATTTGCATGTGCGAAATTTATCAATTTCTATCAGGAACTGCAAGTTTGTATAAACCCGGAAGTTTCGTATCTGAAATTGCGGATCAAAAAACTTACGAATTCGATCTGGAAATGCCACAAGCTCTTTCGAGTCCGTCGCGATCCGGATTGGCAGAGCAAATAATTCACGGGATGCATACCGTCGAGCTTTTTACATGCATATCCGGTTTGAAACCGATAGAGAATATTTCATCGGGTTGAATCTGGAATTTACGGGAAGAAAACCGCATCAATCCGGATTTAAAATTCTTTAATGCGGTTCGAACTGGCAGCTCCAGCAGGGCAAAGTAGCTGCTTGGCTAGTTTGTAGACGGAAGAAAAGATAGTAATCCGGAGCGTTTACTTAGTTTCTAGCGGCGACGAGGTTGCGACGTAAAATCATGAGGGAGACGAGAGAATTTACCTCGATCGTAATGTATCCTTGATGAGCGATCGATTAATGTAGCGGATGCACGATTTTTTCCATGTGTCGGCAGGTTGACCGGGCGCGCGGCAACGTCCAGTACATCGGTGAACAAGTCGCCAGAGGAATGAAAGAGGTGCATCTTCTTCTTCTGGTCTTGGACCATGATAACGGAGGGAGAAGTTAAAAATAGGTACATGCGTTACAATAACCGGAGCTGCGTTGCAGATGAAGGGTGACGTCGGGGAAGAATTGCGAGTGACCGACCGATTAACCGCGCAGAGCTCCAAGCTGGCTGGGGTGTTGAAACGATTTGCGACGCTCGAAGAAAACGTGCTCGAGGTACATACAATACGTACATACCTAATCTTTACCTTGATCCTTCCCTTTTCCGTTGCCTGGCCAGCTGGTGCGCATGGACCGGAATAGGGAGAACGCCAGGATCGAGACCCCTGCGGACGTGAACGAAGAGATCAGGAGAATCGTGGCCGCGTCGGAGAGGAAGACGAACGGGCAACGCGGGCAAGGGGGGCAACATCGGGCAAAGCTGAGAGAGAGAGTTGAAAATGAAGTTGAAGTTGTAGCTGAAGCTGGAGCTGGAGGTGTGGCTGTAGCTGATGCTGATGCTCGCCGTTCCGCTGGCCGTGATTCCGTCTACCGAAATCCTCTGTCGAAATTTTCAGCGTGCAGCCCGCGCGAAGTTGGTTTCGTCGCGCGCAAACCGATCGATGATCGACCCCGAACGCCGACTACGCCGGAAGTTCGACTTCTCGGCGAGCGTATCCGCTAGCCGGTCGTCCGGCGATCGGGAAGCCGCGAAACCTGATTAAACTCGTACTTGCTTGCCAGTTGCCTGCTGGTAGAATAAATCGGTCCTTTTCGAGGAACGTTAACCGTAGAAATAACGAACGCCATTCGTTTGCCAAGTTGTTTATTTTCGCGAAGGGTAGGTTCTAGTTACACAAGTTTCGAGGAGAAGACGCGCGCCCGACAAGAGGACCTTAGCGGACCAAGGAAATTCACGCGAACCAATGGATGAACAACGAAAACAGAGATGACCGCGGCTATTAATAGGGCGCGTGGACGAAACGCGCGTCTCCTTCCGGCACCGCGCACTCGTAATTGAGTAATTAACGCTTAAGCAACAGTTTCAAAGTCATTGGACCTGACGAAAGCGAGGAAATCGTTGAGTCTCTTCACTAATCCGTTCCATCCGATCAGCTGTTTCTCCATGTTCCGTTTCACAAAATTGTCGAAGGCCGTCCGATCGATTTCGTCGATGTTCCGTTTGGCGGTCCGCTCGACCGTCGACCGGTGGTGGATCTCGTTCGGAGAAGCATAGACTCGTCTGTAACGAGAGCAAATCGAGCTTCGTCGTACGATAGAAACGTTTGAAAAGCGGGAACCGCGTGTTCGGCTTACCTTCCGGTCGGGAGCACATCGATACGGTCCAACGTGACGGTTGCAGGCAAGTCGAAATCGCGACCAGTGGGATCGTTGAAGCGAAGATCGCGGTGTCCATTGACGTTATCCAACCGAGAGACCCGCGGGTCCATCGAATCTTGAACGAAATGCACAATGCGTGATTTGGGGTAGTACGTAGAAGCGCAAAGGAGCTAAGTGGACTGGTGGGAGTGAGGAACGGAGGGCCGCGGGCAGACTCACGCGACCACAACTAGGGCGAATAAATTATTGAATTTTAAATTGGATCTGAAGGGCGCGTAACGCACGGAACAAAGAATGAACGGCATTCATCGTCACGTATAATCTTTATTCGTTGCTAGCGAAATGCATACAAAGTGGATAAATGGGAAGGCCTATCGTCGACGACGGCGAGACTCGCGTTCTCTCTACGTGCGGGAAAATACTGGACGCGTCGCGCAGCGTTGCTACGGCCCGTCGGCGTATCGCGACTGCAAAGGTAAAGGTAAATGCGAACTAGAGCGCGAACGCGACTCCACCGCCCGTTCGCGAGCAATTTCGTTGGCCACCTGGGCCAAGTCCCGCACTAAGTTTCCTCCGCCGATTTGATCCAAGTTCCGATCCAGGCGATCGTCCACGTCGCGTAGCAAATTTCCTCCGCCTATTTGATCGAGATTCCTTGCATTCATGGGCGTCGGCCACCGGCCAGAATCGTAGGCGGACTCTCGTTCCAGCAGGCCCCTCCTCAACAGATTGCCGCCGCCGATCTGATCGAGATTTCGCTCCCGACGATCCCCATCGTCGCGAACGTATCGCGATCGATCTTTCAGGGCTCGCGAAAGCTCCGCCGCCGCTGCAATCCCCGTCGTCGTGTCCCCCGCGATCGAATCCTTGGAAGGTTGCCGCTCGAACGTCTTCCCCCTCGCCGAGCCTACAATTATCAAGCACTCGAGTTCAGCCGTCCGTTCAAGTGCTCGTTCTCTGCGAGTCCTTTCACGGTTCCACGGGCGACGAAAAGCGGCGGCAAACGGCGATAAGCGGTGATAAGCGACGACAAACCACCAGAACGGTCAAGCCTCGAGTAATCTTTGCCTCCTTTACGATAGTACCGATGCGGATCTTCTTTTCTGCTAACGAGACGGAACAAGAGCGGTAGCTTGGACGCTTACAAGGACGAGACGTGTACAAATTTGCTTCAGCAGTGTCCAAATCGATCCGCTACCTTTACGAAATCTTCCGAAATCACCCACGTCCCGACGAATGGGATTGCCTGCGTAAAACGAGTACCAGCACCAAACACGCGTGAAACAACGGGGGACAAGGAACAGACACGGACAGTAGGGCGGACGGACAAACGAATAGAGAGCGAAGCTTACCATGCTCTTCGAGATATGGGCCAAAATATTCTGCGGACGCTGGTCCGTAGAGACCACGTTGCAAATCGTTCGATCCAGCCTGCAACTGAGAATGTTGGCGTAGACTATAGACTGTAGAGAATACGGGTGAATAGTGGACGTGATCTTTCGAAAAGTTTGTTCGGCTCCTGGACGGATGGCAAAGCACGTAACCGATAATAGGTATTACGCGAACACGTACGTGCTCGTTCCAGACAAACCAAAGGAGATTGCTTTGGAACCGAATCTTGACATCGACCGTGCGGTCCGCCACCGCCGCCTCTCGAATCTCGATCAGTATGCATAGGAAAACTTTCTCGCTACCACGATCGCGTTTTCGATCGTACCCTCTATCTCGCCCCGTTAGCGTTATTTCGTCGCCTATGCGATCACCCATGCGATCCCCCGGGAAATGAGTGTGTAAACAGATCCCGAGACCCGTCTACCTCCAGCGAAAGCTGGTTCGTGCTGCATCAGATACGGTACGGTAGACCACTGGGTAAACGATAACGGAACAACCTAGCCTTGTCAGCCCACGAAGGACGTTCTTTCTTTTTTCCCGACAAATACGTCGCAAACGCTTTCGATCGGGTAGGACGCTAGATTGCACGAGCGAAGTATAGAAAAAGAAACTTTGTGATTTGTAGGCGAAAGGCGAGGGTAGCGCACAGGCCTCGCGACGCAACAAGTTGCGCCCGCGGTTGTGGATCAGCGCCGGTGGCTGTCGCCTCGTCGACGCCTCCGCGGATGCTTCTTCGTCCTTCAACTGGTTCTGCTTCGTATTAACTTTTTGGTCGGAGAAGCAACAAGAATAAAGGGGCAGAAAACATGGAAAATATAGAAAATATCGAGGGAGCAGAAAGGGCGAAGAAAAGAATTACCTGATGGGGCACGGCCGCTACCCAAGCGGTCGCGAATGTTGCGATCGGCAGAAGGAGGATCGGGAAGGCGAGTGCACGGTGTTTCGTCATCGTGAGTCCTGAGTCGAAAGTGGAAAGCGATGTCTGCCCAAGTCGGTGCGTGTTCTCGCACCGAAAATCGCGTACCGTGTACCGGTCCTTGTCGAGCTTCCTCGAAATATATAAAGGGTATCGGGGGTGAAGCGGCTCAAGCACGCACGCGCCGACGCGGACGCGACGCGTCCTTGTACAGTGTATGTACTGTGTACACGACACCGAAATCCATTAAGCGGCTCGCCGCGCCGTGCCGCGCCGCGCCGCCAATCGGACGCATCTTCGGGCCATCGCCAACAACCGATTCTTGCCTCGGGATCGTTCGTCACACTTTTCTACGCTTTCCTACGTCATCTTTCTTTCTCTTCCACGCGTGCAATCGGAAGCTGAGGCGCAACCCCCGACGAGTCGAGTAGAAAAGCATTCTCCCTCGTTCGTTCGTTTTACAAACGTTGGTCGATGGAATGACCGTACAACGACGCGTCCTGCGAGAAAATAAACTTCACGGTTATCGCCAGTGGCCTCCCCAGGGGACTCTAAACGGATGATCACCGGTTCCACACCGTCGTTTCACCTTTCCTTCCCGTTTGCCAGTTTTATCCGCCGTACGGAGGCGCGTACGATTACTTGCCACGACGATCCACGAGTTGTCCGGCAATTCCCTACGCGTAACGTCGCACAGACGTTATACGAAGGTATACCGATATTACCAATAAAATTCTGACGCGTCGCACGTGTCCGCGTAGGGAATCGTCTGGCAAGTTTCGGAAAGAAAGAGAGAAACGAAGAAAGGGCCGGCAGATTCGCGTATGATTAGAGGAGAAGAGGGTAGACCGCGACGGGGGCAACGGAATACCGCCTTTTCGCGGCATCGATTTTTCTCGTATCTGGTGCAGAAACTAATTGCTGGTGGCCGTGAAATTCAATGCTACGTGCGTGCGTACAGCGTGCGCGCGTACCTACGCGAATGCTACGCAACGCGTAACTGTTAGGTCAAATTGTCCACGTCTCGTTAACGCTTTCCGGCGATTCGGATGAACGAAGGACGATCAGCCGAAAAGCGTGAAAAAGGATTTTACCGTTTGGTCGGGTCCCGGTTGTACGTCCTGCGTACGTGGCGCGAGAACGATAGAGGGATACATTTCGGAGGAGAAAAGAAAAGGGGATGAAAAAGGTGAAGAGAAGGCCTATCGAAGGTGAGATGGCGCGTACGCGTCACGCGAACGCGACGGCTGTCACGAATGATAAAGGAACGCGGGACGGACGGATATCCACCTTGGAAAGAGATCGTGTAACGTTAATGGATTCTCTCGTTACCTCCGCAACGCACGGAACTGTCTTAGCGAATGAGGGTGGAATTTTCTCTTTATTCTCTGCCCGAAGACTGTCGGTTGTAGTATATAAGGCGCGTCCTCCAAGGGTCGAACGTTCAGTTCACCAGTTCAGTTTGACCACGATCTTATTGCGTTTACGGCCAACATTCTCGGCATTGCGTTACGAGAAACATGAAGATCTTAATCGTCTACGTAAGTAGCGTGCATAAGCTGGTAGAAGCCTGGTGGTTAGCGGCATTTTCCCTTCAGATGATACTGCACGATCTACGAGTCGCGGAACCGTTGGCGCTCGCTCGCTTACGGCAACAGCTACAACTGCTACATCAGCAACAGCAGCAATCCCTGGATATAGAAGCGTTGCTCGGTCGCGACGACGGAGCACCGGACGACGCGCGGTGGTGGAGCGACAAGAGGCTGCTGGACGAGCCGATAGGGATAGAAGAACGGAAGCGAGTCGCCATCACGCTCGCCAACCACCCCGAGGAATCCTCCGCTCGGATACGAGTAACGGCCAGAGTAAGTCGAGGGGGAACAGCTTGGTCGCGACACGAATCTGATCTATCTTCAACTCTGTCCGCAGTCCTCCTGTTCCTGCGAGTCCGACTATAAGGTTAACGATCTGGGCGCGGGTCATTATCCCAGGTACCTGTCCGAATCGCGGTGCAAACCAAAAACTTGTCAAAGCAAGCTTCACTTGTGCAAGCAGCTTAACTATACGGTAAGGTAGTATGTACGTCGTGCAATTGTACATCGCCACTGCCGCGCCGCGACCGACTGTCGACTCTGACAAGTGACGCTGGTGTTGGCCCTCGTCCCGATGTTTCTCTTGCAGGTGCACGTGCTGAGCGAACGCGAATCGGAAGAATGGAAGCTGAATAGTGGCAAGCAAACGGAAACGCCGCTGCCAACGTCTCTTCGTCATAAATGGCAACTGAAGCCGATGTCGGTAACGGTGGCCTGCGTGCCCGACTCGGTCAACAGAAGAAACTGATCGGCCCTTGTCGTTCGCCTTCACCGGCGACTACCGGCGACCACCAGCGACACTGCTTCGCGTCCTCTGTCGCGTCCAAGTGTGTCGCCTACCAACCGTTCCATTCTACGCGATCATATCCCAAAATATTCTCCTGTCGATGTCGTCCCGCCGCGCCACAAAGCGCCGGTACCATCAGCGCAAACGACATTACTCTGCTTGACGACCGCGTACCGCGCCGTCCAAGACCAGGCGCCAACCAACAGGAACCCATTAACAATCCTCCAGCTGCCGTAAAACGCGCCACGCCAGTCTTCCAATTTGGCTTCCCATCCAATCCATTTCTTTTACTCCGTACCCGACTTTATGGGATTCCCTTTAATTGCGATAAACGCGCGCCCTTTCGACCTCGCTCCGACACGCTCCGGACGCTGGCAACGGAAGGGAAGAAGGGCAGAAGGGAAAGGGAGGGAGGGAAGAAAGGGGGCGATGTTCGCGTCGTTGATTTTCCAGCAGCGCGGAAAACAGCCGCTCCGGCACGGCCGTCTTCTTTCCTTTTATCTTTCTTGTATATATCTACCTATGTATCTTTTCTTTCATGTACGACGATCGTCTTGTAAATAAGATCCGACAGAATAAAGTAGTATTAATTTCTCTATTCACCCGATTTAAACCCACCCCTCGAGGCGACCCAGCTCCGAAATAAGGTAGAAAATCCATGGAAAGAACGGGAGGAGGAAGGCGGGAGGGAAAAGCAGGTGACGTATCGAGCGTAAAGAGCCTCGAGGTAGGTGATCTCGGTAGCGGATATGGCCACTCGAGGCATTGTTTACAGTGCAGTCGGTCATGCGTTTAGCTTTGTTCAGCTTTCGATCGAACGCGTTCTCGGCAACATACTCCAAAGTGCTTTGCTTCCACTATCTCTTCGACTTTATCGATACCGATACCGATACCGATACCGATACCGATACCGATACCGATTGACAGCTACTTGACGCACGCACGCATCGCCTTATCTCTACCCTTCGATTAATCCTTTACCCACCTGCTTTCCGTAGCGACCAACACTGTCGCCCCACCGCGGGATGCTGGCTAGAAAAGGCTCGCGCTACACCGTTAACGAATCAACCTTGGTTTCTCCCTCGAGGACAATCCTTCCGACCCTTGGACCATGACACGATCGTGGAACGGTATACCTACCTACGTATACTCCCTTTGCCCGACCACGTTTCCCATCTGATCGTCCCATTCTGCATCGCTTCGCCCCAACGCCTGCACAATTCGTTTCGGACACGACCAAATTCAGACAGAGATTAGTCGCAGAACGATCGTCACGGTTCGAATCATTCTTCCACTCGATATCTGTTCGAGGGCGATTAGAGAACGCGGCCGTTGATTCTGCTCGCGTGTGCGTTCGGCTCCGTAAATGACGCGCCCCCGCAACACCAAATACTTACATACCTGCTACAGTACAGTGAAATTAGGGTCGTTCGTCGGAATAAATCCCAGCAAGCCAATTTTTGGTATCGGCCTTTATTTGGTCGTTTTAAACAGTATGTCAAAAGTCCCCATCCGAATGTTGCTAAAAAATTTACAGTGTTGAAAGAAACAGTTTTTCGCGAATATCTCGTTATCTACCTGTTTTGCGACAAAAATAGTTATTATATAATTTATAGCCTAGGAAATTCTCTACAAAAAAGGTCCTATGAGTTTTTTTCGCAGGAGTATCCGTTTTCGTGTATGTCGGGTTACTAAGTTTCAACCCCCATACTTTTGACAAGGAAAGATCTCGAACCTGGAAATTCAAAAAATTATGAAACTCTGTAAATATGTAGGGGCTGTCCTCCTGAGTACAATTTTGCAATTTTGTTTGCTGCCCAAATTCACTGTAAGGGGGTGAAATTGACCTCTGAAAATCCGTTTCTTTTTTATTTTTGTTATAACTCGCGAACCGTGAGAACTGTAAGAACTATAAATTACCAAATGATAGTCCTAACTAAAACAAGTAACTTTTTCCTCAACACTTTTTTTCTATCTCCTACAGTTCGCGAGTAACAATACAAGGTAAAAAAAATTCAGAGGTCAACTGCACCCTCTTGGAGTGAATTTGGGCAGCAAACGAAATTGCGTTGTATTCAGGAGGACATCCCCTACATATTTACAGAGTTTCATAATTTTTTGAATTTCCAGGTTCGAGATCTTTCCTTGTCAAAAGTATGGGGGTTGAAACTTAGTAACCCGACATACACGAAAATGATTACTCCTGCGAAAAAAACTCATAGGACCTTTTTCGTAGAGAATTTCCTAGGCTATAAATTGTATAATAACTATTTTTGTCGCGAAACTGCTAGGCGGTCAGATGGACCAAATAAAGGCCCATACCAAAATTTAGCTTGGTGGGAATTATTCCGTAGATTGTGCAGATTTTCATTTAATTTCACTGGACTACTATCCGGAACAGGGGACAAGCAAATCCATCGGCTGGACAAAGCTCAGGGACATACGAAAGCTGAAAGGCGTTCGAAACCTAGCTTCGGCATGTTAACCATTAATTTTCCCTGTTGTTCGGGCAACTGCGGTCGAGCACAGTACTCGTAATTAATCCAATTACCGCGAACGCTGGGTAACGCTAATAGCTTCCTCGTGCACCCTCGTTACACCCATCACAGGAAAATTCATCGACTACTTACTTAAGTAGTGCAGTTTGCGAATCCGAGTCAGTCATCGAACAACATCACTCCGCCACTTCTCTTTCGCAATCTATGTAGGTATGTACCTATTTATGTACACATGTTACTTCTCTTACGTGTTTACTTATAGGCATGTAATTCAAATACCTGCGTTGCGTCTCTTTTAATCAGGTTCATTTCTTCACTCAAGTTCGATTGAAATTCATTGAAATTGAAGCGAATCGAACCGATCTCTAACGACCATAGACAAATATAGACAGAGCGTAAACTGAGGGGGGTGTAAGATTCGCGGTAAGGGGAGCGATGCAGGCAAATCGGGTAACGCAGTGGTCATGCATGTCGAATGCTTCCGAAGCTAACCCGACGTGCCTGTATCTGACTTCTGCCTTTTCCTCTCCAAGCCTACCGTTCCCCTCGCCGATAATCACAGCTTCTGCTTCGTCTATATATTTCTATGGCTGGGATGCGATCGCTGGCCATCGTTGGCTGTTGCCACGAGATGGCGTGCATGACGCGTGTTGTGTAGCGTGTACATACCTGTGTACACAAGTAAGTACATTCAGTGACAAGATGAAGACAGAAGGTGGTTTCGTTTTGTTCGTTTGCAATTTGATAGCATGGAGCGTGGCAACGGACAATTTTCTCAACGACGACTACGTCGATGGTGACGGTACGATACCGTTTAACCAACTGTTATTCCGATCACCTCGAGCCCCTGTCATTCGACCACTGTGACGCCCTCTCTCTTCTCCTAACCTATACGTGGTGGAACGGCGACATTGTAATTTACCCGTGTCTCGATACATATTCCAGAGGATCTGCGGAATGTGGATCTCGTTCGGCTACGTTTACTTCGTAATTATGTGTACGCGAACGGGGAGAATCGTCGAAGCGCGAACGATAAGGTGGAGGATTGGAATGGACGGTGGATGCCCGACAGGTCGAACGAACCCATTCCACCGCCCAAAATCTATGCGAAGCAGTCTGAATCAGAGGGTCACGGTCCATCGGAATCCCTTCACGGAGTCCTGATGGGAGTATCGTCTTCAAAGTGCGACGATGCCAAAGTAGGTACATACCTGCATACATAAGTAATAAATATACAAGTACGTATGCTGGCTTTTACGCGTGGATCCATTTATCGCACGCTGCTCTGTTCAGGCGTTTACGTTTCGCGACTTTTAGACCAACCTGACCATCGATTGGGATAACTCTCCTATCGACCACACGTGCTACGACCAGAAAATAGTGCCGCGCAGAGAAACGATACCAGTCAAGTATTGCGAACGCATTCCGAAGAATTACATTGTAAGCGTTGCGCTCGGCGCTGTATGCTTGACACGACTTGACGCTTGGCGCAAGCTGTGCATACATCACGTATCGCAGTCGCCAATGTAGACAGTAAAGTTGCAATATGTTGCAGGCTACTCATATCTGTATGTACGAGAGAATAGAGTACGACGACGAGATTCCATTGTTGTAAGTATATAGGTTGTAATTTTTCAACCAACAAACGACACGTCCACGAAAACTGTTATATTGGCATTATCCTCAGTGGATCACACAGACCTCTGTGGCCTGTCTATGGAGAGTACAAGTTCTTGCCCAAGCAGAGGTGGTTGCACAGTCTCGAGGTAATAATTGTTTAAAATGTAATCGCATATACGAGGGCAATTATGTTAGCTGTACAATATTAGTTGCCTTCTGAATTTAGCACGGTGCGATTGTCGCGCTCTATCATCCGTGCGCGAATCCATTAGAAGTGAAGCGTTTGAAGAGTCTGGTCGCTGGTTGTCTTCGACGGCACGTCATCAGCCCGTATAACCTGTTGAAGAAAGATCGCGTAAGTACGCGCGTAAGATCGCGACCGGTGTTGATAATACGAACCAACCTGTTAGTTCCCAATCAATGTTTCAGCCATTGGCATTGATCAGTTGGGGATGCCGATTGACCATGTCCTATGTGAATTCTCGTGTGGTAACCACATTTATCCGCGAGCACGCTCTTCAGGGACCGGAGGACGTAACCAAGGACGGTCATTTCGACGATGGTCTTCTATATCCAGCCGAAACTGTTTCCGATCTCAGTGATTCGAGGCTCTGTCCAAATGTTCGCGTCTAACGGATGTATATACTGCACGCTTCATCAGCTGCGATGACGAAGAGAGACCGACCAAACACTCGTGTGTATGCGCGTGTGTGCGTGAATGATGTTGTACATATGCTTTCGTGAGTTGTCTCCTACCTATCCAGTCGACTACTCGCCATTTATATATTTATTTGCCGTTGACTCCACCATATTTGCTTCTCTGTTGCTTTATCCTATTGTTCACCGCTGTAACACTACGCCGTGAATCAGCGGAAAAATAAAGTATACCGATGAATAAGTATAATAATACGACTGGGTTTCTATCCAATTCTCCTGCGCGTAGAAGGAGAGCGAGGGAGGGCCATGGGATCGAATGAATAAGACACGCGCTGGGTTTACTCCCGTTACATATTGTTGTATATTGTTCATCTTTCGAGAGAAGATCGTTAAATACATTGAACATCGTGTCGGTTTTTAAAATCTCTTTGCGGACTTTTTTGTTGTCTACAGACGTATAGTAATTTCGTCGCTGTAGTGCTGACTAAGATCGTTATTCCTGCGGATACGTATCTTCGACGATATATAAAATTAGGGTAAGACAAGTAATGCTACTATATTTCGGTAATGTAAAATATACTACCCGTCTACTCAATAGTATGTCATTAACGTAAAAGAATATAATTGTACAATGAACGCTTGGCTTCTTTTCTTTTCTTCTCTTAGCTTTTCGCTCTAGTAGATTCCGGTGGATTGAAAATCATTCGCGTAACGCGAAAGGATATCGGAGAATCGGCCGTGTCAGATGCGAAGCCCGACACCTCGAAATACTAAACCGCGTTCCCGGTGGGTCGAGAAACGATTCATCGATTCGATTCTCGTTGGGCGACTGAATGTTTTGTTCGCACGATCCGACTCCCATCCTTTCTCGCCCTCCCCTTCCTTTATCTTCGTCTTCGTCTCCATCTCCATCTTCGCCTAGCTTCTCTACCGAGCCGGACCTACGATTTAGAGGCCTACCGCTATATGCGTGCATATACATATATACACATGTACACGAATGCATACGCACATGTATATACGTATACTCACAGAAGAGTTAACTTTGTGCATGGTTACACGGTGAAAGGGCACATTCAGTCGATCGCACGTTATATTTCTACTGCTGCGATAATTGTCACTCCTCTCTTTGGTTTCCATGCTCGACGACGTGCCGCGCCGTGTCGAATCAAACTTTCGCATGCTTCGCATTCCCTTTCCACCTCAAGGAGTGAAGATATTACGACACGGTGGGTCTCTTAAGATTATTGCCAACTTTGTACAGTATCAATAATGATGATGATGATGATGATGGTAGTAATAAGAATAACAGTACTCATAATAATAACAACAACAATAACAAGAAGAAGAATAATGATGATGATGATGATGATTGTGATAGCAGCAGTAGGTAATGACTATGATGATGATGATGATAAAAAATAATTGCACGTAATAACAGTAACAGATCTTATTAAAGATGAAAACGAAACAGCGATTTATCCTTCCTCGTTCGATCGAGAGAGAGAGAAAGAGAGAAGTGAAAATCCATGATCGCTCGACGCAGATACATCTCTCACAGCTCACAGGCAGAAAACACCGTTGATTTATTTAGTGAGTAGCCGTTAATACAGGTTTTTCCTCTTTTTTCTTTTTTTTTCTCTTTTGTTCGTTCTTATGAATCTCGCCTATGAATTATCTAGGATAAAAAGTATCCATACTCGTTTGAACGTGCTAAATTTCATCGGTTTTCATATTTCTCTCGTGTTCGCTTCCTCTCTCGCACGCAAGCAAGCAAGCAAGCAAGCAAGCACGCACGCACGCACGCTCTCTCATTCAACCTCTCTGCTATTCTCTATCACACGTTTGTTCGGTCGCACCCCACAACTACCCGTTTCTTTCTCTATAGACTCCCCTCCCTTTCCCCTATCTCACTTGTCCGTGCTTTCTCCCCCCCCTTTCCATCTAGCACACTCTTACTCCCTAGTTTGCATTCTGGATAATGTAAATTTATTAATAATCTCACTTTATAGCGTGACACGCGCGGAGCGCGGTAACGCGGCCTCTCTTAACGTTACGATTTAACACTGACTCCTCTTGGATCGTTCTTTATTTTTCGTTTCGTCCGTTCATTCTTTCGTCTTAGAACGTTCGCAAACTTACTATTTACGCATGAAAGTGGAATTGACACTCATAAGGTTATTGAAATAGTCTCTCGAAGTAATAATTGCACCGATGCGACACGACCAATGTACATACATTTTCAATAGTTTGTCGTGTTCAAGGTCTCTAAAGCGTTCCCTCTGTTTTTATTTAGTCACGATTACCGTCTAGCTCACGCTCTCTCTCTTTCTCTCTCTCCCTCTCGCACTCACTCACTCACCCACTCACTCACTTTCTCCCTCCCTCTCTGCCGTCTACTGCTTGTCGCTCGGATTTGCCTGTCGCTCCTATAAAGTATCAATGTCTATTCTATTCCTACGTTGCCCGCAATTGGCGCTAAGGATGCGATACAGACAATCAGCGACAGAAGCAGAGGCGTATTTTTCAGATATCTTCCGAGCTGACTGGCCAACAACCAACATTCAACAGCCAGTTATCCACGAAGGGACTGTACGAGTCACGCGGAATTCAAGCTCGCGTCCATTCCGCGAATGGCGCGTTTTATATGAAAAGGGAAATACATATGTAGGTACGTAGCTTTCAGAATTCTCTAGCGGCGCGGCGGTCGTTTCTCCGTCACCACTTGTGCAAGTGTCCGCTCTCTGTTGCATTTGAACGATGATGGGTCGTAGTCATCGAGAGAGAAAGCGAGAAATGAGGGTGAGACAGACATCGAATTACCGAACGCGCGCAGGATGGGAAACTCGCCGATCTTTGCTCGTTAACGATAAAAATAGCCGAGCTAAAGGTCCACTAGCATCGCGAAAGCCTTCGTTTCGTTCTTAGGCCAAACAAAGTAACGCTCTCGAGAATATCTACCGTGGGTCGGAAAGTTTATTCGATGATACGAAAGTAAGGTTGAATCCTTCAATTCCTATCGCGAGATTGCTTACAGATAATTTCTCCTTCAGAGCGGAGACAAGGGTAGAATAAAAACTGTTGGATATATCTTATCGCATTCGCAACTTCTCCTGTCGACGTTACGGCTCAACGGACAATACGTATGTAATTGACTCGCTCGACTATCGGAAACATTCGAGCCGGCAACGCGTTCGCAAGAAAAGTATTAAATGCTGCGGCGATCGTTCAAAGCGAAGCGTTTTCGTTTTCATTTCCGTCTCATGTCTCATGCCTCGCGGCCTCGCGTCCCAATCTCCCGCGAATCAGCAATATCTGAATATATTATAAACACCGAGATAAAGAGAAAGAGAGAGAGGGGGGGAGAGAAAACTGAGTAACCACAGTTTTCATCGGAGCGAGAAATTCTAGATCTGCGAATCGATTTTTCGCTTGCGACGCGAAGCAACGTTCGTTCGGAGGATCGCGTCATTGCATGGGACGAGAGCTAGCGAGTGAGAGATGCAAGGTAGGATAAGGCTTGACGAGGAATAAGGAGGAGGAGGAGGAGGAGGAGGAGGAGGAGGAGGAGGAGGAGGAGGAGGAGGAGGAGGAGGAGGAGGAGGAGGAGGAGGCAGGTAGTACGATTATATGGGAATCGCTCGATCGCTCAAGCATGCCGAAAGTGACCATGTTTCGAGCGCGAAAATATACCAGATGGTCAATATTCGAAAACGAACGAACGCTTCTTCTCCGACGACAGAGCTCGAGGATACCGCTTCGATTGGAAAGGCTAGGCTACGAATACCGAGCACGCCTTTCGCCAACCACCGTTTTACCCCGCGACAGAAGGATTGCACATTTAACTTTACCTTTAGTGGTAACGAATGATTAAGTAATAGATTGTGGGAACGTAACCATCTAAACTAACAATTATTATGCCTCTGTACAATGCAAAGTGATTTCAAGTATCGTTAATTATCGTTATCGTTACCGTTATCGTCAACATTGTCGAGGTCGACGTCATCATCATCATCGTATCATCCCCTCCACGCGCGTTTCTCCGTCCTTATAGTCATCGTGCCAGTTTTCGCAAAACCACGTTATCCTGCTATATTAGTATTGTTGTTACAGCAACGCGCCGAATGTACGCATCGTTGCCTGTATAGCGTAACTGTTTACCTTTATATCATTTTTAAACATTAACCCATAATCTTTTAAATATATGCACCCCAACGTTCATATAATATAATCAACAAAATATTAACACGAACGTCGCCCATTCCTTGCTCGAAAAGCGATTATTTAATTGATAATTCACGAGCAACAGGCGTCGCGAATAATAAATTATTATCGTTAATATATTACTCTTTTCGACTGTGCCGACTAACTATGTATATATACACATGTAACGTGTCTGTGTACGTGTATGCCTGTAAATGCGTATGCGCGCGCGCGGTGCGCCTGCGTGTTCCTTTTTGTGTAGCACGTATACGTAGGGCAGCTGCCGTGCGTATACGTATAACGTACTTACGTTCCGTGTACATACATACGATATATCGGTGTGACCCAGATATTATCGTCCACGATTGTATTACCGTTGATTATTCCCCCATAACACCTATATTATATTATTGCTGCGGCTTTATAGATACTCTCTTCCTTCTTTCTCGCATGTTTCCCGTTTCCTTCCTGTCTGCCTGCCTGCCTTCTACCGACATGTAATCGTACGCGTCGAGATCCAGCACATCGAACACTATACGCGTTTCCCGCGAAAAACTCTTTGAAAGCAACGAAAACGAATACATATTGCCTGTCCAGATTCATAAGACGCGGGTGTCGTCATCGTCGTCGTCGTCGTCGTCGTCGTCTTCGTCTTCTTCGTTGTCGCTAACGTTGTCACCGAACCGCTCGCTAATCAGTCATTTCGATGTACGTAACAAGTGGGTGCAACAGCCACGAACCGAACCGAAAACCACCAAATGCTCATAGCTTGTTCGCGAGCTTGCAATAAGAGCGTCTTTTGCAACTTACGCAGACAAAATTAACGAACGAAACGTTCTAAGGTCTCGTGGCAGCAAAGCGGATCATAAAACCAAAGCTTCAGATTTAGGTCTAGGTTTACTACAGATGGCAGTTGAATTATAAGAAATCTTTTCGATATTCCGCGTAGCACTGTCGTCCAAGTAACAAGCCTCTACCCAGACCTGCACTGTGCGATCACCAACCAATCTGGGAGCAACGGTTACATAGCTCGGTTCGGTCGGTCGGTCGGTCGATCGAACCCAATACCTAATGGCGTTTCGTGCAACGCAAAGTTCAAGACGCTCCATCCACCTCTCGATGCGACAATTACGCGTCAATGGAAGCGTGCGTCGCGTCGGTGAACCAGTAACACAGAGTGAAAAGCGAGAAACAAGACTACTCGCGCGTAAATATCCCATACAACGAAAGCTACCCTAACGTTGCGATGCACTTGGAAATTCGTCCTTTGCGCTCTCGCGAAACCGTTGCGCGCCATCCCTTGTTGTCCAAGAGGAGTCTGCCGCCTCGTAGAGAATTTTAGCTTTTGTTCGACACCTCGTTGAACCACTCACTCTAACGCCGTGTATCGTGACACGTGGGACCAATTACCGTATGATATGTAGCGAGTGACGGTGTACGTGGTGGACGAGTCGCGTGGATCGAAGCTACCTACTACTTTCGAACACGTTCGAAATCGGAGGTCTGTAAAGAACTAATTTCCAAGCTCGGTTAAAAATCACAGTCAAAGAAATGCACTTGGGTAGAGATAGTCGGTAAAGTTTGACGCGGCTACCAGTGCCAGTAGTGCGGCTGACAATCAGCTCGAGTGCCGTAGCGCGCCGAAGTCGAGTAGCGTACCTGTCACGCGACAGGCGAGAGTCGCTAGGTTGCTTCTCGGCGTCTCGCGTTACAAAAAAACTCCATTGGGTTTTAGGTTTTAGCTTTAAGGTGTAAGGTTTAAGGTTTTAGATTTTAGGCTTGGCTCGGAACCAGATACGTCGATACGTACGTTCACGATAATCGATCGCCAGCGAGTTATTCGCGATGAACGCGGGCTGTTGCTCCAAATACTGTTCTCTTCCTCCGCGTAAGGCCGGACAGCTCGAGGAGACATTGCTCGGCTTCGTTTCGTACAACATCCGCGATCAACTATGCAGATCGATCGAGGATGCTGCGATCACTCCAGAGAGAATAACCTTCTTTCCGATCGATCGCGCGTCCCGATCTTCCACCCTTTAGCTTACTTCCGACATATGTAAGATATGTCGACATACACATCTCTCGTCACTTTTAGTGAAGTACGCTGAGCATGCGAATGGAAGGACTGCGCGGTACGGAATAGGAGATAGAGGAGTCGGCTTGGGGAGTTTGAAAAGGGGATTGTTAGGTTGTCGGGGAAAGCGTTGCGAACAAGGAAGGAAGGAAGGAAGGAAAGAAAGAAAGAAAGAAAAAAAGAAAGAAAGAACGAGATTAGGTGTGCTTGCGTGGAACGAAGTGCTGTTCGTATGGCAACGCATGGCATCGAATGGCGAGTTTCATGGAAATCAGACGAAACGAAGCCGAGGCGACGACTGGCATCGTGGTGTCGAGGCTGGCGCAGCTATAGCGATGGACTACGATCGTGTAAACAACGACGACGTCGGTTCTTCCTCCTCCGAGGTGCCCTTCTTCTTCTCGTTTATCTCCTGCTACTCGATGACAGATGGATCGCGCGTGTGCGCAACACGAAGGCGAATTCAGCGACGATCGATGAGATTAGGAGCGGTGAGCACCGATTGCTGATCCGTCGACGACTTTGAGAACGAAACCGCGACCGCGACCGAGATCGAGGCCGGACTGATCGCAGCCTGCTGTGACGACCTATCCGATACAGACGATACAGACGATGCGGGCGATGCGGACGATGCAGACGATACCGAGCACGCCGAGGGCGATCGTTTGACTTTGAAACGGCGAGACGTCGTGCGTTTCGGGCCGATTTGCCAGGGTACAGATGTTGCCGGATGTACGCATTCGCGTACAGGACGGCGACGTCTTTGGACTGTTCTGGAAAAGCAACAGGGTGTATGATTTGCGCGCCGATCCACACCCACGCCCACATTCTCCCCCTTCTTGTTTCGACGAATAATAACCTTTCGACTGATAAGCGCTACGGGATTGTATAGAATAGAATACCTGATTGTGGCGTTCACAGTCCAAAGTATCCACCGACGGTAGTGGCCAAGACGACGAGAAGTATAGCGATGCAGATCATGATCATGATTTTCTTCTGCGCTCGGTAAAACACACAATTATCGATTACAAAGGTATGTAGCCCGCAACCTAGTTCCTACCGTATCTATAATTGCATCCTCCCCTTCCGGTGCTACGCACCAAATGCGTCGTGTGATCCTCTCCTCGTTACGCGTATGTACCTTCTTTCGATCCCTCGCAAATCGCAGCTTACGTGTGCCTCTCTGCGTGTGCGCCTGCCAAACTCTGTCCGTCTCCGAATCGCTGCATACTCGATCCGCATCGAGCGAAAAAAATCGATCGAATCGCGTCGCGCCGCGAACAATCTCTTCGTTTCAAAGAGAACCAGACTTACGGGACACCATCCGCGCGGCACTTTCGGAAATTTAGACAACCATCTCTCGCGCGAATCGTTAAACCGTCTTCGCCGCATTCCAGAACAAGGAACAACGATTTTACCGTTGATCGTGAATATTATTACCTGTTCTATACAAATGCAACTATTTACAGAATGTGTGTACGTATATCTAACGAAACGAATCCGAGGGAGTTTTTAGTCGAAGAGCGAGTTCTTTCCACGCATCTAAAGTTTTCTCACCGACGTCGACAAAGAACGTGTCACACACGCTTGCATAGTATGCGTATACGCACACACCACGGACATGCGCACGCACGCATGCACGCACGCACATACTCATACACATATATACAGATACTGAACCGCGTACGTACCGAGAATCACGAGGTAGTACAGTGTCACGAAGCTTCGATACGAATTCGAATACGAAAAGAAAACAGTTGGCGAAAAATTGTCTGAGTAGGAACCGGTCAACGATCGATGACAGCGACGTTTCGGTTAACCGACAAAAACCGACCTGAACGAATATTCCTTACCGGCCGAAATACATACGGCACTCCTCCCTCTTCCTCTTCCTCTTCCTCTTCCTCTTCCACCAGCCGCCAACACTTGCGAGGATTTATCGCGTCATGCGTGACGGGGACACGCATTGCTTTCCTACCGATCGGGAGGTCGGATCAGAATCGCACGCGAAAAGACACGGAAAATCTGGCGATCAGTTGCGTCAACTGCTCGCGCACACGGAATTTGCTCGGAACGGAAACTGTCTTTCTCGTAATCCACTTTGCGCGACTGCCTTCGACCCTTTTCTTTCCTGAAATCCTCGTGTATCGTGACTCGACCTTCTTACAACGCGTATACCAGAATGATTATCAGAATGATGAACGCTATCGTCAGGCAAATTACGATGAACATCAATTTCTGTAAACAAAATACAATATTGCCGTCATTCCACCAATGCAAGTATGTAGCGCGCGCCCGCGCTTCGGCGGGCAAATGTGTTAAAGTAGAAAAGCCACAGAGGAAAACTCGTCCGAACTTTCAGGTAGGGCAGAGCATGTTCTCGTAGATGCGGATGCCATCTCTCGAACCTCTGCGAAACCAGTATCGGTAGGTAGAAGAGAAACAGGGGGTGAAAATTTGACGAAGATGATGACGACGACGACGACGATGACGACGACGCAGAAGAGCATGACGTTGATAATGATGAAGAAGAAGATGAAGAAAATGAAGAAGTAGAAGCAGAAGAAGAAGCAGCCAAATCACAACAGTCGAGGATCGTTATCAGCAAGGTTCCCGCGAACAACCGACTCGTCTCCAATATATCTCTCGTCTACTCTGCCGATGCTATTACAAGCGACAAAAATTATGCGAACCGAAAGTAGCAGAGACACCAGAGAAAGACACCGGCGACGAGCCGGCACGCAGGCTACGTACAGCCATCAAACGACACGTTCGATGTACTAATTGTAAGTAGTTAAACACCTGTTAGTGGAACGAGTAGCTACGGTTAATAACAGTTACTGCGTCAACGAACAAGTTGCTTGTTAGTCAGAGATTATGATCGAGGAAGGACTCTTCTGGATCTCTATCCGGAGGGGGATAGCGAAGCCGTCTCGTTGGTAGCCAAAAACGCAACGTGCAGATTTCGAAGGATCACGATCGACATCGCGTCGCGGTTCTATGTATACTTGTCGTACCGCTCCGAATACGTTTACGCGTCGTTTTTCGATCGCCGCTACCTACTAGCCTAGCTGTCCCATTCTCCTTCGGTTCCTTTTCCCGCTCTGTCGCTGCGATCTTCTATCTTTTCCGAATTTCGGTCCTTTCATCCCGTCGCTGATCGGAACAAGTGACGCGGGCGGCGCGGCGTTCTTCTAACGATCTACCCCGCACGATCATTCCCCCCTCTTCCCACTACGCGCTACTCACTACGCGGTGCTTTAGCTCCCCGGAAGGCATCCTATTAATATGGAGATTAATATCACGGCCGATATTAAGACGCAGATTATGATGAGGATCATTTTCTGGAAACAGAAAGAAAACAGATACGATTCGTATGAGAGGCCGACCAAATCAACGACGAGAAACAACGAGTCGTTCGAATCGAGCACAACGTAGAGTGCAAACCACCAGAGGGAAAGGGAAATCAGATGCATCGACTCCACGAGTCGTGGAATGCCGGAAGACGCATTGATTTTTACACAATCGAGAAGAACAAGAAACAGCAGACAGAAATACGGATAGGCAGACAAACAGAGAGATATACATATGTGAACGAGGGAGTGGGAGAGAGTAGAGTAGAGGAGAGGAAGAGAAGAGAGATGCAAGAGAAGCGGAACGAATAACGTTTCTATCCCGCGTACTAGTACAATGGATTCCAACTGAAAAACCAAGTTCGTGACGGTACACGCAAGCGAGAACGAGAAAGCATACGGTGAAGTTGAGGAACATCGCACATGCTATCGACACGTTCATCTACGCTACGTTATACTCAGCTTCGCGTTCGGTTACATTGAGAAACGTAGAACGGAAGTTTGGACAAAAGCAAGGCGAAAGGAGAAGAACGTTCCAGGGAGAACGCGACGCGTACGTACAGCATATGTACCTATGTCAAGAACCGATGCGACGATCGATTCCAGCTTCAACGAGGACAATTTCTGCGTTGCTTTCATTTCAATTTCGACGTACACGTAGGTACATATACGTATAAGTGAATGGTTAGATGTGACGTGACGCGACGAGACGCGACAATTCGGAGCCTCCGGGTCCATCGATATCGTAACGGAAAGTGGAAACACATCGAGAGGACTGCGTGCAAAATTAGACAGTCGATTACAATAAGGAAAACATTCGGCGACGGTTTAGTAGTGAATGAGAAAGTGAGGAGCAAAGGAAGCATATCAATGATGGAGAATACGATCCACCACGGAGCAAACTGCTGCGTATCGTCGAGTTATTTCCCCTTGGCTCTTTTCCCTTGTTCCACCTATCAAGTCATGCCCATCAATGATCGCCGCTGGATAACGGGAAGAGATCAACTAGGAACGAGGTACCCTCTGAAATGCATCCATTGACCACAGGGATGGAGACATTGCCTTTGCCTTTGCCGTTGTCTTTGCGTCTGCCTCGTTTTGCGAAACAACCATTCAGGATGGATTTGTTATCCGGAATATCTGCAGGCGGGAAAGAACAGAAAAAGCCTCGAACTTGAATCGAAAGTGAATGTGGACGGCAACGTGGAAAGAAACGATAGAAATGATAGAACCTCGTAGCGATCCGGCGGCGATCAAACGTGTGGGGGGATCCGATGAGAATCGTTTACCTTACGAACTTCCCTTCGATACTCCTCGGTCTTGATCAATTCGCCTCTGGTTTCGATCACGGGGTCCACCAACTCAAATTGCCGTGCCGCGCCTTATCATACCGCACCAAGGAGGCCAGGCCAGAGTAATTGGGGATAATCGGGGGTAGTCGGAGAACAGGGTGGAAGAGTGCAGCGGAGTCGGAATCGAGGTGTTAAGGGTCAAAGGGGACGTGGAGAAAACGCATCGGTAATCGAGTGGATCACCTCCAACAAGGATGCACCCAAATTTAATTACGTGTACACGCGTGTATAGATATATACATATACATACGTGCATGTATGGTATACGCTATACATGATGTACACGTAAAGACACACCACGTAACAAGCCACACCATATACATAATACATAGGTATGTAGTCGCACCACCCCAATGCAGAACCAGTCGTGATCTCGTGATCTCATGATCGAGATTCTGTCCCGTTGTCGACGGTACCGACCATGGACAAAGTCCCCCAGCCGATTTAGAACGCACGTAGCATGTACACGCGGGCACCACACACGAACCATGGACGCGGATTAGTCGGTTAAGTTTTCAGTAGTACGAATAGACAAAACAGTTCATGGACAGAGGCACAATTAGCACACTCATGTTCAACAGGACAGAGCGACACAAGTAGAGAGACACATATACGATGATGCATGTATATAAACGCAGATATATACGAACATGTAGTAAATGAACAAATAACAGATAGAGAGAGAGAGAGAAAGGGTGGAGAGAGAGAGAGAGAGAGAAAGAGAGAGAGAATATGTTACGTGTAAGTGGGTTCGCGCGCTTTTTCATACATTATCATATTATCATGTATATCTACACGCGGCAATAATAAAATGTAATACATACATCATACACAGATACACGCATATATTATACATACAATGCGATGCACGTATATTCATATGCGTGCTGTGACGGGATCGTAAAAGTGAGAAATTTATTGGTAGAGAACGAAAGAAAGCGTCGTCGTTATTTGATTTCGCGCCACGGGAAAGAGAGTATTACACATAGATGGAGGAGCGCGGGGTAAACCAAAACACATAAAAGGGTTTGAATTTTTATCGTACAAATGTACATGTGGAGGAGAGTGGCGACGCGCCCCAATACAGGGCAATGGTAGGAAAGAGTTAGTCGACGGAGGTGACGAAGAAGAAGGAAGGTGCGGGCCGAGGGAAAAAAACAAAAAATGACCAATTAGAAGCGAAGGAGAGATGGATTATTTGGCGATAGATGACGGAGGAACTCACCCGTCGGGCTTTGCTTTGATACTTGAGTGCTTTCTTGGTGTCCTGCGTAGCCGTCTGCACGTAGTCCACCGCGTGCTCCACGTGGTACTCTATGCGATCTATCATCTCGCCCTGTGAAACAGCGTCGTTAGTATTAATCGTATAAGAGTTGTTACTCGGGGATGCACCTACTCATGAGTAGGTAGTTAGGTACACGCAAATAGGGTGAAACTATAATGGTCTATTGTCATTTCCGTTTTTGAAGGGGAAGAAAGAAAATGCTTGGCGCGCGATTCAAAGGAGAGAAAAAGATCTTACCTGACTCTCTACCAACATGGCCATGTCCATGAACATATCGTGAAGCTCCCTAATCGAGTTTTCTAGTTTGATAATATCGGCATGACGCGCCTCGATGTCGGCCAGGGTCTGTTTAGCTTGTTGAGTTTCCATGATGATCTGGGAGAAACGCATGGTGTCAGTTGGTTATTTTTCGACTATAAAAATTTTAGCACGCCGCCCCTAAAGTTGTTCCATTTCGTGAAAAAAATAATTTGTACAAAATTTGTGTTTCTGAAAATTTAAATGAAGTATTTTATATTTTAGGGAATATTATAATTTCTTACTTATTTAATATTAAGTTTTGAACATACGTGCATTAAAACTCAAGTGTAATTTGTACAAAAAAGGCAATTCACTCTAACTAGCCCGTAACAGATGGATGTCAAAAGCTTTATATTGCTTGAAAAGAAGAAACTGGAATTCGCGATACGTGTCTTTCTCCCAGGTTTATATAAAACCGTGGATTCGAGCTACAATGGCATCGGAATTTCCACGCCAAGACAAAACTCTACGCGTACCGCAATATCGATAATACAATAAGCCTCATAGCTGTAAAAAAAATTTGCAACCATTTATGGTATTTATCGACATAAACGGCAGCGTTAGCGTGTTTCGATAAAGCTGTGGGAAAGAGCAGACAATTACGAATGGTGGAAGCGATTAATATTGAAGTCAATCTTGCAAAAAATGTACAATTAAGTGCTCCAATTGAAAGAGAAATTGAACATTTTATTTCTCAAGGTTGAAACAAAATTTCGAAAGACTCTCAATTCCCATTGAATTTTTAAAAAAAAGATCCTGATTTAGGGAAAGATGAGAACGATTTTAAATACGGATTGAACGTCATTCAAGGATAGAAAGTGGTCAATGACACTGTTGAGCGTGGTGTTAAACTTATGGAGAAATACAATCAGTTATTGACAAAAAATGAGGAGGAAAAACAATATGAATTCATATATTACAAATTGTTTCCGAATATAGGGAAACAGTCACTATTAAAAGACGTATAAAATATTTCAACGAAAAAGAAATACTTTCATTTTTTACTCCTCTAAATATTTCTTTTCAGTTCTAAACCTACTTTCTTGCATTATGTATTACACTAAAAATTATAGTATATTTATTATATCTAGCTAGTGGATGAAACTATCTTCGTCATTCGCGAATATATGAACAAATTTCTTAGATGAAAGCTGAACTGTTTGTCGAGCTAAATATAATGCCAACGAGAAAAGTTTTTTCCGAAGGTTAATTTTTGAGTTTTGAAGATCATGAATTTATTTTTCATCTGATCTTATATTGTGATTCTATATTGCTACAGAGCCGCGTCTTCCTCTTATCCGATCAACTTCATCTTTTACAGGAATTCTTTTTTTACCCAATGGAACAATTTTAAGGGAAGACGTGAAAAAATCACGCAAAAAAAAATTTTGAAAGGAAACAAGACGGTGCTTACCCCTTGCGTGAACACGGCCGGATTTCCCTGTTCCAACATTGCCTCTAGTTCCTCGTTAGTGGTCGTCTTACCCGCTGCAAGCGAATCAATCGATCGGTTAGTCCGTTAAGGGGATCCTCTGGTTATGATTTTTCAGAAAATCCATTTTATTTATATATATTTTTGTAGTATACCGTCCCGAGAATACGCTGTAAATGTTTCACAGTAAAATTCGTAACGGTATAGATTCTACAGTCAAATGACCAATTGAGGCTCCAAACTCGCGCGCAGGTATGAGCCGAGAACAGTTCGAACAGGCTCTTCTCGAAACACGATATTTAGAGGTAAGCTAAAACTTCTCTGCTGTAGCTTACTGATTTCCAGCTGTCGTTGTATCCTTCCTTTACACCGCTCTCTGTAATCGGTCTGCGTTCGATTGTACTCCGTCATCACCTCGACGAACTTCCTGGACAGCGTCGAATGTTGTGTCTTGCGTATCCTCAGATCCGCCGACGATTTGTTCGTATGCTCCTCTTGCTCGATATTTTGCTCTATCACTGAATATACCGATAACATTCGGAACGTCAGAAACTTGTAATCGGCAATGCGATGCAATGTGATGGGATGTGATAGGATGTGATCCAATGTAGATACAATTCAGAATCCCCTTTTAACCCATGCTTCGAACATCAACCCTACGTTCCCTATACCCTTCCCACCTCGATAGTTTTCCGTTCCCCCTTTTCCGATAGTGTTTGCGACTCTAGCGAGGAACAATGTCTGAGTCTATGTAGGCGTTCCCCTGGACTTTACGTAGCAAACAGTTATTACGCACCTTTTAACTTAGCCCTGACTTTGTTGGCCGTTTTCTTGATGTCGGACATCAAGTCTTCCAATTCCATTTTGACCTCTGCAACAGAAAACGAAGCGATTCTTTCGCTGATTGTGAGTTTCAAACCCTGTCCAACAGGCGTTTGATGTTCGCAGTGGTCTACCGACAGTACCGACTGCATTTATGTTTTACCTGCCTATCGGTTATGGGACGTCACGTCACCGAGCAGATTCTCATAAACGCGGTGGATGATCGCGGTAGCAGCAACGATTCAAGCTCGCAGAAGAAGCAGAAGGTCGACAAACAGTTGGAAGCCAACCGTAGGGCGACCAACCGATAACGAGATTACTATCCGTTCCGCGGAGAAGCAATAGCGAAAGATTATGTCGTTAACTTTGGCAATACTGGAAAATGTGCAACTTACTCTTAGCTTTTCGAATGTTTGCTCAAAAGGAGAAGGTATGTAACTACTTAAGTAGGTACCTACGTAGTAGGTCGTCGTGAACCGATCACACAGAAGATTGGCACATCGACCCAGAAATTATCGCAGAATCTGGCAGATCGATCGGAATAATCGGAGCGCAGGGGGAGGCAGGAGTCCAGTGAACCAATATCGGTATTGTATATACCTACGGTCTGTCCAACAAGAGCGTGACCGGCATAATTTCAAAACTGTTTATTATAATAAATGATTATACATATTCTACCCACTTAGTACCACGGCGCTTTTATATTGCTATCAATAATCGCCTTAAAATCTTTTAGGCATGCTCTTGAGGTAAAGCCCTCCATATTAAGGGGGGAGCCTGGTGTAGCGGATCGAAGAAATCGATTTTTTTTTTGCATAAATCAATGCTTGAACATCACGACAATATGTTCCCAAAGCCGCAAAACGAAATTCGAAAAATTAAAGCGGATATAGCCGATTTTGCTACGGAGCGCCAGGCTACCACAAAACTTTAAATGCGTTTTTCTCGAAACGACAGTTTTACACTTTGCGGGCAATGTAACTAAAAAAATATTCAACCAATCGACTTGGCCTTGTGCGCGGATATTTGTGAACATTTTCTTCATAGTACTAAGTTATTAGTATAATGATATTGTTTAAATAAATAACTTTTTTTTAGACATTTAAGGGAAAATTTCGTTGGAAACAGTGAACTTTTTATTCAAGAGGCCGCCATTTGTTCATTTTGCATCTTTTAAGTTTCAAATTTCTTCATTCTGTGCGTACACTCATTAACTAAAAGAAAATTGTTCGATTTTTGGTTTCAGATGAAACCAAAAAACGCTACGTTGCCCGCAGTGCAATAATTGCGTCGCCAACGGACTGGGCATAACTTTGTTATTTGCCGCTCTTTTTTAATAAAATTTTTTTGCTATATACCTTAACCTGCTAATACAATATCCTGAAAGTTTCAGAAAGATCTATCAAATACTTTCTTTAAAAAAAATTCCCGAAAAATGCCTCGATTTTCATTTAGTTACACCAGGCTCCCTCCTTCAGCATCCACGTTTTCCTCGAAGCTTCATATATCCCCAGACATTTTCTACAACGCGGCATAGGAGAAGAGTCAAGGTACCTGCGCGTTCATGGATTCTCCAGGTAATTACATACAGATAAAATTGATGGCGGTCACGCTCTTGTTAGACAGACTGTACCCCCTTTACCTTCGCGAACCATCACCGCACTTCCGTGGCGTTCCTCTTTTGCTTTATTACCGCTCCATTCGCTTTCGGCCTATCCGATACACGTTAGCGGCTTAAAGAAGGGAACAGCGAAGGAACCTGTTTCGCGTTTAATTGACATCATCTTGAAATTTCCATGGCGAAAAGAAAGCGATATCGCGTGGGTGTAACGTAGGCGAAAGCGAACAGGGTGGCGAGAGACGGAGGGGCGCATTCTCCTGCGTCGAGGGTGCTCGATGGAATTGGGTTAATACGGGGTGTGTACGTGCCAGACCTACTTCTAAGGCCTCTCGAGAACTCGACACACTCGGAAAACACGGAGCGCTCGAATTCGATTGTATCGCCAGAACTCTGTCGCTGTTCGAAACAAATTTCTACCCGAGCTAGCGAGCCAATGATACAAATCACCAGAGTACGCATGTCCAAGTGATTTACAATTAGAGCGCGGATCTCGGAGTACTCCTGTATCTCGAGGAACGCGACGGACATAGGGGAGGGATGGGAAAATATGTCGATATCTATCCCACTCTGTTGTCCAAAGGTATTTCTTTCTCCGCGAATTCAATAACGGCTGAGGCAACGCTGCACAATCCCTCGAGTTCGCATCGGTCTTTTCCATTCGAGTCGTCAGAATTTCGCTAGTGTGTAAATCGGTGACGCGACCAGCCGCAGCTGCCGAGTTTCGCTTCGATCGTTTTCTCTCTATTCGACTCGCGAGTAGAAAAGGGGCTCGATCGATCCTTTTGCTACACCGCCTACGAACCAACCGACGCGACGCGACGCTTCTCTTGGCCCAGAGCGATTCGTCCACCGCTAACCTCTCTCATTATTTCCCCGGAGTTTTGACCCCGCTCGCGTAGCTACGAACTCGGCTGCGAGGGCAGGGATCCTAATCGCGGGAGACCGTAGGACGAGAAGAACGTGCTGTTGAATTAGCAACAGTTGGCTAGTAGCTAACACCAGGTAAGTCTCGCGACCTTTCACCGATACGGACGGAAAGAATACCTCCACCACTTTTCTCTCGAATCATCGGATAGCACGCTATGAGAGAACCATCGAGAAACGGCACGATACAAAACTGAAAGTTACCGGACGTAAACATTTGCCTGTTTAGCGAGTTGCGCGTGACGGAAATTTCGAGTAAAGGCAAAACGAGGATTTCGAGCTAGAGTTTGGAAATTCACGCGCTCGCAACTGTGGTGCCCGCTTGTAAACCAACCCTGCGAGTGCTTGTAGGAGAACGATAATTCATCACTGGCTGGCAGCTACAGTGGTAACCAGGGAAAGGCCAATTACCAACCTTCCAACCCTTACCCCTTCCCGCCGTTACGTCCTTTTCTTTTTTCTTACTCCCATTCCCATTCTCAATCTCACTCTCTTCTCCAGTTTCTCGGTGCTCCAACGTAACGCCAAAACTCGAGGAACGCAACCTTGAAACGCGTTACCCTCTCAACCGAGGTCGTTGTTCCTTTCTTATCCTTCTCTCATGTATTCTTACGAAAGTAACATGGCTGAGCCGACGATTTTCTATTGCGTCTCGATTGATCCACGAATCAAGCATTCGTGCGAGTCTGATCGTCAATGTCGAGTAAAGGAAACGTGTGTCTGAATCAGATCTAGCCAACGAAAATGCATGCATTGCAACGAAAGCCAAGATAACGTTTCGACAATATCCAGCGCGTCCCGAATCAATTGTCTCGTGTTCTACGATCTATGTACATTAACCGGAAGGAACGCGTCGCGTTACAAACGGCGACCATGAAATATCGTTCGAAACGGACGCTCTTTCCAAAGGCAACTCTAAACTTGGCCAGACAAACGGATAAACGATTTGTGATATCGTCGTAAAGACGATCCAAACTCACTTTCGTCGGTCTGTGGCGCCGATAAGATGGCACTGTGCTTTTTCTTCACATCTTCTACGTTCGTCTGGATCCTGTCTATCATTTCGCGGATCTCCTCCACCTATACAAAAATGAGAAGACGTTAAATCATAATAGTAATGCCGCCGCTCCATGTTGACAAACAGATCTAGAAACAGGAGCGAGAAAGAGAGCGAGAGAGAGAGAGAGAGAGAGAGAGAGAGAGAGCGCGCATGAGATACATAAATAAAATGTAGTAGATATATATTCGTTACATGTTACATCGCAACCGATTTAGCAGGATCAAAAAATGTTGGCAAGAATTCTGAAATACGAGAGCTTCGTTCGGTGTGCACGCACAAGATTTTAAGCCGAATTATAGTCTCTTTACGTATCCCTGTCTACCTATCGTCCATCCACCGTGAAGAACTGCGGACAGCCCTATCGAAAGAGAACAGTTCGAGTAATATAAATCCGATTTTTCAATACTTCTAAATGGGAAGCCCGCAGGCACGGCCACTGCTCTAGTGCAGGGTTTCCCAAACTTTTTCCGCAATGGAACACTTCGCAAATCCTTTAACGGAATACTTTAAAATATTTTAACGGAACACTTGGCTTATTTTTTAAGTTGAGTAATTCCTACTTAATAGAAGATCTTTAAATATGTTGCAGTGTATAAAACCTTTCGAAATTCTCGCGGAACACCTACTCAGGTTCAGCGGAACATAGTTTGGGAAACCCTGCTCTAGTGCAATAAAATTAAGCTGGTATACATGTTACGGTTGTGTCTGGCTATCGTTGCAAGTGGTTGCTGACATCATTCATCTAAATGATCAGCGTAGCAAGTGCTTCTACGTCTGATTGTGAATCCATACTTTAACTAACTTCTTGGGGAACAAACCTACGCGCAACGCCCGTTACCATCGTGCATCGTAGCTTCGTACCGGTGCAAACCGCAGTGGCTGCAACCAGTCCATCTGTCTTTCTTGCTGCCAGCGATCGCGACGAGCGCGGCCGAGTTTCCTTTTCCAGCCAACCTAATTGCACTTCTGCCGTTTTGCCTAATTGTCTACTTCAATGTATTTATGCAGCGCACTTATGCTGACAACCCGATAAAGATAACGAGTGTCGTAGTTGAGGCATTCGATCAAAACGGAATCTACGAACGCAACCTTTCACCTTTGGAAAAGCTCTCTCCCCTGTTACGCGCGTAACCATGGGGCTCGGGGAAGTCCAACGCGCAAACCAGCGATCCCACTTAATTCGAGCCCACGGAAATTGCGACCGATGGTATTTCAGCAGCAACTTTCTGCTTCGAATTGCCGCAATTGCGTGGGTGCGTAGCGTTGCATTGCGTCACGAATTTCGAATTGCCGGTATCTTCCGTTACCTGATTACTAACGGCTGGGCAAACTACTTTGTTGCACGAGAACGAATAACTTAATCACCGACCTATATTATAAATGCACGATAAAGTGCAGCGAAATATTCCGTTTCATCGTGTTCCCAAGACTAGCATGAAAACGAATGCCGCTTATTGTTAGCTTAAAAACAACGCATAGATGCGCCTCGAAGCGAAACAATTCCAACAATTTTACTTCCCCGCGAATTAGTACCTACCTCTGGACAACTGTTCTCTTTCGTTATCGCCTTAAAACCAAAACTTGAACAAATAATCACACCGATTACCGGCGAGGCGAGAAGCCACAGGAAATACTTGCTGCGATAATTGAAATTTTAAAACACAAATCCCCTGTAGAATCACGCTAATAAACGAGATACGACGTTTTCCGTTGATGTAGAAAAGGAACCTCCGTTTCGAGAAGAAGCGGCAACTATCGGTATGCAATCTTCTGATTTTGTCGAGCGGCGGCAAAAGGAGAAACATCTCCAGCGATATTACCGAGCAGAAACCTAACCCAGACCATCATCGGTGTAGTTTAGAAAAAAATCAAATACGTAGTCGCTAATCGGTACTCGGCCAAATCATTGAAAGAAGAAGAAGAAGATGAAGCGGCGATGACAAAGGAAAAGGAGAACTTGATAGTATAAGCGAGGAGTATCTATCTAATGGTAGGTACAAGGATTTCGCGCGCAACGCGCGTCGCGTCGTGTCGCTCATGAGAATCGAAATTGTAACAGAGAAAGTCAAACATCCGTGGCCCGTTCTTCATTTGCCAACGGAAAAGCTGGAAAACCGAGTCTTGCTCCAACTTCTTTCAACTACGTACTAAAGATCAGCCAAACTAAAATATCCACGTGTACTTACTTCCGCGAAGAACTCTGTCATGAAGTCATCTTGCCCGCCAACGTTGACGGACACATCGTCCGCCACGTCATCGTCGTCCGACTGGGCCTGAAAACCAATAAATCCATCATTATTAATCAATCCATCTTTGCTCACAGACAAATGCTTAAATTTATTTAATTATCACATTAGCAGTAAGGGAGACCGGAGCTGGCTCTCTCAAGCGGTAGGTTGACTAATTGTTAATAACTTTACATCGACATATGCTCCACCGCGGACAGATTCACTGTGGAAACTTAGAAAGAAGTCGCATCTACTGTGCCAGGCATTTAAATGCCCGACCCCGCGATCGCACGTTTTTTAACAGTTATCAGCGTTTATTGAAATATTGACGTAAGTAAATATTTTTTCTTAAAGATTTTATTTTTTCACGCTCTATATAGTTGCAATAGAATAAATGTAAAGGGGCTATTTTAAAATTGGATTATTAGACAATCTATGGACATAGTATTTTTGTTTAAACATAAATAATTGAAGTCAAAATGATCGGTCGGGGCAGGTTGACTAATAACGTTAATAAGGTTTAAATTATTATTTTGTTATTCAGAAAGCGATTTTTATTTTTTGTTTAAATCTCACTATGTTATAAATATATTATAATTCATGTTTAAGTTGAAAAAGTGTTCAGTTTATTATTAAAGTATGAAAGAAACAAATTAATATTTTATAACGAAACAACTCTTGTGACATTGCGTTACTTTTATTACTAATAACATTTTCTTGATTGTACCCCATACTGCAAGTCAACCAACCCCGATCATGGGGCTGGTTGAACAGCATGGAAGGTGTTATAAAAACATTGAAATACCATAATTGTTGTCACATTGAGTCAGCTTTAATAATTTAATCAAATAGCCAAATGTATGCCCTACCGCGTATACTAACCGGTTTAATGATATTTCGTCCACATAATTTATTGAAAATCAAAAACTGAAAAACTGGCCTACCAGCCCCGGTCTCCCCTACGTCGTGTTTACCTAACGTACCTATACGAAATACAAAACGATAATCGATATTGTCGGCAAATCGACATTACCAACTTGGTGCGCGCCGCAATATACCTGCTATACTTCGCTCTGTCATAACGAAATTGTGCTACTTGTGCGAATATGGGTGACAAAGTTTTGCAGTGGCTATATATATCTAAGTTGAGATATCGATCGAGCGCTCCTATTGTAACATATTGCACGTGTAACTGATGTCTCATCTCTACGCCCGATATCTGCAAACTTACATGAACACATAAACAAGAAACGCGCCTATCCTCGCTACCTTTACTTTCTATAAAGAATTCGCTACTCGCGAACATTGATACATATTCCGTTATACGAAACAGTGGTTTTTATGTTCCTAATGTTCTTCTTCATTTGTCGAAGAAGCTTGTGAAAATCGAAAACCAAGGAGACTCATTGGTCGTAAAGAAACATTCAAGACGCAATTAACGAGGAGGGATAACGACCCGAGCAGTGTAGTACGAGGTACACTCGATCGATACTCGACACTCGCGAGTACGATCAACGAAATGTCCCATATACATATGTATGTATCTGCACATACGCATCGCGTCGCATAAACGGTGAACGAAATAGAGATTAGGTTCGTTAGAGAACAACGCATAATCGATTACTTCCATTTTACCGAACGAAGCTGCGTAGCGCGTATCCAACTTCGTCTCCCATTTAGGGCCATTATATTTCGCTACACCCACCGATAGTAGAATCGCGGACCAAGTGCGACCAACGCCCGCAACGTTCTTACCACGAATAGACACCCTCTCGAAGCAAGTCTTTCCGAACTCGCAATTTTAATCGGCCACACGAATATTCCTCTACCTAGCCATTATTCATCGACCTCTCTCCCTGCCAGCCTTTTGTTCCTACCTCCTTAACCTACCTACTTAACCACCTATCGAAATGCCGAACAAGCGAAATTCCCTACCTATTTAACATCGTCGACCGATCGTCCGTCGCGCGTACCAACCAGCCAAACCCTTAAACCAGGAATTGCATTCGTTCTCGAACGTCCTACGTTCCGGCTTCATCGAAAGCTTCAAGAGCCGTCGTTACCCCGGTTGTTAGCGCGAATCTTGGCTTATACATATGTACATGTTAAACCTTAAGGATAGCATCTACTCTTTTCGAATATTTTCTTTCTTTCCTTGCTACCGAATTCCTAGAAATTTGCTTATGCTACAATATGCTATGTGCACAGTAAGGAATTATAAGTGAAAAGAGAAAATAGATGAGGGGATGTCCCCAGAAAATGAAGTTTGTTAGGTTTACTTAAGCATTTTTTTATTAGCAAAACACTGAAGCAGAACCTGAAGGGGGGCAGGGGTGGGCGCTTTCCTCCCCTGACACAGGAAAAAATAAATTAATCGTTCCTCCAAAATTAAATTAATATATTACAAAGTAAAAATAAATTAAATTGTGAAATAATTTCGCATTACACGACCCCGGTTATATTGATTCCTACCTACGTATATAAATTGTAATAACAAAAATTGTTTCACTATTTATTGCCCCCCCCCCCCCCCCCCGAATGAAATCCTAGCTACGCCCATGCTGAGAGTTATATGCTTATTATAAGATAATTAAACGTCCTATGCAGAAAACAGTTGTTGAATAAACATTATATATAAAATTGTGTTGGTGCGATAGTGATCTTTAGATTGCAATTGCTTACAGTCAGGGACAAAAAGATAGGGCACCCAATAATGTGTCAATTGTTATTTAATATGCACGTAAATTAAGTTTACATTTGTAACATAAATAAGTATACATCGTTTTGCACCGTGTTTGTTCAGATGGTCCAATTGGTTAAATTAAAATGTTGGCATATACAGCTCTCGCAAGATCCGCCCAAATATTTTCAATAATCTTGGGATCGGGCGATCTTGCTGGTCAGTCTAGAATTTTAATTGTTTCACTTGCGAAAAATGCGTTGACTATATTGGCTGTGCGAACGGAGGCATTGTCATGCCGAAAGATGAATTTATTTCCTGCAATTCTTGTAGCACGTTTGTTGATTTGCTCCTTAATCAGATTCAAATATTTTTCGCTATTCATGTTGCCACTAATAAAATTGATATCTGTTTTGACATGGTAACCTATACCGGCCTAAATCATAACTCCACCACCACCCATTTGACGACGGCTTAATAATTGAGGTTCTTTTCTCAAATCATGATAGTAGTAAGCAAAAACATGAGGTCCATCCAAATGAAATTTCTTTTCATCGGTAAATTTTATTTTGCGCCACTTTTTCTTCAGCTATGTAGTTTTTCCACAAATATGTTTTTCCACAAATACCAAACGAACACTTTTATGCTGCTCTGATAGGAACACAGGCTTTCGCTGCAATTTTTTTCGTTTTACGTGTTTACACAGTCGTAAAACTCGTCGAACATTTTTTACTTATGTTTTAACACCAGCTTCGCACGTGGCGTTAGAGCAGGAAGGCAACCTGAACTCTTTTTACTAATTAATAGTACATATTTGTTAATTGCGTGTAAATTTGCAGCTTTTACCTTAACCGTGTGACGTTAAGAAGTGCAAATGAGTTAACGCTTATCAACGCATGTGTACTATATAATCTTCCGATTACACGAGCCGCCGATCGCCTGGCCCATTACGTTGCCAGCGCGCAACAGCGCAGGCCAGACGATGTTTGGCACGAGGAGAGGCGGACGAGCCGCCTCCTGGACCAACGAACAGCTACATGATGCCCTCGTGGCCATTGAACGAGGGCACATGTCGACGGCGGACGCCGCGACGCACTTCCACATCCCCCGAAGTTGCCTCTACGAACAGGCATGTAGGAGGGGGATCTATGACCGACGTGGAGGTCGTCGGAGGCCGTAAACATCCGTCAGGTAAACTGTTTAGTTTCATTACTAATTATTGTACTAATCTATGGCTGATTATAACACCAATTAATTACGAAGTATGTGCTCTTTTAGATGATTCAGGAGGCTCGTGGTGGTTTTAAGTGGGTAAACTTGCGGGTCCGACATTATTCCTAAGTGGGACATGCAAGGAGTCCCATACTACCCGGCACGCATCTCGCCGGGTGTGCGTAATGCATTTTCCCCACGTAAAAAAAAAAAATTGGCAGTGCCGGCTGACTCTTGATGAGTGGGGGAAATACCCCGCGGTAAAGCACCATTCACGAGCCTGGAGAAGCGTAACTTTGATACGAGGAGTCGCTGCCTTCCACAGACATCAACGCTGGAGCAACATCGCGTGTACATTATGCTACGATCAACAAATTATATCCATTGTAAACGCATATGTGTATAAGTAGTATCCCCATAAAAAACTAAAAAAAATATACAACAAAATTACGCCAAGTACATGAAAACGTCGAGGACGGAAAAGAATATTATCAAATAAATCACAAAAAATAGAAGATAACAATAAGTACAATAATAAAAAAAAAGATGTTAAATCAAAATGAGCTGCAAGTTCTGCTCGCGGGCTTTCAGATAATTTGTTAATTTAAAACTCTGAGAATATGAGTACATTTTCATTATATTCTGTTTTTAAATAATTCTTATTCATCGACACCTGGACCTTGCCTGGCCACGCCAAATATTTGACTGAAAGCACCTTTATGTAATTGCAGCTCATTTTGATTTCACATCTTTTTTTTATTTTGTAATTATTATTATCTTCTATTTTTTGTGATTTATTTGATTTCATGTACTTGGCGTAATTTTTTTACTTTGTTTTTTAAGTTTTTTTATGGGGATTGTATTGTCACGTCGGAGCTACGTATACGTGTTGAAAATTTCAAGTCGATCGGCCATATGGAAATGGGTCAAAATTAGCTAACAAGATTTCATCCTCACAAACTAACTAACGAACTAACGAACTCACAAGTGAAGCTAAATAGAAGCTTGTAAAAAGAGACCGAATTGCTTCGTGTCTGGACTCATTTTCGTCGACATGCATTCACCAATCCATGGGTGGTAACATTGAAACACTCTCATCAAGGTGTAATGAGAAATATGAACATTTTCATATTCAGTACTGGATGACTCAAGCCGCCGTCGACCGAGGGTCTCCCGCTGCTTCGCTATTTCACTCGCACTCGGTTCACATCGACCAGTCTCCTGCCAAGTGGTTCGAGCCAGGGCTCTGATAAGGATGAATTTATTTGGGAAACAAGAGTCGCGTCATTCGTGACACCTACTCGCGAACAGATATGCATATGTACGAGAAGAAGCGATGCAATTGCCCGATGACTTGACGCAACATATCAATAGGTAAATGCATGAAACTCTGCGATCAAGAATTCCGAACCAAGTGGTGCATATATAAGAACTGACGAAATTCAACAATAGTTGATCGTCAATTTTACAATTAAAATTTCATTCGACGTGAAATCAAGTTTGTAAGCAAAGTCTTTCTCGATTTAAGTTCTGTAGAAGGCTGACTTTCCTCTGTCATAGAAAGTCCCCTCTTGTCCTTCGCGCTCGCAATCATGAGACCCGCTGAGTTTCGTGGGCTTGGGCCCTCGAAACCAGCTGGGCCATACAATTTTGCGCAGTTAGCAGTGACGAATCTGCAGTTCTGCACTTCTAATCAGATCTTTGCGAAAGTGACGTCCATCGATTCCTCGTGTTTTCTCGATCAAATTGGCCCCCAAAATTATATAATTCGGACCATAATTAAGGAAATTACCTGAAAAAATTGCAGAATTGAAAGCCTGTTTCGTTAAAAATAGTCATATTTAATTTATTTTCTGTCAATTTAACCGTGAGAATGCCAGGAATCCATTGGTGTCACTTTCATATTGATACGATGAAAAATAAAGAAATTCTGTTTCTGTATAATCGAGCAACGGCGATCTCGCGCGGCTCGGACCGCAAAAGTTCTCGCCTAACTCCAACCAATACTAATATGAATGCGTTGTGTCGGATTAAGTCAACAGAATTACTAAAAGTTTTTTTTTTTAATATTTCAGAAACTAATAAATACCCGAAGCTAGAATTTTAGATTCAACCCTCCCTCAAACCTCGCGTCGATCGGCCACTGGGGCCATTCGGAAGTATATACTTTTATTTAAATAATGCCCATCTCAGCGTAGGACCGTAAAGGATTACAAAAAAGGTCAGAGAGTCAAGTGTTGACTGATTTGGAGACTTTTCCTTATTATATGTTTTATAGAATAGTCGGAGAATAAAAAAGAGTAATAATAAGAGCAATAATTTCAAATAATTGTTGTAACTTCACCACATTCTCAAAATATGATATCAGTAAATCACTACTTCCAGTAATAGTAAAAAAGCTTCAATCTCTCGTTTTTTTATTTTAAATAATGTGGCCATATAATTATAATATAAATTCGGCGATTTCAAGCGATATGTGTGTGTCACGGCCAAAATGTTAATTTAGTAAATCGTATAGAGTTCCCAGTATGTAGTTCCTAGTCAATGCACGAAAATACATGCATTGACTGCATCACGCTTTTACCGTGGCACTGGCATACATACTTATGTATCAAGCTACCTAACGCTTCAGTTTTGCTATGATTCCACGTTGTTAGTCCTCCCGAGTAGGCGCCATCTCGTATCCACTACCTGAACTAAATTTGTCACGTGACTTGCTCTGTATTATCGTCAAAATGGCGGAACTCGTATTTGGGAATGCAGTCACGAGAATACGTTTTTCATCGTTATACGAGCAGATTTTGGGCTGAATAAAGGTTCATTCGAAAGAGGAAGGTTCAATGCAGCCCGCTCTGGTCATCGTTTGAGTCACAAAACTCTTTTAGTAACGTTTAGTGACCTACAAATACTTGGAATCTGCGAGTGTATTTTGTCGATTTTTTCTCTACTTTGGACACTCATATTATTAGATATCAACACAATTTCGTTGAACCATGACCAGGGCGGGCTGCATTGAACCTTCCTCTTTCGAATGAGACCTCGCTCAGCCCAAAATCTGCTCATATAAGGACAAAAAACATATTCTCCTAAACCTATGTTTCGGGCCAGATTGCGTCGGTATACAGCGCGCTGCATTACCCGTGTCTACCCCCTTAACGTTACAAGATGCGTCTCTACGAATAATTATTACTCATACCTACGAATCGGGAACTCTGTAGCGTTTCTATCACGCGACTTGCGACTTGCGACAGAGCCTTGACGAGACCAGTAGGAAAGGAACATTTCTGCAACATTGAGGACGTTTGCACAGCAGACAAACAATCGCGGAATAATCCAAATACAAATAGGCGGCAATTTAGTAATTTTCAAATAGATCCGAGCGAGCATGTTTGCGCTACGAAACGAATCTTAGTTGAGTCTTAACTTCCGCGATGTGTGACGAAGGAATGAAATTTTAGTAAATGCATAGAGATTAAAATCCTTGAGATAAACGAGGACAGAATGAAAATCAGTCGCGATCAGTTAAAGCGAGCAATATTATCCCAAGGACTAATCGTTTCCATGGAAAATATTTAGTGCTGCCCAATTAATTCACCGAATGCATCAATGACAGAAAATTAAAAAAAAAACGGCACGCATCAAGTTCCAGATCTATGAGCGCGGCCAGATACGCTTAGAAGCAGAATTTTCATAAATGTCATTCGATGGCTGAGTCATCGACAGTGACACTCGCTCGCTATTCATACGTATGATCGGTCGCCTAACTATCTGTCAAAGCTCGTAACATCAGTTCGCGATGCTCAAACAATGTTACTGTAGCTAAAGTAAATCTTCCCTGAGAATTCGTTTACGAGGACGCAGTTGTGCCGGCAACGGGAACTCTGTCATCGTTACGAAATAAACGATGACGAAAAACATATATTGGCAAACACCTGTCAGCCACAGGAGGCACTGAATTCGCACTCTTTCCTTTTCCCCTTAACCCCTTCCACTCATTCCAACGACGCCACCCTCCCACCCCACCCCCTCGCTCACTCTCTCTCTCTCTCTCGCTCTCTCTCTCCCGTACCCTGTCTCTCTCACTATATGTACATATCTTTCATTTTTCTCTCGAATTTCTCTCTATCTAACGTATCTATCTGTCTGCCTCTCTTCAACTACTCGACGTTTGACAGACAACGGCTGACACCTCGGAAACGCCTTTTCTCTGTTTTCCTCGGAAAACAGATACATCCGGGATCCGGGCTTGGATTCGATCGGTGACATGCATGGCACTTCGAACAGAAAAATTTATCCGATTTCACCGAAAATAATGGCAACGAGTTTACACGTCTACGCTGCTGTAATAAACGCCAGTACTTTATACGTTAAAAGAATAATACGAAGCACGAAACTGGGAACGAAAGAGACAGAGACACAGAAAAATGTTACGACGAGTAGTGAGACGAGACAAATTCAGAGAGAGAGAGAGAAAGTGCGCGTTTTAAGAGATGAAAAAGAAAATGGGAAAGAGAAAGAGGAAGAGAGACAGTTGGAGAAAAAAGAAAAGAGGGGAAATGCGAAGAGGCAGCGAGAAAGAGAGAGAGAAAAAAAGGAGGGCGAGGGAGAATTAACGAGCAGAAACTAAGCTGACTGTCGAGTGAATCGACTTGGTTTCTCGTCAAATATACGTAGCTAGTTGAGACTCACCGCGACGAGGGCTGCTAATCTATCCTTGGTCATGGCGAGGGTGACGAAGAATTGCGAGTCAGCGAATGTACGGACTGAAAGGACTAGCGGCTAATCCCATTCACAATTTTATCCATGTACGACGGGCACGGCCACTAAAAACTAAAGGAAACGGACGCACTAGCGGCGAGAGACACGATCGTAAAATCGATACACTCACGAACTCGCCTGCTTCTGCAGTGCCGTCCGTTGTAGTACGCATGCGCCGGTGACGTCAACTCTCCCCAGGCCCGACCTTACATTTTCTCGTAGCCCCATCCTATCCAGTATCTACCTATAAGTACCATACCATCTATGCATTTCGCACCACTCAGCACACCACTTCGCACTTCTCTTCCCACGTAACAATTTCTTAACGATCACAAAGAAAGCTACAAATAGCAACAGACCCACAATAAAACAATCCTTTAAAATTCTTTCAATTCTAACGTCGGCTACTTGCGAGTCTGTGAACTGTTTGATCTTAAAAAATCAACACGAATGAGAGAGTATGTGCAAGTTACGAAACCGTCTCAAAGAAGATTAAATCATCACGTTTTAATTAATCTCACTTCACTTTGTTAAGTTGAAACGATTGTTTTGCCGTACTAAAGGAAAGGAAAGAAAAGGAAAATAAAGAGAAAAGACATTAAAAGATATATGTATGTACACAAGTACAAAAGTTAAAAAAGTTACAAATTATCATGGATTTCACCATTTCTACGTATCGACAGTGAAGTTTTTCGTATCGTTCGGTAACGTTTGTTGGTTATTTCATTGAAAAGTGTGAACGTGTTAAGCTTCAGTTTGTAATCGTTTGTACATATTTAATATTGCTTGATGTTCGAATTTGATATTTGCCGCCGTAAATGGTCAGGGTACTTGGCGCGCCCTCGTGTGAAAACGCTTCGCCCCACGTATGTTAAGAGCACCTATGCATATCACGAACATATCTATTTAGTGGCATGCCATTCTTTCATCGAAACCTAAAAATCTTCGGTATGTACCGGCTCGGTATGGCGCGCATAAAATAGATGTCGCTCCATCATGACATGTTTCTTGTGAAATTTTTTAAAACTTCACTTCGCACGCATTATTTTGATCATCGAATGGCAGAAATATTCAAATTGATTTTTTCTCTGTTCCAGTGAGCGGACGATTGCTTTAACTTGGTTCTAGTTGTATTTAGCGAATGATGAGAAAGCGGACCCCTACTGGTCGAGTCAAAGGAACGCCATTGTGAGCCATAACGACTGTGTCGCAGGGTAAGTTTTATCGGTCATTTTCACGTACACGTCACTTGCCGGGAAATTTTGTATCTACATCCTCGGATTTCCATAGTTTTAATGCAAATTAACAGCCAACTTGATCGATCGTTCGTAGTTTCGGTAAAATTGCACACGCTCGTGTATCGAGATTAGCGCGAAAGTTGTCTGTGGTAGAACGGTAGGCGCCATTCTCTTAAGGGAACGTGGTGAGTTTTGTACGTCGGTTTGCTGCCTCTGCCAGAGCGCGGGATACTAGTCAACCGGCTTCCCAAACTATCATCGAAAGTACAGTCAACTAACGTTTCGGTAGGTGTCTTTACTTAACAGTTAGAAAGTCGTTTCTATTCTCTTAAAGTTCTGTTCGATCGACGAGTCGTCGATCACGTTTTTAACGCGTGATACGGTACGGTACGGTGCGGTGTGGTGCGGTACGGTACGGCACGGTACGGTACGATCTATTTAGTCTAGTGCATTCCAGCAATTTCGAAACCACGAGTTCCCTTAACGTGTGCGATAGCGTGGCCAGTTCGTCTACCGCGATATCTAGCCAACAGTGTTATACTAATTTTATTCTAAGCGTCACAAGTCATCAATGACGTGGAAATGACTTTGCTTGGTTAACGACTCCTTCAACAATCCTTGCCGTTGATTTTTCAGATTCTCACTTTGTTACTTGGATTAATTGTTCAAAAACAATTTATCAAAATGGCACAAGAAGCCGATATGCCTACTTTCAAGTGTGTTCTGGTTGGTGACGGTGGTACTGGAAAAACTACATTTGTAAAACGACACTTAACGGGGGAATTTGAGAAGAAATATGTCGCGACACTGGGCGTAGAGGTACATCCTTTGATCTTCCACACGAACCGAGGACCGATTAGATTCAATGTATGGGACACGGCTGGCCAAGAGAAATTCGGTGGCCTACGAGATGGTTATTACATTCAAGGACAATGTGCCGTCATTATGTTCGATGTTACGTCAAGAGTGACATACAAAAATGTACCCAACTGGCACAGAGACTTGGTGCGAGTTTGTGAAAATATACCTATTGTACTCTGTGGAAATAAAGTTGACATCAAGGATAGGAAAGTGAAAGCAAAGAGCATTGTTTTCCATAGGAAGAAGAACTTACAGGTAACAGACTGCTTTTAATATGTAACTTTCTCTTACCATTCCATCTTAAACTTATTTTCCTCTCCCACTTGCTCCTCGATAGTATCCAGTATTATCGATCATAGTTTCTAAACTTAATGCGTTCTATTTTTCACATCGTGAACATAAAACCTCCACATTGGCGTCTGATTTCAGTACTATGACATCAGTGCGAAAAGTAATTACAACTTCGAGAAACCTTTCTTATGGCTAGCACGTAAACTGATCGGAGATCCAAATCTGGAATTTGTCGCTATGCCGGCTCTTCTTCCACCCGAAGTCACCATGGATCCACAGTGGCAACAACAAATCGAGAAAGATCTCAAGGAAGCCCAGGAGACCGCGTTACCAGAGGATGACGAGGATCTTTAGTTTGTTGAATCGGGCGTATGATCCAACCAGAGGCAAAGCGTGTTACGTTTCTCTGCCTCTTGGTAGATCCACAGTGGCAGCAACAGATCGAGAAAGATCTCAAGGAAGCCCAGGAGACCGCGTTACCAGAGGACGACGAGGATCTTTAGTTTGTTGAATCGGGCGTATGATCCAACCAGAGGCAAAGCGTGTTACGTTTCTCTGCCTCTCTTCTTTCTTAAGTGTGAAATTCTTTGTTAAGTGTGAAATAAACGATTATATTTGGAACATAATATATGTTAAAGTAATACATAAGTAATATAAAATATAAACTTTAGAACAATGCTTTAGAGGAAAAACGCTGCGATGGATCGCGAATCGATGTATATGCCGGAAGTAGGCTCCGCAGCGCAGCCTATCGTCGCGAATCTCTATCATTCTTTTTTTCAAGGAATTATGATTCACGTAGGGTAAGACATACAGATGTTGACCCCTATACAATGATTGACCCACTTCCCCAAAAAGTAGGAAATATAATATAATGCTTTTTTTTATATAATAAAATATATATCTATATTTCGGTGGCCCAGATATTTTTGTTCCGAATACAATTATATTTTACTAGCAAATATACCCGCGCTTCGCTTCGGGCGTAAGAGATATTAAAGACTATGAAAACACATTTCACCCCTTCTCACCACCCCCTTAGGGGTTGTTTAGGGCGAAATCCTGAAATTGGTTTTTAGGCATTTGTGTGGCCAATCTTTGTAAGTAAGAACCAAGTTGATATCTAATCTGACCTAACAGATATTAAGGAATCCGAGAAAATACATTTCACCCCTTTGGGGACGGAATTTCCAAAAATCCTTAGTGGGCCTTTTGTACGTCATGAAATTTCATGTTTCTATATTAAACAGTTTGAGCTGGGCGTTGACGAGTCAGTCAGGACTTCTTTTATATACATGTACAGACAAACGTTGTGATCCTCTAGCATCCCCACTGTGCTGGAAACCGTCACGCAGAACAGTGGACGCCATGTAAAATAAGATGTATCTGCCCCGCTTCACTATTTCGCTTATTACTCAGTCCCATTTAGTAATATCGAGATGATATATAGCCCAAAACCTTCCCTGGGAATTGTACTACACGTTAAAGAAAGCCGCATCGAAATTGATCTAATAGTTCCAGTTTTGAGGGAACAGAAAAACATACGTTTCCTTTATACATACATATATATGTATGTAGAAAAGATTATGATCCACATGTTGTAAATGTATAGATAAGTCGGAAATATCACGCGGCTACTATTCTTATGAAATCGATGGAATTTGATATACAAATCGTAACGTTGTAGCCAATGATTTTCTCATATTTTCAATTAATAAGAACTGTAACTGTATACAATATGGTCCAAAGTTGCGAGAAAAAGTTATTTCACTCAAAAATGTCTATATTTTCAAATATACAAGAGGGGTCAAGATATGTCACAAAATCTTCCTACTTCGTAGTGATTGACCAGGTCGGCGGGGGGGGGGGTAATAACTAATTTAAGGTTATGGTAGTACTTTTACAGCGATTGACGTGCAATTCGTTATTAGTTTGTGTTATTGTTAAGTATTACTATAATTACATAATCTGTCATGATAAAATAAATTGATAAATAATTTAAATAGAATTATTGTAAATTAAAAAATATTTACTCTGAAATAAGTTGGATTTTGTAAAATATTTTACCAAAATGTTGGATTTTTAGGTTAGGTTTTAGGTTGCCTGCTGCAGTGGGGCAACCTGTTTCTAACACTTGGGGGATAGGAGTGATTCCACGTGGTTGGATGACTGCTGAATTATTCCTTGAATATATAAAGAATGTTTTGTCCCCACGATAATGAGGACAGTTTACTACTTTCATAAGCGAAGGTGAATGCGAGTACATACATACATAATTACATGTTGAAAAGTGTATGTAGGAAGAGTGACTTTGAATCCCTTTGACCGACCGACCACACACACAGACGCGCAGTGAAGAAGTCGGCCCTTCCCAGATGCGATGCGCAATGGAGATATAAGGAATGCCTAGGAAATGCTGGCGTACCTGTGTGTGGTGGATCCGAGGGGTTGAAATTCACTCCCTGTACCAAAAAATTCCTCATGGAAATTTAATGAGCAAAATAAATTTCAGAAACGAGGAAAGCGAAACGTCTAATCGAGCGTTTCATTGTTCTGCTGAAAGCAGCTTGTACCAATGATGTATTGCATTCAATAAATCATGACTGAACTGTTTTCAAAGTTAAAATATTTTTCAACTGCTCGCACGTGAATCTGACGTTAAACGATGGTTTCACTCTATTTATTAATCACGTTGAGGAACGCGTGAAGAGAGATAAACTTATAACGAGAGATGTTACTTAAATCTAAAAAAAAAAAACACGCACTCCACCCCTCCTGTGTACTCGAGTAATTCATGAAAATAATGCAGGAATTGGGAAATGGAGAAATCGCGAAACTCAAAAACCGAAAATCAAAACCGTTGATTTTTCACAAAGCCAGTGTTTTACTCGCGTGACTCAAACTCAAATAAGACGGTAGGTCGATCTTACCCCTCGTCCAGGATTATATAAATAGGAAGAAAAATCAGGTTGCGTTATGGACATGTGGAAACGACCATTCCAGTGATACTACATTTAAAAAGAATAAACTGTTTTGTACGAGAACAGTTTATTAAGTGATGCATGTAAGGGATGTTTTTTTAATTGCATATGTCTAAAATGCAGCTTGGAAATAAACATATATATATATAATGACACGTTGTTTAGTAGAATCCATCAAACACTTAAAATTAATATGCGACAATAGCTGATGGAGTCATAGGAAAATGCATACGTATAAGAAATTTATAAAACTAACTCATTTTACAATACTACTAAATATATGTCTATTTTTCACGACTCTGTCAATGACAGCGTAAATTGATTAGAATTAATTTCTTATGTTCGTAAGAAATGCAATACTTTAAACTTGCACCTTCTCTTGCTTTACTTTCTTTTTACCTTCCAGAATTTGGCTTCGCTCTTCCTCTTTCAGCGGTTTCAAAAGACCCGTAATCACTCCGGTTGCCAAGGTTCTTCCTCCATCACGTAACGTAAATCGTTGTCCCTTCTCACAAACCATTGGCCTGATTAATTTTAATACCGCCCTATAAACAGAAACCGTATCTGTTCCATATTCATTGTACAGTGCGGTGTGGTGTTGTGTTACAACAGTAGTACCGTGTTTAACACTTACGTGAAATCTTCACCAGGCATGACTAAACCTTTATTTATCAAATTAACTTGGCTCATGACATCCCATGTTTTACAAAACATTTGAGCATGCATATGGTGATTCAGGGATTTGTTTCTACCTCCTTCTGCACTTGTCAGCATGTATATCTGACACTCGATGTGATCGTGAGCTTTGATGCTACCTGGTTTGCACATTACCATACCTCTTCTGACATCTTCTCTCTTCAAACCTCTAAGTAAAGCACCCAATTGATCTCCGGCTTCTGCTTCTTCCAGTATTTGATGAAACATTTCTACTCCCGTTATGGTGCTCTTGATAACTTTATTGAAACCGATCAATTCACAGTCGGTGCCCTTTTTCACTTTACCACGCTCCAATCTGCCTGTAACCACTGTTCCTCTACCAGGGATCGAGTAAACATTTTCTACCGGTAGTAAGAAAGGTTTGTCCAAGTCTCTTATAGGAGTCGGAATATAGGAATCAACGGCTTCCAATAATTTCATTATGGCATCGTGTCCTATTTCCGGCTTCTTGCCTTCTAACGCGCAAAGAGCACTGCCTTTAACGACAGGTACTTTATTTCCATCGTAACCCATTTCTGTCAACAAATCTCGTATCTCCATTTCTACCAACTCGGTCATTTCTTCGTCTGCAGCATCCACCTTTGAAAGAAGAGTACAGTTTACGTTATAAATCTGCTACCTCGACCGTTGCCATAATCTTTAGAGTTTGTTCTTAAGGGGGGACCCCACTCTGAAGCCACTAACAAAAGACGAAGTTAAGGATTTTTTTGTTCGTATAAATAAAAATACAGGTCTTGGATTTTTTATATAGTTTTAAAGCAATCTTTATTTTGCTAGAAAATTATATTTGTTATGAAAAATTGTACAAAATGGCGGGAAACAAAATGACTTCCCGGAGCATTGCAAAAAAACTGGTCCACACTCCCGGGAATGACTGGATCATCTGAGAAGGAAATACAAAAAAGATATACGAAGACCTAGCGTAGGATTTTTTGAATATTTCAATTATTAGATTTTTTGCAAGCATTTCAGTGGAAATTTTTATGTAAAAAATTAAAGTCAATTCTTCAAAATGCTATAGTTTCCAAAATAATTCGAATTTTGCAAAAATCCTACGCTAGGTCAAAGATAATATATTCCTGTGTATATACCTTTTTTGTATTTCGATCTCAGATGATCCAGTCATTCCCGGGAGTGTGGGTCAGCTTTTTTGCACTGCTCCGGAAAGTTATTTTATTCACCGCCATTTGGTACAATTATTCGTAAAAAAAATATATTCCAGCAAAAATAAAAATCGCTTTAAGACTATATAAAAAAATCCGAGCCCTATATTTTTATTTATACGAACAAAAAAATCCCTAACTTATTAGTGGTTTCAGGGTGGAGTGCCCCTTTAATTACAAGAATATTTTCTGATGGAAGGATCTTACCTTGTTAATGAAAATAACAATGTGCTCGATGCCAATTTGTTTGGCTAGAACTAAATGCTCTCTCGTTTGGGGCATAGTTCCATCTGTGGCTGCGACTACAAGAATAGCTCCGTCCATTTGCGCCGTACCAGTAATCATATTCTTAATATAATCAGAGTGTCCTGGACAATCGGTGTGACCGTAGTGGCGATTGTCCGTTTGATACTCGATGTGAGCCACATTGATAGTAATACCACGTGCCTTCTCCTCTGGGGCATTGTCAATGTCGGTGTATTGTTTGACTTTTGCTAGTTGCTTCTCGGATAGGACTAGCAACAACGAGAACAATTGTCACGGAGACGGCGATGTTTTACGAAAGATTCCGAGGAAATACGAAGAAACGTTCGATACCTTTAGTGATAGCAGCGGTTAACGTTGTTTTTCCATGATCAACGTGACCGATGGTACCGACATTACAATGCGGTTTGTCTCTAGCGAACACTTTCTTCTCGGCGTAGAATCTTTGTGCCGTCACGCACGGTAAAAACGATCCGGCACATAACTGACTACGAAATTGCTGGAAGAAAAATAGAGTTCAGAGATTTGGTCGAACGAATCGCGGGAATTATACTAACATCGCCTTACGTGTTTAACAAAATGCTCGATATAAAACAACTGCCTCATCGTTTGCCTGAGTACTGAAAAAAAAAGAACCGTTAATACTTGCAATTCTATTCGATTCGAAGCATTTTACACCTTAATGGAATCGAATTGGGACACCACGATCGTATCTACTCTCGCTTTCATCCTTTTCTCCGAGAGCCAAAAACGATTCAGCCATGAAAAGGTGGAAAAGCAACGGAAACATTTTCTTCGAGCTTCGATCTACCTACCGGGATTTATAATTACTTTCCTGCAGTTAACCGCCATGGTATTTCGCAAATTTTCTTTGTACTTAACCTGTACTAGATAGAGGGATTTTCTCGCGTTCTAGCCCAACGCATGCAACAACGACGCAAGCGGCACGAGCGGGCAAAGTACCGAACCAGTTGCGTAACTTTTCTCTTTCGATACCGTTCAAGTAGGTATGTAGAATACAAGATTTGTAGAATACAGAACCGCTTGAAAAAGATACCGTATTTACCTTCCATCCTATCTCATCCCATTCTTTCATCGGTCTCTCAGGCCGAGTCTGTCGCGATTCTTTCGGAATATCCAAGGCGCAAGAACAAGCGCCTCTAGTCTCTTATTATACGCAGGTTGGGTCGAATTTAACGACGCGACGGTCGTTGCAAATTGCGATGGTTAATTCGTGGGGGATGACGAAATATAAAGAGAAATCTGTTGCTGACAATGGGACGGAAAGGAGCCGCGACGTAAATACACGCGCGATATAATTAATAACCGAGGCCTAATTAATTCTAAGAGAATAACGAGCCATGGAACGGCGTTGAGCGGGAATGGGGGGTGTTATTATCGTCGTTATAGGATAATTCGCAGATACTTGGGCAGATAAAGACGCATCCATAGTGAAAGAGATAAATTAGGAGAGATAGCAAAACGTTGCAGGCATACTTTACCATCCTTTACTCTCGCATCTCGCAGCTAATCACGAGTAAAGCGGTGGTTCTATTATCATTTTCTGGCTGTCAAATGTTGAGCATATTTTTTACTAGGTTTCCACTTGCCGATGCGTATGTATTTACAGGTTTACGGGATTCCCTTTGGGGTCCTTTACCCCACATTCCAGACCCCGTCCCTCGTCTCTTCCGTCTTCTAGCGGCTGGCTGAAACAAAAGAAGTTGGAGCTTCGCTCGACCCCCCATTTACATTCCGACGTAGTTGATCGCGCTGCTTCCTGTTCCTCGAGTTCCGCTTTCCGCTTTCCGCTTTCCGTTGCTCTTTAAGCAGTTTTCAGCGATGGTGGACAGGTCGGCTCGAGTCACGGACCGGAAATTAAGCCGTTGCATTCTCGGGGCATGCCCATATTGCCCATGGGTGAAACGGCTAGGATCGTGTCGCGTCCAAGCGGCGAGCAGAGATACCGTTTCCTCTCGCGCGACCATTCCACGTAATCACAAAGTAAGGCCGCACGCAACCGATCGAACGAGGTGGCAGCGGGGGTTGGGAGGTGAGCCAGCAAGCGACAGAGGAGGGCTTCGAGGTGACTGAGGTCGCGTCTTTGTATCTCTCGATGGAATACCAATGTATTTCGAGACGGCTAGCGCGTGAGACGAATTCTTTATTTGCCTCTTCCCTTTCCTTTTCCTTCTGTTTTCCTGCCTGAAACCGAGGGTAAAAGTTAAAAACCTGCGTAATCTCGCGCTAGAAACCTCGCCTAGGAAAGAGTACGTCGCCCGCTGTGCAAGGGAGGACAATTTAAACGAAAAAATCGAGACCAAGACCGCGACCGAGACCGAGACCGAGACCGAGACCGAGACCGTGGTAGAGGTGGGAGAGCGAGGGAACGCGGTTGTGTCCGCTTTTCCATCGTTCGTGCACGAGGGTCGAAAGTCGGTGGGAGCTGCTTAGTCTGCTTTCAGTCATCCAGAAGAACGCGCAAACATCGCGCACCCAAGAGTCGACCTTGTTTGCGTTGTTACCTCTAGAAACTACCCGAGTTGAGAGACACTCGCCTACTTAGGCGAAAAGAATCGAGCGGTCAGATCCAACAGCCGACAGAACAGAAACATGCTTGGAAATCGTGGGGCGATTTTCTTGCTGTGTTTCACGCTCAACAACTTGGTGAGTCTGGACAATCGCTTTGTCACGAACGATCTCTCCGGTTACGAGTTTCGATGGACGACGAATCGCGTAGGTCGTTGCCCTCGCCAACGCTGGGATTGCAACAGTGTTAACACTGTTAACAGTGTTAAGGCTAGCACTCGGCTAGACGGTTCGCGAAAGAAAATTATGAGTCGCGCGTTGACGGGCAACTACTTAGATAACGGTGCAGGACACGCGTATACGCGACGCGGTTGTCGCATTCTTTCGTCGCATCAGCGGCCCAGCCGTCTTCGTTATTATAGGATAGGCGCTCTTCACGGACCGCAGTTCTTCTACAATGATCGGGAGCTTCTGGCTCCTTTATCGTTTCTTCCGTGTTACTTCGCTTTGTTTGCCGCGGTTTTCCCGCGCCAAATTGCAAGGCCTTTGTCCGACGATCGTGAGAACCTTGGAGACGATCAGGAGCATGCGCGAGGCACGCGAAATGTAAAATAAGAAGACCCTGGGCACTATGGAATCACGTGCTGTCGATTCCGTTCGATTCGTTTCATTCTACAATTTTGCTAATTGATAACGAGCCGTTTGGTTCAAGAGAGAGGGAGAGATGGACCTGGTACAAGTTTCATGAGTTTCAGCTTGCGATCTTGTGTTCGCCAATGACGAGAAGCACGAAACTAGGCGACGAGTGCACCAGAGACGAAGACTGCGAGCGGAGCGTGGTCGGTAGCTTCTGTCGTCTCGGCTATTGTCGCTGTCTACCCTACTTTGCCGGGTACAATGACACATTTTGTCTCGAGGGTGAGTATCCCCTGGCTATTCCAATGGTTCTCGCAGAGTCGAGAGAAGTATTCCTTGGTTTTTTGTGGAAGCAGCAACACTTTTGGGACAAGAGTGCCTGGTCGAGGAGCAGTGTTCCCTGAAAGTGGCCAATAGCGGGTGTTTCGGCGATGTTTGCGGTTGTAAGGAAGGATTCCTCCAATTTCGCCGGCACACATGTTTGGGTCGTAAGTCGATGTGACTTCGATAGAAGCGGTCTGTATCTGCACACCTACCTAATGAGATATTTGTCATTAAATTTCAGCGGCGAAACTCGGCGAGGTTTGCTACGAGCACGCTCACTGTCGCCTCTGGCAGGAGAATTCTCACTGCGACTTTCTGATACCTGACCTGTTCGGTCGTTGTCAGTGCACAGCGCCAATGCGACGCGAAAAGGATATCTGTCGCCTGGATGATCTCGTCAGGCCCCCGCCCCTCTACGATCAAGCTTTAGAAGCGCAGCCGGATAGCGTCAGCGTGGAAAGCGACCAAATTCTGAGCCCCGGCGATCGGCGGGACGAGGAGACAGGTAACTGAAACACCTCTTCGCGTCATCACCAGTGATCGCGGTCCACGCGACATGTCTACTTACGTATCTTTGCAGGCGTTGAAATTTCTTGGTTGAAAAACGACACGATTTTCACGTCGACGAACGCACCCGCTGCCCTGGTTCCGGTGAACCTTATCACCAGACCGTCCACGGACAATAGCTACGGCGACGACGACGATTCCATCGTGGTCGAAGCGATTACCGAGTCCGCGCCAGGCAAGCTGGATGGTACCGATTCGATCGCGTGGTTGGCAGGACCCGCGAAAACGGATCGCCACGAAACTAGCACGGCTACTGCCGTCAGTTTGGGACTGGATTGCACTTGCGACTCGGAGTGTCGGCTAGCGGACCCGTACTCTAGGTGCATCGACGGCGTTTGCGACTGTGGCTCCCGAAGGAACGCGAGCTGCTCCGCGAGGACCAGGGGGTGCGCACCTGGGACGTTTCAGTGCAGGAGCTCCGGTCACTGTATTAGCTGGTTCTTCGTCTGCGACGGGAGAGCAGATTGCGCGGACGGATCGGACGAACGGTGCACCGGGGTCGAGGCTGAATGCCCGGCACAGGCCTTCACCTGCGAAAAGAGCAAAGTTTGCGTGTCGAGGGCGCAGCTCTGCGACGGCAGTCAAGACTGTCCGCACAGCGAGGACGAGATCGGTTGCAACAACAGGCGAAGTAAGTAGGGGTAAGTAGTGGGATGAAAGGGACATTTTTCTTCAGGGCCGGATAGTAAAAAACTAAATAACCATTCGAGTTCTAATTGGTCGCATTAGAAAGGCCAGTTCTCTGGCTATAACAGTACGCGGTCCTGTTAAGCTTCTCTCTGTATTTACATGCCTTATTTTACGCTTTCCTAAAAAGTGTGCTTTGTCCCTTTCATAAATTGGCTGTGTTTAAAGGGACATGGGTGTTTATGAATGAGACAGTGCAATAAAGCAAGGTAATATTAATATTATTCCCTTAATTATTATTTCCGCTGGTACAGAAATTGTTGTATCGATGTCGACAAGTCTACAAGTCGCCGTTTTTCTCAAGTTGCATAAACACAGTAACAAACTTTACATTAAGCTTACGTACTTAAATAACAATGGATATTGCTTTCACGACGAACCAAACGCATAATCCTTAGATTAATACAAACTATGTTAATTAAAAGATCTTAATTGCCACCAAAATTGATCGAAAACATCTTGATGCGTGGTAAATATTCTTTTATTACCAATGTTCGGTTTATCCTAATAAGAGTGTCCCTATCATAAATATTACACCACTATTGAAAATCTAATCTCTACAGTTACAATATTAAGCAAAAGATTATCGAACATATGTCTTATTGTTCCTGAATAAATATCAGTCCAGATAGGTATAGTAATAAAGAAACCAGTCATTGTTAACAGCACTCGGCAAAACGTTTCGAAAAAACATACAAAATTTTACTTTGAAGCGCGAAAAAATTCAAGCGCGCATCACCGCCGTCTATGAAATGGCAGCGACTTGCAGTTAGGCGTTTTTGGGCATGCGTCAGTGTTGCTCCAAAATGAAAATACTTTCGTCGCGGAAAGATCCTTTATCTCTCAAATAATTGCAATGTCCCTTTCATCCCACCTCTGCCCTACCTAAGTCTAGCAGACGCGAGCGGCGCGGCGCGGCGCGTAATAAGATAAAATTGATTTCGAGTGGTTTCGTAGAGTGCCCCGACGGTGCGTTCAGATGCAACAACGGGCAATGCCTGCCGGCCTACGAGTTTTGCAACGCCGTGGTGTCCTGCCGAGACGGAAGCGACGAGCCGAGAGGAGCTTGCCGGACACGAAACCGCGCAAGGATCTCATCGAGGGATTGTCCGTTTAGGTGCGACAACGGAAGGTGCCGCTCGGACGCGATCACGTGCAGCGGTCGCGACGGCTGCGGCGACGGCTCTGACGAGAAACGATGCTCCGTATGCAGTCAGTATCTTGATTTTTTCGCCACTTTTTTCCCCATGTACCGCGATAATACCTAAATACGTACATCTCGCGGAAGGAAACTCACATCCGCAAGAATCATTACATACCGTACGTCAGTCGCGCGGGACGCGTGGACCGCGTGGACGAGATACGTACTTATACAGCTGGAAATGTTCTGATAATTTACAATCTCTTCCGTTTCAGGATGCTCGGCGTTTGTTTAATGCCCTCGGAAAACGACAGAAGGCGATAACCGGGGATAGGAATCGGTAACGATGCACGCGATCGAAGCGTCAAGTACGCTTGACGAGCGGCACCGAACATGACCAAAGACTCTTCTGGACTCCTGAAGAAGAAACGACGTACGGCCATCAGCCTGCTTTCTTTTCCGTTGTACTTGTCGAAGCATTTTTCTAATAAAACTAACTAACGGCAATTCGTTTTTCACCCTGTTCGCGCGTCAACCTCCAAGAGAGATCTCGCTACGCGCGCACGGGGAAAGAGGTCTGCCAGGTGGGCAGAAACTCCATTTGACCACGTTTCGGTCCGACATGGGTAGTCAACTAGTTATCCGCGGCTGCGCTCATCGAGGAAAAATCTCGGGAGGTGGCGCTCATCGATAAGAGGCGACCCGCGAGGCTCGACCTTCCTCAGGCCAGTCAGTCGGTGCCAGGCGGCTCACAATCAGTCCCGAGCCAAGTCTTGTTGGCGAACAAGCGATACCTATACTTGTGCGAGCACCTCGACCATCCATTAGCTGGACAGTGCTCGTTTCTTGTCCACATTCGCCACTCGAGACTTTCCAGAGAAACCGACAGTGGCAACCAGGTAGACTAATCGAAACACACCCTTGCCTCGCGTTCGTCGGTCTTCGTCGCTCCTCGCCGTGCGCCGCGCCCGCTCTTCACCCCTATTCCGCCGTCCTTTCTGCGAACTGCGTTTCGTCGATTTTCGGCACTGTCCCCGTGTACCTAGGCTGAAATGGCCAACGTCCACAGATATCAGGAATCTGACAGTGATTGTTACACAATCGGGAGCAGCGCAACGGTCGCCCGTCCAATTCAGGCTCGTTACGCGTCTCATGATTCGATAAGTGGTAGATTTATAGTTTAAAGTTCGAAGGTTCCCGTACACCAGCGAGCACGCCGGGGGCCTTAAAGGTGGACGACTGTCGACTTTATGCAGCAGCGAAGGCCAATTGGAGTCATTTGGGAGCCCGGACTCCATGATGTTTACCAGAGCCGCGCGGAAGGGGAGCTCCAAAGCCAATGATTACGTGGGCGCGCAACGGACAGGGAGAACCGTAGTAGCGCGGCGCAGCCTCATACCCGTACGATAGGCTTGAATCACTGAGATTCTTGGGGGCCAATTATTTCGGTCTAGGGGTACGAGCCTGCACCACACGCTACTAATTACACTCTTACAGTTTTATCATTGGCTTTCGAGCTCCCCCTCCGCGCGGCTTTGGTAAACATCACGGGGCCCGGGCTCCCAAATCACTCAAACTGGCCTTCGCTGTTGTACAGTACTGTCTTTCAGCAAAATAAAGATACAGATCAGACGCGGTTATATTTCCTGCCCTCCTTACGTCCACCGCCCTTTAATCATTGCATCTTGTTTGACTGTGTGCATTACCACTACTAGGTCACTATCCGTACCTGGATTGCATCGGTTACGAGATCGCAAAACGGATAAGCCACTAGTCGCTCGATGACTAGTGTCGCGTCGAGATGCTCTGGCGAACGACAAACGCAAGGTTGGGGGAATCGTTGAACCGCTGCAAATTGGCGAAAATTGGTGACTCTCCAACGACGCGATTATGCGTCCAACCAGCAAAAGATCGCGCTTGGTCGAGTGCGTTCGCCGACGACCCGGCCTGGTTCTGTTGCTGTTACCGGCCGCGCTTTTAGCGAGCCTGTACGTTGCCTCGTCCGAGGTGGATTACGACTTTGAGTCGCGATATCCGTCCTTGTACAAGTCGTACAACGTCGCGGAAGGTGAGTTCTCAGAGTCTGCTCACCAGAGTAGACGACGGGGCGAAGTTCCAGGCCCCAGGGCTATTCTACATACACTTTGCCAACGTCAGGAACGGTGGAGGGCTACCTGGTATGGAATCCGCGATGCCAGATGCTGTCCAAGGAGCCGCTGGACCCGTCCATTCGCTTCTACGTGAAGAGGGAAAGATTCGAGAGCTGCTCGAGCGAGGCCCGATTCACGAGACTGTCGAGGGACGAAAACGGTAGCGCGGTGCTGCTGCTCGATCCGCAAGCGACGGCACGGCATCCCGGCTTAGAGTGCTGCTGGTCGGCCGTTCTCAGATCCGAGAAACAACCGGCGGGGGAGAAGACGAATAAAGACGGCAACTTTGACTCGTCGATCGTGTGAGTATCTACATAGGTATCGGGTAGGTATTGGATACATGATACATAGGTATGCACCTATACGTTTTTATTAGGGTGAAACGGTGCGAGAAGTTAGACGGCGGAACGACCATACGCGGCGACGTGGAAGCGGTGATGGTGAGCTGCAGGGTGAAATCTAAAGGGCGAGGAGCGGCGAGAGGCAAGCCGATCTACGAGAACGTTCACCCTGTCCTAAACCTCGACAAAGTTCGCCAACGTTTGCGAAGCAACGCGAGCCAACCGTCTAGCCTAGCCCTGTCGAGGAAGCTGAGCGTCCTCGTGCTCGGTATCGACAGCGTCAGTCGGCTCAACTTTATGCGCACTGCAACAACCACCGAGAAGCATTTACTTGAGACAGGCTGGGTCCGTTTGAACGGATACAACAAGATGGCAGACAATACCTTCCCGAACCTGATGGCGATACTGACCGGTCAAAATCAAGCTCAGGCTTACTCGAGATGCAAGCCGACCGTCCCATACAACTTGGACCAATGTCCCTTTTTGTGGCACAAGTTCCGCGACGCCGGCTACGTGACCGGTTACGGCGAAGACGAGACCGGGCTCAACACCTTCAACTATCTTAAAGTCGGTTTCGTCGAACCGCCGACCGACTATTACCTTCGGCCGTACATGCTCGCCTGCGAGAAGCTTCTTAAGGTGAAGAAAAGGTAGGAAACGGGAGTGGAGAGAGCGATGGGGGTGATGACTCCTACGGCTCAATCACGCGCTTGCCCCTGTTGCAGATTCGGCCTAAAGTATTGCACCGGACCCGAGACCAGCTTCGATAGAATCCTCGACTACGCGGTCGAGTTCGCGCGGACCTTTATCGATCTGCCGTACTTGGGTTTCTTCTGGACGACCAGCGTCAGCCATGAAAACGCCAACGGGCTCTCCTCGATGGACGGTCGACTGGTGAGCAAGCTAAGGTACATGGAACGCGAGGGCGTGCTCAACGACACGATGATCGTGTTCCTGAGCGATCACGGGATGCGATGGGGACCGATCAGAAACACTTTTGTCGGCTGGTACGAGGAGAGGCTACCCTTCCTCTATCTCTGGCTGCCAGAGTGGTTTCGAGCTGAGCGGCCGGACGCGTATTCGTCGCTGCTCGTCAATCAACATCGGCTCACCTCGCCGTTCGACCTCTACGAGACGCTCCGAGAGGTACTGGGCTTGTCGGGCGGTCAGGCGGACCCCTCGCCGGCCTGTACCGGATGCCGGAGCCTGTTCGGCCCGGTGCCGCGGGAGAGAGGTTGCTCCGACGTCGGCATCTCCACACACTGGTGCGCCTGCACCGCCTTCAAGTCCGCCGACCCCCAAGATCCGCTGGTTCTCGGAGGAGCTCGAGTCTTCCTCGAGCACGTGGACAGCCTCCTCGACGCCGATGCGTACAGGGACAAAAAGGGTAGACGGCTATGCGCGAAACTTCACCTCAAGAAACTCCATCGCGTGGATCGCGCCATCGACTTTGCGAACTCCACCGGCCTCGCCTTCTTTTACATGATTCAAGTCAGCCCCGGGGATGGCAAGTTCGAGGTCACTGTGCGATACCACGAGAACGGCACTTACACCGTGTCTGACCACGATGTCAGTAGGATCAACTCTTACGCTACATCCGCCAAGTGTCTCGATCGTGGAATGAAACAGTATTGTCACTGTCTCAGATAGAGAACGTCTCAATCGCGGTGGCACCTGTGTATGTACCACGGCTACCAGCCAATCTGGCGATTGCCAACGTGCCAAACTGGATCGCTCGATCGCAAACTCCTCTCTGCTGCGGAGAAACAAATCGAGTTTCTAATTACGAATTACGAAGCATATCGAAAAACTTGCGACGAAACACGCATGTACCGTGTGTACATACACGCGTAAAGGTAAACACATCGTACATGTGTGCACATTCACATCTATATGTATAGGTATACTACATATATCTATATGTATATATACATATGTATGTATGTGTGTGTATATATATATTTTAATACGTCTTTAAATGCCATTTACTTACATACATCGAAGGCGCGCTGCGCTGCTCGAAATGATATCGAGAAGAGACGAACGTACCTATGTATGTATCTACTTAGTCCCGAATCCCGATCAGCGCGCGTTACCCAACAACGATCCTTTTTGGAAAATGGATGACACTAAATAAACCACTGCTCGCAACATATTTACATCTGCTTTTCTCGCTCATGTTCCTTCGAATCGCCAACGAGAATGCATACAGAGACATAAGTACACAGAACGATTTAGACTTTGCCTGATCAATTGGGCATAGCGTCGAAACTGAGGCGCGAGGCCCGAATCATCTCCCGAACCGCCTCGTCGTCGTCTTCGTCGGTTGTTCGCCGGTGGAACGTTCCGTGCGCTGGGGTGCCGAACAACATAACCGTCACCGACTGTTTGCGACCATGCGCGACTGCCACACCTTTTCGCACCAACAATCCGTCCAGAACTGTGACACCTTCACAGAGATTACCCAAATCGCAGCTCGAGTATCGTCGAACTCCTCGAACTCGTCGTCGTTGATCGCCCGAGTCAATCGATGTCGGATCGGAAGCGTACAGGACTGTCTTTCGCGTAATCTCCAACTCGTCGTTGCTCAGTTTCTCGTAACTGTTGGTCGATCCGATCCTCGGTACCTTGCCAACGTGCCCGTCGCGTGGATGAACCGAGAATTTCCTCGTCAAGGTTGTCGTCGTTGGACCACCGCTTCCGCCACTTCCGCTCTGCAATCTTCCCGTTCTCGCGCCCAGCAGTCTAACGATCGTGCTCCTCGATCGACAGCAACTCTGCTCCGGGTCCTCCCCGCCCTCTCCGTCTTTTCTCTTTTCCTGTTCCTCTTCAGCGTTGCCAGCCACCTGTTTGTTGGGTAGCACGCCGATCGGCCGAAGAGGAACGCCATCGCGCTTCCGTTCTGCGTCGGCCACAGGCGACCGCGCAGCTATCGCACAAACACAGGCACCCTCGCAACTGCACTGGTGGCACAAAGTATTAATATTGTCCTCGACGGTGGTTCTGTCGTGCTGTGGCTCGACTTGTTGTCCGCCTCTGCCTCCGTCTCCGCCTCCTCGTCCTCCACAATCCGGCTCGGTGTCGGTCGAGGCAGCGCAAGAGCTCCTCGGCTGCGAATCACAGGAGGCATCGGCCGTGCGAATCGAACTGGGAGCCTCATGATTTCGTAGATACGCACCGAAAAATTCCGCCTCAACCGGTAAGGATGCTCGGCTGGGAGAATCCGTCGGCGGCTCACAGCTCCCTGATAGTGATAGCGAAAACTGTCCGGCCCCGCGGAACCAGTCCCGTCGCGATCGCCGCCCCGTCTCCTCCTCTTCGTGGCTGATATCCGATTGCTCGCTCGCGTCTGGCCGATCAACATTCGAGCGTGAGAAGCGTCTGCGGACTGGCCGCGATTTGGAGATATCCGCGAGTAAAAGAACGCGGAATGAAAAATGCTACTCACGCGCACTCGAGGCGGTCGTTGGGCCTGGCAGAGCGAAGCTTCGCGACGTCGATTCCGGAGGGGTGACGTACGGCGGTGGAGGGCTCTCTGGTAAACAGGTGGCACGGTTCTGCGGAATGGAATTAACGTCGGCGTTTGGTAACGGTCTGGCCCAACTACCGCGACTGGTGCTCGCCGTAGTGGCCTCCATCGTCGAACAAGCGGAAGATCGGCCAACGTCCAACCTCCGGTCAGCAAAAGAATTGGCGAAATAGAGAAACGGCGGGAAAATAGATATCTACGAGAGGGGTAGGTCACTCACGAGCAGTTCTGGCCCGGTGAGCTTGTTCCGCGCGATTCTCGGCCAAATCCTCGTCTCTTCTTCCGAGCGACGATTTCCGCGTCCAGCCCGAGCTTGACGACCTCGTCATAGCCAGGCGGAGCCTCGTAGACCGGTGGGTCGTCCGACACTGAGATCTCGTCGATTCGTGCACCGTCTGCAATGTTCAACACTGTCCAAAGTGACGGTGAGAAGTTAACTACGCGACGCTCTAAGCTTAGGCTGTTTAGCTGCCGCGAATAAAACCCCACCCGCGCGCAAAAGAAACTCGAGACAGACTTTTATCCTGCCAAACGCATAGACATAGGTCATAGGTAGGTGGCTTCTAGCGTCGGTAGACCGGGAACATCGTCATCCTACCTAATAGCTCGCTGATCGTTTGCAGTCTCGACTGCAATTCCCTCTGCTGCCTCGCCCTGGCGCCCATTCTGTACAACAGAATGATCAGGGCTGATATGAGAACGATCAGACCGAGGCTACTCGCAACGAACACAAGGGTAGCCGTTTTCAAGTCGGGGTATCGATCGATCTTCGGAAAATAGTAATTAGCCTTGTTCACGTGCCACTTTCGATCCTGCGGCTCCATTTCCCAATCTGCCAACAAACGGAGCAGTCGTCAATGGAGAGATGATACCTGCATATTTCGGCACAGGTATGTACCTCTGTAGCAGCTAGTCGGCTCGTCGCTGTTGTCGCCGCAATGATCGAATCCGTCACAGTTTAGCTGATTCGGTATGCATCTATGATTCCGACACAGGAAATCGGAACCCGCGAAGCAATCTGCGTTAGGTGTAGAATTATTACGGGTTGCATCTGAACGCAACGAAGTTTTAGCTAGTTTGTCGCGCAAACACACCTACCCATGTAGCTGAATGCGGCGTAGGCGATCGCCATATGCGAAGATGGGCCAAACGTTCCCCGAAGGCTGACGTGGAAGCCGCTGGTCACTGGGGCAACGTGTTCCCTGTGCCTGGGTGGCTGTACTTGACTCGCCGGGTGCCTTAATATTTCGAGCGGCAAGAGGGCCGAGGTCGGACCCTGTTTTACCACCAGTTCGGTATTTCCGGCTAAAAGGATAACGAGAACGGCGAGAAGAGAGGAGTTAACTTACAGGTCTGGGTGAACTCACCCATGTCTGCAAACGTGACCACCTTTAGGTACATATGCGTCTTCATGTGCAAAAAGTTTTTAGGCGGCCGAATCAGCCACACACAGTCGTAGGTCTTTACCCCTTCGTCGACCATGTCCATCATGGTGATAGCACCGCCGAGATTTTCTACGTAGCCACCGCAGTCGGTGATCGGTTGGACGGACTTGTCGAACGCGTGACCGATGACAAACGAGTAGAAAGCCTTGTAACCTAGTCCAGTGCCGCCGTTCGCGTAGAATCGTATCAACAAGGACGGGCCGGAGCTCATTATCACCGGTGGACGAAACTTGGCGCCACTGCTCACGTCTAGACGCTGTCCGTTCCAATCGTAGAACTGCAACTCGCAAATCACCGGATAGCAGATTACGGGAACGATAGCACTAGTTTACAAAGTAAAAAAAAATTTGCGCAGCAGATGCCACTATTTTTCTCTTATGTAAAATGGCCCGTAAAATTTCTATGGATAAGTTTTCGAGATATCGACAGGTGAACTTTTTACCTGCCTGTCAAAAAGGTGGTCCCACTTAATTGCGAATATCTCGTGTTGCGAATAACCTATATGGTCGAACATTATATCAAATTAAAGATAATTTAATCACAAACAAATGTACCTCATAAAATTTCCAAATCGGTTCAGTAGTTCAGGTGAAATCGATGGAGAGATGTGAAAAAAGTCATTTTTTCGACCGAAATTGAAACCAAGTAGCCAAGTACCTATTTAGTTTCTGACAAGTAACATCACTTACTTCCATTATAGACACCGTCGCCAGCTGAAAGTCGCTGAACAGGAGCCTGATGCGACAGGAGGGTGCTTGGCTGGGGCACGTGATTATATACTCCAAGCCCAGATCGCGAGGATAACGAGCGGGAAAGAACGGGGACGTTAAAATTCCTCCACCGGTACTGTTCAGCCCCTTGGCCGGTTGACCGGTCGCCGCCAATTCTGTACCTCTCAGATGCAGTCTGTTCCCTATCGGACAGAGATGAGAGAAGGACATAGGGAAATATATCAATGAACCGCTCGACTGGACGCGGCGCGGCGCGCACTTACTTCAACTTACTTTCAGCCGTGTATTCCAGCGTAAACGCGTGCATGTGCGACTGGCTGTATAGCAGAGTGATTGACAATGTTCTGGTGCTCGATCTGTACGTGATCGGCGCATACAGTCCGCAAAACGGAGTCCCGGACACGTCCTCGTACGGCGGCTCCGAGATCCACACGTAATCACACCTGAACGGAAAGCAACATGCACTGATTCTTCCGCCAACATTTCGGAGAGCCCGCGGCAACTCTGCCGGCCGCGGCGCGGCAATCGTTAGATCGTTACCTGCACGGACTATCCATCGTGACGCTGCCGTCGCCGCAATGGTGCGGCAACGCGATACTCTGGAACGTCAGAATTATCACGCAGGATGGGCATGTCACCAGCTCCAGAGTACACTGCGCGTGAGAGCTGTTGCTCGCGTACACTCGCGAACCATCCTGCCTCGCTTCGTTCTTTGCGAATGAAACGTTCGTCGCGTACAAAATGCCTTTCTCGCCCAGCTCCAGGTACAACCGCCGCCCGTTCTGAGCACCACAGATATCCTCGTTTCGGACCATCACATTGTTCACTTGGCCCTCCGCGGCCATTGACCACCACAGTATCGCCAGAATCCCTATCAACACGAACGTAACGGCTAGCCATGCGTTGCATTTAATTTTCCTTTACATTTACACTACTCTCGCTCGCTTTGTTCCGCTCATAGGCGCGCTAGCTCGCGAGCTCGCGCGCGCCGGCCCCCCCGCCCGCGCCGCCTAACTCGCTCCCATGCTCTTTCGTAGGCTGGTGAATGAATTGCGAGAAATCGGATTTCGCAACATCACCGGGAAACTTACCGCGTAAAAACGGACGGTACATCTTCCTCTGACGGAAAAAGGCGTTCTGCCACTCGAGAAACCCATTGCGATTACCCGCGTAATTTCATTAGTTCGCAACGCTGTTACGTACCTTCTTATTATGGCATATAGCATTGCTATGGTATCCTTTGCACGTTCCGCCTCTTTGCCATCCAAACTTCCAACGAGTTTATGTAATTTTCAACTGTTGGATGTTAATCCCGCCTTTTGTCACACTGAACGTGCCTTGCGAATCAGGTGTATCACGACAGGAAAAAGACTTCAATGCTGCAACGTACTGATTTCGAGTAAAACAATCTATTCGTACTTCGTACTTGTATGTACGTGCAGATATTTCCGTCAAATGGGACCAACGCATCGTGTTGCTTGCTACAATCGCGTTGCAAATATCGTAATGCGCGCCAATGACTGCGCTGGAACAGTGACGATCAAAGTCTCATCAGATGTCTCTAAAGTGCTCTAAAGGCGCGGGCGCGTCGCAGCGTGAAAATTATGGAAGATAGTAAATTGTTGACCGGTGTGCTAGGTTCCTCGGGTGGTACATTAAACATGATTCCCTCTGCTATAGATCCAGTAAAACAGAGATTTCCATTCTGTATAGTCTGGACACCGATTCCAATTTTAACGTAAGGAAAAGTGCAGAATAACCTACGACAATTTTAGAATTTTTATTGCGTCCATGCTCGCACTGCTTGTCATTCCGCTTGTACATATATCAGATTGTTCGCCAGATCGCGATCGATCATGGTCTGTAGACTGGTATCGATATAGCATATCGGATCGGGTAGCATCCTCTCAAAGTGATCGTTCCCATTTTATTGTTAAGGTATTTTTTACCGGTTATCGGCCACATGGGCATTGCTACTTCCACCGGTGTGATACGGGATTTCGCGGGTCCGTATCACGTAAGCGAAGATAATATGGCTTTTGGAAAGCCCACTAAATACTGGCAATTGAACTACACCAAAGCAAAAGGAGGCGGTCAAGGATGGGACTCCGCAGTTGCGGAAGCTAGCGAAATGTACAAGACTAGAATGGTTAGTGTTGAGGAAACGCGCAAACTTTATCCAGTTGTCCCTCTGCAAATGCTTGTTTCCTTCGCAGCATAATATATTCTGCGACAACTGCCATTCTCACGTGGGTAAGGCCTTGAATTTAATGTCGTACGACGATTCAAATGGTTGGAACATGGTAAACCTAGCGTTTCTCATGCTAGTACATGGAAAATATGTAAGGTAAGGACTTACGTAGAATGTACGCATATCCTTGACGCACCAACATGCAAGGACGCATTTCTCTTTCAGTTTTCTAGGTTTTCTCAAAACCTGGATGCCATTTTGCTTCTTAGCCGCCGTCGTCGCATTGGTTTGCCTGTTTCTACTATAAGTTGGTCGCCGATTCAAACTCCACGCAGAGCGCGCATCTGCGACTCCGAGGGTAAATGTTTATTTCCAGGGAAGCAAGCACAGTTTCGTAATTCAATATTTATTACAAACATGGGTTGCCATTTTAAAATTAAGCGTATCATACAGCTGTACAATATCACGGCATGCTATATAGCACAAGCGGTTCGGAGTACCGGCGAACGATACATTGCAATACAAAAACGTGATTTTAAGAATCGTCCTTTGAGAAATACATTCATACTCTTACCTAGGAGAATACGTAAATGTGTCGCTTAGTTAGACCTCGATATGTAAGTTTTCGAGAGTAGCCATTGGCCGTGCATTTTGTAGAAACGACCGCTAATGTTAGACAAGAGAGCAGGAATAGGAGGAATAGCTGATCCTAAACTAAGAATAAGCTTTTTCACGAGTGGGCAGAAAATCATAGGATGTCAGCATCGATGTCCGCCAGAATAGACGCCACGCTCACTCGTTACTTCTACTATTCATCTCTGCTATAACGCTTTCCTCGACTGAAAAGCTATAATCATAACTCCGACTATCTATTCTATCTACGAATGATAAAATTTCGTCAATTCTGAGTCTATCGGTCTCCGGGTCGCTGTTCGTACTAATTTCAAGTTGTTTACATAATTTAAACGGTATGCCATTCAAGTAGTGCGTAACTTCCTCCTGACTGTGATCCTTGGGCAAATAGGTCGACGAGGCGTTTGAATAATCTGGGACAGAAGGGACGTATGGATACAAGTTACCGCTAGGATATACGGTCGCGTCTTGGGTCGCAGGCGGTGGTAACGGCGCAGGCCTTTTCCTCACAAATTCGTATCCTTCGCATTGGTCCATAGATAAGTCTTCTTCTACAGGATCAGGTAGCGGATGCTTCGGATGTTCTTTCTTCCCAAACAGCCAAGACATTTTCTGCAAAATAGTAATTATTCCTGCGCTTCCCGAAAACTAGGAGGTTATCTCCACGAAAGTGTGCGTCCCCACGACAGTCAACGACTGTCAATAACGCGCAAACTGTCACGTATGCACCTGCAATTGCCACGATTCATGATTCTCGCGTTAGAATTTAAGAAAAGCTCGACAATTACTCACGCGCAAGGGAATCGCAACCGACCGATGAAACTACAAGGCGCAATTTCTCTTCAAAAACTGACCATCCCGTGGAGGCGAGGGCGAGGGCGAGGGCGGGAGCGGACAAGTGGTTTCGATCTTCTTTTCTAATATAAAACTGTTCGCGACACAGAAAGCTCAATCTCCGAGCAAGAAAAGTTAGTCGCATTAGCACCTAGTGATTTTATCGCGATCGAATTAGCGTGACGAAACAAATCAAATTTGTCGAAGAATTATTTCTTGTTGAAACACGGTATCCTATAATCCTCTAACACCGCTATCCGTCAGATGTTAGCACCGAAACCAGCAAGTGTGTAGATAGATACGAGCGTGGGAAGGAAAGAAAAAGTGACTGCATCGCGCGTCACCGCGACGATCCTTGTCGCTCGTAGTTGGCAAGTTGGCAAGTTAGCACGTTGGCAAGCCTGGGACGATCCGCTAGGTTGTAGGTTAGAGACAGCTCATCGCATAGTTGCGCAGCTAGACGGGTCGCGGAGTCGCGAGCACCGACGAACCGTTCACGCGTAATCGCAGAAAGTTTGAAAGACTGTTCGCAATTATCAGTGAATCGTTGTGCGGCATTCGTAAACGCGGAAATACCGTCGCGTCGGCTCGTTCGTACCAATTTACGCGTTCCCCGTGTTTCGGAACGCATGCGTGCTACCAAGGTAACGAAGTGCGTCTGGCAATTGGCAATAATCAGACAGGCTGCTATATGTAGGTATGTAGTTGGACGACCCACGACGAGGTAGCAGCTCGATCGCATTGTTTTTATGCTCCCGTGTGTGTACATACCATGCATATACGCTCCGTTTAAGGCGTATCGCGAGTGCGAGCGTTTGTACCTTGTACGCGTCCAGTTCTTTCGGAGTATCTGTGGTGCAAGAGAAATTATACGACGTGTGTCTGTGGAATAGCTGAACGTACGTGTTTCGCATAGGTGTGGCATCATTACCAGTGAGTCTCAGGATTGGTGAATTTGCGCGCTACCGACCGTCGCTGGCGCTGTCCCTCCCGTTTCCTACGTCTCTTCCCTCTGTTGCTCTGTTGCTTATCGTCTCACACCTCTCTTCACTATACTCCCCCTGCCAGCGATCTCTCTCTCTTTCTCTCTCTCTCTCTCTCTCTCTCTCTCTCTCTCTCTCTCTCTCTCTCTCTCTTCAGGCACTCTCTCACTCACTCACTCACTCACTCACTCACTCACTCACCCTCTGCGCGCGCGAGCACGCGACCGAAATGGAGTATGCGTGCGTCTCGACACACTCTTCACGTAACTGTTTGCGCGTCGCATTTTTGCCACGTGTCACGCGATCAGACTCGAGCTAAACTTTGCGGACTAAGCGGGCGAGTGTGAACGCGAGTATTGGGTGCAACGTTTCTTCTTTACGCTCGCTCGATCGACTGAAAATAACATAAAATTGGAGCGTTTACTTTGGGAGATCGGGACGATGAGGTTGGACAACGACGAGTGATCGCTTTCCGCGACTTTTAATCCGTGTGGTTGCAGCTACTGCCGCTACACTCACCGTCCGCGTCACAATGCGTCGAACGTGCACGCGTGCACACATACACGCGCCGCGCGCTATCGGAATCCGAACCTCGATCTCTGACAAGAAAACAAATGCGATCCTCCACTTTTCTCGTTTTCCGCAATTCTCCTGTAACGTTGTAATACGTACGTACGCGCCTACTTACTACCTTACAGCAATATTCTCTAAGCTTACTAACCACGAGACTACGCGCGATAATAATGATAATAATAACAACTTTGTTCCCGTGCCATTTTGTCAGCTGTCATTATGTAAACGATATTCCTGTTTTAATGGCTCGAGCTGTGAATAGAAGTCGCGTCGTTTTATTAAACAGTGATATACGGATAGCTGGTTTTCTTCCTTCATCGAAGGTCATTACGGTCTTGGAACGAACAATCATTCCACCGTATCCCCGCCCCCAAACATCGACGTTTTATCCAAAGTTCAACTGAAAGTTTCTTTCTAACTTCCGGCTGAAGCCACGACAAGGGAGAATTGTCGGAAACGGAGATGCAAGGATGCGTGTACGCGGGCGTTCGGGAGTCGCGTGCCATGATCAGTAAATGTGTATATTTAATAATCGTGACCAATCGAGGCGGGTATACGCGGCCCTCGATCTTCCGTGTTTACGTACGGCGGATGTAAAACGCAACGTCTCGAATGGAAGCTTGGATCGATTTGATAGACAAACACTATCCGATGAAAAGAACTTTGCCCTGACAGTTAAAGTGAACGCCGCGGCCGAGGCACAAATGTATCGAAGAGGACGGGAAAATCACGACAGAGGTAATTGGTAGAAGTTGCACGGAGTAAATAAAGTAGCATCGACGAGGGCGACGAACGTAAATAGGTCAGGGAAATCCCGACGATCATCCGAGGAACTAACAATAAGATCAGACGCAGCCTCTTCCTAGTTTCGTGTCGGATATATTCGTCTCTGATCCCCGCGACGGGGGCCACGAAAAAGTGATCGGAAGTCGGAACGCGTCCTGTTCGTTCTTAGGCTTGTTTCAGAGCGAGATACGGCTTTTACAGAATTTCAGTGTGCGCGATAAACGATACACAGCGTCCCATTAAATGTACAAGTAAAACTAGACGAGACCAGGGAACTTTCTGTCTGTAGTTGCTCTGCCCGTGCGTCAGGGAATGGTTCGGAACGCTTCTGTCTTGAAACACTCTATTTTCACGTTATAGGGTAAACGCACCAATAAATGAACACTTAAGGCTAATGAATGAACACTGTTATAAAATTATGCTTGCAGCGCGATTGACTCCACGTGCTGCAAAAATTGTTTGGATCTGAAGCAAGAAATTACAAGAAGTCTCTGATTAATTAGCTGCTTCTTTTAATAACTTATTTTACTGATTTTAATAAAAAATGTCCATTCACTGGCGCGTGTTCATTTACTGGTACATCCACCCTACAAACAATTGTCTAATCGCGTTTCAGGAAAGAAGGACGTATGCGACGGTCAAAGAAGTGGGTTACGACGTTGTGGCGCTGACGGTAGATGCAGGGTGCGGTGAATGTTGGAGAAAACAGAATGTCCAGCGAGCAACCGCGAGCAAGCGCAGTTGCGACCAAAGGTAAGCCCTCCGCTCAATTCCGTTCCCGCAACTCTTCCGCTTTCCTTCCATTTCACGGCATCGTCGACTATTTACGGGAACGCACAAAAGAGGAAAAATCGTCGGAAAATCATAGGTCGCGACGCGACGCGGCGCTGCATTGTTGTGTGGTTTGTACGTAGTGGGAGGTACTCCAGCTACGTGAATACGAAAAGTACCGCGATCGCCAGCTGATATATCATTGATTCTTTAATCGGCAGTAATTGCGAGTCGGTAGATGGTTTCTGCTCGTTTCCTCGTCGCGACGAAACGAAGGAGAAGCTTTGTATTCGGTTGGAGCGTTATCGTTCCCGGCGTGTCGTATCTCAACGTTTCGCAAGCTTTTCGAAAGGGTAGCCGGGTCGGTCCACCGCTGGAATATACACAAGATTTTATCGCGGGCAACCGCGATCTCTACCGAAGCGCATACGACATTTCTTGCGCGTAAAGTCAACTTGAACCGATCTACGTCTGCGCGACTGAAACGTGTCTGGAATGTATGTATTCGACCGGTAAAATGTGCTCCAAGGTTCCAACCCATTCCGGGCATATCGAAAGACTCTTACTGGTGTGTGGCGACGAGGAAACGAACACGAGACGACTTCCGCGACGTTGTGCGATTTCACCATCGTCAAATATTGATAACACGCGATCCTTTCTCTCCGGACATCGTTAGCCTTCCGTTTTGCGATCGTGAACGATTTCGACCACGTCTATTGACACCGATTCTTCGAGAGTCACCGGTTTTCTCCTTACAGCTGATCGCGGAATCGTTGGCGCGCTCTCGTCGCCAACACGGAGGTTTCATTCATCGTTTCGTACATATTTTCGATCCGGGCCACCCCTTCTCCTCTACAATCGCACTTGTTGCCATTGAGCATCGAGGCGAAACGTACGTGCGCATAGATCATCGACGCGACGAGACGAGACGGGGCGAGTAGTAATTCAACGAGAAAGGAGTGAAGAAGCGATACGCGATATTATTTTCGTCGAATTCACGCTATTTCGGAGCTGAGACTATTACTGCGTCGGTTCGTCAAAGAATGCACGGTGGAAGGACGAGGGATTAGCCAGAAAGAGTGCAACGACGAGCCAGAGTGGGACTACGAGCGGACAAGTAAAAATAAATGTCGAGATGTAGCGGGAATCTTTTGATCCAAAATAGATCGTCGATCACCGGCCGCCGTGATCCGTCAACCGTCAACCGTCATTCGTGATCCGTGATCCGTCATCGACCGTTAGTCGTCTCGGAATCAACGAGTACCTATCTACGAGGGCGGCGCGGTGCGGCGCGGCGCGGCGCGGCGGAACGCTTGTCGCACGGCCTTTCGAGCTTTCTATTTTTAGACGGCCCGATCGTATATACGGGCATCGTCAAGGCCGCGTGTTGCGAAACGATTATCGGTGGCAGATGTGCACCCACCCTACCCACCGAGCCGAATCGAACCCCCCCGCTTTTGCCTAATGATCGACCGCCCCGTTTCGCGCGTTCGATCTCACTTCCGCCGTGCTTGTGAATCGCCGTATGCGCAAGCACGTGCGTATTATCGGGTCGGTCCTTCGTTCCTCGGTACACTGTCGCACAGCAATGGCTGCATAAAATTCATCGGCTCAGCAGTTGCGTTTCGGGATGTAAGCTAAACGTCGACTTCTCAAATGCGACCAGTTCCTCCTGTTCCAATGTGCGACTGCGACCACCAATAGCCCAAAGATTCCTATACATTTCAACGTCATAATCTTCCGCGTGTTGTGCTCCGGAGACGCCGTCCACGATAGAAATTCTACCACGTCCTTTGCCATTTGCGACTCCGTCGCTGGTGTCCCATCGTCGTACTCGATTGTGCCCGGGTAAAACATCTGCGAAAGCGGGAACAAACGAGTTACATACGTTTCGGACCATGGGTGGAACGTGGAGAAGAAGCACGCTTTATCTGTCCTCGGTGTGCGGCGAAAATTAACAACCTCGAGGATTTAATCTCGTTAACAACCTACTTGCGCCATTGCGGTGACAGCGCCGGGAAAATAAGGGTTGAAATATTGTCCGTCGGCCAAATGCACGCCCACCGGCGGTTCCTTCCATCCTGTGAGCAGGGAAAACAGATAATCGATGCCACGTTTTCGCGCGTTAACCATCATTGTCAGATCCGGTGGATACGAGCCAAAGTTAGCGACTCTGGCCGCCTGCTCGTTCGGATAAGGGTCCGGGACCGAGTCGGTCAACTTCCCAGGCCTGTCGTAGTAGTTGCCTGCTTCGTCGGGACCGTCCTCGACCTGTTCCAAATCATTCGTTAGGTCTCGCGCTTTAAACTTAAACGATTGTAAAGCTCGCGTAACCTCGAACTCGGCGGCGATCGCCGTCGCCTCCTCTGCCGTGTGCGACACGTTCACCAGATCGAGGAACCGAACGTATCGCAGACTGTGACACGTGTGGCACACGGTTCGATAGACCACCCATCCTCTTCTCAGAGCCGCGTGATCAAACGACTTGAGCACGCCTTTGAACCCCCACGGGTACCGCGGCAACGAGATCAGCGAGTTATCCAGCGCCTCCACTGATTCCTCCAGAGAGTAAAGAAACACGGCGCAACCACCGACGATTCCAGCTAGGATCCTAAACGCTGCTTTACCATTTTTTCCTCTAATAGTCCGCGATTCTGATTTCTGCCATTCGTATGTACCTCTGGAACAGCCGAATCGATTCTGCCAATTAAATTTCCGACACGCTATTGACACAGCTCGAATTGCTCTCGCGATTGCCGCCATCGTTTTCTCATCGGATCCACGCTCGACAACAAACAGTCGACAAACAACGAACGCCCCGTCTCGGCTCGTCCCGCTTCGTTTCATCGTCGAGTCGGATGTGAACGTTTCCTCGTAGGTGAAACCACTCGCGAGTTTCCGAGTTACGTATTATATTTGTAGAATCGTACGTTTCTTCGGGCCGATTTCCTTGGAGCAGTTATTTTTTATTCAAATGTAAGGTAATCGTCATTAAATTTTGCAGAAAATTTTCGAAAAACGAAGCGAATCAAAAATATTAAGATTTACCTGTTTTGGTTATGAATAACCATTATTGTCCATTGAAATCTGTTTTGGTCGCTAATAACCATTATTAACGACGGAAATTGTTTCCGATTACGAATAATCATTATCGATGACGAGAATTTTTTGGTTACGAATCACCATTATTGATGACAGAATTTTTTTTTTCTTATGAATAACCATTATCGATGGCGAGAATATGTTTTGGTTACGGTGTAACCAATATCTATTGCGGGAATTTTTTTTGGTTACGGAATAACCAATATCTATTGTGGGAATTAACATATATATATTGGGGGAATTTTTTGTTTATACCAAACGTAAATTAAAATTAAATATAAATTAAATATAGAGAAAAATCAATAGTCGTAAGAGCCACCCTACTATCTATCCTTTATTATACACCATCTTATAGTAAATTTGGGTATAGGCAGGTATAGACACGTGCGTAAGAGTGAAACAGCATTTCACGCAATGAAACTATCTCTTTTCAACAGCGCGGCGCGGTACCCACAGTTTGCATTCCATATATTCTATAGTTCAATGGTTCATACCGTAACCAAAAAAAAAAACATAATAAATATGGGTTATACCGTAGCCAAAAGAAATTCCCGCAACAAATATTGCTTACACCGTAACCAAAACAAATTCTCGTCTTCGATAATGGTTATTCATAAGAAAAAAAAATTCTGTCATCAATAATGGTGATTCGTAACCAAAAAATTCTCGTCATCGATAATGATTATTCGTAACCGAAAACAATTTCCGTCGCCAATAATGGTTATCAGCGACTAAAAAATATTTCCGTCGTCAATAATGGTTATTAGGGGCCAAAAAATATTTCTGTTGACAATAATTCATAAGCAAACTCGTTTAAAGAAAGATATTAACTGTTACGCGATGACTTTTAAAATTTAGTTTATAACAGTTATGGCCTCTGGTTTTTCGAGACGGTGGTATTGATGGTATCGATTGATCGACGATCGTTGCAGGATCGCTACGTCACCTCGGGAACATGAAAACGCGTGCTTATTCGTTCGATAGCAAACATAGCTTCTCGCGGTTACGTAACACGCAACCGGTGTTACACAACGTTTTACAATAAAGGCGTCGGGTGTATTTCCGAGACGTTATAAATAAACTACTCGGTTATGCTTGGCATTATGCATACGCGTATATTAGCAAGCTTACGTCCGAATCGGACACACTCCTTTTTGTTGTCAAGTGCGCGCACAGCGGACGCACGTGTAATCGATCAGGTACCCTCTTCCCGAAACGTACGAGCAACGATACGAATAGTCGATATCAGAAACAACGTTGCAACTTTTTCATTCGCGCAAATTCGTTTCGTACCGAATGGCAACGCGAAAAGGACTACAGTGACGCAGGCATACGATAACGTTACGGACGATAATGGCCGCGACCAACGAACGCGTCTAATAATAGGTATCTGCGTATCGATCCACCAACGCGAAAGACACTGCTCTTAGTCGTACGATCGAACTAAAATGCCTTACCAACAAATTGATTCGCCGGTGAAGAAACTAAATGCCACCCGCGGTCGTTATCAAGTGGCGTAGTGGACGGTGCTATTAATACACCAGTATTGTAAGCATCGCCGATACACGTCGCTGGGATTAACGACATTAATCGACAGGCTTTGTTTTCGCGCGCGTAGGAGAAATGTAGGTATATACCGGTGAAAATCGAGCAAGCACGAGCCGCAGCATCGCGCCGCGAAGAAAACGCGTCCAAGCTTGCCCTTACGCTTATGTTTTGCCTGGAGGAGCCCCGCCCGCTCCGTCCCCATCTTTATCTTCGTGCCTCTCATTCTCATCATTCTTTTTCCAACTCAATACAAACATACTTACATACGCCCCCCTACTACACGCGCGCACGTACACGCGTCCCGCACGATTCTCCCATGTTCCCATAGCAGCATTGACCGTCTCTATTTACGTAACGCTCTTTCTCCTTCTCCATCTCCTCCTTCTCCTTCTCCTTCTCCTTCTCCTTCTCCTTCTCCTTCTCCTTCTCCTTCTCCTGGGTCTCGGCCTCGACGATCTTCGTTCTCTAGGCAACTTCTCAGCTACTTCCGACGCGCGTCTATCGTTGGTTGTTTCGATTCATCAACGTTTCCCATCGATTTCGGTGGATCCGCGCTAGTTGCTGATATCAGTGCGCTCGCATTTTTCTTACGTTTTTCATAGGGGCACGGCGGCGATACTTGCAGCCGTGTCGGACAGCCGTGCGCATAAAATAGACTCGAGAAGTTTATTTTCATCGGCTTCATTTATTTTCACTTGGTTTGCCACCCCCCAAGGATACCTGACTGGTATGCCGGTGTACAGGCACGGCAAGGGCGAACAAAACGCGTTCACGCTGTGTGCCATCCCGTCAGGAAGCGGTCGCATGGGAACGAAGGCCAGGAAAACCGCGGCTCGCGTTCAGTTCGCTCTTCGTACTGATGCTAGAAGAAAACAGTACGCTTAGAACGAAGATAGCGTGGGAGTGAAAAGTCCTTTCACCGACAGTAGAGACCGCGAGTAGAAACGCAAAAGGCCAGGACGATCTATATATTTCAGATCTATTCAAAGCCGGGCTTTGGTATTTTGCCAAATCTATTTTTCCGAGCGAAGGCGGGACCACGTATTGTGCTTGTGCTAATTTCGTCTTATCGCAACACGCTCCGGTCCCGCGGTTTCAGTGTGGGTGTTGCCCGTTGCCCGTTACCTGTTACCCGTTTCCCGTTTCCCGCAGCACACCTTCCTGATCGTTTATTCACAGCCAATGTTTTCTTTCTCTCTAACCATCGCCACCTACTGGCTTCGTTCGTCTTCGCGCACGTTTCCACGCGTACAATTCCCCCGCGAGAATTCGCCGGCGGCTGGACAACGTGACGAGAAGGAACGCGTCGATCGATCGCCGCGCGGCTATTTCTATTTTTATCGCGACAGCCAGTTGCTACGCGACGGTGATCGCGTTTCGTCGCTAGTTTAACTTTTGCGATCTTAATTCGGTACGTGTGCCGTTTGCATTGTTGCCTCTCGCCATATTTTGTGTCTTCCTTCCTTCCTTTGACTCTTCCACGCTTTTCAACGCGAACGACAGTGTTCCTTTCGATTCTCATCGACGGGCATCGATTGCCAATCGAAAACTGTTACATTTTCCAAAGAACGTCCCTTTCACTGAAAAATAGCGAAGTTAAGGTCCTCGCAGGAGCGAGCAAACGGGCGGCGTGCGGCGGGCAACCATCTTTCTTTTTTTTTTTTCGAAGGCAAGTGGATGCGTAATGCGTACGGAGGTTGCGTAGGAGGCGCCAAAGTCGTACTCGCGCAGTCCTCGAGGCTCGCGGCAGATACTTGGTGGTGAGCTGCACCAAGCAGGAGGGGGTAGTAAACATAACCCAGATTCGTAAACGGTGGCATCCAGCCGGAGGCAGACGAACGGAAGAGATGGAACCAATAACCTAGCCTACATACTAGCACATCGTGAAAGTAGACGTTGTTCCGCGTAAAGGTCATCCTAGAAAAGTCCACTGATTCAGTATCGCTTCTATTTATATCATTTACTTCTCCTCTCCGGTCTTTTCTCTGACTCTTCGTCACACTTGCAGTTAATTTGCGCCCAAGTTTGTGTTATTGGTTACCATCACGGACGATGCGTAGATGTAGTCGACCCTATACGTTTCGCGAAAGAGCACCTATTCCCCTTGATTTTCACTGTCATGCTGCTAGTTTCCGTTTCTTTCCTATGCGCCATTTCCACCTCCTCCTCCTCCTTCTTTAATTCTTCTCGAAGCGCTTTGCTTTGTCAGACATGCAAAAGTCGTAAAAGAAACGATATCCTGTATAATTTCACGTTTTTTACGCTTGTTGCGTTTGGCGGCTGTAGTCGCTGCTTTCGATTTGGATGAGTCAGTAAAGGCGCCGCGCCACTGCGCCTTGCAGGGTGGCGCCAGACGTATGCACCGTACAGTATGCACACGCGTACGGACTCGTATACACACGTATCATGCCCAACCGATGGTGTACTCGACGAAGACCTTTCGATGGATATCTCGTTCGAATCGACACGATTGCTTTGCCGCGTTCAAATTCTCTTTCGCCCGATAGGCATTCTCTCTTTTTATTCTTCTTCCCAAGTTGCTTTCTCGTTAAATTCGCCGTCCTCTTCAGACGCCCCCGCCCCGTCGGCGTCGCGCCGTCACACTCTAGTGGCATGAAAACATGGACGTCGGGCGCACAGCGAATATTAATGCGTGTTTTTCCACGTGTGGACGTTTATTTTTGCTCGTATTTTTAGTAGTTGGTATTTTCGAACGAGACTGACACTATTTTTGTCCTAGCCCAGCATGCGCTGTATTACCGAACGACCACCTACGAAGCGATCTCCTCCCCCACTCCTCCTCTCTCTCCCTCCACACCTAACCGACCCCTTCTGCAACTATGAAGCGCGCGCACATACACGTTTATCAACGCTCCAGCTGAGCGACTCTCGCTCGTTCCAGTTCAGGATTTTGAAGAGGAATCGGAGAAACTTATAGGATATTGACAGGATATCACGGGCCTTCGGACGTTTCGTTTCGAACGCGTACTGTATCCATACCGGAATACATAATATGGGGAGGGAGGCGGTTTACGCTTTAATTGCGCGACTACTTAATTAAATGCGATTACTCGATCGACTACAAAAATAGACGTGGTTCATTCTCTGAGATTTGTGCCGTAATAACTGTAGTGGAGCAGAGATTATAGAAAAACGCGAATTCGTACTCGAGGGTTACGCTCTGTCTACGCCTTATCGGTAATCACTAATCGATCGTTTTCAAGTATAAGATACAGCAAACATCTAATGATTCTAATGTAATTTTTTTGCACACGGCGCGGCGGCTTTTAGAGCCCGCGTACGAAGGGAAGAGAATTGGTATCGTCGCAACGTCATTAACGGTTAGAATTAAGATACCTATAGCGAGTTTTCAATATTTTACATATATCCTATTTAATAAAACCTCGATGCTATTCCCATCATTCCTTGTCACGATTTAGAACACCGTACCCCTTGACATCGAGAAGAATTTAGAGCCAGCGCGAAACTATAATCTATGCTCTATGTCGTCCTATGAAATCGTTTGACACGAGCAAACTGAACTATGCATACATAGGTACCTGAATTTAAATTCTGCAGAGTTCCCGCGTGATGCCACTATGTACATACCTGTATAGGGGAAAGCGGGGTAATTCCGGCCACATAAGCAGTAAATGTTATAAAACTTGAACAAGTTACACAATTGTTAGTTTTTTTTTTATATTAATTGATACTTTGAAGTGTCTAGTTTGTATTCGTATGAGCGAGAAAGCATAAATTTACGTTGTAACAAAATTGGGAGCAATAACACAAAAATAATCATTTTTCTTTATAAAAGAAAAACTATTAAATTAATAAAAAAATTGTATTATTTCTTATTATAAAATTAATTTGTACATATATCACAAGCGTATTCTTCGGGGGTATCCCATCCTGAACACTCTTCGCGTGCCCATTGACCACATACTGTGCACCGGAACCACGTTTCATCACCTTTCCCGAATTCTTTGCAAAAGGAGCAAATATCGTGCTCTCCATTTTCGTCACAAATATCTGAACTGTCCGATTGAAAATTCAATTTCTTTTTTCTCAGATTTGTTTACCTCACAAATAATTGTGCTGCCTCGCGCGTGGATATTTTATTCTTACTAATTACCTCCACGGCCTTTGATAAATTTTCCTGGTTCCATTCTGCCTTCTTCGAGATTCCTTTATACGTACGAGGCATCTGCGCTAGAAAAAAGCATCGTTAAAAGCTGGCTGGAAGTACCCCTCACTTTTGGCCGGTATTACCCCACACCTCATGCTCAGATATTTGAAGCGATACACTGAATTGAATTTACATATCACCAAAAACCAAAGGTGAGTTTGAAAGTAGAAACATTGCTCTATTTAATGAGATTAATATTAATAATTCATATCTTTTCCATGTACTAACTTACCTTGCTTAACAATCGGCCACTGCTATAAGATTACGGTGCAAAATGAACACTCCCGGATTTCTTTGAAACAAAAGACTGCTATGGTCATGGAAACCCTGAATATTATCTCGCAGCATCATTAACAGGTGGCAGTGCCATACAGAGTCAAGTTACGCGGTTTTATTTAAAGAAATAGAAGTGGCCGGAATTACCCCGCTTCCCCTAAGGTACCTCTTCGCAGACGTTTCGCGAGCAGAGAAAAAGTACAGGGATAACATGGAAAGGGCAAATTGCATATTATGTACTTGCAGCGTGTGGTTGGAAGGGCCATTTCCTCTCTATAAGAGAGATAAAAAAGGATGTACCTGTATTGTACCATCGTAGATGGTGCAACGATGCTAAGAGCAGTTTCAGTGTTACGCAAACTCCCATATGATGTTAGATCCGCGCTATAAATCCTTAGCCTTAGAGCTAGGACGGAAAGTCATTGTCAGTCTATCTTTCGATAGTTACGTATATCCTACATATGCGTGTAGGTACTATGGTACGGTGGTTTCGTGGAGAAATAAAGGGAACGTTGAAGCGTCGAGCAGCGATCGGTGAGAATTTGGCAGGTTGATTCGATCGTTTTCCAGTAGACGAAAAGTGTACTCGTCCCGTTCCCCGAGTCAACCCAATGCTGCTATTTCGAAGGGGTGAAAGGGCGGTAGCTAGGTAAGCTGCTAAAAATAACGCTGGTACATCATATCGAGCGGTCGTCTATAAATAGTCGGAAGTGACGAGAAACCCTGGATGGATTGGAGTTACGAGCGGTGCTATTCAACACGCGCCATCTTTTAGAAAAATTCTTGCATCGGCACACCTATTCATCAGCAGGGGCACCTCATCCTTCCTTCAATCTCATCCCCACCCCCCCACTTCTACCATCGCGTCTTCTGTCAATCCGGTCAGCCCGGTCAGCCGACCGACGCGATGCGAGCCTCGACCACGGGGAACGAGCCTTCGTTTCGACAAGATTCCGTTCCGTCCGCGTCTGCTACTCACCGATCAACCAATTTCTCCTTCCCACAGTTCTCTCCGAACCTTTTCCACGATACATAGATGTTTCCGGAGTTTACGACGTTGCGGCGTTGCTCTCGGACAATTTGGCTTGAAACCTTTTTCAGGAAAGGAGGGAAGAAGCTCGGAATGCGTCGGACCGTTAATAATAGTAATTTGTACGTATAAGTAGCGCGAGTTTGTAGCAACGTTAGCTCGTCGGTCTACGAGCCGCCTATTTAGTTGCGACGAGTCTCTCGCAAGGGTCCGGTCGGCCGGTTGGTCGCTCGTCACGAACACGTGCATCCGATTACTGCGTTCTATGTACGGGTCGCATTAATCTTCGATGAAACGCACCAACTGATTATCGTTCCATCTCGGCGAGCACAAAGAACAAACGCAAAGGACGATTGCCTGGTGCTACTTATTGTCAGTGGAGATTCGGGTAGCATATTCCGCTAGCGCCATGCAAACTGGCGCTATATTTGGCCGGATCGTTGTTGCCTTTCGTTTGCCGAGTTCCTTGAAACTCTTGAAAGCATGGAGAGCAGGAGGAGTACAAGATAGAAAGCGCAACGAAGGAAGATGGAGGTCCCGAATCGCGAAATTCGCGGCTCGGGAGACAGCCGAGTTTGAGAGCAGTAGCGTAGACGAGGATGGTATAAAAACTTGCTAGGAACCGTGGAAAGAGATAGCCTTTTCGGTTACACGCTTGCTCTTGCGGCGCGGGCGCTACAGACGCGAAGAAAGCAGCAGGGGGAAAGAGAGCAGCGTTCCACGCCACACGCGTGCGTTGTGTACGGACGCAACAATACCGGGTCTCTATAAATAGCGGAGATTCGCAAGCCTCGCGAGGCAGGGCGCTGTCATCGGGGGACAATGAGAGGACGGGAGAACGAGAGAACGAGTGAACGAGAAACGCGAGAAAATCGCGAGACGGCAGCGCGCGTTGCGCGTGGCGCGTCTGGCGCAGTTCCTTCTAGATATCCGTGGTGTGCGCGCGGGCAAATCCGCGCGCCTACCACCGCGACCGGTTTCTTTCCAAAACGCGGCATTGATTGGTTCGCTCGCCTCGATGCTCCTTCCTCCGTAATATCGATCGGTCTAGCGTTGGCCAGTGTCTAACCCATATCGAAGGCGATCCAAGGTGATCCATGATAAGCTACGCTAACGTTAGGTGGTGGTCGGCGTGATTCGCGTAGCACTCGCTTGTGCCGGGTGATGGTGTTTGGCAGTTGAGACAGTGGCGCGTGCAATTAGAGCTTAGCTTATCGCGTTCTGTCTCCGCAGTGCACGCTCCTGTACACGTGCAAACAGACGCGCGAGCTTGCTCGGTCGACGAGGGGGCGCATTTTCGAAAGGCCTGGTCGCGCGTCGCTGCGCGCGTTACGCTCCCACCTCCCCTTTCTTCCGATCTCCAAAACGCGAGCGTCGATGATACGTGGTATTTACATAGCTACCGCTTTCGAGCGTTGCTCCGTTTCTTTCCTTCGCGTTTCACGCCGTCGCGTGGCGCGGTGCTATTCTCGCGTTGCCTCGTCACGCGTTTCCTGTGCTTGTCAACTCGAATGCAATCTCTAACGCAGCGACCGACACCTGCTGCTGCAATTTTTCCGATGCTTCAGACCGCGTTGTTGAATTTAAATATTCCCAGGATCCGGATGGAGTAGGTAAGGAATTTTTTTCACGAACCTGATCAACGACAAGGTCCCAAGTTTTCCATAGAATTTCAGGCGAAATTCTGCCGTACGCGGCTCGAGTTCTGCATCGTTGACGGCGTTCGCGTTGACTTTGACTTTGACTTTGCGAGTCGAGGCGGTTGCCAATTTCGGTGGAAAGTAGATCCGGGGGTTGAGCTGTTGCAAATAATCGCGATCGTACGGTGGATGGATTACGATGGAACTCGCGACTACCGACCGGAGGACTCGAGTGACCGCGATTCACGAATACGGCACAACAAAGGAGAGAAAAAGGAAACGTGGTTGACGTCATTAGAATCATTCGCGCCACTTAGGCAGAGTCACGGGATCAATTTAGAACGTGGACGGTCAAGTACCGGCTCCGATCGAGCGTTTCATCGTTTAACCTGTAAAGCGTCTCGCGTTACGGGAGAAAGAAAGGGAACTCGTGCCGATTCTCCGTTGGACGTTGCCTCGGTATCGCGTCCATTACGCGGTCGTTGGACTTTCTTCCTCATGGTCGTTCCCGAATCGAGGAAATCGAGTCGCACACCCACGCGTCCACGGCCAGACTGGCACAGTCGCGTCGCCAACTTTTCTGACGGAATTGTTGGCCTCGCGGCGAAAATTAGTCGCATCCCTAGCTTCGAGCCGTCCGACGCATAATCGTCGAGTCTCCTTCTTCTTTCTCGGCCCACCTTACTTCGAAGGGGAAGGGAGGGAGCTGGAGAAGCGAGGAGCGACGACATTCGTCGCACGCGCGATACCAGAGGAACGGGAGTAGCAGCTAGTCGCTAGAAACTAGGAACTCTGCCTCGCGCCTCTCCGCGTCGCGTCGTTCTCTGGTGAATCGAGCAGAAACCGACACCACCGTGGAACGGACTTGTTCACCACCGAGAGAACCGTCCGATACTATCACACCACTCAGCCCGTAACGTACGCAACTATCATCGTCGGGACGTCGCGTCGCGTACAGCGGCCGACTATGATACTACCTCTCGCAATATGTATCGCGTGAATCAGCTAGTAGGTACGTATCTCGGAGTGTAAAAGGGAAACGACGAGCCGCCGAGTACAGCAAGGGCGAAGGGCTGGGAAAGGGGGAAGCAGGCGCGTGTGTACGTTCACCGTGTTTAGTAGGTGCGTATATAAATGTCATCCTATATATAGAGAGCGTTCGTCTAATCTTAGCTAGTCGGCCACAGGCCAGGAACACAAGTAAAAAGATCTTTCGACTCTCTTCGCCGGGCAACCACTCCTCTCGTCTCCCGGTGAGTTGTTGATTCGGGTCCCATCACTCACCGCGCCCGCGCCGCGGCACAACTTCACCGCGATCGAGGACCCTTCTTTCCTTCTCTACGCAAATTCGTCCACCCGAACGGGATCACTCTCGTTCTCCACCGTCTACTCTCTCGACCGTCGACTCTCGCTTGACCTACACACCGACTTTTGCTAATAATAACAGCGCACCATGTCGAGTCGGTGCGGGCGATGCGAGCGAGATACGCGCGATCCCGAGTGCGCGAAATTTCACGCGCCATCTGATCCTTTTCTCTCGTTTCCAACGTTTCACGGACTTGGTTGACAGTGGTGTCGGCGAGGAGACGGACGCATCGTCCTGAGCTTGCTGCGCGAGCAAGGGAATGCGAGGTAGAGAGAGAGAAACACCTACGCAGTCGCGGTATTAAAGTTTATCATAATTGATAACTAGACCGAGTTTAAACGCATGCATCCGGACAACACGTTTCGTGGCAATTACTTTAATCAATGTAGGCCTTAATTGTAGCTGGTGCAACGCGTGACAATATCGCAGCGGTAGCCGGCGAGACGCGGCAACGCGTTAACGACAAAAATGCTCCGCTCGCCAAGGTTCAGGATCGGCTCGCCGTCGATGGTCGATGTGTCTAGATAATTTGGTCTTCCGGCTTGGGTTTCCTAGAGCGCTCGCGACTAGTCGGTGTCCTGCCGTGCTAGACGTTCTCGGCCGAACGACAACTTTAATCCCGGGTTGTCGGACAACGCGGTAACAGGCGTACGGTGCAAAGGGGACATGATTTCAGAGGAGAGAAGAGCAGAGGAGTAAAGAGAGCGTCTCAGAGAACGGCCCTCCTCCGATTAACCTTGGACTTGACTCCGAGGAATGCAGCGTGCAGTGACCTCTGCTCGTTCGCTAACTCGACGCTCATCGTCTCGCTCTCGCTCACCTCCGATCAATGCTTCCTCCATTTCGACTCCTGTCCCGTCCCGTCCTGTTCTTTACATCCGACGCGATTTCTTTCACTCGCGATTTCGTCCCCCGAGTTCGGACCTCGTCGCACCGCGCCGCGTCTCTTCTAAACGCCTCTTTCGAACGCAAAGTCGAAGCCCGAAGGCGCGGACAGCTTGGCTGATGCAAACGCTCGGAATCGCTAAACCGATTCTCTGTTTTGTTTCAGAAGACGTGGGCTACAGAAGCGTCGACATCGCGTCCGCGTTTACGCATCTACCACAGAAAGGTAAAGCTCGGAGTAAGAAAGCGAAACGGTTCGATCACTTCGCGTTAAACCACGCGTACTTACATACGCGATCGAAGAGATCCTTGGCTCTTCCCCTCTCGTTTCGTTACCTCTCTACTCGGACGCTTCATGTACCCACTCTCAAGGCACCAATTTCTTTTTCGTTTCGCAGCTCTCTTTACGTTTCATCGACTTGCCTTGCGCCTTTTCTATCGCACCGGTCGTCGAGTGAAAACTCGCGAAAGTTGGTCGTCTTACTTTTTCTCGCTATAGCTTATCGGGCTCGTTGCTTGGTTTCGCGCTAGACGGCTAGAGATTCCGGGCCGACCAATCGCTTCGATGGCAATGAAAAGTAACAGTGCGAGTACGTACCTAGGTGGCTACAACGTCTCGGAGGTTAGTTAGACGCGCGCGAAGGAGAGATAAGCTATGCGCTAGGCGCGTGACATATCTAAAAATAGCCACGCTATCGATCTTCGTTGGATTGTTGAACGGTAATGGTAAATATCGAAGCGGAGTTCATCGCGGTTCTCCTGCCCCCGCGTATCTCCAAGTTCCGACGATCGTCCCGTTCGACGGGGGTGGCGCAGCATTTCCTCGGGAACTCAAGCGACCGGTGTTTGGTTGCATGCGTAGAAATGGCCAGAGACACGCCGGGTTCGCCAATGTCTAGACCGAGGGACTTGATCGGCGGAGTTGGCGGTGCTGCGGCCGCTTTGACGTCCAGCGCGTATCATGCTGCTTCCAGCGATCCGAATGCCCTTCACGGTCACGCATTGCAGCAAAAGATACTGGAGGTAAGGTATTCACGCTACTCGTCACCAAGTATAATTCTTCTCTCGCTTCTATTCGGCGGATCGGTGCGGCGCGGCGAGGCGACGGGACGGGACGGGACGGGACGGGACGGAACGGCACGGCACCCTTCTTTCCCATTTCCGTGTCTTCGATGAAAAAACGCAAGTGACGAAAGCGGCGTTCCCTCGGTATGTATTAGAGAGCTAACACGTTCGCGTACTCACCGGAAGAGGATTCGCTTCCGCCTTGCCGCGGAGTCTGGTACACGTTTCGCTCGAACGATTCGGTTCTCGACCACGGGACGAATGGATATATGTATATTTGGTTCTATAAATAGCGCCGGTGCCGCCGCGCCACGTCGCGCCGCTTCCAACGCAAGTTGCGCTCTTTCGCGCTCCTGCGTATTATTTTTAAGCGGCGGCTTGAACGCACGCGTGCGAAACCGCAACCGACCCACTGCAGTCTCTCTTCTCCTACGTTTCTCGGTTCCCGTTTCTCTCGAATTCAGTCGATTCACGCCTATGCTACCACCAATTCATCTACGAACTGTGCGCCACAACATCCACGTTATCTCTTCGAAAAACGTTTCGCTGGCAATGTCGGAATGTGCTTTCAGTTGCAACAGCATCATCAGCTTCAGCAACAGATTCTGCGGCAACAGTATCAAGCGCAAGAACGGCAGCTGGCCGAGCTACACGAGCAGCAGATGCATCAGCTAAAGGTACGCGCCGTTCCCTCCACGATCGTTTCGCGTACCGTCTCCTTTTGCCCGCGAATCGCGATCCCGTTTCGAAAACACGCATTCGAGTCGGCGGTCCAGCGGCACGCAGCTATGGAGGCACTCCTCCCGTCTCGTTCCGTTTTACACCGTCTTTCATTCTCCTGCAAGTTACTTACATATGCAGGGACTATAGTTAGGATATACCTACCTACTCACAATTAGTTTCGGGAATATTGACGGGTACCTGCTTACGCGCCGCCGCGCCGCGCCGCGCCGTACTCTTTTCTCGTTATTCTTTGCGAAATACATAATTAGATCGCCACCATACAGTTATCGTTGAGAAGAAACTCACGTGGCTCTCGACTTTTTCCGCAGCTCTGGGAGCAACACAAGCAACTGGAGGAACAGAGGAGGGAGAAAGAGAGACTGGAAGCTCTTAGGAAGAAGGACAAGCACGATCACAGCGCGATCGCCTCGACGGAAGTGAAGCAACGGCTTCAGGTACTTTGACGCGACGCTCGAGGCGGCCGGGCCCTTTAAGGGGAGGTTCTGGTCTAAATGTCGATATTTTTTTTTTATTTCATTTTTCGAATGTTCGACCTTTTAGGAAAACGTGTTTAAAAGGATTTGTTGAAATTCGTAAAATTCACGAAGTTATAGGCATTTGAGTAGCGGCAAATGCATGGGTCACGACCGGCCACTCGGCGCTCACGTAAAACTTCAAACGCGTTTTTCTCGAGACAGTGTTCTCAAAACGGTGGGACCTGTATCTTCAGAAGTTATTATCCGATACGACTGAAACTTTTTTTATTTTGAAGAATATACTTCTGGCTAGGGGGGGACTAAAAAAAATTACAAAAAGTTGAAAATTTATAATTTTTAAAGGCGTTGAAAGGACGAAAAATACAGGGAAAAGTGATTTCAAACGTGAAGTGTCGTTATTTTTAAAAAAAAAATGTAATTTTTGTAATTTTTTTTAGTTCCCCCCCCCCCCCTAGAAAAAAGAATAATCTTCAAAATAAAAAAGGTTTCAGTCGAATCGGATAATAACTTTTAGAGATACAGGTCCCACCGATTTGGATAAATTTTTTGACGCCTTAACTTTAACGACTCCCCAGGGCTGTTTGCACTGATTAATTATAAAACAAAAAATATATTTCTATAACATAAGACATCCTTAATACGATGCAACAAGTCCCATTAAATTATATATAGTAGTTTTCCTTTAATTAATTCCTAAATATCACCTATTTTTTGGGGCTCTAGACCAGAACCTCCCCTTAAATAACGCTAATACGCGTTTAGAGTGTATGTAGAGTGCGCGCAGAGGGTGGATTGTCGAGCTGGGGTAAGGGAAGGGCTATGTTCTACGGATGTACGTTCAATACTCGCTCAGAGAGACATCTCGCAATTTCAGAGTTTCCTCGTGAACAAGAAACAGAGGGAGGCTGCGGCTGCGGCAAATGGAGCCGTACCCGGTACACCTGGATACAGAAGCTGGTAAGACCTATAGGGGTAGCTTGAGTAAACCCCCGTAACGCTGCGCTCTGGCTTTCTACTCTACCTATTTCACTTATCGGCAAATTGTTGAACAGGTTACAACAGCAATCGGAATCGGCTGGCACCGCGAACGCTTCGCATCCCTACCGTATGCCGCAGGTGCTCCAGGAAAAGTTTGCCGATGACTTTCCCCTTCGAAAAACAGGTACATATGCTCGCGCGAACAGAAATACTTGTACGCGATATATCCTATGCGATATGTCCATGCTGTCGAGTGATGATTCGCATACTTGGTGAAAGGTAGCCTATCTCTATGTGTGCCTATGTACGGTAGAATGCCTACTAAAGCATGGTGTTTGCGATCAAACGATCTTGCCTGTCGAATATGCCGGCCCTCCCCTGCGCAAAGGTTAATTATCAATTGACCCTCGGGAAGCTCCTTCTCGAGAGAAAGAATTTTGAGGTGCACGAGCGGCGTTTACCGACAGGTCCTGGACCGTCCACTGGACGGACACGAGCATTCTTGAGATCGGCAAGCCAACAGCACCGCCTCCATCTTCTTTCTTTCTTTCTTTCTTTCTTTCTTACAGTGTTTAACATGTACATTTCCCCCCGCTCACGCATACGCTCTGCGCTGATCTTACTGGACGCGTTCCCGCGCTCCCGCTTCCTCCCTTTTGGCTCTGTTTCCATCACCGTTATCGTTACCGCCGTTTTACCCCACGTTACGACCCCGTTACGTCCCGTTACGTCCCGTTACGACCCGTTACGACGACAACCAACAACTAACCCTGGCTAAAATTGGCCAGCCTCGGAGCCGAACCTGCTCAAGGTGCGACTAAAGCAACGCGTGGAGAGGAACATGGCCGCGTCGAGAAACTCACCCCTGATGGCACGTCGGAAGGATCGCCTGCTGTCGCACCTCAAGCGGAAGTCACAGCTAGCAAGTACGTCCTTCGATCGAGCTTAATCAAGATTCGTTCGACTGTCGATTTCCGACAGTTGCTGCGTGAGCATTAGCAAACGAGTCTCTGCACCCGTGTTTTCGATTAATCGATCGTTGAGTTTGCCTTTTTGCCAGTGTCAAGTAACAGCATGACAACAGAGAACGTTACCGATTAACATAAAGAGCGAGTGTATCGCCGAGTGCGTCGCGTCCCGTCGCGGCATACCGTAGCGTCGCGGCTACCCTTAACGAAACAATCCGCAACTGTCCGCTCCTATAGACAAATAGCAAAGCGGCTGCTGTTCTGCCGGAAGGGTCGCGATCGCGCTCGCGCTCGTGCTCGCGCGACGGAATTCGAGAGAGGTGGTAAACAGAGGAGCCAGAGTGGAGCCCTCTCGAATTCCGCTCTCGTTCGCGGCGGTACCGGTTGCAGGCGAACCGCAACGCCGCTCACCGTCACTCGCTCATCGAAACTTTTCCAGATCCCAGCAGCAACCCGGAATCTGGGCCTAATTCCCCACCGACAGTGAACAATTCTCAAACGAGTCCCACGGCCGGAAGCAACGCGGCAGCGATTCAAGAAGTGAGTAGCCATCTTCGCTGACCGCGTATACTTTGCAGAATCGCAAGTCCAGGAAATTACCGCGCGTCTGTTCGCGTCTGTTCGCAGGAAACAGAGAACACCGGGTACGGTAGCGGGCTAACAAGTGGCAGCCAGCAGGGCAGTCTTTCGGATCTCTCGCTGTTCAGTTCCCCGTCCATGCCGAACATCTCGTTAGGCAGACCTCACGTACCATCCGGCACTGGCACGGTGAGTGGAGAAAATTCGCCAACAGCCGGAAATCACGGCGTTACATTTCGCGACATAGCCTAACCTTCTCATCTGTGGCCATTTTCTCCCTCTCTCTCTTTCTCTCTCTCTCTCTCTCTTGTTCACCTAGACCGGCACAAAGTTGGCGACCGTGTCAGAGGCGGAAGTGCGGGCGGCGTTCACGGCGCGACTAGGAATGCCGCTCACCGGCCAGATGCTGCCCGGTACACTGCCGTTCTACCCGTCGTTGACGGTGATCGAGGGGGAATCACCGACCGCCGGTTACGTTCACAAACAGATGCAAAATTTGGATCATCCCTCGTTAACCAACAGGCAACAACATCCGGCCTCGATGTACCATGGCGCCTCGGCAGCAACAGCGACGCCCATCACGGACACGCAAGTAGCTCACGCGAGGCTGCAAAAGGCTGGTCACCGGCCTTTAGGTAGTATGTTCTCTCTTTCTTGCTGGCAATCCATTCCTGGTGCGTGTGCCGACGGTCGGCGGTCGGCACGCGCCACCTCCAGTTTAATTCGCGGGATGCGATCACTGCGCTTTCTTCACGCGACCATCTGTTTTCTTTTTGTTGTTTCGCTCGTCGCTCTAGGTAGGACTCAGTCCGCCCCGTTGCCGTTGGGTCATCCAATGTTGCAGGGCGGAATCATCAGCCCGCAGACGCATTACGAAGAGTACCTGGCGGAGAAGCAGCTGCACGATCAACAGCAAGCGCACAATTACCTGAAACAACAGATTCGGCAAACCGTGTTGACGCGAGTCGGGTCCCGGGGTCAGGCGAACCAGCTGGACGAAGCGCCGGAGAGCGAAGAGTCCGAGGTTATAGATCTGACGGGTGGGAAAAAGGATTTGCCCGAAGAGAGTGAGATCTCGAAGCAACAACGGGACCGCGAACAATTCCTTCAACAGCAGAGAGACCTGATGATGCGACACACGTTGCAAATGTCCAACGAGTCGTCGACGGCCTACAACAGCGGGACTGGTAGTAGGAGCAGTCAGCCGTGCGCGAGGCCATTGTCCAGGGCGCTCTCCAGTCCCTTGGTTCACTTGGGTAAGCTCGTTCGCCAGCATCCACTCGCAAAACACATCCAGAGTGGGCACACGTAGTCGCAGCTGCTTTCGTTTAACCTTGGACACGGAAAAGTACAGTTGGCTGCTCCTGTCAGATCTCTAATCGTGTAATCGTATAATCGTACTCTGCTCGCTCAGGTCCTCAGGCTGCTGGCGCTGGTGACATGTTCGCGCGATCATCTTCCCACCGACCCACCACGGGCTTGGCCTACGATCCGTTGATGCTGAAACACGCCTGCGTCTGCGGCGAGACGGTCCGTGGCCACCCCGAGCACGGAGGCAGGTTGCAAAGCGTCTGGGCTCGACTCTCGGAGACGGGATTGTTGCAGAGGTGCGATCGCATACGATCGCGCAAGGCAACGCTCGAAGAGATTCAGACGTGTCACAGCGAAGCGCACGCACTTCTCTTCGGTGAGTCGTCCCGCGAACCCGCGGAACCGCGGTCTCATCGGCCTCTCGCGTCCTTCCTTTGTCCCTCCCCATTCCCCATTCGGTTGCTTTGACCGAGTCACCTTTATTACGCCTTTCCGCGCTTCAGTTTGCCCGCGACAGGGGCAGAGAGTAAAGTGTGCTTCGCGCAGGGACGAATCCGATGAACCGACAAAAGTTGGACGTGTCGAAGCTCTCTCAACTACCCATCAAGAGTTTCGTTCGACTTCCCTGCGGCGGAGTGGGCGTCGATTCCGACACGACGTGGAACGAACTGAATACCGCGCCGGCTGCTAGAATGGCTGTCGGCTGCGTCGTCGATCTGGCTCTTAAAACCGCCATGGGCGACATTAAAAATGGGTTCGCCGTCGTACGACCGCCGGGGCATCACGCGGAAACCAATCAAGCCATGGGTTTCTGTTTCTTCAACTCGGTTGCGATCGCTGCGCGATTGCTCCAGCAGAAGCTCGACGTTCGGAAAATCTTGATCTTGGATTGGGTAAGGGTCCTTCCCCTCCTCGTTACGCACGGCCAAACGCAAGCCGTCGCGAAAAGGTGGATCTAGAGGAAAGACGGAGAGAGATAGAGGGAGGGAGGGAGAGAGAGAGAGAGAGACAGAGGGAGGGAGAGAGAGAGAGGGAGAGAGAGAGAGGGAGATAGAGAAGAGGTCGCGGCCAGAATAGATTATCCATCGCGAATCGAGCAATACGAGATCGTAGATGTTTAGAAAGGTAGTGACGGTAGTGACTCTAGTGACGTTAGTGACGCTAGTGAAGCTAGTGACGGTAGAGTAGAGTCAGTCAGGTAGAGAGGCTAGAGTTGAGGGATAGAGAGAGATAGACGGCGCGGCGCGGCGTCTAAACAACCCGAACAAGAATCCGCAACTCGTTTGTTTTCTGTTCGCAGGACGTCCACCATGGGAACGGAACGCAGCAGATGTTTTACGACGATCCACGGGTGCTATATCTGTCGATACACAGGCACGACGAAGGTAACTTTTTTCCAGGAACCGGCGGCCCGACCGAGTGCGGTGCTGGCGAGGGCCTCGGCTATAACGTCAATATAGCCTGGTCCGGCGGATTGAATCCGCCAATGGGAGACGCCGAGTATCTCGCGGCATTTCGTACGATCGTCATGCCGATCGCCAAGGCGTTCGACCCGAGCATCATTCTGGTTTCGGCGGGTTTCGACGCCGCGGTTGGCCATTCGCCGCCCCTCGGTGGTTACAAGGTCAGCCCGGCTTGCTTCGGAAAGATGACGCAGCAATTACTAAGCCTCGCGGACGGCAAGGTCGTGCTCGCTCTCGAGGGCGGCTACGACCTGGCCGCGATCTGCGATTCCGCGCAAGAATGTGTCCGCGCTCTACTCGCTGACGAGCCCAGCCAACTTCGAGAGGAGGAACTCACTAGGACTCCCTGTCAAAACGCCATCGAAACATTACAAAAGACTATCGCCATTCAGGTAGGACTCTTTGCGAACCTCCCTCTCCTCCTACTCTTCTTTAACCAATTCCCTAACATTTTTCATCCGTCCATCTGGATGCAGATGTCTCACTGGCCTTGCGTCAAACTAAATGCTCATACAGTGGCGATGAGTGCGATCGAAGCTGGTCAAAAGGAGCGCGACGAGTCGGATACGGTCTCCGCGATGGCCTCTCTTTCAATGCAACAGCCTACCAATTTAACGTGAGTTGTTTGTCTGCTTGGCTTCTCTCGTCACAGCCACGCGTAACTCGATGCGCAATCATTCGCTCGCCTTACTATTCTTTCAGAACTACCCCAGAACATTCCCGTGAAGTTTCCGAAGAGCCCATGGAACAAGACGATGCCAAATGAGACCGCAGTTGCTCCATTTATGGTACACACTATCATTTCGGGAAACAGTAGCGACACAACCATCGCCTCGGCGTCCCGTTGTAAGAAAAATACTGCCACGGCTATACGGGGTAGCGATGGCAGTGACACTGATAATGGCACTGGCAATGGCAATGACGGTGATCGGGAACACGAAATACCATCACTCGTGCACCATCTACGCTGCATTGCAATGGCGTGGCAATAGCAAGCCGGGCGGCTCTTCGCATCCTCCCCGGCCTCTTCGTTTCCAACACCACGCGTTATTGTTCGCATGGTGAATCAAACGATGGTCACGTCGAAGACACGCTATTAGAGGAGCAACACGCGATGGCCGTGCGAGGATAGAATACGTTTAAACGCGTTCTGCTCGCAACAGACGATTCGAAGCATTTATCTCGCAGCCGCGAACAAATCGCGTACCTCGAGAAATCTCGGGACAGTGCGGCCTCGGTGAATGAACAACCGTTTTCTCCGTCTTCTCCGCCTTTTCGCCCAGAATAATGTCAACAGGGAGAAGAGAAAGTAGTAGCATTTGGGAATACGTAAGAGACGCGTTGTCAGAAATTCGTACCTGCTCGTGAAATCTGCCTTCTGCCCAGCAGTTGTTTTCAATAATCAACACACACCGAACGACGTTCGAAGTAACTAGGTTGGCGAGATTATAAATTTCTTGTGCGTTTCGCGTCACTCGCGCTATGTTGTTTCGCTCTCCAACGACTCCTGAAGAACCGACAGGAATTGCGCGTGTCCCGGTCACGGACGGATTTGTCGACTAAATCTATTTAAAAGACAGTAGTGTTAGATGTTATCCAGTCTCGTGCTTCTCATGTCTCCGTTGCCCTGAGAGCGTGCTTAACGCACGTATCCGCACCTATCGGTACGCGATTCTCACTGGGAATGCATAGCGCAACTGAGCATGAAGCGTGAACGCGCAGCGAAAAGAGGAAAAGTGGACCGCCTGAGAACATCGTCAGGTAGCATTTCGTCGCACTGCTAGAATGCAGCCAACGATCGCTGCTTCGGGCGGCATAGCGACATTTGGTTGTTTCATTGCGATCAAAGGCTGGTGTGATTCTTGTGATATTTTGTAAAGAAAAAAAGAGGAAATTTAACGAGATATTGTTAATTAAGGATATACGTACACGCATGCGAGGGGGAGCGAGAGCGAGTGCGAAAGAGAGATATACTGATACTCACACGCTCTCTCTCCCCCTCCCTCCCTCCCTCCCTCCCTCCCTCTCCCTGAGATAGGAGCATTTATTTTTGTGTCATGCATTTTACGAGAACACGGAGAACCCTAAATGTATCGATTGATCGATACACGATTTCCGCTGATTCGTAACTTGCGTATATACACTATACGTGAACGGTGTACGTATAAATAATTTGAACGCGCAATGTTTTGCCGTTTATGCGCGAGAGAGAAAAAAGCGCGGGTATGAACGTCCAGTACAAGGAATATGTATACAACATACGTTTCTGTGTCCGCAAGAATCTCAAGTGTTCGTCGTGTATCGTCCCGTATTTTTACCAAAAATTATGAAATTGTCAAGCACGCAATGACTTTTCGGTCGATTCGAGTCTTAAATTCCAACACACGCGCGCACTCTCTATCTCTCTCTCTCTCTCATGTATTCCCTCCCTTGCGAGTCGACCTAGGTTCCGAACGATCAGTCCAACCAAGTTTTCTTCGCATCTGCCCGATTCTCGGTGAAATGACCCCAGGTCGTTGCAGAGAGCATGAGGATTTTCCCATGTGTTCTCCTCGTCCTCTCTACAGAACTCATTATTATTCCCTACTCTCCTCGTCTCGATTCGACCGAATTATTCGTTGACGCTGATTCTCGCCTCTCTCGTGCGACCAACGTTTCGAAGTTGTCGACATTCGCGAGTTTTATGCGGTTCGGAAGAAAAAACTTGCAACATTCCGATATCGTTCTAAAAAATCGATACAAGTTAGATGTAAATGGTTCAATAGTATGGAAAATTGAATAATAAAAGAAGAGTGAAAAGCTAAAAAACGACGATAAAAAGATGTTACGATTAAGTTATTGCACGTGTACGAAAATGTCCATATTACACATAAGCTTAAATGTATTAGTCACACATTTTTTTATGTATATAAATGTACCTCCATAATTTTAAATAAAAGGTATAGTCATTGTGTTACGCATACTTTACCGGGCAGTATGCATGATCTTCGTGTGGTGGCAGTGATTCAGTTAATTGCATTAGTGGAAAATACTCGCCCTCCCGCCTTCTGCTCGTCATAGTTGCACGTTCGTGTTTCCCACACTCAACGTTACTTTAATCGTACTCTTGTACAGGAAACGACAAGAATTAGCGCAAACTCGTGTCAAATTACTATTTTATATAGTAAAGCATTTGGCGCAGAGTGCTAATATTACGATAAGTAACTCGGTATTTTCTAAATTTATTTTCTTTCTCTTTTCTTTTTTCCTTTTTAGTATACAGATTGACGCCATTACGATTAACGTTGGAAACATTCCTTTCTTTCGCTTCGTAACACACGATCCTACTATTTTTGCGAAATTTTCTTCCAAGATTCCCATCGTTTCGGGCAATTTCGGTAAATTAATGTCCGTTCAGAATTTTGCTGGATAGCATTACATTTTTTTACATTGGCGTATGCGTGTACGTGTGTATGTCGAGATGCACCGTAGTATGTAGATCGTAATCATGGCACGTGCGCACGTATAAACGTATACATTCATGCACGGTGCTGAATCGCTTTTCGTCTACATGTATATTTTATATTTATATGCTTCTACGATATAACCAAGATTGTTATCAGAGTATAATACATTATCGCTTATGTTTACATCGCAGACTTAAGAATCTGTGGAATATTTGTTTTTTTTTTTATGTACAGGGGCATTAAAAAAAATTTTTATAAAACTTACATCGATACGGTTTTACGGAAACGTTACATCTGCCGATACAAAGGTTAGCACGCTATTCCAATATTTCTGGGATCAGAGATTGTAGAATCACCGTCGAGGAGGCAAGAGATTGATAGGACTTCCGTTGCGCACGGGGGCACGGTCTTCGTCGGTACGTGCCCAGTTAAATTTATGCTTGGGAACCGATTAATGTTCATGCAATATAATTACAGTCTCGAACTGAATACTCGCGCCATTGCAAAATATTGTAATATCGGCTGTATTGCTTCGAATTAAACAACGTTGGCACTTTTTGTTGTTTGCATTCGCGAGTTACGAGTTCCAAGTTTCAATGTCAACGGCGTTGGCACCAACACGTCCAAATTACGCCACGGTAAATATTCTCGCATTTCTCATAATTTCTCTTGCGATAATAATTTCTAGTGAAACGAATAAACGAACCAACGAAATCATATAGGCTAATTGGTATTGCGAGAGTCCATCTCGCTACACTTTTACAAATCTGCACTAATTACATGTATAAATTGATAATCTGCAAAATTCTATAAAAAAAGAAAACATAACGAACCTTCTGGAAAATAAGCCACGACCTCAACTTTCTCTGAGTTTTCTTCAACGTGTACGGAATTCAATTCCATCGAATCATTCGTCATTACGTTCAATTCGTTTAACCGATAAATCCCATCATTGCAAGATGATATAACGGGGCACATGTTAACGTAAAAGAAAGAAAGAAAGAAAGAAAAAACTTGAAACAAAGCGCGCGCGTCATCGATACCCAAACTGTCGTCCACGACTTTATCACCGCATGAAAAAAACGGTGTCGCAACCTATTACCCTTTCATTCGAGCCGTTAAACCATCGCTCTTTAATTTCGTTTACGAATATATTCTTAGGCAATGACCTTTGTTGTACCGTTACATGGTCGCTAACTAAACGTTTAACGAATGCAAATTCACTTGCACTCCGCCCATCGTTCCTTCGTTACAGATCATGTGTACACAAGCTCGGAAGCAAGTGGCGGTAACGGCGGTGACATCGACGATATCGTTTCTCTCAAACTATAGTCCGATTTCATCGGGTACTTTGGCGATCCTAATACTCTGTTGCGACAATAGCAACGGTGCTCGTGGTCGCGCCGAAACATCGGTTTACAAGCATCGCGCTACCAACAGCAATCTTTCGAGAAGACTATTAAACGCAGGTTCTTGTCGTCGCGGTGGATTTTGATTCTACGCGAACCTCTTTGTCAATCTATATACAAGTTATATCAGGCGGACTCGTTTCGGCTGCAAACGCGTTTCAATTATCGCGCTTCAACGTCGCCCAGTACTCTATTTCACGGTCGAGAAATTCTGCTGGGCATTTTGATTGGACGAAACCCACGTAGTGAACACGTCTCTACAATGGCTAACTACGCATTCATTACTACAGTACTCGTCCTCCCATTCGCTGTTCGCCACCGCTGGATTCGGACACCCGTGACGTATACAAGCATTCGAGGTAGGCCTTTGACCGGCCATTGCAGCCTGTGTCGCAGAGCTTACCGATGAAGCATTCGACAGCGAATCTCCTTTTGGAGGAGCCGCGTGCATTATTTGTTGTTGTTGTTGTTGTTGTTGTGGCTGCTGCTGCTGCGAATGGTGATGTTGCTGTGATTGTTGTTGCACTTGTATCTGTTGTATTTGCTGTTGCGGTACCTGTGTAAAGCCAAATGAAACATTTGATCAAGGGGAGCATGGCGATACTCGCATCAAGCTGAAATCAACGGTAAGTAAAGGGAAAAGTGTGGGAGAAAACACGGCTGGATGTCACTGCTCACCTGCATGTACTGCTGTTGCGCGGCCTGTTGAGACTGCATATGCTGCTGCTGCGTCTGTGGCTGCGACTGTTGCGGTTGCTGGGGAATATGTGCCGGTGCCATTGGGTTGCTTATCAAGCCCTAAGTAAAACGTGAAAATAGTTTCTGCTTCTCAATTTGTAGCAACGTGGCGCAGGCACTTGCTTTACTCAAGGGGGTATAACCGTTTGAAAGTGTCGAAAATCGATTTTTTACATATTTTCGTAGATTGATGTTTTATAAATATTATAAAACAAGTCCGATGTAAATATTCGGAAAATTGACGAAGTTATAGGCATTTGAGTGAAACAAACCAGGTAGCACGCAAGGGCGGATCCAGAGGGGGGCGTTAGGGACGATCGCGCCCCCAAAAGTAATAAAATAGAAAAATATTATGACACTGTACTATTCTGTATAAATAATTAATGTGAATTTAATTATTTAGGTTATAGTATCAGATAGAGATATTAAAATATAAATTACAAGCAAATTTGAAATCTTGTAAAAGAAGGTTCAAAAATGTACTTAGGTACTTTTACATATTTTGTCCCCTCCAAGAAAGGCTCCTGAATCCGCACCTGGTAGCAGGGGGCAGCGCAGCGCGGTGGCTCGACCAATCGCAGCGGAACTACATTTTTCATTACGGTCGCCCTAAAAACTCTCGCTACGTTCAACCAATTCAGTTCCAATTTTGTATGCAGAATCGTAATAAGATTCCACATCGATCTACGGCGCCTTTTTTTTTTTATTCCGATTACCCTGTTTATTATTTACAAAGAAAAAACGTAGACTTTTCTCTTAGAAGAATCTAACTTTATCCTTTGATCTCACCATTTCCTTATTTTTCAAAATTTTCAAAATCGGCGCTGTAAATCGATAACTATTAACATCTGTTATAAAAAGAAATGTACTGTTTTTTATTTCAGGCACGACATACATTTTCAGGGCCACCGTGAAGCCGTTTAAAATCGAGAGAGTTTTGGATATGTATCCATAAGTTCCGAAAACAGTAGTTTTTTTTAACTGAAACTCTTTTTTTGAAGTGGTTCATAATAATATGTAAACATAATAAAAGAACGGAAAATGTTCAAGCCGTTGACTTGTAAAAAAAAAACACAAAATGTACATATTTTCCGAACGTTCAAACGGGTATACCCTGTTAAACGGACAGACGCACACTAGGGTGAACCTTATTTTTCGACCATCAGATTTTTTTGGTCTCGCCCCCCAGAATTGTGAAACTTGTTGGGAAAATGATCTGGAAAGAATTTCAGGCTGATTGGACTACGGGAAAACGAAGCGCATCGAATTTAAAATTTTTTAATTTTTTAAAACTTGACATAAATATACGTTATGATATATCATTGAATTTGTGTTTAAGAAAACATACACAGCATATACGATTCTTAACAAAAAATACATCCATGAACCGTTTCAACCGCTGTGAAAATGTTTACTGCCTTCGTCGTTTATGCATATATGAAAAAAAATCTCTTGAGACAAAAGTTGTAGTGCATAAAGAGGCGAATATAATGGTAGGAAAAAAATTATTTTTCAAGGTCATTCTTTCGATTTTTCAACGTCATGGATGTTTTTTTTGTTAACAATCGTGTATGCTGTGTATGTATTCTGAAACAGAAAAAAATACAAATTCAACGATATATCATATAATGTATATTTATGTCAAGTTTTTGGAAATTCAAAAATCTCAAATTCGATGCGTTTCGTTTTCCCGTGGTCCAATCGGCCTGAAAAATATTCCACATCATTTTTGCAACAAGTGTCACAATTCTGGAGGGTGAGACCAAAAAAATCTCACCAAATAATTTTCATCAAGAGGGAAAGAAATGTTACCTGCTGCGACTGCTGTTGCTGAGGATTCCCGGACATCGCTAAATGATGGGGGGACTTTTTCATTTGCATTTGTGGCGGTTGTTGCTGGTGCTGGTGCTGATGCTGATGTTGGTGCTGATGCTGGTGCTGATGCTGATGCGAATGTGAATGTGCGTGTTGCTGCTGAGGCGATGGCGGTTGAGGTTGTGGACTGTAAACTTGATACGAAACGTTTCCAGAGGTTCCATTTCCAGCGTAATTACCGTATGTTGCGTATTGGACTTGTTGTTGTTGCGGCGATGGTTGCTGTTGTTGTTGCTGCTGCTGCTGCTGCTCTGCATCGGCTGCTCCTTTGCTAACGAGAGATGCTCTGTATGCCGCAAGCGCTTGTAGATATTCTTTCTTCGCGGCTTCGGTTTTCTTCTTGTAGACCTGTAAATGTGCATCGTTTGAACTTAAATAAGGTAAGAAACATGAGGCCGACCAATGCAAACGTTGACTGAGATAAAGAATCAGCAACGAGCGCTTATTGCGGCTACATAATACTACAGTTTTAGTACTACGATGCCAGCAACTGTGCCCCCTCCCGTTACGTTATGCCAATAACCTTCTCTTGTCCACAAAATGTATCTTTCCATAAAGTAACGATCCGAAATCTGTCCGTTCTGCCCACCTTATAATGACTGCAGAACACAGATGTTGAATCGTCGTCTTGTTCCATGCTACTCCAGCACAAATACCTTTTGTCTATTTATCTCACTTCCTCTTAGACTACGACTATTACGACTTTTTCATTTTTTTCGTGCGTTCATTTAATTTGCAGCTGATTAAAATACCGCAATGATATTTGCACAAGATAAACACAATTTCGGAAATGAAGAAGAAGAAGAAGAAGAAGAGGACGAGGTGCATACTCACGTTTTTATGTTCGGTATCTAAAGCATCCCACATCGAAGCAACAATCTTGGATACCTCGCCAAAACTCGCATTCGGATTTTGCCCCTTTATCGCTGCTTGCGTATCCCTGAAGAAGAGGGCGTATGCCGAAACGGGCCTGGAACAACACGCACGGTCTTGTAACGAATTCAGTTCGATTTAATTAGCAGCGGTAGAAAACGAGTATGCAACGTTTCCGGCGATAATGAAACCGCACGTTACTCGATGCGTGAGTGAGCAATGAGATCGTTTCGTTTCGATGCAACGTGCACAATTACGTTTCTTTCTTACCCCAGCGATCCGCGTAATATTTCACGGATGCCGGCAAGAAGACTACTTACTTCTGCGGTTCGTTAGGATCCCTCTTCTTTTTCTTCTTCTGCGACTTTGGTTTCCTCTGGTTCTTGGTTCCAACGTCAGCCGGTTCCGGCGAGGGCCGCTTGATTCCGGTAATCTGAAGAAATAATAGGCATCACAAATCATACGAATCTCTTGGATCCGCTCGAACAAACTGCGGACGCCGCCAAATTGGATCAGGCGGTTACTTACCATCCCGGAATGAGGTGTGCTGTCGTCGCTGTCTTCGCTGGTTGTAGTGTTGTTGTTAGGTTCCGAAACGGAGCTCGGTTGCATCGCGGGAGGACTACTCCCCGTGGGACTCCTGTATTGAATCTGCTGTTGCAGTTGCTGTTGCTGCTGAGAATGCATATACTGCATATGCTGTTGTATCTGAGCTTGTTGGTGCTGCTGGTGTTGTTGTTGCTGTTGAAGCAACATCATTTGCTGGTTCCCATGTTGCTGACGAGGCGAACTCACAGTTGTGTAAGAAGCTTGCGGCGAGTTACTGTACGTTGAGCTACGATACAACATGGAGACGACGCGTGATCAGATACATGTGCTCCGGTTTTAGATGAAGTGAAAATTATGAACGCGTCTCGAGGGGCCGCTTGTGCTCGTGTGCGCGTTATCGCGACAGGAACGGCGAGTTTTCCACTATGCGAATCGCTTTTTTTAACAACTATTTCTTCCCGAAATTGTACGTTTTAGTATCCTTGGTCGGAACGCGCTAACATCACCAGGTTGCTCGTCGTTCCTGTCTTTTACATCCTCCCTCCTAGCCGTACTCAGCCGCGTTCTCATCCCTTTTCCCTCTACTATTTTCCATCTATCTCTAGTTGCAGACTACGAACGTTTCCAGTGATTGTCGCGAGATTGTCCTGCCCATAGCGAGTGCGACGCTCGACACTCTCTTGATCACGATTTCGATACATTTCATCCATACGGAAACCGTCCATTGGCATTGTCGAGCTATCCTGATCAGCCGCACTTCTTTTCACTCTTTCTCTCTCTCTCTCTCCCTCTCTCTCTCTCTCTCTCTCTCACTCACTCTCTCTCCTTCTTCTCATTCGCCCTTCCCACCAGTCTTCCTTTACTGAAAAATCTGTTTACCTGAAAGCACGTTTTGCTATTTCGTAACGGTGGAAATGGACGGGACTCGAGACTTGTCGCATTCCAAGACTTTCCTATTCGCTGATTCCCTCGCGACATATCGCAACTCGAAACACTAAACTTTTCAAGAGAAAGATGGACCCTGAGAACCCCATCCTGCTTGTACTCGATTCCCGACCAAATACTATCGAATAATAAATAACAGACGCCCGCGAGGAAAATTCTACGTCCCCAAGGAATGCGGATACGAACGTGGAGAGGGCGGGCGGGCGCGGAAGACGCGAGAAAGAGCGGAATTCGATCGAGAGGAAAATCTAGAGGCGTACACTCACCTGGCGCTAATCGGCTGTATCGGGTGGTCTTGTTGTAGGTAAAGCGATTGCTGATACCCACCGGGATCGAGATTTAGCCCGTCTGGAGATTGTTGAATACCACCGGTCTGCATCATCTGCGAAAGCGATTGGTATCTTTAACGCGCGTTATTCGAAGACGGCGCGTCCTCGCGTTCGTGGGTTCTCACGTCGTCCCAGCCTACCTGAGCCTGATAGCCATGCAATGGATCGCTTTGCGACTGCTGTTGCTGCGGCTGATGCTGCTGTGGCTGTTGCTGTTGATGCTGATGCTGGTGCTGATGCGAGTGAGAGTGAATCACAGGAATATCGAAATCCTCGTCGCCGAAGCTAGGCGTGTGAAAGGTCTGCGAAGAAAACGACGGTTGCCGCAAAACGATGGTCGCGCGTGCATCGCTGGACACGAACCAGCACTGATCGCAGATCGAGAGTGGTTGCCATAGAGGAAAAGGGTACGGGTGTCGGGTTAGGGGAAGGGGCAGAGGCGAAGACGGAAACGGAAACCGAAAGACTCGCAAATTACTCATAATTTGCTCACCGTGCGAGTCGATCCGTTCAGCTCGATCATTCCCGTTTTCGCCTGGTTCTCCACCCGCATCGCGATGCGACGCGGCTCGGCTCGGCACGGCGCGACTCTTGCATCTCGCCCCCTGCCACCCCACGCGTACACCAATCATCAACCCGTCATCCCCCATCTCCCGACGGATGACAGACGACGTTGTATCGTTGGAAATACTTTTAGCAATTTATTCCTTTTCGGGGACACAAGGCCGGAGAGTTGGGGAACAGGGAACGATGGAAAATACATTCGCCGTGTAGCCGGGCAGCCGGACGGGCCACGGGGAATAAAAGTTTTTAAATTGGATTTAATAGCGTCAGGAATTTTCCTTTGAAGGAACGTACTTGCCTATTGATCGAGTACACCTCTGACTCCCTTCCCTCTCCACGCCCATCGCGTTACCCCTTACCTCGCGGTGTTTCTCTTACTCTCTATCGTTCCGCACTCGCTTCTCTTCTCTTCTCTCATCCCTTTCCGCCGCGCGCTGCACCCCGTTCCCACTCCCGCTCCGGCCTCTGTGTACGCGTACAGTCCGTCCTATTTCAACTACTGCTCCTATAATACCCTCGTGCACCTACTTCTCACTCCGCCCTTTCCATCTCCCCCGAATCGACTACGCGTCTATCCATCTTCTTCCTCCACCATTTCCAAACTTTTCTTTCTCCCTTGGCCCCTTCGCCAGCCCCCAAACCACCCTGCCGCCCCTCTGTCTTCTCCGTACCCCTCTACGGGATCCTGCTCACCCCCTGCTGCCTATCCGGCCGAGCCAAGATAGTGCTACCTTTCCTACCCCCTTTGGTTCGTTCGCGTTCCTATTCGTCTGTTTCCTCTCGTTCCCCGCGAACAAACGACCCAACCCGCGCCCGCATTCTGGCTCACACCCACACCCACTCACCGGCCCTCGCCGGATTCGCGACCGGACCGCGAGAGCCTTCTTTGCTCCTTACCAAGTCGCTTAGTCGAATGATTCGAACGCGACGCGCCGCCGCCATCAATGACTGTCGATAACACGATGCAAACACACTGCGAGTATTCTGCAGCTTCCCTCTTTCTTTCTCTACGCTACATCCGTCTCTACCGGGTCGGTACCACTACGTTGCCCGAAAGAGGCGCTTACGACTCGCGACGATAACTTCCAGTCCCAACTACACGCAGCCCTAAACATCTTACGTTTCGACCACGCTCTTCGAACCCGAACAACCACGCGCGCATCATTGTAAAAACCTCGAGGAACCAGCTCGGAGGTATGGAGGGAGAGACCGGTTCTTAGGGATACATTCAATACGGCAGGGAGGACCAGAAAAATCGCACGAGCTTACGTACGATCGCGAGGCACGCGTTCGTTACCGTTATCATTATTATCGTTGATGTTGCTGTTGTCATTGCCATTGCCATTCCCATTGCCATTCTCATTCCCGTCCACGTAGACGCCGCGCCGTCGTCTGCGTCGTACAAGTAACTTGAAAAATCCCAAGCAACTCACCTGATCAGCCATCGCGTAGCCTTCGTGATGATAACACGCTTGATGGTGATGATGATGACGATGATGATGTTGATGATGTTGATGCTGCTGTTGCTGCTGATGATGATGATGCTGTGGCACGTTCAATGAGAAGTCCAGATTCTCGTTCCTCTGAAACAGGCGAGAAAACAATGGTGTTAATGGCTGCGAGCAACGACTAAACAAGGGTTTTGAAGTGGAATGTGATTTGTCGCAATAATCCCCAACATTCGCCGTTGTTCTTCCCTTCATTCCCCATTGTTTTTCTTATGCTTTCGTCACCGTTCTTATTGCGGAACTTTTTTCACCATGAATCATTTCTTGAAATCTAGCGTAAATATGTACCGCCGACCGACCGGTCGTCTTGCTAGATCAAGCTCGCAATACCTTCTGCCCCGAGACAATTATTACGCGCAGGTATGTAAGTAGGTACAAGCCGTTTCGGACCCTTCAGATTCGACTATGCACCGTAAGTTCAATTTTCCCAACTCCTCCTGTATGTACATTCGACATTGTCGCTACCATCATCTGCGTCCTCGTTCATAGTCATAACCACGTCATCAACACCTGTCCACCCTCGACCAAACAGTATCTTTAGCGCTTATTTTTACGCGCGTCTCTAGCAACGTTTTAGCGTAACGTACTAGCGCATTTCCTTCTCGTTTTCGAAATAAATTAATAAAGAAAGAGATATCTAGCGGAGCTGTAAATTTATAAACGCTTCCTTCCACAGTTACATGTAGTTGTTTCTCGCCATCTGGAGGACGGCACCACGACCCCCTTAGCCCCGTACCTGCCGCTCCCGTAGCTCCCACTTCTGCCAGGCTGCCACGATTTTCATCTAAACACGACAAACAGGTGCTAACGCGAATTCTCCCTCAAGGTACTTGGAAACAGTGAAAGTTTATGGAGAAGCGAACGAACGTATCCGTGAAAAAGCGCGCGCACACGCGTGTACAAGTCATCGTTCTCCCCAGAGGCACGCACGACGGCTAAAACCGAGCCAACAAAATTCCAGGAAGTAAAAGATCGATCAAGAGACGAAACGTACGATCGGACAAAGAAAGAGCAGAAGGAAGAAGACAGGAGCACAGCATTTACTTTTCCAGCTGAAGCAACAGCAGGCAAGCAGGCAGGCAAGCAGGCAGGCAGGCAGGCAGGCGGGCGGGCGGGCGGGCGGACGGGGGGGCGGGCAGACAGACAGGCAGGCAGGCAGGCAGGCAGGCAAGCAAGTAGGATAACAGGAAAGCAGTCGGACAGAAAAGTGAACAGGTAGGAAGGTAGGTATGTAGGTAGATGGGTAGGTAGGTAAGCAACAGGCAAGCAGGTAGGTAGATAGGTAGATGGACGTCGTCGGCAGGACGAATAAGTAAAATCGAATCGGACTGAGGCCAAAACGGAAGCGATTTCGCTCTTACTTATTTCTAATGCGACACGAGCAACTCGTGATTGCAATACGCTTTTTCCCGTCTTCGATACTGTCGCATATAATCGCTGGATATGGTGACTTAAACGGACTCCTGTTACGTTCTTTTTCGACCGCTTTTCGCTCTAACCACAAACGTAGCGTATGTACACAGGTCCGGCTCAAGCCACTTTTGCGCCCTAGGCAAACTTGCCAAATTACGCTCTCCATTTATGCCTAATAAATTTCTTTCAGCTCTTTAATAACTTTACTCTGAATATTTATTCGTAGCTTCAAACGTTTCTAGTACAACTTGTAATATTTCATTTAAAACATGTATTTTACAAAATGCCAACAAAGAAACTACCGTAATACGATCGCGTAGGTAGCCGAGCATCTTACGGTGTCGCGCATCGTTCATCACCACCTCCCCAACATTGCACGAATAATTTCGCTGAAACGTACCTCTCTCGCGACTACAATTTTCCAATTTGCTTCTGACAACAATTACGAATACGTAAGTGACGCATCTTTTTCAACCGATTTTCTAATCTACTTGGGATTCGCGAATTTCATGTTTCACACGTGTCCTGAACATAGTTGGCAAAATCGATCTGAATCTACTTAAGCATGATTATGGACAAGGAGGAGGTAGAAAAGCACAATGAAATCGGGAAATCTAATAGATATAGCCGAACAGGTCTGTTACTCAGCGTAACCGATGCGATGTTAAACCTGTTCCTCTTCGCGTACCCCATTGCTCACTTCGCTCGCACCGCTTCGCCAGCCAAACACGAAAACCACGCCGCCCAACCCCTAAACTCTAAAGCCTACTATAGCCATAACCGATTCCTTCGCCGCTCCTTCCTAACGAGTCCTTTCTCATTCTCTTCCAAATACATATATATGTTCTCGGTTACGGAGCAATCCGACCGTTACGAGTAAAAACGAAACTACCACCACATCTACTGCGCACTGGATCGATCCGATTCCATTCGAATCGTGAATTAGAGAAAACACATCCATCCTCAAGCGAACTCGAAATGAAAATATGTATGCACGCTAATTCATTGGAATACACGACCGTCGTCGACCTACGTATGAAATGAGTTGCATCGCGAAGGAATAGCGTCTGTTCCATTTGACTTCCGCGTTTCGAAAACCCAGATCGAGATCTTCGCGTCAACTGGATTTATCGTTCGGCATATTCGGGCTGATCCCTGTAAACTTTGAACGGGAACTAGGTCGTTTTTGATAAGCGGCGATCACTTCGTATTAAAATTAGAAACACGTTTGAAAAACGTTCGGCGATCGAGGATAGTTGATAGGCACTCTGTGGGAAAATTGGCGTGGTGCGTATATTTTGTACGGCAGTCGGGAGGTGGCGCCACGCACGCGTACCACGAGTATGTCCGAAAGCAAATAAGATCGTTTCCTTCAACGGCGAATTGTCGTAACCTCGCTGCACTACGGCTGTAATCGAACTTGACAAAACAGAAATCGCGAGGATCGAAGAGAACGATGAAACAATATGGGACTTACTGTGCAAGCGAACCAACTGCTCGATGGGACAAGATCCAGGTTATCAGGTGCAGGTGCACGTGCGACGTGCAACGCTTCACGGTAGTAGGTACTGCTAATGCAACACGGCGAATTCTTTTCTCATATATCACAGTTTTGATTCTTCGAAATACTTGGGCCCAGTTCACCAGTAACCAATTCCAAGGGATCGTAAAAACGGGCAAGATGCAACTTGGCGATCCTCTCTGATCCAATCGATCGTCGAAACGAGCCGTGGGACTCGTCGGGCAGCACGTTTTCACAATATCACCACGCGTCTTACGATGTTACGTCGGCGTAGGTAAGCACGTACACGACCGTTAGCTTTTTACAGGCAATACACAACAAACTCTCCAATTTCTATGCAACGCGTATACAACGTTCTCGACTCGTGGCGTAACTCGTGACAGCGTGGCAAAACGACGCGGGCTCCTCGCGGCGGCCGGCGCGGGAATGATTGAAGAAGTTCGGTTCGTGGCACACGATGCTGGTGGGGATGAATCTCACGACTCGTGACAGAGAAAGAGAGAGAGAGAGAGAGAGAGAGAGAGAGCGCCGACGCGCGCGCCTCCTGTTCCTGCGTAACGAAAGGATACGACGTAACGATTAACCGAACAGAAAACGAGACAACATTGAATAACCGCGGTAAGAAATTTGAGAAGCACGGCAACGTTCGGGGATTGACAGTATACGCAGGCGCCTCGAAATGCAGGTAAGATTTTGCCGAATTTCATCATTCAACTCGAGGACAAAGATTTTTCGAATTTCCAATTTATTTGAAACACGCGAGCAACGCTCGTCCGGAGCTTGTCGCAACATGTGTTCGAGGACCGGATAATCACCGACAACTCGAGAGGCAAAGTACGGAAGAGAGTATTTGCCACGGTAGAACGCGTTTCGATTCGAACGAGACCAACGATGAGAGTCATAAAACGTCGACCGACCGCTCCTTTTGCTACTGATATTTCCCGGTACATAACATTGCCGGTTAAGAAATTCCCCAGATGATAAGGTTAAATCTGCGATCTTTCTTACACTTGACACACATACATTATTTTGGAAATGTTACATCGTAGGAATAGCGTTCGCGCTTCGTGGCCCAGATAACGAGCTGTGAACGCAACACTCGAAAAGAAAGGGGCTGCGGAGGAAGAGGAGGAGTAGTGGTGGTAGGAGGAGGTGGAGGAGGAGGAGGAGGTTTGAGATGAATATGGGAGGGAACGAACTGTTGGTGCGGGAGTTTGCAGGGCGAGGAGAGGAATTCAGGCAATTGAAAAAGGCGGGTGGCGTAATGAATAAAGGAAAGAGATCTCGCTACGTCGTGTATATGACGAACGCGTTCCGACGGTGTCGAAAGAGATTACGCTTTAAAGGTGTACGCGTTGCGGTACCTATCTGCGTTCGCAAGTCGCAGGCGTTCGTGCACCTTTTCTCGATCTTAACAAACAGCAACGGCGATCGATCGATTGATTTGCGAACTCGAGAGCGAGAGTAGCTACAGCAAACGAAAGGAAGCGGAATTATTGCAAGTAGGTGTCTCCACGGTCGGACGGTTTTTCGCTTCGGCGCAAGTAAAAACCGGTTGAAAAATTGTCACAAGCGCATTATTTGTTGATATACCTCTGATACTCGAATATTGCAGGAAAGTAGGACATGGTAGGAGGTGGGAGGACCCGCGGTACGAGATCTGGGGTTACGTCGGAGTTTATAAAGAGTCATTACGTTGTCGAGAAAGGTGGCTTTAATTTCACTAGCATTCCAATCACATTAATGTATGTACATATACCCCTACCTACCTGGTGCCCGTTTGTACTCGTATTAGCGAGAAGTGCTAATTTACTGGTAACTCATCGTCTATTCGACGACAAAATTGTTAGGCGATCACTATTAGGTCACTATGTATCTAATATGTACTTATCCATCGTGAAGGAAAATAACAAGCCACCAAGGAAGCACGTTAAGAAGGAAGGACGGAAGCAGTGTCCGAAAGACGATAGAATAGATACTTATCCTTAAGATGCACGATGAAATTCAGTTTCCTTCGCGAATGGCACACGAGAGCTCTACGAGATATGAGAACGATGGACAAGCACAGAAAAACTAGGAATCACGAGAAAGGCTCGGAGCGGGACGGATCGATATTCTTTTGCGGGACAGTTGGGTGCTGCTTCGACGTAGAAAACGAAAGACGGACGTGCGAACGATGCGAGTCCTTCTCTTTTTCTCCTTATTTCTTTCTTCCATATAGTTTTACGAATGCCTAAACTGCTTGTCCGGTACGCGAACGATACACGATCCACCCGAACAATTATCTTTTCCCAAAAGGGCGATGCATTCTGACAAGGATGAGATTGAAATCGAACGGAGAACGGATAACGGATAGAAAAGTTAAGCGCAGAGGGAAAGGTTAACGAGGCTAGAGGTGGGGGAGGATACATGCACATTTTTCGAAACAACTTGCAACACGGTGCGCAACGGCTCTCTAAATCTTGCGAGGTCTGTTCGAATCTTGGATGTAGAGTGGCTCGGTAAAGCGATTGTAGAAAGGTTAAACGGTTTCTGAGTCGAGCGTCTACGACGCGATAAACGAGCCTGTTTAAAGTCGTTTCACCTTTGCGTCATGCACGAGGAGCCGAGATTACAGCTAACGAGCGGTCTTCGTCATCACGCTCGGCAAAATTTAACCACAAATACTCGAGATCCAAGTAAATCAACACTAACGGGATTAGATCCTGCCGATTTGCAGTCGTCATCGCATCGATTTAAACAAAATACCAGGGACATGCGTACAAGCAGATGGACAATTTTCAGCCCAAGGATGTATATATTCTTTGTTGCCTTTGCTAGTATGCGAATGACGAGAAGAGTGCGGGGGGGGGGGGGGTGAAATGGTGTAATAGTCGGATAGCAGAAGGAACGAAGAGCCGCTACAGGCTTGCCAACCGTGTGGAGTAAAGTCGTCTCAACGTACATAGGTAGCGCCATCGACCCTCTTCAACGATTACGACGAAACGATGTTATCAAAAACAGTGTTCGACGTTAACAAGGGAAGATCCCGAACCTGAAAACTCAAAAAATTTTGAAACTTTGTGCATATGTAGGGTATTTTCACCTGATTACAATGCATTTTTTGTTTGCTACCCAAGTTCACTAGAAGCGGGTGAAATTAACCCCTGAAAATTCGGCTGTTTTCCGATTTTGTGTTATAACTCGCGAACTGTAAGAGATAGAAAACAAGTTTCAAGACAAAAGTTACTTCTTTTAATTAGATCTATCATTTGGCATACAAATTATTTTACAGTTCGCGAGTTACGACACAAAATCGGGATATAAGCGGATTTTCAGGGGTCAATACACCCCCTTAGAGTGAATTTCAGAAATTTTTGAATTTCCGGACTCGGGATGTTCCCTTGTAAGTCAAGCTGAGCTGGGCCGAGCCGGGCCGAGCGAAGTCGAATCAAGTCGAGTCGAACCGAACCGAGCAAAGCCGAACCACGAACGGAGACTGCCGAGATGAACGCGATACCGACGCTTCTTTTTCCTACCTATTCGAGAATCCATTAACGGTGTTTTTCAGCATCTCGAACAAATGTTGATTTTACAAATTTTCATTGGGCGAATGTTTACACAGCTCATAATCGTCCAAGGCTTATCGCGGAACTGCGATTTTCTGTGGTCGAATAAATTTCTCATTTTTTGCCGAGTTTACACTTTCGAGTTTTACAGTCCCCGTCCACGGCGTCCACGTCCCACCGTAAGTGCATATCGGGACAGGCAGCGAATCGAGGTGAATCGCACAACTCGCAAAAGCATTTCGTCCTTATCCCGCGTACACCGATTTCTATTATCTATCGTCGACGCTCTCTTAAACCGGTTTTACTTATTACGCGAGCGTTCGCTTATCTCCCGTAGATCTCTTATTGCCAGTCACAGTGAGCGAGTGTTCCACCGTTCCCGAGGTCCGATCCCCTCGCCCCTTCCTCAATTCTAATTCTTTTCAGCTACTCCGTCAAGCGCATTCTCCGGTTAATGTTTTGCGTGCAGATAATACCTATAGATACTCTGACGAATGCATCGTAGAAAAGCGAAAAATGAAACAGACAAAGATGGCGTGAAAATGTGACCAAAGGTAAATACCGAGTATACCTACATATTTTACACCACGCGACCTTTCGGCCCCACGAAATTCTTCGGATAAACGAGCTTTTCACGTTACAACCAAGGGAGCAACAAGTGTGTATCTTGTCTACCCTGCGGATCGGACCGTTCTTAGTTCTCCTCTTTCTACTTTCCTACCCCAACCCCCTTCCCCTTCCCCCCTCCCCTTACTTCTACCTTTCCCCTTCCAATCTCACACTCTTTCTTCCTCTCTAACGATAAGAGTGCCCGTTGTGTTTATCTCTTTTCTCTAATTTCGCGCGTGTACACACACGGTCCTACGTTTTCCTTTGTGGACACAACCGTTGCTAAATCAAACAGATGAAAAGCTATGCGCAGTTTACATGCACGATAGTTCGGACGTAGGTATCTCGTAGTGTTTTTCCCGGATAGTAAAGTCCCGAAATTCTAATCCAGTACCCGCTCGACACGACTTTAAGAGAGCGTTTACCATATAGTTGCTGGCTGCTCGAATAGTATTATAGATTCGTGGCCATAAGAAAGGGTAGACGCACGTTGCCAGTGCCGAACGCGCTACGATACATAGGTACTCTGAAATGCTTATTCACTGCAGAATGAGTAATGGGCTGCTAGTGAAATACATCGAGACATAAATATTGTATCTGGAGCGCTATATATTACCTGTATCGTATACATTATCTACCACGCTCTCTGTTCTCCGTTCTGCTAGTTACTATCTGATCGAGATCGTTGCCATGGGAATGCGCGTACAAGATTCGATTCGGTTCGAACCGATGCAAGGCAATCGATTCGTTTATTTCGTAAACGGTGGACTTCTCTATCACGAAAGCTTTTTCAGACCGTACTGCTCGCTTTCCACCCCTAATCACCGTCAGAAATCGTCGCCAAACATCGTCAAAGGGATAAACTGACATTTTTATCGAGACAATGAAAGTCCACGCTTAAAACGTACTACATCCACCTGCATAGGTATCTACCCGATCCCGCAGATGGAATCGTGGCCCCTGTTTTCTCCGTGTTCTCTTCGAGTACCTCGATCAATCATACGCTTCCTACCAGTTCTATAGTCTCGAGTTTTAGTGTCCTATAGGTGTTCCCTATGTTGTTCCCGAATGTTCACGATCAGTTTTGAGTCAGGCATACTCGCAGTGGTCGGGCTACGCGCGAGGAAACGTAATCATTTGCAATCCCGCGTAGAACCGCTTTGAAACTCCACGAAGGAATTTATTAAAGTTTGACTAAGTCGCTTTACAAAGTTTCACCGGTGCACCGAAGCATCGGGGAGAGGAGCAGCGGGGGGTTGCGACGTACACGGCAATCGCGTACCCCTTGGCGGGCAGAGGGCACGGTGGGAGCTACGAACGAGGAAACGGTGGGGATTCCTCTCGAAGAAGCGGGACGAGTAGCCGAAGCAGGCGAAGGTGGAGGTTCAAGAGGCGGGGGAAGCGAACGAGATGGTTGACGAGGAGGAAGGGTGAGGTGAGGTGAGGTGGGGGTGGAGGCACGGCGAAGGGGTAGAGAGACTGAAAGAGAAGAGGCGGCGGGGGAGGTACTGGGTACGTGGAACGACGAAGGGAGGCGAGCTGGTTGTATCAGGCAGGGAGGTTGAGGAGGCACGGGGAGGGACGGGTGGGGGTGGGTTGGCGGCGGGGAAGAGGGCAAAGTTACTTTCCCGGAGAAATAAAAGTTAATGGAGTTCCGTGCCTCCTCGTCCCCTGGTTCTTCCACCACCTTTTTCTTCTCTTCCATCTCTTTGCCGTCCTGCAACTTTCACGAAAGTTATTATATCTTAATTTACTATTGAGCATTATCTAAAATTTCTCCGACATTTCCGTTTTAATGCGATACGGAACATCGGCGAGGAATATATGCATGAGACCACTCGAGAGAACGAGTAGGAAATTGCTTGTTGCGTCGTTATCGGGAGAACATGCCAATTCTAGCGTTCGCAAAAAATGCAACAACGAATCCATCAACGTTTTAAAAGAGTTCACATGTCCTAAATTCTTCACCCTTCCTCCAATATCCAGCAACGACGTTATATCCCTGCTATAAACAGAACTGTAGCTATATAAGTAGGTACCTTACTACATATTTCTTCTGTATCGTCAGTTTTTTTTCATTTGTTGAAAGCCGCTGTGCAAACAAACGTTCTTGTTTTTCGGCAATATGGAATACCTGTGTATAGAGGGTGTATCAGCAATCAGCATCCTTCCGTAGGCATCAACGCAACCCTCGTACTTCCTCGCCTAGCTTATACTTATTATAGGTAGGTATCCTTGCTGCGTATTTCCCTTCCCGTTCTTGGTCCGATATCATATTCCCCATTCCGTTCTCCTTCTGGTCCCGGTATTTCATCTTCCAAGTCAACCCTTCCCGCGCGGCGCGACGCGGCGGTTTGATTTACGGCCATAAGTTGTAATATTTGCCCCACTATTGTATGGTAATACGCAGAGGAAAAAATATGTTAATGGTTGCCATAAAGAAGATATATAGCATACATATGTATCCCATTTCGTGACATACGCCCGGTAAACGCAAAAACTGCATTTACTGGTCCGTCTCTTTCGTTTCCCTTTCATAGGGCGCTTTTTGCCTTGTTCCTGTATATTCCTCTATTCCTCTCCCCTCACCCTTCTCTACCATTTTATTTCTTCTGCTTCCTCCGTACTCGTTTCCTTTCTCTTCCCCTGTCGCTTATTTTCTTGAATTCCAGCAGAATCGCAGAGTTCCAACAGAACTCCCTTTTCTTGGATTTGTCGATCGCAATTATGATGGATATTATTTGAACGGAGAGTTAAAAGAAGCATCCCGGGACCCTTTGCCATCGTGTCGCTGATAACAATTCCGAGTCATCGATGAAAATTCCGACGTTTCGACATTGCCAGTGTATCGTCCGTAAAGAGGGACCGAAACCCTTTCTCGGTTCGTACATACCTCTCTCTTCCATCCATATCTCGCCAACTATTCCAATATTCGTTAATCTGTCGGAAAGTTTTGGAAAACTTGCCGTTATTGCAGCTACATGGAGCGGGCTTATGCCCTATGCATGTAGGATGAGCGGCGTAAAGATGAAGCAAAGTGAAGGGTGAAGGAGGGATATTAAGAGAAGGGGAGAGAAGAGAGGAGAAGATAAGAGAAAAGAAGAGAAGATAGGAGTGACTAGGCGAAGAAGAACCGTAGTTGTTGGGAGGTGGAGAAATTGAGGGAAGGAGTTCGCAGGGTAGATTCTACTCGGAGATGCGACTGGAGGAGAGTCGAGGGGGTCTAGGGGGTGAGAAGCGGTGTGCCGAGGTAAGTTAAATAAACTTGTTTAGTTTCCCGGAAACTTCTGCCCGGCCATTGTATTCGACTGCCTCGCTACCGAGTACCGAGTTTGTTCCAAAACTTTCGAATACGAACGAGCTCTCCGGTTCTCCGTTACGCTTTATTCGCTTGTTTTGCCAAGTCGCTACCTATGGTTACCTACTCTTTCCTCTCGATATTCTCCAATTTCCTTCACGCATACTCCGCCGCATACCCGTGCCTCGCGTTATTCCCTATCGCGGTCTTTGTTGCTCTCCGGTCTACCCTCGGGGCAACTCGTCGCGTCGTTCCTTCCCTCTCTTCCTTTTCTCTCCTGCTTCTCTTTTCAACGGACCAGATGAATTAATAAATAGTTTCACCGAGCACATTGTACATTGTGCCGTTCAACGTAAATCTGGGCACGATTAAAAAATCATGGAATAGTTATGGGACAATTTCACTGGACCTTTGCCCTTGTCATCATTCTTATCGCCGATATCATCTCTGCCGTTACAGTTGTTGCTACCCTAACGCGGAGCATGCAACAACGAATCTGATCGGAAACAAAATCGGACAAAGTGCCCTGTCGCTAGAGTGGCAGCAAACCGAATGGCTTATTGATTTAACGAGAGAGAGAGAGAGGGAGAGAGAGAGAGAGAGAGAGAGAGAAAGAGGCGAAAGAGAAATAGGGGGAAACCGTGGACGGGGAAACTCTGCGAAGCTCGAGGTGGTTAGGGGGAGGCTGGAGGTGGTCGTGGGGTCGCAAGCAGGAGGCCTGGGGGAGGACAGGGTGAGGCTAGGGAGTGGGTATGGAGAGGAGATGAGTAACGCGGAATAGGCTAGGTAAGGGTGGGGAAGAGGAGAGCTCGCGGGTTCGCTGGCTCGCGAGGTCGGGAACGGTGGATGGAGTAGGGTAAAACAAGGTAAGGTAGGGTAAGATAGCGTCGGTGGCTGGAGAACAGGGGCACGGCGCGGCGCGGGGGCGCGGTACGAAAGGCAAAGAGAACGGTACCGATATGTGCGCGTGCAGAAAGAAAGACAATCTGAACGGAATAATTAACGCGTCTTCGGGATCGAGCCTTTTCGAATGTCCTCTAACAGCAGTTTAATTTTCTTAGCTCCGCATCGCTATTCCCAGCTGTCGTCATTTTCAACGTTTCTTACAACTCGTATCGGTTAATAGAGACCAATTTAGCTGAATTAGCCCAAGATTCACTGTACATGGGCGCATGTACCTATATTGCATGTACATACTCGATGACAGGATATCGTGGCTATTCCCTGCGACGGCGTTCGAATAGTACGATACTCGAATGGTCATTGGTTGATCAACAAGTGGCTCATGATTTTGTCAGTGCGTTTGCGACCGACCGACCGACCGACCAACTAGCCGGCTACCGTCCCGTCTCGGCCCGTTCTTCGGCCGTGCGTTCGTCCGGTTACCCGATGCGGTCTACCGCTAAAATACTCAACGGCTGCCCCATCCTGTTATCTATTCCAACCTGTACGTAGCGTGAGCAAATTGAAGGGCGAAGGTTCCATGCTCTCTTGCCTTCGAGGATTTTATGGCAGCGACTTAGCCTGCGCGGGGTCCTGACAGAGGGTATATAGTATACATATATGTACATACGGAAGACTAAACAGCCCTGGCGACGGGCGATGGCTGATGACCACGTTGGGTCTCCTCTCTCATAGCTATCTGACCCGTATTGCTAAAGAACGAGGACCCTGTTCCAGAAGAATCTGGCCACGAAGCGAGGGAAGGCTATGCGTTTTGCTAAGAGGTCTGTGATGAACCGCACGGCACTACATATACCCCCGAAATGTCCTGGAGCGAGTTCCTCACGACCGTTTATAAAATCGTTTCTAACGTGTAAGTTATGCCGTGCAAAGTATAATCGATTAATGTTAATATTTTAATGTCACGCGGCCGATACATACTTCCGTTCTTTATCTTTAACTACATTTTTCATCGTACGTGTTCGTTCGTGACCAATCTGGTGAAACTGCTGGTAAATGACAGGGCTAGGTAGCCCCCGTGGAACATAGAACGAGCACTAATCATTTCAGGCATCATTTCTTCGCACGTTTTTTCATCGCTATATCTACTCACGAAAGAGAAAGCAAACGTAGTCTCGTGTCAAAAACGTGATTTTTCGCGCTGAATTCGCCTTTTCGCGCTTATAAGGAATATGGCCGGAGGAAAACAGATTAAGGAGAGAGAGGTGAGAGTGTGTGTGTGAGAGAGAAAGAGAGAGAGAGAGAGAGAGAGAGAGAGGGGATGAGAATTAGGAAAAACCTAGCCAGACGGGACACGATTGGCGAATTCAATTAGCAAGGTGGATTTGAAGTTTTGTTTCGATCAAAATTCTAAACGTTGAGTCGGTCGACCTTTATTTATTCATTCATGGTTACCCGCCCGAAAAGGCGAGACTTCGTAGCTCTATACCCATGTACACGGTCTGGTTTCTTTTCGGATTCCTTGCCGTTTTTTCGTCGGAACGAAAACGATGTCATCGTATTCATATAGGAAGAAAGAAAGTTTCATGTCGGGCCGTGATGCGCTAAGGCCCATAAACATAGCGCAGAGTGTTACCGCGCCACGCCGCGCCGCACCGTTTAAATAATAGAGCAAACAGAAATATGTATCAAGTTAGAAGGGACTGACCTTGTAAGCGAACGGGTCAAACATTCTGCACACGTCGACGTCGCTGCCGAGTATCGTGTAACCAGCGTCCATGATGTCCCGACGTTTCTTTTCGCTGCCTGGAACGAAGCTTTCGTCAGTGACAATCGCACGCCGAATCGCGCGAGAATTCTCGCGGCGCGGAGCGGCGCAGCGGGCGGACCAGTACCGAACAAACTGATCGCGATTGCACCAACTATCCCGTCGCTCATCGTCCCGCGGCTTCTGCCGTAGTCATCTAACAGCTCGACACCCTGTTGTCGCTTCGTTTCTCTTTCGCTGGCTCTTCTCTCAGGATCTAATTCGAAAGACCGACCGGCGCGGCGGTGTCGTGGTTAAGCCGAAGGTCAGTTTCCTTACCGGACTACCGATCATGGATCGATTCAACCGTTCCAATGGACGTAGACTCGCGCGCGTGCCTTTGAAAATCCGTGCGTGCGTGCGTGCCTGCCTGCCTGCCTGCCCGCATTCGAGCGCGTACAGCGCGCGCATACCTATCTACGCGATTCACTCGGCCCGATCGTGGGAGAACAATCTATAACATCAACGTATCGAATCGCGCGTTCCTATGCATCGATCTTGCTCACAATCAGTCTAGTAGGAGTACCTACGTCGCGAACATACCGCCGGTTCTTCCAAGCGTGCATCGCGGGTCGACAGACCGTTTTCCCGACGTTATTGCAACACCTCTTCATTGGCAGTCTAAGACGAATTTCAAAGGCTTTTCCCGAAGAAACCGGTGAATACGTTGTAAACGTGATATTAACTCGCGTGGGAGTGTCAGCAGCCGGACGTTCTTTCTCGCTCGTCTTTTATGCGTTTATGCCACCGTCCGCTGTTTACTCGAGTAAGCTGATTTAGTCCAGTCCAATTGAAAGGTAATCGAAAGTAAGGTTCCACGATCGCGACCGTTCGAACATCGGTTTTCGGCTCCCGGCGGCTAGGCCGGAGCACGTGGACGAACCGCTATTGTCGTCCGCAGGCGTAGATCCACTGTCGAATCTATTTCCTTCTAACCACCTAACACGGACCACGGCCACCAACTGCGCACCGGTACCGGCAATGGCAACGACGACGCCGAGAGCGAAAGCAACGAGAGACCGTTCGTGAGGTTGGTGGTGGTGCCGCCACCGCCGTAGCTGTGTGATAGTGGTAAAGGTGGGGTTTAGGTGGATGGCAATGCAGTTGTGGGCGAAGGGGATGGTGACAAACGTAACGGTGACACTGGTAGTGGTAACGGCTCTCTCTGTCTCGCCCGTGCGCACACACGCATGCACCCCCTCCATTCTTGTGTCTACCCGGTTCTTAGGTATTGTACATCAAACAGATACAAAAGAAGAAAAAGTTACGCGATAGAAATAGTTTTACGTTTTACGCGCGTCAGGCATCCCTGCTTCGAATTCTGCTCTTCGAAACGTGTATTTTGCAAATTTGTACTTCGTTCACACATTTCTGAGCTTGCCATCCGTTCACCTTTACTCTATGTAGGTATGTCGCTCGGTCTTGTTCCGAAACGAGGCGGGAAATCTCCTGGAAAAGCAAAGTGGGAGTACCTATGCATATGTATATATATATAAGTATGTATGTGTACACGTTAGGGTGGCTCTTATATACTCTGGGTGAAATTTTTTTTTCTACACTTTCTTCGCGGCACCCTACATCTGTGTAAAGTTTCAACCTGATCGGGTAACGGGAAAAGGTGCCCCTGGGCCCTTGAATATTTAAATAATTATTTCACAGCTAACTAAGTTTACATAAAAAATATGCCAAACAAAAGTTGTAGATCCAGACATGGAGCATTTTTTATGTTCTATTACATTTTCTCGTGCGACAAACGATTTTCGATTTTTTTTTCTTTTTTTCAGTCTTTGATATGTTATGAATGTTTCCTGAAAATTAAGGACCGAAATTCGCAAAAATATCAAAGATATGGACGTTAGAAGTGAAGTATGCTCATTGGTGACACAGACAATACTTGTAACAGCATTAACCTTTAGGGTTGAAAATAAATTATAAATTCTTGTTAAACGATTTTATGAAAAATGCACTAAAAAATAAAAAATAATTATTTTTTTGTACTACAATTTCAATGGTGATATACTACGAACGCATGCAAATTTTTACTTTTACTATTCGGTAATCGCGATGCGACTAGCGTTCCGAACGCAGCAGTTTTTTGTCATTTTCGTAAAGAACTGAGTAATTTTTTCCCCTCCTCGGGGTTAATTTTTTTTTAAATATTGTATTGTCATTCAAACTACACACGCCTGCAAAGTTTCAAGACAATTGGATAGTTGGAAGTTGGTTAAATTTGAATTGCCAGATTTGAACCAAACAAAGAATCGAAGCTGAATAAAATCGTTTAAAAATATACATTTCTTTTAGGGTGAATTCAAAGGAGCGATGCGGCGTCAGACGACGTGTAAATCTCTCTATGTACATGAGAGATCGCAATGGTCTTCGTAAATAAGAAATGTTTGAAATACGTTTAAATTTTCAAAATTTAAAAAAATCGGGCATGAAATCTTGCACATTTTAGGCAATAAAAAAGAAACTATGAATCAAATAAAAAACCTGCGCTCTCAAAAAACAGAATAATAGTGTATTATATAGCCATGCAAAATTTTGAATAACTCGGTTGAATAATTTTTGAATACTCGTGGGTAACACGTTTGAAAATCATAATTTCGAGAAAAATGCATTTGTATGATACCTCACTTCTAATGTCTATATCTTCGATATCTTTGCGAATTTCAGTCCCGAATTTGCCGGAAACATTCACGACATATCAAACACTGAAAATAAGGAAAAATAAATTTGATCTCTATAGCATAACGCGGTAAGTATATGTCCCGCCTAAAAAGTTTAAAAAATAGTCCCCGAAAGTAAAAATGATAATTGTTTTGCTTCGCCTTCATAAATAAAGAGTGTTCGAGAAGGATGTAAACTTTAAAAATTTGAAGAAAAAAAAACAGTTTTTTTTTAGTTTTTTGGACTTTTTTCGAAAACTGTTTGTCGCACGAGAAAATGTAATAGAACATAAAAGATGCTCCTTGCCTGGATCTACAACTTTTATTTGGCATATTTTTTTATGTGATCAATAACTTGGAAGAAATAATTATTTAAATGTTACAGATTCTTTTTTATTATATGGAACTATTTTGGGGGGTGCCGCGAAAAAATTGAAAAGTCGAAAATAAGAGCCACCTTAGTACATATGTATGCTGGTAGGTATGTAGGTACACATAGCGCCTGGCTCTCGTTTCGACAGACCAATCTAATCTAATGACAAATCCCGCTAATCCAGCAACTTTGGACGCGAACGGTCACGTGGATCTCACGTGGGTTTCATTCATGAACGTCGCCCGCAGGTCTCGGTGGTGGCGTCAGCTGCGGTAACGGTAGTGGTAGGTAATGGTAAGCAGCGGTAGATAGAGGATAGAGGTAGTGATTTCAGAACGATGGCAACCTTGTTGGTGGTTTGTACTTTGTAGTGGTAGGTAACCGGTAACACGTAAACACGGTTATCCTAACGACTGAAGCTACGATGATAATGATTTCGATCCGAAAACGAAGAAACATCGAGATGAACATACCTCCTTCCTTCCTTCCTTTCTCTCTGTTTTCTTACTCCGTTTCTGACCACCTTTGGCATTTAAATTCGAGGTTTGCCTTCCTTAACCACGCTGCTCTGTCTCTCGCGAAGAACATCTAACAACTCCCAGTCTCAAGAGCTTACGGTTTACCTCTTTAAGTGAAGCGAAAATTTTTATAATTCTACAGTTGCAGACAATGTTGAACTTTCTGTTGAAATTGTTTTAACTTTCGTTTCAGGCAATTCGCCCTTTTCCCCGTCTGATCCTTTGGTCGAATCGAGGTATTTGCCAGGTATATGCTCTGCGACGCGTATATCTCCCTGTATGTCTGCCAAAGCGTCGTACATACGTTTAGATTTCCGAGTCTCGTCGAGCGCGCGCATATCCCGCGGGAATCAATATCCGCGTGTACCTCTGCTTCCTCTCCCTTCCCTTCTTCGCCCTTCTCCGCCCTTCTCATACTCTGTTTCGTGCCTCTTGCCGCGCGCATAGCACCTCGCGACTCGCGCCTCGCACCTCCGCGCTCCGCTCCCCAACAACTTATCAACTCGCTCACTCACTTGCTACTACTACTACCCCCTCCCACACACACCGTCCCCTTTCCTTCCTCAGATGGCCCGGATGGCCGCGCCTCATTCGATACTGCATCGCGGAGCTCTCCGTCATCCGTGCATCCGTCACTGATAAACCGTGATTTAGAGAAGGGATGTAGATCAGTGTTCGTATTTGGTACTTCGTATTCCGTACTGCATAGCCCCTGATAGCCCCTCGAACCTAATGGGTTAGGTCTGGGGACCTAACCTCCGTCAACACATCTCGCATCTTCTCTCCGCTGCTCGCTAGTCGCTGCCCTCTCTTTCTCACCGTACTACATATTTTCCCCGTTCATCCGTGGCCTCGTCTCTCCAACGAACTCTCCCTCCTCCCGCTATTCCTGTCAGGTACCTTTCACTCGAGTCGGCACACAGCTACAAAACAGTCAATTTCAACGTAAACTTAAAACGAAATGGATTTTCCAGCGCGAGTACAGACATTCGCGTAAACCTTCTCCGTTTCTAATCCTCCTCTGATGATGGCTTTGATAGAGACTGTACCGATACTAAATATTTATACGCGATTATACCGTCTCATCCGTGTCATCAGAAATAACACAAGCACCCCAGCTGAAAAGATTCAAAAGAATAGTATGATATTCGGAAAATGTATATTTCATTATTATTTTCAAATTATAACCTATGCGATGTACGAACTCGAAACGAGAAGAGTCAAACGTTTCAAACCTGTCAAATGTTCGATCCCTCGTCATTTCTTCCATCTTCGAAGCTCGACCTCTCTTCTCGTCCACCGTTAAACACACTCAGTGTCGATTATCGTGGTACCGCTAAAATTCTTATTCCCCTAGATTCGTTTACGGGCCAAGTTAGTTAACCGTACCACCGTCAACGGCTAATAAATTCCGATCAAGCAATCTAAAGTCTAACAATAAAGCAACTAGGTACATATTGGTATGTATATGGCCGTCGCAACGCAGGATGCTAATGCGCTTCGTCCAAGCGTTCGGTGAAACGAACTATACAGTTAAATCGAGCATTGTCTAATCTCGTAAAAGAGATGTTACGTCGTTACCTAGCAGGCAGGCGAGAGAGAATACAACCGCACCGTTGCTCTACAAAGCCCTTCTCGGTCGAGCGGTCGAGCGGTTAAATCGCAACTAAACCTTGTAGTGTTTTGCGCTAAAACGTATTTATCTAACTGGATTGGCAGAAACGTGGACACCTCTGTTTCGTTGCTCGAGAATGAAAGGTCGATCAAAAGAAGAAACGAAAAAGCAGCAAAAGGAGAACGTAACAGTGAGTGCATGTGCGTACAGTAGAGCGTAGAGGATCGACGAAAATGCGCAAAGAGGAATCCAGCGAAAACAAGAGCGAGGAAAGAGAGAAAAACAAGCGAATGGTGTCTGCTTACCAGCTGACGGTCTCGTGCCGCAACCCGAAACTCTTTCCGAAGATTCGATCGCTAGTATTTCGATATCGCGTGGCGTAGTATAGGTATGTATACGCGCGCACACTTGCTTACTTTTACGCAGCCTGTCACTCGCTGGCCGCGGCATGGCAAGCATGGTAGCCTACCGGCTACTCGATCTTAATCGATTCTACTCCAACGGGTCTGCAACTTCGCCTTGAAAACCACCGATAGAAAAATATCATACGTTTGCATGTACTGTGCATGGAAATGCGGATAACGATATCGTTCGATTTCATTTCTTCTCCTTTTCCATTCTCTCTATCCGTTTGTTCATCTTCGTTTTGTGTTATATTAGGTACCGTTGCTATCGATTTGTACTTATGTACGACTCCGAACGGCAATACGCGAGACGAGCAGCAGGAACGGACGGAAATTAAAAGGAAAAGAAGAAGCGGAAGATGAAGACAAGAGTGGGGTGACATACATACGTGCCCGCCAGCTTTTAAGCAGGTATATGTATGTACATGTGTACTATGTACACCAATTTGCAAGTTTACACGACGAACAATAGAAGAGGAGGACTACGGCCTACGGTGCGGCGGTGGAATAAAGACAGCGATGAGAGGGGGTTACAAAGTTTCGAGATTCGAGGAGCCACGCTCTCGATACAACAATGCCGTGGATAAATCAAGATGCGCTCTCGCGACAATCCGCCATCTATCGTTCAAACACTCATTTGAGAAAGTGCTATTGGACGACAGCAGGAAAGCTTGTTGTCGAATATTTTTGTTTTTCCAGAAAATCATGCAATTTGAGGTGGAATAAGTGGAATTGGACGCTGAAAGAATCCGTATAACTCTTGGTACTTATGCCTAAAAGTGCAAAAGAGGATCGGCGATAGTCGTTCTCATTCGGTCTAAGAATTTAGTTTCTCGTTTTCGTTCTTTCGATGGTCCTCATCCTATTTTAACACCCTTTTCGGGACTGGCTACCCGAGGGAATCAATAACCCACGAGGAAGCGACTGTGGATTCGGATAGCGGAGGAGGGAAAGGGAGACGCGAGGAACCAAAGAGTACCAAGGGGCGTCGCGTCGAGTAGAAGAGCTTCCTACCGTGCCGGGAGGGTGTCAGAGGGTGCAACAGGGACCGCGAACTTTAGGGTGGCGGTGGCACGCGAGAGAGTCGAAGCTTGGCTCCGCCTCCGGCACGCGACCAGCACGCGACCATTGCAGTCGACCACGCCGCCGCCCGCGCCGTCGGCCTAGGCCACCACCGCCACCACCACCACCACCACCTCCACCACCTCCACCACCTCCACCTCCGTTCTTCTCCTATCTCCATCAGCTTCATCGACAATTACACGAGGACCGGGCCAACCATTCGCTTCGGTTGCGACCCGATCTTTCACACTTATATTCAATCTTTAAGCGTAAGAAATTTCAAATTTCCAATGTCGCATGTCCTATAAGGAATCGTGTTGGGAACGTACTAGGTACGAACATGCGAAATCCGAAGGAAAGTGAAATGAACGACCAAGAAAAACGAATATCCCTTGGTAGAAAAACGTGAACGTGACAGCATTGCGAATATTACAAGACGGATAGTTATCTACCTATAAATAGGTATTGTATGTATATGCCAATCCTCATCAGTTGTACGCACTCATTCGACGGTCCAATGTTGTTGACGCATCCTTTGTTTTCTTTGAAAATTTTTACTTTTTTCTATGGTACTGATATTCAATACGAAAACAAACGGAAACCCGCATTTCTTATTAAATAGTTCTGGATTCATATCCATCCGTGAGTGAATTTATCAATTTATCTCTCGCGATCAGACCGCCTATCGTTCCGTTGCTATATTTCACCAATCGATTCCTATATTGTGCCAACTTTATATGAACTTCTTTTTACGCCAGTAGGTAGCGTACGATCAATTTCAAACTCGACGGAGATACTTGAGTGAAATATGAGACTATTGCCCCAACCCCAGCCCCCGGCCACTTCTACTACTACATATATTTGTCATGTTTATCAGTATCTTCCTTCCTATTTTTTCTTATTGTTCATTCAAATCCTTCATACGTAAACAGACGAAAATACCAGTTTTCATGAAAACCGAGCATAGAGAAAAACTAGCAGCAGAACCGAGAACAAAAAACCAGCATAGAGTGAGCGCAGAAAAAGGAGTAGAGAATGATTAGATTAGAGACTCCAGGTAATGCTGTCGAAAAGCTTAGCCGGAGATAATGGAAAATATTGAAAATAGTTTGCATTTCGTAGTTTTGTGGGTCGACCAGTACCTATGCGACTCGGCATTTTAAACTTTTAAAGGCAAATAGCTAGAAATACTTTAACTCGGAATAAAATTTTAAAAAGGCAACAGTTCTCCCCCTACCGACTGGGGAAACGTTCTCTACTTTTTTAGTAAAGAGGCCCTTCCTACACATTCTTAAACTCGCCAACGAAAATCTTGCAAAGGATATTCCTCTTATCTTTCACGGTATTAAGAAACAAACTCTTTCCAGTGAGTATCCATTTCCTTTGTAAACGTTCAAGACGAACTACTCACAATGAGTACTCTGTATGTGCCCTTGTCGAAACGTTGAAACACCGAAACTTGATGATACAAAGGTTGGCAAATTTAAGAAGAAAAGTTTATCGCTTTAAATCGTTTTTTAAGATTTTTCATAACTGTTTATGATGACCTTTAATTTTTCTATACGTTTATTTATTGTATTTATTTCAAGGGCAATTACGGAATTAGATCGGAGGAATGGTTATTTCGATTCTACTTCAAGTGACATTCCAGCTCCCCCTAATGTTTCCCCCGTTTTTCATCCGTCTCTTACCTGCAGATGAGAAATTCTGTTTACAAGCGCAGGAAAAGGCAGAAGAAGACGCGTACAGGAAAGAGAGGGGAAAGAGAAAGGGAAAGGAAAAATGAATTATTCTTGCTTACCGAACTCATCGAGTTTCCGTGGTGTAATAGGGTAAAAAAAGAGAGTGAACGAAATTTACGACATCTTCATCGGTCCAATTGATAAGGGGGAAATGTGCTCGTACAGACACGCAGGAGTAAATTTCTCTTTCATTACCGTGCAATCGTTTCCTCAGCAGTAATATTTGCAATTCCGGCTTGAACACAGTGAAAATATGTCGAATCGTTAGGTCAGCATCGATTTTACCCGATTTTATCCGATTGTAAGGCCAAGACCAGCCAACATGTTTCCCAATAGACCGATTTACATTGCGCTTGTTGCAAGTAGTTGAACGTGTACCAACTAATTTGCTTTAACGAGCATCGGCTCCTACCTGTTACTAATTTCCCGAAAAAATCCACTGATACCCGGTTCCATGGAATCAAATGTAAAATTAATCGCATGCAATTTTTCCGTAGTACATTGTTGCAGTTTATTGGTAGCAACACGAGCAAGATGAGTCATAATTATCGACTCCTTGCTGCCGTCCAAATACACCCATATCTTTTCTGGCTTCTCATAATAATCCCTGAAAGGAAGAAACAGAGAAGAGAAGAGAAGAAAATTCGATAGAGTCTCAAACATAACGCGATAACAATACGAGCAATCGTTATTTCTTTTTCCAGTTGAACAAGCATTACACGAATTTGTCGTAATCCACTATCACGTTGCTTGGTACACGTTCGCAGAACATTTTTTTCGCCATTTCAGTATCCTCCTTCTTATCGCTCTCTATAGTAATACGCACTTTGTAATACCTATAGAAAAACCATTCAAAACTGTCTAAATAGTCTTTGAAATTATACAACATCAAAGTTCGGCGTAACCAACAAATCTCATCACCCGCAGTCTTATCTGTTTTCTATTTGTTCTTGTTATAGTTACTATTACTGTTACTGTTACTTAAGTTTACTTCATTACCTGTTGCGTTCTGGATACGAGCCAAAGGAAACGTTTGGACATTCTTGCGCGACTGCGCTTAATACGTCCGCAAACGATTCCTCCATCGCATTTATGTAAAGTTGCTCTGTCACGAAGGGTCTGCATTCAGCAAACGACTCCTGCAAAGATATAATAGTCTGATTACGAAGCACATTAGAAGCAAGAAAAATGTGACACACCATACATTGCATAGAGCCCGGAAGGACGTTTCAAAAAACATAGGTGATCCGGGCGAGATAAAAACGTTCCGCATCACTATGCATGGATAAGGAAGGCGTTTCCCTGTGGCCTCGTTTGTCCCAAATTTAAGCTGGCTCTTGGTTGGTATCTGCAAGTAGGATGCTAATTTCATTAAACTGTTGCGTTACAGTTGCTGTTACATTATCACTTACATACGCCATTTTATAATTAGGCGAAGGAAAAGTTGCACAACCAAAGTGATTTTTCACAATGTCCATCAATGTGGGATGATAATGCAATACGTCGTCAAATGCCAATGCTACAGCTGTAAAGTATAACTGTATCAAGGAAAATGTATGGCCCTATACATTTTGATATAATTACCTTCGTATGTAACATCGTCGTGAGTTGGTCCTATACCACCGGATGTAAAAACATAATTAAATTTTTTAGAAAACTCTTTAATCTCCTTCGCGATATCTTCAACATTGTCTCGTACCATTGAAATCTGTAGAGAAAAGAATTTGTTAGATTAAAAAGTGTACATTAGGTACGTACAGTGACACACACACAGTTATAAGTTATACGAAATGAATAAACTAACTTTATGAACCTTGACTCCATGCTTGTACAGCAAGTTGCACGCGTAAAAAGAATTGGTATCTTTAACTTGTGCCTTCAAAATTTCATCCCCAATGACTAAAAAAATTCAAGTCATCCAATGCTGGATAAAATATGAAACACATATCTAAATAGAATGTAAATAGGTACGATAATTGATGGGATACGCTTGCCTACGTTACCGATTATTCCGGCGGTTGGATGTTCCTCGCTACTCTTGGCTCGTACCAGTATTTTATCTATGGTAATTTGCCCATGGACACGGTATTTCGATACATGTCTCACCACGCATCGCCGTATATTTATCATAACGCTTTAACCTTACCACTAACAACCACTAACAGTATCGACAGTCGACACCAACAACAATCACCAAATCACCAACAATCTCAACCAACAGTATCGCTATCGAATACTCACGAATAAGTACTGATCTATAGAATGTGAAATGTGATTATGTGAAGCGGCGCCCCTAAACCTAATCGCCACCGATCCATTATAACGGCCTATATTGGTTATACACATCTATTCCTATAAAAACGAGTAGCGTACGATTCGAAGGTGTTTATATTTTCTAAAATAAACGTACTTTATAATTTATATGATAGACGCACGCGCGTCTCTATGTGACGTAGTAGGTATGCGTAGGTATGTATGTACTTAGTACCCCGCGTACCCGGCTACATACCTATCGCTACGAGAAATTCTATAATTAATCTATTCCACTTGAGTTCCGAACTCTCGACAGCAGTCAACTGCAGTCCCGATTGCACTCTCGACGAATCCAAAATCCAACATTCAATAATTGCACTCAATGTGAAAACTATTGTGGTCTAGTTGTCTAATTTCTAATTTACATAAATATCGAAGAAAACGTAAGGAGCAAAGATCGTAAGCAACCTTTCAGCTTAATTTTCAGCGCGTTAACATTTCGCTGGCAATTGTATTTCTGTATGATGTTTATTGTTTCGAGTAATGGTATTTTTTCTTATCATTTTATATATTTACATAGGTAATTTTAGTTTTATTCTATTGCCAAGATGGCTAGCGCAAAGCTACGGGAAGCGGCTATGAATTCACCGAGGCAGCTTTATAAATTTTTGCTGCGTGAATGCACAAGATTACCAAACGATGCACAGCAATTTTATAAACATTCGGTTAAACAGGTAAGTAATTATATGTAGCAGAGACCGTAAGTGTTATAACCTAAATTTTAAAAGTCACGACATTAAAGTTAATATCTTTCTTTAAATGATTTTGGTTATGAATAACCATTATTGTCGACAGAAATATTTTTTGGTCAGTAATAACCATTATTTATGACAGTTATATTTTGTGGTCACTAATAACCATTATTGACGACGGAAATTGTTTTCGGTTACGAATAACCATTATCGATGACGAGAATTTGTTTTGGTTACGGCATAACCAATATATTGCGGGATTTCTTTTTGGTTACGTTGTAACCTATGTATTACGAGAATTTTTTTTAGTTACGGTATAACCAATATGAATTACGAGATTTTTTTTGGTTACGGTATAATCATTGAACTATAGAATATCTGGAATGCGAACTGTGGGTATTAGGAGCCGCGCCGCGCTGTTCAAAAGAGATAGTTGCATTGCGTGAGATGCTGTTTCACTCTTACACACGCGTCTATACCTGCCTACAGTCAACAAAATATTTCTGTTCACAATAATGGTTATTCTATTCATAACCAAACACAGAAAAATCTTAATATTTTTTAATCACTTCATTTTTCGAAATTTTTTGCAGAATTTAATCACGATTGCCTTCCATTTGAATAAAAATTAACATTTTCTTAATGATTTTTTACGAAAATATTTTAATAATAACTATTTTGGATCTCTGATATGTAGTACATGTTGTATGTATTCGCAAGAGATTGCGAAAGCGGAAAGTGGCGGGAAGAGTCGTATCAGAAAAGATTTATTGTTGCTAATCACGTGATCACCGATCACACATCACATCACACGTGATTCTTGTCACTCGTGTACATACATACAGAATCTGCAATTACTGTATTGTGTAACCTAACCTGGTCCTTTTTACAATTTACCACGTTCACAGAGTTTCAAACAGCATGTAATCGAGCCAGATAAGCAACGTATTCGGCAAATCATGGAGAAAGCAGTGCAGGATGCAGAATGGGTCGTCAACAAGGTACATACACATCTAGTACTTAAAATATTTTGGGACTTAATAAGGTGGAGTGTGACAAGTGTGTGCGAAATTTTTAGGATATCTGTTAGTTTAAGAGGGTACTTTGTAAACGGAGATATAGAGAAACAGCGTAGAGGTGGTCGGGAAAAGGGGTAAGTAAAGGGAAGGGAAAAAAGAGGGTATAAGGGGTGAAGGAAGGTACAGACGTTGAGAGCAAGCAGTTGAGGTTAGGGCTCACAATAGGATGGGAGACCGCAGCAAGTCGGTAAAGAAGGTTGTAGGGATGATAGATAAGAACAGCGTCCACGCATGCGCGTGATGAGCGGGAGATGTTTGTGGGTATGAGGTTAAGAGGAATTGTAAACCAAGTCACATTTCTGGACTGCAAGGTCAAAATTAAATATATATATATACTTAAAATATTTTCAATATGTTTCTCAATACATTCTAATAATATTTAATCCAATTTGCTTTTCAGTATGCAAGTGCTCGCAAGGCAAAATAAGAAAAACCAAATAATCTTACTGTAGGTGCATCCGTTCACTGATCTGATCACCGATGCATAGCAAGTTCCTTTCGTTTCTTAGCAAAGGAGATAAAACATGGACTTTGAGAAGATAATATGTCGAGAAACTGGTGCAAGCCTGTCACAATTCTGCAAAGCTATCGATATTTGGTGGCGTAATCCTCAGATCGCTAACCGCAGACTTCTCGCATGTGTCGAGATATCGAGTATCGAAATTGACTGTGATATTTTTGAAATTCTCCAACGGATCCTTGCCATGGATCTTCCACTTTCAACTACGCAACACCACGGGGACAATGCTGCGGAGAAAATGTTATTCGACAGTTTGCGTGTCACTAGCGAACAATCGACACCATCGAGCGACAAGAAGATCCGCTTGTACGTGACAAAACAATTGCCACGCACACCACACATATTTTCCGCTGGCTTTGAGTTTTCATTGTTAGAGAAGCAAGAGAGTCGGGTGATTAACATTCACAAACCGCTTGAGTTGGATAAACGATCGCTTGGTCCCAGAACGGCCTACATGATACAACAAGAAAAAGATGGTTACACGTCCATAAGCGTGTATCGGCCGATGAATATTCCATGCGATCCGAGCGTAGAATGGTTAAAGAAGAAGCTCTTCCCATCTATATCGAGGTGGATGAAAAGTGAAACGAGGTGCACATCGGCCCCATTGTCTTCGTTAAGTCTCGTGTCACCCGAGAAATATGCGAGATTGTACTGCGAATTGAAGGAAAAGTATGGCCCAGAATTGGTAAAAAATTGGCCGGAGAATACAGATCCGAAAAAGTTTGTTTACGAGGATATTGCTATTGCTGCTTATCTGTTGTTATTGTGGGAGAAAGAGAGATTGGAAAGGGGAACTAAAGATTTACAATCATTCCTAGATCTGGGCTGCGGCAACGGCTTACTAGTACATATTTTATGCAGCGAAGGTTATCCCGGTTCAGGAATCGACTTGCGCAGAAGAAAGATTTGGGACCTGTTTCCGTCCGAGACTCCTCTGCAGGTACGTATCGGCCCATTGGAACAAACAAACAAGTTTTAATTTGTTATAGAAAGTATGGGCAGGTAGTATCGAATGATTTTGTACAGGTTCGTACCATCGTCCCTTCTTCCGCCACTGTGTATCCGGGAGTTGATTGGATCATAGGAAATCACTCGGATGAATTGACACCGTGGATTCCAGTAATCGCTGCACGCAGCTCTACCGACTGTCGCTTTTTCTTATTACCCTGTTGTTCGTACGAACTCGACGGCACCAAATACCAACGATACTGTGCTTCGAAAAGTCAGTACTCGGAATACATCGATTATGTGAGGAACATATGCAACGAGTGCGGTTTCAAAACGTATATCGACAAATTAAGAATCCCTTCTACGAAACGAATCTGTCTAGTCGGATGGGAAAGTAAGCGCGAAGAGGCGAGCACAAGGGAGAACCGTATTCAGCAAATGATAAGCGCCAAGATAAGGCTGGTACGGCGAAAAGAAAAGATAAATGATATAGAAAAAGTAAACGAGGGTATCGACGGGTGGACTTGCGATTTTAAACCGAGAGACGCGGTGGAAAAGGTACGAAACTGTACACAGCTGGACAAAACAATAATCACGACTATCGTTGATATCGTGGCGAAACAATTACTCGATCAAGGCCGAATTATATCGCTCGATGAAACGCCTAAAAGAATTTGGAATGCAGGTCGTTGTCTCGAGCTGCGCCAACTCACCGAATCCATTCCAAGGGAAATTATCATACGGCTGCGAAAAGAATGCGGAGGTCTTCAAACCTTACTAAAAAATCACAATCATGTGTTCCGTGTGGCGCAGGGGAAAGTTGAGTTTCGAATACTTGGAAGCGAAGGTATTGCTGAAAGATCAAAGAGAAGGAGGAGCTCTCTGTTACCTCGGATGAAATTAAAGGGCTGCTGGTTTCATGAGAATCATCCGAACGGTTGTCCTACCACTGAAACAAAATGTAACTACAAACATCAATCACTGGATTAATCTACTCTGTACTGTGTTACTGTGTCTTATTGTTAGTATATTTGTGAAACGGTTAGACGGGTAGAAATTTATTATATTTTTACATTCATACAAACATCAGTGGACAACGTACCCTGTACATTGAATATGATGGATCGTTTTATTTGCGAGAACACCAAATACTAACGATTCGTCGTAAACCCCGCGTACCGTCTTATAAGAAGAATCTCGAATCTTATTGCTGCTCGTTGAATCCCATTTGATTAAAATAATAAAATGCAGACAAAAATGACTACTTGAGAAATTCAACGAACGATATGTCGTCCAAATTGAGGGCCTTAACCTCGGTCAAGTTATCCTGCAGAACCTTCGGGAGGAAGGGTTCACACGTACGTTTCAGTTTCTTCGCGTCAGCAGTGTCCAGCTGATGAACGCGTTTCACGTGAGTTCGTAGATTACCTTTCTGGGTGAAGGAATACTCGCAATACGGGCAGTGATATGGTCGATCTCCAGTATGATGTTTCTGATGCATCTGCAAAGTTGACTTTTGAGCAAACGATTTCGTGCATAAATCACACTTGTATGGTCTTTCGCCCGTGTGAATACGTTTATGTCTCTCGACTTGGTACGGCTTTGTAAATGTCTTTCCGCAAATGTTGCACTCTCTCTTGGACGAGCTGCTTTTGGTCACCGTGCTTTTACTACCATTCATTGGTAAGGCTGCTTGGAGAGAGACTTTCGGAAACGGTTCCACCCGAGTCGAAGAAGCTGCGCCGGCCGTAAGACAATTATTTGATTGCAATTGGTACGATTGAGACGGCGATTGTGGTACTTTTAACATTTGTCCTAGATTCATTGGATCCTTGGCATTATCGTTGCTGTTGCCGGGGGAGACATGTAGCGTTGACACGTACGAGGAGTCGGATACGATTGCTGGTCGATGATTATGCGAATTGTCGATTGACGTAGACTGTGACAATAACGATTCCTCGGTTTGAATAGTAACAAGGCCATTCGCCAGAAGAAAATGCAAGTTTGCCACTAACTGATTGCCTTCGTTTACAGAAAGCAACGTGGTGTTACTGTTCGGTATGTTACCGTCCATATCGAAGGTAATTTGATCCGTCAAACAGCCAGCGGTTGCTTCCACGCCAATTCCCTCCAAATCAGAATAACTCGCGTCCGTCTGCGAGAGCTGCTCGTGGTGTAATTGTTGCACCTCCCCTTCGAAACTGCTCCCCTTCTCTTCAGGTTCTTCACACTTGTCAAAGTCAGCTGCAACTTGGGCTATGGCCGTGACTTTTAAATGTTTCTGCTTTCTCTTCGGGCTGTTCCCTTTATGGTCTCGCGTATGCTTCAGTAGGTGTACCTTTCTATGGCCCGAAGTCCGGAATCTCGAATCGCAGATAGGACATTTGAACGGCTTCGAACCTTAACAAACAACATCATTGATCAATAGAAAAAAAAATCAATATTGCCAACTGCTTTACGTACAAAATTCTTGGTCTCCACCCACCTGTGTGTAATCGCATGTGGACCTTCAGGCTACCCTTCGTTGCAAATAAACTGCTGCATACGTGGCAACGGAACGTTTTCTTGCCAGTGTGCACTTTCATGTGAGAATCCAACGTACATTTTACGGCAAAACTTTTGCTGCAATAATCACATCTGTACGGTCGCTCACCCGTGTGGGTACGTTCGTGTCTTATGAGATCGCTTGGTTTGCGAAACGTCTTCGGGCAGTATTTGCACTTGTTCGTATACTCCTTCCGTTCCTTTTCCTCCATCGAAACGTCCTAAGGAATCATTCCGATTTTACCCTCTTACTTTTCCTTCAAAAAATTCAATCTCTCAGAATAACAAAGAGGCACGGCGGGCAACTTACTTTTGCTCGATCCATTACTTGCTTTTCGGCTACTGTATCTAGTAGGACCTTTTCAGACACGGTAGAATCCGGATCTATCGCAATATCTGTGAATGGTGAATCAACAGTGTGCTGCTGCATAGAGATCTGGACTTGCGCTGAAACTGTACCTTCCGCGGCATCGCTTACTATCGAACGAGGCATCTCGTTCCATGCCGCCGAGGTCTCGTGAATTTTACTATGCGAACGCAACTGCGTTCTACTACTAAAATATTTCTCACACGACGGGCACTTGCATAATCTGTGGAAAAACGAATCGGATGCAAGCGTTAAACGCAACGGCCCGGCCGCCTAGGCTCCAGCAACAATCTCCAATTCTTCGACCAACACTCACTGTTTATTCACGTGTATCTTCGAGTGCCTGTTCAGTCCACCGTTCGTACAAAATCTCGAGGAACATTTCGTACAACGATACTCTTTCGTCCCACGATGGATCTTCAAATGTTCCTGAGGCGAAAATCACAGGAAAGTTCAAGGCAAGCAAACGTGTTATAAACGTCAACGAGAGAGGAGAGGAGAGGAAAACGCGTTTGCCAATTATTTCTGCGCGTATACCTTTAGCCCAATTGTTGTGAATCCTTGTCGGCTACACACGTGGCACTGCAACGAACATTCTCCTCCACACAGTTCGCTCGTATCAAGTTTCACGGTTTCCAAAGTGGCCTCGGACGACATCGCGTGCACTTTTGACGGAACCTTCGAAACGTGCGTCGTTCCTCGATACTCTTCTCTACGCAAATTATACCCGTACACTTGCTATTCATTTGTTCAGCGTTTACTTTTGCTTATCGTACCGAAGAGAACTGCTTTCTACCTACATAATAATGCGTCGAAACAAGAATACACGATAGCATAATCAAATAACCAACACTTACGTTAAGAGTATCGGACTGATCGTGCACTCCTCCCGGGCAGTATCCGTGCATCTTCCTTCCATTTCCAACTCGTTCGTTATATCTCCCTTTCCCGGCAGATTTTCCTCCGAAATAAATACTACCGTTTGCACACACCTTCCTGGCTGATTATCATTCACGTTCACGTTCCTAGGCGGGCTAACCGAAACGGAAAGCTGATGCTCCTCTTTCGCAGTTCTGGGTAGTATGCTTATCATATTCGTCGAGTTGCTTGTGTCCAGTCCGATACTATCCAGTCCAATTTCATTGCCCGACTGAAACATAGAATCTTTCACCATCCACCAGTTCTTTTTAAAGCGAAATTTAAGTATCTCTATCAAACGAAAAATTGTATCTCGATCTCACTTGCAACGCGATTTCATCCATTTCAAATGAATCTAACTGCGATGTGAATACATGCTCCTCGGACGGCACCATGTTGTTTTCACTGTCACCGTTATTGTTACCGTCGCCGTTACTGTTGTTGTTGTTATTGTTAGCCTCGTAGATGACGTTCAATACAGTTTGTTGCTGTTGCTCTTTTCCATTATCAAGCACGTTCATATTTTCACTGTTTGAATGCCTCGAATGATTACTTTCCAGACTGAGATTCATCCTGATGTTAAACAACTGTTGATTCAACGTTTCTTCAATCTCACGTATGCTCTCCTGTAAAGTAAGACATGGATTTCCCTTCAATTTCTACACCTTATTCTCTACGCTCTGGTATTTCTGTATTTCTTTATTTCTGTACCGGTGTAAGAGCTTGATCGCCAGAATAAATAGGCAACGTAACTGATCCAGTTTCGTCAGCATGTAACATCTGCGGGTTTTCAAGATTCGTTATTGAAACTTGCGCAGTATTTTCTGAAAATAGTTACGAATGCGATATAGTTTGGAGAAAGAATTTTTCAATGCCTACAGTTAGCACGATACGTACGGTTAATAATCGTTGATGTATCGCAGTTTGTTGATACAAGTTGCCTTACTTTCTCTTTCTCCCCGGTTACACTGTGAAATTGATCGGAGAAAGCTTGAGAGAGAACTGATCCGAGTTGTGGTTGAAACGATATTTCAACCGTCCCAAGATGAGAGGGTATAAAACTATCGGAACGTGTGGAAGATGATGTTGTAACGATAGCTGTGGTTGCGGTGGTAGTACTAGTGACAGTGAAATTGGAGGAGGGGCAACAAGACGATCCAAGAACCACTTGTTCTTTAGAACTCGACTCGGAATTTGACTTTACTGTAGTCCGTTCTTGCATTTCAATTTCTTGTTCTTCTAATTGCTAGAAATGGAAAGGAAGAGAAAAGGAAATTGATAATTCCGGAATAATACGGCTAGAAATGTTGCGTTTCTGTAGTAGATATTGTACCCGTTGCGCCAATTCCTGTTTATGGATTTTCATATGCTTTCGGCAATTGACGTATGTCTTAAACGTCTTATGACAATACGGGCACATGAATGGCTTTTTGTTACTGTGAGTAATCAAATGTCTTTTCATGCTACTTTGAGCAGAAAATTTCGCGTTACATATCGAACAGCTGTATGGCCTGGAATCCTCGTGCGTATGTAAATGCGACTTCAGAACGCTCTTCGATGTGAATCTCCTAAAAGGATTATCAAGTTATTCCACGTTCACCGGATTAAAAATCTCGAGCGATGTCAATGACGTCCTTGACGACTATTATTGAATAGTAACAATACTATGTACACCTGTCGCACTTGGTGCACTTGTACGGACGTTCCCCCGTGTGTCGAAGATGATGCTGCTTCAAATGGCTGATCTTTCTAAACGCCGCTTGACAGACCCAACACTTGTGCGGCCTAGCTGGATCGGTCGCCGCGTCAAAAGCACGTTTCTCCTTCGAAGGTACCTGTGCCACGCAGATTTTGTTCCCCGTGTCACTGATGACTAACGGTTCTTGCAACACTACTTGAGGCACTAATCGTTCCGCTTCTGGGGAAAGCTTCGACTTGCTCTTTGCGTGGGTCTTTGGCCGATTATTAGGATAAGTGTTACTTCCAGCAGCATTCTCATCATTACCGGCAACTGGCTTCTTGCCGAAATATTCCTCGGGTTTCGCGTGTAATCTACGACAAGATTCGTGTTGGCTAACTTGATCATACGATAACGATTTTCCAACGTAAAGCGTAACTGATTGTCAGACCCACCTGGTATGGGCAATCAAACTACCATGGCACGCAAAAGTTCTATCACAAGAGCCGCAAGCGTATTTCTTAGTGCCTGTGTGGGTACGTTCGTGTGCAATCATAGTAGATTTCAAAGCAAATGACCGATGACAGTGTGTGCACTGAAGATATAGAATATGATAATATGACGTATCACGTTGGAAGAAAGGAAAGGAAACTACCCCACCCTACCCTCTCCTATCCTATCCTTACCTTACCTTAAATGGTTTTTCTTGCGTGTGAACGCGTAGATGTCGTATTAAATCTGACGGTTTTTTAAATTCTTTGTGACAAAAAGTACACGCGTACCACCTCAAGTTTCCCACGCAACGTTGCTTTATCGTCAAATATTTTCTAAAACAGCAACAAACCAACGATGTACGGCAGAGCCGAAGAGCTTTCTTAAATTCACGTATTACGAACCTTGTACCGCCATCGAGTGTCCGATCCAATAAGGTTACAAAATTGGTACGCGCTGCCAGCTTTTTCGTTTCCAATGTACCTTGGACGAAACGGAGATTTGTGAACGAGAGAGCACTAATTAAAAGTAAGCTTGTGACGACCTTGCGATCCTCGAGCGAGCTGCGTACCTTCGCAGAGAGTTCTGTTCTTACTGGGAAGACCACTGTTTTTCAACGCCTGCTGTAGTATATCCTTCTTCGTGGTGGCTCCCGATAGCATACTTGATTCGTAGTTTTGTGCTTTTGTAACTTGACTCGTGCTCGATTCTAAAGACGCCAATTGCGACATCACGCTGTCCACGGTCGCTCGAATGTCCGATTCCATGGTATCGGATGTGGATCCGCCGGTGTCTTTGACAGTGGCATTTTCCTGAAAGTGGTTCATCCTCAGTTTGGTCGTGCAGCCGCATCGTGCTTGCCTTACCGCTTTCGAGCTATTCGCAGTTTACCTCGTCCACGTCCGTGTGCATGCGCTTCATGTGACCATTCAAACTTCCGAGCTTTTTAAATAGGCACGAACAATAATTGCATCCATATATAGGCTCGCCCTCTGGTATATTGTGAACTCTCATTATATGAGCATTCAAATTACCTACGAGTAAAGTCGAACCGATGTACAGTGTTAACGTAAGAAAACTGTTCTGTTTCCGGCAATGATGCTCTACGCGTGTTACGTGTAGGTACTATGTATTTACTAAGTGTAAGTAATTCCAAAAAGTGATTCGAAGAGCGTGCATGCCACGTTCACTAGAGATTTTCGCCATGTAAACAGAAATAACTCGTATCGTGAAAAGGGCGTGTAGGATTACCTTTCTGACTGAACTTGGCGTTACAAAGCCCGCAGGCATGAGGGCGAATACCATTGTGTTGCCATGTATGAATTTGCAGAGAACTCTTTTGTGTAAATGCACGGGCGCATACTGTGCACTACGGGATTAAACACGAGCCAAGTAAAACAACAGCATTTCAAACTCGATTACGCAGGCTTCAAGTTGAATTTCTTACCTTGTATGGTTTTTCGCCCGTATGTACCCTAATGTGACGCATCAATTGGCTCGGCTTCTGGAAGGACTTTAAACATATCGTGCATTTATACATTGTCTTGTGCTTTGCCCCTCTTTTTGTTTGCTTCGCTACTTTTGTCTGTAACTGAAAAACACAATGAATTATAAGCCAGAAATTATAAGGGTTTGCCAAATATCACTAGCTACGATTGCTATGAACAAAACGATTCCGACTTACCCTGTAATGTTCACGAATGTGAAGCCTGTATAAAGCCGGCTGACCAAACTGTTTATTGCAAAGTTTACACTTCCGTGCCTCTTCGGTTGTCCACTTTTCTCCATGAAGTTTTAAATGCACGTCTAATTGAGCCTGTTGCGTTCACCAATATGCAATTTAAAATCTACGCGCTACTCTATCAGAAATAGTGAACTTTCAAAAGAAAAAGGAATAAAAGAGAAAAATCTGCGTGCCAACACTTTACTGTAGCATGCCTTGGGACCTTTTTTCTTTTTATACATTAATGCCAAGTTATCCATCCAGACCAGCGCTGTCCAGCGTAGGGGCCCCTCGCGTGTCTGTTTCCCTTTCCAATCTTTCTTTCGCGCAGCGTGCCTTCCGTTGTCAAGGAGACCGCGCGACGCTACGAAGGCTGCCATGACGGGGTAGCCGGTATCCCCTGACAACGCGGACGAGAGGGGGAGAATCCCAAGCTCCCGCGGGAACGACTTTGGACAGCGCTGATCCAGACCTACCATCATGATACTCTATTATCATCGCTTAAACTCACTTTAGTCGAGAAAGCATCTTCGCATTCTGTGCAGAACAAATTTTCTTCTCTCTCGTGTAGCAACATATGAGATTTCAAGCTAGCCATTCTTGCAAACTTTCTGCCACATTCGGGACATTTCGGTTCACCCGTATTATGCGTCGCCATATGGAGCGTAAAATTTGTCTGGAAAAGTCTGGGTTAGTTCTGACAATGCTAATGAAAAATCTAAAACAAATGGAATCTCTATTAACTTACTGGTACATTGAACGACGCGGAACATTTTGGACATCGATGTGGTTTCTCCTGCGCGTGATTTTCCATGTGCTTTCGATATAATGTTTGCTTCGTAAATTCTTGCTGGCAAATGTCACACTTTGAACACACTTTGCCCTATTATAAAACGGAAAGAGAAAAATATTAACTCGCTTCAGACCGAGAAATACAATTGTACAACAGATAATTAAATGCACAAGCTAACAAGTTACTTTGGAACAAGTTCCTGTACACTTTCTGGGTCTTCCCGGACTCTGTCTTCTTGACACGTCAGATTTCTCTTTACAAACTTGGCCATCTTTTTCATCAACCAACAAATCATTGTTATATGGGGAATGATACGCACGAGTTGCCACTTTACATTTCATTTCCACATTTGAACTTGATTTTGAATGTTCAAAAACCTCACAACCATCTTCCATATTTTGCGTCGACTGTTCAAGTGCTGGTCCATCGACGTCTTCCACGTTAATTTGAAAAAGAGGCTAAAAGGTTGTATAACATAGAAAGAAATTCTCCTCCATGAAATAGTAAAATACAAAATAAAAGACGACACAAGACATTGCGACGTACAGACTGTAATAATAAGTTGCCACTAAAATCTTTCGCATCCACCAATGACGAAGCCTCGACGCTGTGACCAATATATGTGATTGGGGTTGCAACAATTTTCAATACACCCTCCCTGTGTTCTATAAAAATTGTATCATCAAAAGATTTATTTACGAGTGCTCAGAGTTATCATATATAGACGCAAGTTTGTTTTACCTGTCACTGCTAGCAGTGTGCGCCCATCTTCGGTGGAAACAAGATTTATCGGCATTGCCTCCACTTGTGGGGACTCTGTAATTATACATCCTCTTATTAGTTTGGAAACATGATCAAAGACTAAAGCAATTCCCGTATATGTACAACACTCGTACATAGGGATTGACAATGGTAACGTATCTTCGAGCACTGTATATATTTACAGGTATCCTTCAACACTCTGAACCCCTCAAGAAATTTCCGGAGCAATTGAAATATTTGATATCGTCTTGAGAGATGCATAATTCAGTTCTTTAATGAGGCTGACTTTCATCTATACTCTTACGGCGTAAGAGGTTAATGACAGTAAAAGGTGTCGTTAAAAATTCAGACGAGTCTTTCGAAGATGTTGAGAAAGAAAGCACAAGATAGTCAGCCATCGAAAGAGCTAAAGAAATGAAGAGAAAAGTATTTTCCGTATCTTGCAAGTCGGGCGGACACTATTTTTATGTCACCGATTCTATTAATACATAACGAATCATAACGAAAGCTAACGAACATGAAAGTAGTTAAAAACCACATCACCCATCGACCACATAAAGATAAAAAAAACACTAATGCACTGACGATGTATAGATTGTATTGAGCCCAGTTGTCACTGCCTTACCGATCTAGAAATTCGAAACTGATTCTAGTGTCCTCTGTTCATGAACCAAAGAGGAGATATAATAAGAGGCGTCTCTCGACAAGGACAGAAATAATCTGGGGAAATCACTAAGCAACCAATTTAAATGCCCATTCGGCAATGATCGGTAAACTTCGGCAATAATCAGCAAACTGCGTTAAGGTTCAAATATTTCGTTTGCAGTGCCCCGTAATTAATTCTAACACGTTTGTTTTCTCCCTTTTCTGAAAAAAATGGGAACTATCGAATATTTTAGAAACGCTTCCGGCACGTTCGCTCCGCAAGCTATCATAAACTACAATAAACTGGGAATTTTCCAGGTTAGCATCGCGAATGGGCAAGTTGTCTTTCGGCTACGGCACCCTCATTCCTTTTGGAAACTTGTAGACGTGCGGTTCGGACATTTACTTACTGTGTATTGTTTCGCGTGTATGCATTTAAATTAAGTTTTTCCTATATTTCTTTTTTTACTTTCACTTTTCCCTTTCTTTAGTGCAGTAGCCTTTTCCTTTCTGTGTAAGGTGCTATTACCTCATACTTTCTTTTTTCTTTTCTTTAGTACATATGTTTTATTATTCTTTTACCTTAGTGCATGAATTTCTCCTTTCTATTTAAATATTATATTCTTCTATTGTGCCTTTTCCCTCTAATACTTATTTGTATTTCTGCTTTCTTTTAAGTACTATTTTCTTAAAAGAAGTCTTTTATTACAGTTTCTTCTATCATTTTCACTTTCCCTTCTCTTTTTTCCTTTGTCTTCATTTTTTTACAGCACTTATTACACTTTTAAAATCGAAGTTAATTCCGTCGAGGATTTTTGCACGAGTCGTTTTATTTCGTATATTTCTTCGATGGGTTTGCATGATTTATTTTATTTGATGCATTTCTTCAATGGGTTTGCATAATCTGTCTAATTTCAATTTCGTAGCGTTACAATCTGTTTCGAGACTTCACCGGTAACGTTGCACGTGACACGAAAATGGTAAGGGGGCTCGCGAGCCCGCCGAGCGTGTGACACAAAATTACATTGTGTGAAAGGTCTATCCTATACCTGGTCTGTGGTGACACGAAGTCGCTGATAAAACGATTAAATACCTCCTCCCTCCTTCACCATTCTGTGTTGCTGTTAACTTAAACGAATTTCCTGATTTAAATGTGCACAGTGCTTGGGCACTTTAGTTGATATGTCTGTCCGCTAGATGACTGCAAATTTAATCTCCGTTACTATTGTAAAAAGTAAGAAATAATAGTATTGTTGATAAATAGTGAAAAGTACTTACAGTAGTGTAACAGGCTTACATTCTCTTTTCTCAATAAACGGATAAAGCACTCATTCTCATTAGAATCGTGTAATAAATTATATTGTACTACTTTACGTCTCTTATGTGTACTTGTATAAATCATGTGCTTGGAATTTAAACGCATTCTTGGTGGATAATAAAATTTGGAAAGTTTTAGTTACAAGACGATTAGAAAGCAGTATACCAATACCTTGTTCGCTGCTAACGAATACGTGCATGGGTAAAACGGGGTAAAATGACCTGCAAGGCTCGATAAGTTTATATATAGGTACATATTCCAAATATCGCAGCGTTAGATGTTTTGTTGCTGCTACCGGTGATTAAGTAATGAGAATTTAATAACAGAATGTAAGAGAATATTTTTCTTTTATTACAAAAGTACAAAATGAGACAAACAATTTTAAAACTGTACAAAGATTTATTGCGTTATGGGGAGAATTTAAAATATACAGACAAGAGGTATTTCCGACACAGAATTCGTCAATCTTTCAAAGAGAATAAACAGTTGGCTGATCAAACAGAGATTGATTTCCAATTACAGGTAAAATAATGCGAATATGTCCTGATTTTCTTATAAAAACGAACCTAACCTAAAACCAAGTGTATTCGTGTTTACGAAAGTTATCTTTTGCAGAAAGGGCAAAAGCTTTTACAGAATCAACGCGTCGTATAAATATATACTTAATATATAATTCTATGATGTTCGTAACAACATTAAAATTCTTGTCGAACAGAAAATATTTCCTACGGCCCTCCACTGCGTACCTTTTACAGTCGCCTAATGATGTAATTAATGGGTTGTCGCATAGTAACTATAATAATGCAGTCAATGTATCAAAGAGCGATGATCAGATTCGATACAAGTCGTACAATCACTTCCTAGATTACTCGAAAGTGCCCAAACTTGACGAGAATGATCTGGAAGAACAATACGTCAGAGGATCTGGTCCTGGTGGTCAAGCAACTAACAAGACAGCTAATGCAGTAGTTTTAAAACATAAACCTACCGGGCTGGTTGTAAAATCCCATGAAACCAGAAGTTTGTTACAAAACAGAAAGATCGCTAGGGAGATCATGTTAAGAAAATTGGATAATATGATGAACGTCGAAGACTCTCTTCAAAACCAAGAGGAGCGACTTAGAAAAAGAGATTTCATAAAGAAGAAACAAAAGCAAAAGAAGCTGACAGATTTAAAAGTATCATTTGAGAGACGCGAGAACCTTGAATAATTATACATTCTAATAATATTAACGATTTCTGAGAGCCATCGTTCAATAATGAAATAATAACGAAATGAAAACCAGGTGGAGTATGATTTTTTTTCCCTCCGATAAACCTCAACACCACCTTTGCGTTGGCGTTGGCGTATCACGCAGTCACGTGTTGTGGGAAGGGACAGACGCGAAAGAGTAAGAAAAAAGTTATAAGTACGTAGTAGTCTTTCTTTCACTTTTAATGGAAAATTCATATCTTTCATAGTCATCTCTTCTTCGAAATCATGAAAGGCTTACATTATTTTTCTTCGAAATAAAGTATTTACGTGGACCCTTGCAAGGGAATTTAATATATAATGATACATTTAATGATGCATTTTGCAACAGAACATGATCATTACGCTACGGCTACGGTAAAGCTTTGTATGCAGCCTTGCGTATGTAGTTTAGAACTGTTTCTGTGAATGAAAACAATTTCTTCCGTATGTATGAGAAATCGCGCGTATATCGAGTAAAGCAAACTAAAATGAAGTATTTTGTAAAACAGGTAGATAGAGCAAACGAGATGAGTTTGCTCTATCTACCTCTATCTCTCGTTTGCGAACGCAGAGACTGCATCCTAAAGAATGTACTGTACAAGGTTCCCGGGATGGCGGGACCGTTCTCGGAAAAAGACACTAAAGAGAATATTAATAAAATCCTATCGATGATGATGCCAATAGTGTTAAATACTATTCTACATACACAAATAATATTTTATACATAATGTACACCCGATGAAAGACATAGATTAAATTTCAACAGCGAGACCTGGCACACAGAGGATACGCGTGCGCGTCCCGTTCTTGAAATCTAAGCTACGTACGTACATACATATATCGAAATCTTATCGAGGATTTCAGCTACTTTTCAACCATCGTCCGAATTGACCGCGATTGGTCTTTAAACGTTTCTTCGGTGGCTGAACGTTTGATCTCGGTGAACTGGAACTTCTTAACCGTCTGTTACTCGCGACTGTTACCGAGAGAATACTGTGGTCCATTTCAACTTGATCATCGATCTTCATCATCCTAACGACTGGCTGAAATTCAATGCTCGATCGTCTTTGTTCGAGCTCCGTAGTTGCTATGATTGTCGGAGTGACGCGTCCCGATAAAGCGCATTCCACTTCGGAATCTTGTGTTTCGGACGACATCGTGTCAGCCGGTCGCTTCACTCCTTTCACGTTTTCTTGCTTTTTACAGGTAATACTTAAATAGGGATCTTTCTCGCAATTCTCATCCTCGAACACCGCGTTCGAAGATAAGTTATTTTTTCTCGCGCGCTTCTTCGAATAAATCCGTTTCCTCGGCGTTACTACTCTACTCCTTTTGTACACGTTGTTGTGGTGTTCCATCTCGGAGTCAGGATTTCCTGAATTACCCTTCGGCTGTCGTTTCCTGGGCAATCCATTCGAGTTGTTGTGGTGATTCCTTGGAACTATTTCATTGTGAAGGTCTACGCGTGGCTCGCAGGTTTCGGATGACGTATTGTCACGTTGACGTTTCTTTACGCTCGCGCTGGAGATGAGCCGTCGTTCCGTTATAGAGCCGTTATTTACCACATTTACGTCTTTCCGAAACACGTTCTCGTGATTCTCGTCGTTCCCCGGATCGTTCTCCGATACCTCCACAATCTCCGATAAGTCTTTTTTCAACATGTAATCTTTATTTAATACGAAATTCCTGTCAGTCTCATTGCATAGATCCGGTGGAAGGGAATCCATGCCGCTTTCTGTACTTTTATGCAGCACGCAATTATCGACGTCCTCCTTACTTACGTGTTTCTTCTCGTCGCCGTCGTGACATGTCGTATTAGACGAGACATTCGAGCTATATGTTTCCAACAAGCATCCGTCGTCTCTTCGTTGACCGAAGGATAACGACTGCTCGCTGTCTTGCACGATACCAGCAACCGATGTGCTTATTCTCACATTCACTTCTTCCGTTAATCTATCATTGATATTACTATTATTATTGTTATTATTAGTGGTATTGGTATCATTATTATTAGTATTATTAGGAGCGTTCGTGACCGGCACGTTACAACTCTTCCCCTCCTCTTCCACATTCCTATCCGACAAGTTTTCTCTCTCGCTGTCCACGTCCAACAAGGGCTTACTTTGAAGTTTCCTCTTCATTTTAATCCCAGGCCACCCGGTTCTATTTTTCCTCTTTTTTCTTCTTTTAGATGGTGATTCGACATTACCCTCGCCACACTCCGAGCTCGCGCACGACGAATTTTCTAAACAGTTCGCGAGCTCGTGACAATTGTCCAGTAGTTCCAGCAAGTTTGGTGGAGGTCCTTTTGGAATACACGGCTCGTAAACATTCAATTCCATTTGCGTGGGATCCGGCTCGAACGAGTCGTTCAATTCCAAATTGTCATTCGCATTAAGCATCTCGTCGATGGTCTTTACCATGTCCTTTAGTTCTTCGTCTACGTCCGACTTTGACACAGATTTCTCATCCAGCCCCGGCGTGTTTGTCTGTGACCTAACAGATGGACATTCCTCTATCGTATACAAATTCGGCGATGGTTGTTGTTGCTGGTGGTGGTGTTGCTGTTGCTGCTGTTCCCTTTTTCTAATTATCGTCGACATAATAGCTAACGTAGATGCGTGACAACGAGGGCTTTTTCTTGGCGAACGTCCAGTACAGCCTGCGCTTCGACCACGACCTTTCCTTTTACTATCGCTTCTATTTTGATTTCTCGTTAAAATCTCGTGAAAATTCTCAATTTCATATGGTAGAAGAAATGGCTTTTGCGAGTCTTCGCTGAAATAATGCCAGAACTCGGCACCTTCGTCTTGGCGCTGGTACGTCTGATACCACGGCTCAGACTTTGGTATAGCCTCGAAAGAAAATTGCATCTTCTCAATCTCTGGCGACGGTTTGGACGGATAAACTTTCTCCAGGTCTACTTGTACTTCCTCGGAAATTTCCTCCACTTTCGTCGTTCCTTCGGTTATCAGCGGTTCCTTAATGCCTGTCAATGGTGCCTGATACCTCAGTCTACTCCCGGGAGTCTCGAACTTGTAATAATCAACATTGTCTTTGATAAGAGCCTCGGCTTGGGTCCGTCTTCTCTTCCTGGCTCGACCCAAGCTTAAAGAATCTTGCGAATCTTCCTCGACAACCTCTGATTTTACAGGTGAACTGGAGCTTTCGGACGAACTAGGACACACAGAACTGGCAGTGTCGTGGTCTTCGCTCTCGGTGTCCCTTGGTAATACGCTGGTTCGTTCCTCGTCGCTTGCTGCTTCGCTGGAATCATCTCGCCTCAGATCGCCGAACATAAACGATTCCGCTTCGTCGCTTAGTAAGGACAATTCCGATTTCCTTACGCGTTTAAACCGTACGACTACCGGCTTTTCACTAGATGGCAGTTCCTTCTTTTCTTCACCATCCACATCTTTCTGCACCGTACATTGCGAGTTACTGTTTGATATTACACTTGACCTTAACTTACTTCCTAACACTTCCACTTTGTAATACGCACGATTATCTTCGATCAAACGTTCCTCTACGGACAACCTATGTCGCCCCCTGGCACTCCTACCACCCCTTCTGCCCGGCTTCAAACACTTGGGCTTATTTTCCTTTACTTCGCTCCTTTCCACCTCGTTCGACGCTTTGTTAACTTTCTCCTCGCCCTTCCCGGTATGACCATTACAGATGACATCCGTCTTGATTCTATCGTATTCTTCCGAACACTTTCTTGTACTTGATGCAACATTATCCATCTGTAATTGAAAATTTAATCCCCCGACAGTTTCACCTTTAGGTAAATCGCAGGAATCATTACAACCGTTATTGTTTGTACTTGAAACAGCATTCTCGTTACAGCAATTTTTTAGGCTTCCATTTATTTGACCGTGACTTCCCTGATTTACAGGATCCCGTTCTTGCTTAATATGTTCTGCGCTTACAATACTGTTTTCCTGCTTATTACAAGTTATCGTTTTCTCTACATCTGGATTACTAGCATCGTTGCGTTTATTACACAGGGCGTTGCAACCCTTCTCACTCTGGCAATTCTCATCTAATTCCCTTGAAAATGTTTTAATTTTGTACTCATCCTGTTTGGGTTGCTTCAACTCGTGTTCTTGCACTATATCGTCCCCCGGCTCGTCTTCCTCGATCCAAATTGTTCCTTTCGCCCGCTTCTTTATGGTAAAACCTTCCAACTTGTCGTAAAACTTTTCTGTCTTATCAACCTCGTGCCACGGACTGCCCTTCGATCTTAACAAGTGCCCGCTTTCGTGCTTCGCACGAGTTCGCAGATTATGCGGCGAACTTAGTTTTAAATTGAGATTCCTTCGTGCGCCATTACACTGTACCATCTTCACATCCTCGATTCCAAAATCTCCCAAGCTCTTGGCGTTCCTGTTCACTTTTCCCTCTGGCAATACTATGTCGTGAAGATTACGATCCCCATTGGAAAACAAATTGCAGTCTTTTCTGTTAAATGAAAACAAAAAAATAGGCATATCAGGTAGTGGGTACTATGTTATAAAACGAACGATATAACTGGTAGAATGCACTGTACATACTCTATATCTTTTGTTCTATTTAGTTTTAGAAATGCCTCCACATTCGCTCCTGCGTTAATTAGTGTATCCAGAGACAAGAAATTGTCGTTGTTTTGCACAAAGCTGAGATGTTGATCGCTTTGCACGTGCTTGGTCAGATCCCGATAATTGATACGACAAATTTCGCAATAACCAGAAACTAACTGTTCAGTTCTGCGAGCACGTGTGACGGTGGTACGTGGTCGCCGAGTCATTTCTCTATCCTACACGTACATGCATGGTAATATTACATTTCTGGCCCCATCAAGTTTGTGCAAAGCAAAATGCATGTTTGATTTTACCTGCTCTTGTTTTACAGGTTGAATGCTTTCCCTGTTTTCCTTCACCTCTGTTCGTAATTTTTCCAGCTTATCTCGTCGTTTCGTATTGAAAGGACAGGAGCCTGGGTCCCCGTAAAAGTTTAATGTTGGCCACACAGGCAGCTCGACAAAGACCGGTCTAGTGTTCCTATACAGGTACATACATGGCGGTAGAGTGGAATAAGTTAACACAGGATCGTACGAAACTCTCGGAAACCAACATACCTCTGAAAGGCCTCGAATTTTAGATAAGGTCCCTTGAGGTGCCTCACCTTCAAATCTTTGGTCGTACTCTGTTGGTTCGAATGCTTTGACCTTTTTAAATGATCGGTGTCTTTGACAGATGCGTAGATTTTGTCCAGCCAAGCCTGAAGTTTATCGATTGCCCAAATAGGAATTCCCCAACTTTGGGCGTTGTAAAGCGGATCCACGGAACACTGTTGTGGCTGTATCAGAGCACGTTCCAACATTGCATCCACTCGCGATTTCTAGAAAATTTCACAAGAGGTAATATTAAAGGCAGATTAAAGACAGATTAAAGAAAAGACAGGAATGAACTTTTAGACACCTTTAACATTCTCGCACGATACTTACAGATCTTTGGGTAGTTTGACCCCGTAGAGTGGCTGAATTAGACAAAGGGCAATCAGGACTAAAATATGGTGTCGGAGGAGTTGGCATGGGGGTTGGAGTTTCTAAACTCCTCAGCGAGGGAGGTCCCCCGCTGCCTCCACTGGCGCAACCCCATTTATGTTTCTCAAAGTTTACGTAACCGGTTTTATCTACCCTGTCGCTAATTACCAAATTAACGCTTCGTACTAAAAATAATTCTATCACCTAGAAAGAAAGAAAGAATGAATTTGTAAACACCAGAGTACGCAGGAGCTCTAAATTCATTTGTAATCTCAAAGAAATGAAATGTATGCCGGGTGAGATGAAAGGCGGAAGAAAGACAGGACAAAGGGTGTTAGGAAATGTTGGCGAATGTCCGACGACTGAACTCACGAGAAAAAAGTTGTTAGCTGCATCGAAAAGGGGTAGGCAGAGTGTGGACGCCCGGTGATAAGTGAGCCGTTGACGATCGCACGGACGCACAAACACACACGTTTACATCGCGGTATGCTGACGTCAAGTAATCTCGCGTTCCTCCTCAAACGCGGCTAAGCGCGCTATCAAGCGAATTCGCACAAGTGCGAGCCATGCGTGTGCTAATGGAAATGTTCACGTAGTCAACAATGGTTGCCGCATTGTTACACACCGCGTTCTAATAATACGCTACGAGTTGCAGAACCAGGACAATAACGAAGCACGTGGGATCGAATGAAGGGAATAATCGGTGGTGTTTCGATCGGGAGCTCAACCCGTAACAATTACTGGATCCACATCTACGGAAGTGAACGTAATCGGTGTGCTTTTGCTCGTTTACTGTCAAGCGGTCTTGAAACGCACGAAACCATCATCAGAGAAAACAACTTCTTCGAACGGCACTGTTTATCGGTTGGCGAATTCGCGGATACCGTGCACTATGCGTTTGGGACTGTTTGAAATGAGATCGGAGGTGAAAGGTGTGTGGGTGCACGTTTTCCCGTGATCTGTCCCGAGCGATTAAATGAAACGAAGGAGGCAAAGGAAAAAGATCGCTGGGACGCGCGACAAGATCGTTACTCGCAGGGGAGAACTGTCACGCACAAAATGGCCATTCGCCGTTAACAGCTTGGAAGACGAGCCTGGAGGCGGCGCTTCGCGTTCTTGCTCGCTCTCCGACGACGAACGCTCCGGCAAACTGAACGCGCGACTCTCGCTGGATACCTGAAAATCCCTTTTCCCTGTATTTTCACGTCCATTTTTTTTTCTTTTTCCAACCGCGACAACACAACAACCGAACCTCACGAATCCGGCCCACTTCCTCCTATTTCTAAAGCTCTCCTAAAGATGGCGCGACACGACCCGGTTTTCACCGATTGTTTATCAACAGAAATATTCCACCACAGATACTCACGGGCTTCATCCCGTGTATCCAACTTTCCAACTTACAACTATCCACCGGTCCACACGCCGATTACATTCAATCGACACTCAGCCCAATACACACAGCTTCTACAAGCCTTTCATCTTAACCCAAAAGTGACAACGCGACTCAACATCTTTGCGGGTTTACGCGCCCGATGTTTCTTCTGTCGTTCGTTCATTGTCAACAGTTTCCCTTCGTTCACTTGATCCCGTTTCGCTTTCGCGTTAACCCACGCATCTTCAATTCCCGCACCTTCTCCCCGAAATATCCACTAGCGTATTTAACACTTTAAATTAAATCCACATTACGTGCACACGCGCGTTTACACGTCAAGTTAGCGCCAACAGGGTATTGAAACGGTAATAATTGAAAATGGGCGGGAAGCGAGACGGAAGATACGATGGACAAGCGCGAGTGAGAAGGCGCTGGATCACGAGTGAAAGAGGGAGAGGGAGAGGCAGAGGGAGAGGAAGAGGGAAAGGGAGGGAGAGGATGAAAGAAGAGTTATCTGAAGGCACCGAAACTGTATAATGAATCGGCAACAGGAAAATGTAGGGGATAAAAAGTGAAGGTTTTATGAATACGATTTACACGCAGTTAAACACTTACCCCGCCCAAATCCTTGATCCTGGCTTCTATTTTGGCTGTAGTAGCATGGTTCTTTATGTCCAAGTAAAAAGACTTCCCTTCCAAAGGTTTCAGATCTTTTTCTGCGTGAACATCTGAAATATTACAGAAATGCGTTGTTACGATGTTAAAACGCTATCAAAGTATTCCATTTAAATAGCCTCTAAGAAATTCTCCGAACGCGATTCTCGTTGTTTGATGGGTGTAGCCGCCTGACGCGAAAAGAAAGGTTATTTTATGCTTTTGTACTTTACTCGCGTTATGTTGCACAAATTAAAAAGGGTAGATGAACCTTAGTTGTGTAATTTTCTAACAGCAAGTATGTAATGTTAGAAAAGGAAGAAAAGACAACAGAGAAATGAAAATGAAATAAAAAGCTATTTTATTGGTTAGCCACAGGAATGTGTTGTAGGATGAGATCGTCATGCAAATGTCACGCGATAGATACATTTACGTACTCAAACGGGGGAAAAACTTTTACGTAAATATGTGCTCCTCTTGTTAGGCATGTATATGAGAGAGAAATAGTTTACGTTTACGTTCACGTTTACGGTTACGGTGTATTATGTGGTGTCTCGAATACCAATCGTGTGTTGACAAAAATCTATGCGCATATGTTACACGTACGTGAGTGTTTGCTTAATTTATTTTCTCTTGGTGGCTGTTTGTGGTCCTGATGCTGAATTTTGGACGGCGATACCATTCCTATGCTATGCACCGCACAGACAACAACGATATTTCCTCTTCACTGTACTGTAGTATTCTCGAAACACTTTCCATTCTCACAAACGTACCACATACCGTCGCGGATATTTCTCTGCATAGGTAGTTTCTTTTACAGGAAAACTTTCATTTTGGAACAAACGATAACCGAACAGTCCGAACCGAACCGAGCTGAACGCCTCGATGAACTGAAGTTATGTGTGGTACTTTGATGTTTGAAAAGTGTATACGGTGTATACGGGAATATGGGTAAGGGCAGCCACTATAAAAAAAAAATCCCCTGGATTCGATGGAGAGAGGATCAAGAATCGAGAAGCTAATAAGGAGAAGTGGGAAACATATTTACTAAAACTCTTTGGTCTGTGTATTAATATTAGAATCTAAATTGAGACCATAAAATGTAGTTGCAATGTTCTACGTCACAAATAACGTTAACGTGTCTATACGGTAAAATCTACACGTGCTTGACGATGCTTGACCTACATCCCTTGTCAACTTCGAAGAAGCTTCTTAGAACGCCTTGGAATTCGAATATAGGGGAATTTTTGAGAATTTTTATTGGTTACCCGGTTCTCGCCACCTTCATGTAGAACGGAACACGTTAACCGTTAGCCGAAGAACAAATAGTTCTTCTCATCATTTTCTTATTTATAAATGAATCGGTAGAAATTCTTTGCATAAATATATACATTATCGTTACACCGTATTGGGTACTCGAGTCTTGTTTTAGAAGTAAATACCAACCGATTTTCGTACATGATTGATTAAAATCCTTATCCGAAAATCTAAATACATTTATCGAGAGATGATCGGTTGTTCCTTTTTAAAATGAACAATACGCAAATTTAGTAGATACCAAAGCTGCGCGAGTTATTAATATGTTACAAAATGTATGTATGTACTTAGTTTAACGTTTAATGGCAGACCGTAGGCGTACTATAATAGCAAAAGCTCAGGTTTAATGAGATCCTTATTAATACAAATACATGCACTAATAACTACTCGGTACTCACGAGATAATAATTGTAAGTGAAACTGAAAGCATGACTTTAAAGCGAGTAGTTTTTTAATACTTTGCTAATTATAGACAGAGTCCGTTATAGTTTCTGTTAAGAAAAAAGATCGATGGAATATAGTTGAGAAACACTGAAGATCGTGGTAGCGGTAAGAGGAGCAGATATTGAAAGACATTTGTCAGTCGCGTCGTGAAAGCGATTGTCGAGCGGCCGGATTGTTGTAATGATCTGTTCGATTAACCGCGTGCAATGTTTAATCTTCTACGAAGTTTGGTTTTCGTGGTGGTTATTAGCTTCGCGAACACCAGCGTGCCTCATAGCGGGTACGAAGCCGTACCCGCGATCGTCTTAAATTACAAAGTCCACATCGATGCCGGAAAAGAGGATTGTTACTTTCAATATGGTAGTGTTGGCGCCGAATTCTACGTATATTTCCAGGTACACGTTTACGTTCATGGCAATTACGCCGAAAATACCCTTCTATCTTCGTTCAGCCAGAATTTACAAGCCGTTCCTTTCATCGTCTAAATGTCTTTTGATAACTGTTGACTATCCATGCTTTTCACCATATGCTTTTCTCTGCTGGCTTCCGAAAATCTCCCAACGTCTGCAATAATTTTCATGGCTGAAACAACTGCATCGAAGAATGTTTATAAATACAGGTGGTACGTGGTGGAGATGGAAAAGCTGGATTTGCTGTAAGAAATCCAGAAGGAGTAATAGTTCATCCGTACCAATGGCTTCCTGACTCTAGTTATTACGATACGGTGAAAAATGCTGGTTACTACAGCATATGTGTAGATAACCAGTTTTCTAGGTTCGCCTCCAAGTTAGTTAATTTGTACATCTCGGTGATCAGGTAATACATCCAATACATCTAAACGCATATTGTAATTTTAGTCCATGATTAGTAAGCAACAGGTTCTTTTCAATAGATACGACGAATGGGATAGATATTCCAAGGAGCTAGAGGACTTGAATGTATCTGTTGAAAATTTTACGGTATGTATTCCTCGGAGGTTATAGTTAAACATACTCCATTATATATGTCTTCCTATTTCCTTCGTAGAGCGCCATAACGAACGTGGAAAGGAACATCAACGATATGCTCCAGATTCAACATTTAAGTAGAAGCGGGGAAGCGGTAGGTTTAAATTTGTTGTTGGATAACAATTCTTATATCCAAACGTGGTCTATCGCGCAGATATTCATTATACTGGCGACAACAACGATACAGATATATTTTGTGAGAAAATTCTTTGAGGTGAAACCGTCTAAATACTCCAGAGCAGGCATATAAATATGGGCCTAATTCCTCGATACAGGCATTCTCTGTGTTTATTGTGATAAAATAACATTGAACTTGCTGGACTTCCAAGTAGAATACATAGAATCCTTACTTCCAGACGATTATGTGTTTCTTTTCGCTTCACCTTCATTGTATTCTTTATAACACCATCATACATACTGGTTTTTTACACACAGCTGCAAAAGCATTCAATATAAGACTGTACTTTCCTTTATACGTGCGCAGATGAATGACGAAACATTCCACTGAACATTTACGATACACAAACATTATTGTCACTCATTTTTTCAGTTCTCTGCATTTTAATACAGACGTATGAATTATATATTTATGATTAAATAAATTTATTAGAGTACGTTTATATTGTATTTATACCGAGATAATAAATAAGGACATACTTTTGTTACGGATGTCTTCAAGTTTATCCGATCCAGCACAAAGATACAGCGCGTTGCCGATATGAAAGACTGTAATTAGGAATGAAGGTAGTTAGGGTAATACAGGTCGTAGCCAAAGATTTCAAAGGAAATTCTATTATTTAAATAATTGGTTATTAAATTACACGTAATACTTTTAGTAAATGGCAAACTGTTGCTTTGCTTTTCGTTGCAATGCGCTGCCGTTTAACGCGAGGAGACGGTGTCTTTGTTTAAGATTTCTCGCGCGAACGTGTTCCGAAGCAACCTCTTTCGTGTAATTGCCAGGAAACCATCCTTGCTCGCCGTCCAGCAATTTCTCACCATGGAACCAGCCGTCCGACATTTTTCTTAACACGTTTATCACATCTCCTGGAGATAAATTTTTCGCGTCAGTTAGAAAATCATTGACTGAATATTATTCGATATTATTCTACCGTTCAGATTATCGCTCACCTGGGTGCAACGATAATTCGTCCGGCTGACTTGGAGAATAAGAGTAGAGTACTACTACTTGAGGACAGTCCCATACTTCGTAAAGGGTCTCGTCTGCCAAGCCTCGTTTCGAAGGCGAGACAGCTTCCAACCATCTCTGCCTTTCAGTGTTGCTTTCGCAGGTTAAAATATATTCAACCTGATGACCAGAATAATTTTCCAAAAGAGTTAATATCATTCCGTTACGGCCGGCAAACGGCGATTCTTCGGGAACGGGCTCTAAAGCCATCAGACTCCTTTTACAGGTATCTATTACGGTATAGGTTTCGTCGTGAGTACTACGACATGAAAAAAAAAGAAGACGAAACGTGCGTTACACAGAGTAGCGTACACGTTGCGATAGAGAGGAAAAAATAGCGGGTGCTGCTTCGAGCGTTCATACTTGGACTTGTGTTTTGCGACTAGAAGGTGATCAGTGAGCAATAAAAGATGGAGCGGCGTTTTATTAAACTTTTTCCCGAACGTTAGCTTGTATTCTGTGTCAGACTTTGTCAGTAGCTGCACCACTGCTCCGCTTTTTACCAGATGCTTCCCCTTTAAAATGATCGGCTTAAGCTTTACCGAATATTCCAGTTTTCTGTGTCGAAGAAGAAGCGATTAGATAAAACGTTGCGTTAAAGATTACTCAGGAGAGATCGGTTGTTACCGTTACCTAGCTAAACTTTCCATTTCCACTTGCTGTGCCGCGGAACGGGCACCCTCGTTGCATTCAGCAACCACGTTACTTAAACTCGCCAATACTCTTTCCCACTGAGATCTGTCAGGGTGTGCGACAGATAGTTTGGAAAGGACCGCGTCGGCCAGTAACGGTAGCCTGAACAACATTTATCCCTTTCGATTTCATTTGTTCTCGCGTGCTCGATCGTCGAATTTAAAACTGTACAAATTGCAGGGTAAATTTCGTAATCTTACCTGGTTATTCGCTGCAGCGGTAACATTAAAAACGAATGCAAGGACAGGCTTTGGCAAGTTGGGCGCGCTTCTATTTGCGATACCGTTTCTAAAAATTTTATACCCTTTCGCGTTCTGGAATTAATTGAACACATATGAATTCTGAATTCTGAATGGACTGATGTAGAATATCCGCGTTGTCGAGGATCGGCCCACCTACCTCAAGTCTTTGAGTGTCGTGTCTATGCTGACTTGATTCGAACAGTACGCTACATAAATATCGGAAGATTTCCCGGCATACTTGAGCAGCACGTCCGGTAGTCCGTGCAACATCGGATCGTGTCTCCATATCACTTCCAATTCAGCCAGAAATTGTTCGGACGCGTGTAACACGCTAGGAATGCCACCGAATAGCTTATCTTTCTCGATCGGTGTTAACGTTTCGTTGATCGAGGACTCGTTCAGGAACTCGTTCTCTATAACCCGAAGAGAATTCAAGTACGAGGCTTCTGACGTCAAGATTTCAAACTTTGCTTCCTGGATCTTCCTCTCCTCTGTACTTAAGCGTTCTAGGAAAGTGCGAACGAAACGATTAGTTAGAGTTGGAGGATGATGTCGCAACGATAATGGTTACTCACGTATGAGATCGCTACTTAGAACTTGCGGCGTTTGACACCACAGCGTTCTGTGGCCCGGCTTTGCCAAATTCGTCGTAGATCGCGATGGAATCGCGTCCTCGACCTGTAATGGACAATCACTGTCGTTACTTTACGTAATTTCATGAGTTTTCCCAAGGTGGGCGGTAGGTTACCTCCTCGTAATCATCGGAGTTGGAGTCGAAGGCCACTCTGGCAGCCGCCGCCGCGTAAAATTGATAGAGGGGCTCTTGGTCGGCGAGTACGCTGTAGTGATCTGGAGTTGCAAAGATTTGACAGAGTTAAACACCCGACAGCTTGCAGGGTTCGTAGAATTTACCTAGCTCTCTGTTGCTAACGCTATTGTTGCGCATTGGTTCCTGGCTTAGACGATCGCTGCTCGTGCTCGTGCTCGTCGAACCGTTGCTACCGTTCGTAGTGTAACCGTTTAAATAAAAGGTCGAGAGTCCAGTAACGCTTTTCTTAAAATGCCTCGCGAAGCCAAAGTATCTGCCGCCGTCTAAGCTCGCATGATCGTTGGAAGAAGAATCCTTGCCCTCCTCTCCTCCGTAGGAGTGATCGTCGTCGACCGAGGTCCTTCTTCGCATGCGGCCGAGACTCCCCTTCGTGATGCTCCACGTCCTTCGGAGCATTTTTATCCTTCTACCTAGCGTTTCAGTCAAACTAGCTTCTCGCGGCGGCGGAGGATTCGGTCTAGTGGGAGCTTCCAAATAGGCGTTTGCCGTTTCACTCGGCGGAATCTTCCCCTGAACGGTATTGCTCCTGTCATCCATCTCGTCGATAATCTCTACCTCCGTCTCCGTTTCCGAATCCGAGCTGAAGTCATCCAGCTGGAAGGAATGCAGACTCTCGTAGATGCTGTCGTCGGACGTGGTGTCTGTAAAACATCGGCGATTAAGTTGCCGGTAGAGCAAAGGGTGGCGGCGGTCTCGCCTATTCGCGCAGAAATTGGGAAAATGATGTTCCGCTTTGGCGCGTCTCAAGGTAAATCGCAGAATTTATTATTCCTTATTTTATTCATTACACACATACACCGAGTAACGACATATACTATATAGAACTTTATTCAGCAAAACTCCCTATAATCTTGCAAGGACCTTCGTAAATATAGCAGGACGTCTCCTGCGTGTCCATGTCCTCGTCTAGGTCGATGACCCTCATCTGGACGAGTCCCTGTGTCCTCTGCGAATCTTGCTGGGCGGCTCGATCGTTGGACTTTTCCTTCTTCCATTCTTCGATCTTCTCCGTGCAGCCGACGAGCAACACCGATCCGCTGCCAAGGCTCACAGCCACTTGAAATCATTGTTCACGGTCAAAGCGTTACCATGTCATTCTTTATTCGATCTGTATGTGTGCGCGCGCGGGCGTAGGCGGGCGCGCCACGCCGCACCGGCGCGAGTGTGTATATAGGTACTTAATACATTGCTGGACATTTGCCGAAGAGCGAAGGCTAACCAGAGGATTGGGGGATCGAAGAGAAAGAGACGGGTGGGACCAGGTATGCCGCTCTGCCGCATTGCCGCTTCGAGCGAACGAAGAAAACAAAGTGGTTTCGGTCGTGAATCGCGTAATTTCCCTTTTATTCTTCTGCTACCGAGATTCCACAGCTATCCGTGTCCCTTCGTATCGGGTACAACTACAAAGATCGTCCAGCATCGCGACGAACGATTTCGTTCAAAATCAATTACCAACAATTACATTTAGCCGGTTCATTGTGCTCGAGTAGATAATGGAAGTGACGCGAATGGACGGAGGACACTTGATATCGTTCTTTGTTCGCTGGAACTCGAGGCTCGGCAACTGTGCAAGGATTATAAGGAATCCAGAAAGTGTCGTATGTATGTACAAAGGAAAGGAAAGTTGGTGTATGTGACTTACCTTGTGTATTTGGTCGTCGGAAAGTTTTCAAGGTCTGTTTCATCTCCGTGACATTTCAACTCTTTGCGAGCGAGTCCCGTGGGCAAAAACACTGAGTCTAACGAGCCGATGGAAATTGTTTGCCGTGCGCGAAGCTCTTGCGAATCTTGTCCCGTTGCGCTCGTATTCGTACGACGCGATCAGCGGCTCGGCCGTGACTGACACTGACGATGAGAGAGCGCAGAGCGCGGAGCGCAATACGCGCTTGCTTTCACCTCGCGGCAATCTGTTCGAGTCCGGTTTCCAGCCCGAACTCCTCGATAAAATATTTTCACGCGTGTCGAATCATCGCCTACTCGGCTACTCGGCTACTCGGCTCCTCCGCTAGACACACCGCGCGCATTATACACCATCTTATTCGGTAATCGTCCAGAAATCCCGACCACCAAGTTCGTCCTTCGTTGCACGTTGCGAAAGCCACGGAACACGCCTCCCCTTTCGACTTCTGTTTCGATTAGGAAACGTAGGATCGCGTCGCAATAGGAAGAATTTCCTGCGTGCTGATCGCTTGAAGAATCGGCAACGGTTCGGTTTGGAAAATCAGAATCTCGAGCGATTACGTGCACGCCGGTGCAACGCAGTTTACGTATACGTATAGATACATATGTAGATGCATTTATAGTAGTTACAGGCTACGTGACGCGACGCGACTCGACTCGTCCGCGTCGCGAAACACGCGCGACGACGAGTGGCTAACTTTTACCTGGGACACGCAGCGGCTATGCGATCACTTTGCCGATAGCACGGTACAATGCATCGTGCGAGCTGTTCCAGCACGTTGGTCCCGAGAAGAACAAAGTCCGTTTCTTTTTCAACGAAATCTCGCAGCATTTGTCGACAAGTCGATTGGTCCGCTCTGCTTTAAGTAGTGTAGTCCAGTGAAATTAGACGGAAATATCTGCCCAATCTACGGAATAAATCCCAGCGAGCTAAATTTTAGTATGGGCCTTTATTTGGTCGTTTCAAACAATATGTCAAAAATCCCCATCGATCCGACGGCCGTTAAAAATTTTACAGGGGGTTAAAAAAACAGTTTTTTATCTAGTAGTTCTACGACTTATTCCGTTTTTTTTTATTTTGGGTTATAACTCGCGAACCGTAAAAACTGTAAGAACTATAAATTACCAAATGATAGTCCTAACTAAAAGAAGTAACTTTTTCCTCGACACTTTTTTTCTATCTCCTACAGTTCGCGAGTAATAATATAAAATATAAAAAAATCAGGGCTCAATTTCACCCCCTTACAGTGAATTTGGGCAGCAAACAAAATTGCGTCGTACTCAGGAGGACATCCCCTACATATTTACAGAGTTTCATCATTTTTGGAATTTCAGGGTTCGGGATCTTCCCTTGTCAAAAGTATGGGGGGTTGAAATTTGGTAACCCGACATATACGAAAATGATTACTCCTACGAAAAAAACTCATAGGACCTTTTTTGTAGAGAATTTCCTAAGCTATAAATTTCATAATAACTATTTAAGTCGTCGAACTACTAGATAATGAGATATTCGCGAAAAACTGTTATTTTTTTTATAATCCCCTGTAAAATTTTTAGCAGCCGTCGGATCGATGGGGACTTTGACATATCGTTTGAAACGACCAAATAAAGGCCCATACCAAAATTTAGCTTGGTGGGAATTATTCCGAAGACAAATCCTAATTTCCCTGGACTAGTACCTCGGAACACCGTGCCGCGCCGTCAAATACAAATTTGGAAAATTACTCGCCCCCATCGTGCTTGTCGCGCGTTTCCAATTCCGATCACGTACGAATGCAACGGAAGTCGGAGTCGATGGAGAGTAGGCGCTTTGTTGTACCGCGATCTCACACGGCCTTGACACTCGATTCGTTTAAAGGTACAAAACCACGTCCAATCAATTATACCGCCTACTTATTCCTCCTTCGCAAACGGCGTACGTAAAACATATTCGCGCATACACAGAAGCGGGCATGAAACGGCAAAATATTATCGTACAAGCGTTGTTCGTGCGTTCTTGGTTCGCCGAAGAAAGCGTTAGAGGAGTTCCGTTGATTCGACCACGACAAAACGAATTGTTCCACCGGTGAGAAGTATAGCCGGCAGATACCGCAGTTTTATTCATTAATCTTCCCACAGAAACAAAAAAATAGGCTAACGAGTGGAAGCATCTACCGCTACGCGCCTGTTGTCTGTTCACGCGCTAAAGCCGCGCAAGTAAAATCCTTCTTACATGAATTGAATAAGTTACACGAAGACAACGGAACACGATGGATGCACAGCAGGTACACACGGCGAAGCGCTTCCGCAAAAGTGGAGGGAAAATCCTGCGACTCTCGACTTATTCCAATCGATGCGTAAACGTACACCGCGTTATTATAACGGTATCCAGCAACTATTATCCTCTGATAACCGTTACCGCGGAAACTACGACAGCAAATTATCGTGCGGATACGCACTACGGAGACGCGTCATACAACTGTTGCACAAGCTTCACCACAGCTTTACTTCGCGTTTCTCGTATTCTGGCGTTTACGAAGTTTAAGAAGCAAAGCGGTGTTTGTACGAGCTCACCGTCGGCGTCGATCGTGGTATTCTTGGTGCAGTTTTGCGCGGGTACTTTCAGCGGTATCCAGCTCTTTCTGGATGCCCTGGATCGTTGCCTTCTCACCTTCCGTGACCATTTTGGACCCCACCTTTTTTTGCTCGAGACCATCTGCGTCCCTGCGCTTTTTCGATGAAATAAACAAACAAACGATGGTCGCGTTATCTTTTCTCGGAAGCGTTTCGAGAGATTAGGCGCGACGGTCGGCTCGCTCGATTTTACTTACGATAAATCGCTCTCCCTTCCGATCGTCGCCGTCGCCGCCGTTGGGTCGTCCAGATCCTCCCACTCGGATTCTTTGCCTAAGATCGAGCCAGTCGTGGAGCCGGCATAGAGGCTGTTGACTCGTTCCTCGCTCGGCAAACCAACGTCATCGTATACACCCTGCTCCTCATCCTGCATCTCATCCATCTCCTCCTCGTCCACGCTCGAATATTCGTTAGCCGTGGATAGATAATGCCAGTTCCCTTCGCTCGATTTGTCTTCAGAAATCTCAACGTTACTACTCTCTGTACTGTCTTTCTCCGCGGAGACTTCGCGGGGGAGTAGGTTCGTACGAGCGTTTTCCGCGTCGCTCGGAACCATCACGTCGTCGTAGATGCTGTCCAAGTCCGTACAAGTCGGCTCGGTGGTGTAACTTCCATTGGTAAGATTCGCAGGTAAACCCACGTCGTCGTAGTCGTCCTCCTAATCGTGAAACGTGCAACAGGAAATCATGTGGCGAATAAAACGATAGCGTTACCAACGACAAAACAGCGATTCCTTGTAAGACGATACTACGAAAGCCCGGCTAAGTATGCAATCTGTGCATTTCGATTATGCGTAGTCACCTGATTAATAAAATCCAATGGCCCTACGTCGTCGTATTGTTGGGCATCGGGTTCCTCGGTGCACTCGTTCGGCGTGGATTCCGACAAATTTAAACGGTTCTTAGCGCGACTGCTCCATAGAAAACTGGAGTTGGCACGTGGTAATGGCAAAGTCGAAGCCAATTCGGCCAGCGACTCGTGGATTTCCCCGTGGCGCGCGTCACGAGTTTCGCTCGTTTTCACCTGCTGGCTTCGTTCCAATATTTTTGCCGATCGTGCTTGCAGTTCGCATAATAGCTTGCGTTTTAAGTCGTCCCGATTGGCCGCGTAATTCCTACCTGAAATTTTAAGAAATTGTTCAAGAATATCATTGGCTGCTGGAACGATCGACCGCGCCGCGCGCCGGTTGGAAGTTAAAACGTACGCGCAAATCCTTGGTTTGGCTTACCAGGAGTCGTCACGTTGGCGTCTAAAAGGGGCATCTTCTCAATTACGATCGATCGTTGCTCGGTCCGACTTTCGATCGTCCAATTCTTGTCCCTCGAAACGAGGAGAGGCAACGTGGCACACTTTTCCTCGTGCGTAATTACGACCTGCTCCAGGCTGAGTCCAATCGCGTTTTCGTTCCAGACCAGACTCGGATTTGTCGCAGACGCCACGTGAACGAAATTCGTCGGCGAAGAGATTTTCAGATACTTTAATTCCTCTCTGGAGAGGCTCCGAGACCTGTACCTAGAGTCGAAACTTGTGCCGATGTTCGAGTCTATCGACAACGGTTTTAAAGAGCTCAACGACAAGCTCAAGTTGCTCGATTTCTTCTTCTTCGTTCTCTTTGGCCCCTTGGCGAGATACCCTGGAACGAAGTGTAACACGTTTTTAGCAAAATGCTTCTTCTTTTTACCAACAGTGTCGTCTTCTACGCCAAGCAACGATTCTGTCGTTGATTTTTCCTCGTCCAACGTTTCCACTAAATACGTTCCATCGTCTAGCTGCGTGTCCAAAAGACTCTTTCCCGTCAGATCATTGGCCGATTTGGATTTCAACGGAACGCTCTTTGAGGGCGAAGGCTTCTCGTCCTCGACAATTTCGTTATCTTTGGTTGCGTCCTTTTGGCCGGTCGAAAGTGTTTCATCGGCGCTAGGTATCAGCTCTATTTTCTCATAGTCATCCGACAAAGATCTTCTTACGCTTCGATGGACGGGGTAAGCATTATTTTCGCAACTACCATCCGAGAATATCGAGTTACCATCGTTAGAGACGTTGCACGAGTGAGCGTGGTAGATCGGATCGAACCCTGCGACTTTTATTGAATTATCGTTATCGTCGGTATCAGGGCGCTGGATAAAGTCAACTTTTCTTCGATCGTGTTTTATAATCACAGAACCTGTACCTTCTTCCTCGTCTGCTTCGGTCTCCGATCTCTCCGTTTGCTTTTCTTCCGCGGTGGCCGACGGTATTACCAGCAAGTACTTTGGGTGCTGTTTAGTCCGAACGTTGGTCGCGTTGTCCTAAATCAATATTATGGTACGATTAAACAGCTTTCGTTCGACACACATACAATCGCGGTTGTTCGTTCGAACTCGTTTCTCAAGCCACGACATTCTTAACGGTTTTGCAGAAATAGTTCCGCGGAATGCGATAGAAATCGTAACTGTTTCAAACGGAATCCGAGTGTCAGCCGAGATAGAAGAGAAGTTGCGGCGACCTTCGAGAAAATTTGTACGCGAACCACGCGTGGTATCGAGAGATCGGGAAATATCTCGAGCTACGCCGCGCTGCGCCGCGTTAGGAGAATAAAACGATTCGACGATTTTAGCTTGGAACTTATCGATCACGTATCTTCGAGTATCTACAGGGTACGAGAAACATCCGCGGCAAATAATCGGACAAGATAGGAAAAGGAAGATACATATACGCGTGTTGACCACGTCCCTCCCTCCTATTCTTGTCCAATAGCGACGTGCGAGCACTGCCCTAAATCAAACACCTAGCTGAGCTTTGAAAAGAGACGTTTCGCGAGCATCGTCGCAAAAAAAAAGGCTACAGTAGCTCTACTGAGAAACAGAAGGAGGAAAACGTTTCTCCAAATAAAGAATTGACGCGAACCTTGAAACTGGATCTCTTCGTAGCTGATTCGCCCGAAGCGTTTCTCTTCTTCTTCGGTTTCATGGCCTTTTCCGTGGCATTGTTAGCATCGATGGGCAGCAATTGTAGGGGTAACCTGGCCCTCTTCAGGGCCAGGCTGTCCAGTGTCGCGTAGACGATTTTCTCGGAATTTGGAGATGGCTTTCGATCTCCATGGAGGAAGCTTCTATTCGCGATTGGTGAAAGGCTCATTCTTTTCTCGAGGATTAACGTTTGTCAGATCATTGCGCTTGTCCCGCCTCTCTTTCGCTAGCCATGTATGACACGCATCTAATGTTCCCTAGAGCACCTGAAAAGCAGAGGCATCGCGGGTCTACGGGTCTCGTTCCGTTGCCGCTGCAGCGAATAATATAAAAACCACGTATAAAGAGCCTGCCTCCGTCGAAGCGGCGATAACGACTGAAACGCCGTCCGTTATCGGCCAGCTAATTCACACGTACATACGCGTCAAACTTAGTCGCATGCTACCGCGACTGTGCCAGCTTACGCTCACAACTACGTACGCTGTGCCATTCAAAGTGCGAAACCACACGACTTTCACTAACTTATTTGGAAGAATATACCTCCCGAGAAATTACGCGATTCTTGACAGAAATATGTAGAGAAACTCGCGGTTCTTTAGCAACAGATGACACTGGACTTTCGAGTGCTAGTGTATAACGTTCGACGGAGGTGAATCGTTCTTTCGCTGACAGTAAAGTTTCTCAATAACACGGCACAACCGTCACGATGTATGACGCAGGACCTGGGACGTGCTCGTTAATGTGGAAATATCGATGATCGTAACGCGTCCGTGTCTTGGTTGGATCATAATAAAACTGAATGTTTTCTAGCTAAAGTCGTGGACAGTCGTGGACCGTTGATGGTGACAGGCCACGTTCGCGGATAGCTGTCGCGCGGTCCGTTGCAAATACCTTCTCAGTCTCGTCACGTTGCACGAAATTCCGCAGCTTACGAAACGAACGGTAAACGCTAACGCTGCATCGGCCAAAACCTCCTAATTTCGGTGGTAAGGTTGTTTTCGTTCGAGCTCCCTCAGTGTCCACGTAAGCTCTAAATTGTTTTCCTCTTGTTGCACAAGATCTGCCTCAGCCTTTCATTAATTTCATCCTCTTCCTCGTGCCTCTGTTACCAAACTTTGGCGAAACGTGTGCAGCACTTGTCACGACCGCGGTGCCACTGTTTTTATTGCATGTAGGTACATATATTTCCGTGATATTTATCGACCCGACGTGCTTATTAACACGCCCATCAATTCCATCTATCGGTTAAAAACCCAGCAGAATCGCGAACGATCGAGGCGGTCGAGACGATCGCGAAACGCGCACTGCCCTCGCGACTAAGCCAATCGAAACGATCGAGCCGGTTGATCGAGTGACAAATCATGCAAACTCACTGAATTTTTAAAGCAGTTTGCTCTGCCTCTGCGGCCGTACGATCCCGCGTACGCGATCGGCCGTCTCCGTCGACTTTCGCCGCCGCTCGTCGCCCACTCGCGTATTCCTCCAACCGTTCACCCTTCCCGTTTCCATGCTTTCACGCCTTTCCCCGCTCCGCCGCAGACACTGCTAACTATATTCTTTATCTGTCGCTCCTCGCATTCAATAGACTACGTCTACGTACAGTTAGTAGCAAGCCATAATAATACCAGGACACCTGATCGTATCAAAAACGTTTGGAACAGTGTTAAATCCTTCGTCCTTTCTCTTTCTTACTTCTCCTCAGAGCACGGCCCTGAGAATCAGGGATTCCCGTGTAACCCGAAGTCAGAGAGCGGTAAAACGGTGCGTCAGCGGTCAGCCAGGTAGGTAGTTGCAGGTAGTCGTCCGTCGGCAGGGACGGTTTCAATGAGAAATTAAGTAAAAGCGGGGTGGAAGATTGCAACTTTCGTTAATGTACATCCTGCAGTGCCGCCTAAGGTGGAAACAGATTTATTGATTAATGCAGAATATCGTTGGTTAAGTATAAATGTCACCATTGCAACACGCATTCTGCTTGGTACAATCTTGTACGATGGAGGGGCCGAATATATGAATGAACGAACAAGTATGTTTGGACGTTCTCGACGCCCAAAACTGTCGTTTTACCGATCCACCCAGTTTGCGCGTAAGCGCGTACGCCTGACCCCGTCCCTGCCCAAGAATTCCTACATTCTTGGGCAGGTGAGTCTCGGATGACGATAATGTGGCACGTTGGCCTCATTCTCTCTTCGTCGCGATGCTTCCATCGTCCCCGTCTTCGGCAATCTTCGGTGGCTGAATCGGACGTATCAACAAAATTCGTATCTTCAAGGATGTTCTGTTGCCGCCGTTGCCGGTGCATGCTCGATCCACGCGTAGTGCTCTCGAATGCTCGTAGGCCCCTAGGAAAAGTTGCGGTAAAAACCTTGTAATCGAGCGAGATCTACGCCCGCGGCGCGGCGAACGATAATATGTAAAGGATATCCCCGTAAAAAACTTCAAAAAAGTACAAAAATTACGCCAAGTACATGAAAAAGTCGAGGACGGAAACGAGTATTATCAAAGAAATCACAAAAAAATAGAAGATAATAATAATCTATCCTATTATATAAAATTGAAGGTGCATACTTTGAAATGCGGTTTCTCAGTAAATATGAACTGTGCCGACAAGTGTGTTACATCACTTTGTTCGTCTTGGCGAAAGGAAGGTTCTAACGTTTTTATTTTTTTTAAATAATGTTTTTTAAATAATAGTAGATCGCGAGGCGGCCGCCAGGCGGCGACCGGGCGAGCGCTTCTCGCTTGCGAAATAGCACCGCGGCGGGAATAAGTAGCCGAGGGCTCTCGAGTTTACAGATTCATAACTCGGGTTTTTGAAAGTTTTACCCGTGCAAATTTGCATGTGGGTTTTACCCGTAAAACTATGATCAACCAGAAATAACCCACCAGCATTTTTTCACTGAAGCTGCAAGTTAAAAGAGCCTATCGCAGGGTACTGCAGACCTTCTACTCAAGGGAAACCATTATAAAAAAAAGTTTACAAATTTGCAGATTAGAAGAAGAAAAAAATCTTAGCATTTTCGTATGATACATGACAACATATTACGATATCTTTGTCATGCGTGGACCGATTTTATTGAATTTGGTCTTATTCGAAAGCTTATATATGCGGTTTGCATAAGAAAAATGCCTTTAAATTTAGAAATATTGCAGGCAAGGTTGGAATAGCCGGGTTACGAGTAAAGATACACGGCAGCGACAATCGACATATATACAGGGTGTCTTTCATGTACTTAGCGTCGATACGCTACCGCGTCTCTAGATCCTAAAAACTGCGGTGTAATCGTTTACGTAACGAATCAAAGACGGGCAACACAAATATTATGCTTTAAATGTCACAGTCCTGTGTAGAATATGTAATCTCATGATAATATACGCTCCAGTAGATTCATAATTATTTCTGCAATCAATTATGGAAACTTGAACATTGATCCATTAAATCTGTATCGCGATTTCTTTCCAATCGCATTTTTGTTTATCGTTACGGTTTGTAGTAGGGAAATAAGTGGCGGTAGAGGGAGGGCAGTGGAGTCGGAAGGTATATATTTAATCGATGCATGGGAGGATCCGTTGCTCAGTGCGCTCATTGTCAGTGATCATTTAGCGGTTTCGCGAAGGCTACAAGCAACTGCTCGAAAGGATGTCTCTCGATCAGGTAACCGTTATTCTCTTCTGTCGCGAATCGTGTGGCAAAAGCTGCCTTGTACTATAAAGGGAAATCGATCATCTTCCAACCACCAAATTCAGTATTTCTCCCCAACGCGCCTATCTGCATTTCTTCGCGATGAAAACTGCAACAGAATCCATAGCACCTTTACTTCGATCAAACTCTACTTTCGAGCTATATACATACGCCAATTGCCGATAAGTTTGTATTTTCGCGGTATCGTAATGATCGGGGATCGATCAGTACGTACTTATACGTATGTACGAACCTTGGAAACGGGCGATAAACGGGGGAAGGGGAAATGCTGGGAAAAGTGATTTCTCGAATTAATAATAAAGCATACGCGAAAGAAATTTCAATCGATTCACGATAAATGAAATGTAGGCGAAAGAGGAATATAACGTTTCGCCGCGTCCGAACTAATACACATATATATTACGATTTTGCAGAAATTTGAGGAAGCAGCAGAGTCCGTGAAAACCATTACTAAGCGTCCTACGGACGCAGAGTTTTTGGAACTTTATGGATTATTCAAACAATCAACTGTGGGCAAGGTGAATACGCGTAAGTTACCATTTTGGTTACTATTCAAAAGAAAAGTTATAAAAGTAACTTGAAATATATTATATGCCACTTATCATTATATGGTGACAAACTATTATGTATAACGGTTTCTTCGTAAAATTCCAGCTAAACCCAATTCGCTGGATTTGAAGGGAAAAGCGAAATGGGACGCGTGGCAATCGCGGGAAAACATGTCGCAAAATGACGCCAAAGAGGCCTACATTAAGTGCGCTAACACTCTGCTGGGAAAATATAAATAAAACGTTTAATTGGTTTTTTCATTTTATATGGTAATGACGAGTAATGAGACGGTGTGTTGCGTCACTATGTTTTGTACCTTGTTATGTTGTAGCAACATATATGTATCCTGAAATAAACAGTGACTAGTTCCTTTTTCAATTTCGATTCGTTTTATAACTCTTTATCCGTTATTTACCTGCTGCACACGAGCTACTTACAATTAAGTTCATAGATATGCACTGATACGCACGCTTACAACATGCAATTTCAATCATGATGGACGTGTCACGTGTCTTTGCGGTAGCCCCTCCTCTCACGTCTGAAACTGCGGACAATCTAGATACTTGACTTGGTTCGTGCAGAAAATTTCAAATTCTACTCGCGCGGCGCGCCTTTTCTAACCAACTATATTGCAAATACATTGTGTTTACATTATATGGTGAGATGTCGTGTTGGGTTATGTCGATACCCATGAAATCTACTGCTTATAAAACCTTTAAATACGCTTAATTGCGTGGACAGAGTTGAATGTTGCGTAAAAATGGTCATCTCGGCTTTGGACAAACATACGGCGAAGCTTATATCTACCACTCAAGTTATAACTTCGATATCTAGTGCTGCAAAGGAGTTAATAGAAAACGCGTTGGACGCCAATGCCAAAAACATTGAAATCAATTTGGTATTGCGCTTTCTTTCTTCACATTCTTTTCTTCTTCGCGTATCTTCTCGCGAACCATAAACATATTTCGTTTCTCAAAGGAAAACCTTGCGTTTCATCTTTCTAACGTCAACTTCGTATCTTAATTGTTAGATAGACAATGGAGCCACTTTAATAGAAGTAAAGGACGATGGCTGCGGTATTTCCAAGGTAGATGCATCTTACATGGCTTTATCGTCTTACACGTCCAAACTTTTAAACTTCTCTGACTTGGGTAAGTAACATGTTTCATTATAGGCGAATATCTGTACTATCGTTTATATTCGAATATCACGGTTACATTATTTTTAGAGTCATTAGAGACGTATGGATTCAGAGGCGAAGCGCTTTATGCATTGAGCGTAATATCAGATATCACGATTATATCAAAGACGGAAGCAGACGATGTCGGTGTCTGTTATACTATCGATCATAACGGATGTATTACAAAGTCTGAACCTTGTCACAGATCTACAGGTACATAAACAAATTAAGGGGGGACCCCACCCTAAAACCACTAACAAAAGAGAGAGTTGGGGATTTTTTTGTTCGTATAAATAAAAATATAGGGCTTGGATTTTTTATATACTTTTAAAGCAATCCTTATTTTCCTAGAAATTTTTTTTTCATGAAAAAAAAAATCCCCCCTTAAATGTGTTTCTTAAAAGTATTCGTTTTTCTTTAAAAGTTTAATTTCTTTTAGGAACAACTGTCCAGGTTAGGCAGTTATTTAAACAAGTACCGGTCCAAAGACAACTGATTACCAATCAAAAGAAAGGTCACCAGGATATTAAAATATTGGAATCATTAATCAAAAGTTATGGAATTTGTAAGTTTTCTGTACGCATAAGTTATAAAGTTGATAGCAACATGATATTCGCGAAACCTGGTACAAGTACCGTCGAGGAAGCAGTAACTTATATTCTTGGTAAAAAGGTGAGGTCTAATATGACTTGGATAGCTGTTGAAGATGCAGAGGTAATTGTATATGCTATAAAGTCTATTGTATGATTTCGATTCTTTAATTGGTCATTTATATTCTTCAGGTGAATGCGAAACTAATGGTACCACTAAAAGAAACACAGAACATGTCTGAAGTGTTCCAGTCTGGAGCACAGTACATTTTCGTAAATAATAGACCTATTAAACATAAGGATTTAGAGAAGGTAGAATTTTTACATTTCCGCCCTAATCAAATAACGCGATTAAAAAAAAATCGGAAATTATTTTTAGACAGTGACTAAATCGATATTGGAGACATTGGGACAAGATTCGTCATCGAGAAAGAAGCCGATATTTATTTTGAGTATTTTAACAAATGCAAGAAATATTGATGTTAATCTGGATCCAAATAAGACCTCCGTTCTCTTTAAAGATCAGGTGATTAAATACTTAATAACATTAACCAGAATTCAGATTAAAATACGAACATAATGTTTATCGTATACTACTATAGAAATTAGTTCTCGATACAGTAGACAAACGCATAAGGGATTATTATGGAATACAAAGAGAAGTGCAGGATGAAAATGCTTGCGACAAGTCGCTCAGTGATTATCACGATTATACCCAAAAAACCAGCACCGATGATGTAGAAAACGAGTGGCCTGCGTGCAAAAAACGAAAATTACAAAGAGAAGGAAGCGGTGACAGAGTAACTGAGAAGAAAGTATGCGCACCTAAACAATGTGATGACAATGTAGGCAGAAATTTTAATTTCAGCAGTAGCAATTCCGAATGTAACAAGCAGACGGAAGTTACTAAAAATCAGACAGATGATCAGAACGAGGGTGGTAGTAAGTGTCGGAAAAATGCAAATGACATTGACCTTCGGTTACCATCCTTAAATTTAAGTGACTGTGATTCAAATGATTCCCAGAATTTTACTGTAGTTCCAAGTGAACGCGAAGTTTTCAGTAATTCAAAGTTAGTATCTTAAGCGTGATATAAAACACTCTTGTTTGACGATTCTTTCAATATACTTTTTATTTTCTGCAGCAATGCAAGTGCGAAGGAGAATACTGATGATAGTCCCCCCTTAGAGATGACTCCAGCATCTGAAACATTAAGTCAATTGCCAATTGTAGATTTCGGTGAAGATTTCAACTGGAATGACTATGGCAAGGGTACAAGTGAAAAAGAGAATATGATACAAAACTTAAATGTCGCGATCGGACAAAAAGGTAGTAAATTAGATAAAAAAAAAGAAACGATGACGTTAGAGAAGTGGAGCAAAGGACATGTGCCTGGATTTAAGGTAAAACCTGGTAATCGATACAACTATAGCAGCATTATGAAATAAGAGTGTTAATTTTGGTAGGGAGGTACGGACGTACACGTTTACCTTGATACAGGGTCTGATGCAACAACAGAGAGTGATTCATACGATAGTAACTTATGCACAGGTTTCCTTAAATATTCGAAGCACATTAGGCAGAAAGGTAAATGAATTAAGAAGCATGGTAATCTGTTGTGCGCTACACGTAGAGCAAGCAAGTACAGGCGACGTTTGCGTTTCCAGTAATGGAGCAGAACCCAACTATGACAGCGCCACAAATTGCAAATGCGATAACTAATCTTTGGAAAAAGTTATCGCCCGAGGAACGTGGCTATTACAGAGATCTGGCACGCGAGGAGAAAAGAAATAGCGATACAGAAAATCGGGAAACAAAAGAGAAGCCCGCAGTGGAGAGTAAGAAAAATAGAAAGAGGATATTAAAAGTACTGGAAAATATGAAAACTATGAATCTCGAGAAAAAAGAAAACTTGTTAATCAGAACTATTGTACCTTGGGACATGCATATAAAGAAAGTAACTGAAAGTTTTCTTAACAAGTAAGCTGCTATAGCGTTATATTGATTGTGCAGCTATTTATCCTTACTTAATATTCAATATAAATATTACAGATCCATCTGCAAACATAAGAATATTGTCATTGGAACACTATACCCTAATTTGTGGATTGTTAAAAAATCATCAGACATTTGGATTTTAGATGCTGTGCGTCTTAAAAAAGAATTAAACGTACCCGATACGAGTACAGATGAGGTAATTTGTACCCATATAACGATACTGCTGCTTCATCCTATAATTGTTTATATAAATTATTCGAAATTGATTACAGGAGAGTGCAGAGAGTATAGAGCGACTTTTGGAGCAATGGTTTTCGGTGAAAGATGATTGGTCATTATTACATCCTGTATATTCTTTAACACGAAATGGGAGTAAATGTTAATTCAGGATATTATAGTTACATATTGTTTAAACTTCTTTCTTAAATATCTTGAACTTGAAATAAAAATGTTCCTATTCAATCCCACTCATTTAATTCATGGATTATAGGGATAGCATTAGTGAAAAATAGATGCTTTTTGTCATAGTATATTATAATAGTGCGATAGCGGGATTTTTTTAAATATTGTATTACACGTTTTAATATCGTACGCGAGGAATAAAGAGAGTAGTTTCGATTGGTCAATGTGAAGCGTTCCTAAATTCCTTCGTAGAGAAATCCACTCTGGATAAATACCTAAGTACTTGTGTAAAGTCTTTAAGGATTCGGTATTTTATTATTAATAGTTATAGGTTGGAAATTTTTACAGCATCGTAATATTTTTGTAAGATTTTTAAACAGGTAGTTGCGAATTTTACATAGTTGTAATATTTCTAACTGGTTGGTTGGTATTGGAGAAAAGTGGGGCTGGTCGGGCTGGTGATAAGGTTAGTTTGGGAGAAGCGCCACCATCGGACTGGTTGGAGGTTGAAAGATTCGAATCTATAGAATGGAGGTTTGTGGCGGGTTGTTGGCTGCCATCTTGGACCTCGCTCGTTTGAGAAGCCGGCCGCCCGCAAAAATCTTTGAGTTTTACGCGTTCGCGCGGCCTCACATATTCCGCAAGCGGGTTGCGTGATTTCACGACGAATTTCCAGATCCGTTGCAGTCAATCCAACCAAGATTCGGGTCCGGAATGTATTAGGTGAGTCGAAAATAAGTCATCGTTAATTTCCTGATCGCGATGGCGTGTGATTTATCTCGTACATGTGTGTTCGTGTCCTGTGCTTGTGCGTGCCGTGCTTCTATTCCATGTACCGATAGCAGATTAAATTTTACTACAAATTTTCATCTTTAACGATAATATCACTTCTCGTACGAACAGATTCCTCTCGTATAGTTAGAACTCTTCTTTCGCGAGATGATAATTAGAAATTGTTGAAACGGACCGGTAGTCTTCCGCGACTCGCAATCAATAGACATCTCAGGAATATACTATTCACTCGTTGCAATCAAGGAACACATTTCTACCTTTTCACCTTTATCGATATCTTATTTTATGCCTCATTCTTTTGCCCACTTATTATTCTGCTCCAAATCGCACACTGATTCCTCTTAAACTTGTTTTGACTTTTCTAACCATGTAACTGGCCACTTTCATTAAATCTTCTTAGATGTTGCATATAGGGCTCGCAATGAAAAATTTCAATATTATAACTTGTAAAACTTGTAATTTGTTGATTAATAAAGTAATCGAGTTATCCTTTGACACTGTTGCTTCAATTGTACGTAAGAAATATCAATCTGTAAGTTGGTAGAAATTCATTCGCTTTTATTTTATGCACCATATTTAACATAATCGTTATATATATACATATATATATAAATTTAAATGGTAAGATTGGTCTTTCTATATTGTATGTTATCTTTGTACGTGTAAATATGGACCATGATATGGATATATAATAGTTTGATATCACCAAGAAGGAAATGTACATAGTTTGAGCGAATGTTATACCTTTGATATCTGTAGTTAGAAAGTAACATAATTCAGTTGTAATAAGTAAACTGTGCCAATGTCTTTCTGCTATCTCAGAGTTTTAAAAGATACTATGTTCAAGCACTTTAATAGATACAACATGTCTAACATGTAAGAAAATAGTGGTTGCGAGGAGAAAGAGTAATGCTATAAGTTTAAGGATTTATTGTGTTTTCCTGTCAATTTAAAACAGATATTCAGTTTTTTTCCTACTTTAATGTAATTGTTTTGACGATTCAGGTGTACTTTTTTCCTCGCGCATTCGTAACTGGGTGAGTGGAGGAGATAAAGTAACTAGCTCTTATAACTTTTTGATAGACAACGGTGAAAGCATAGCAATCAATAAAACAAATAGTAATAGTGATATATCGGAGAGAATGGCACTACCTAGTAGAGCGCGAGTTTATACAGATGTGAATTCACACAAATCTAGAGATTACTGGGACTATGAATCCTATGTCGTTGATTGGGGGTAAGTGTATATTTTCCACTTATACAGTTCCACATCGCGTATAGTTTGGTTACTTTGTAATCTTTGCACACTTACCAATGCTTCTGTATTACTTTATTATATAGACAACAAGACGATTACCAGTTAGTGAGAAAATTAGGCAGAGGAAAATATAGCGAAGTATTTGAAGCCATTAATGTAACGAATAGTGAAAGATGTGTTGTAAAAATTTTAAAGGTATGGAAACATAGATCGGACTCGCAGTAAATAGCTGGCGATCGTTTGGAGAATATAATTTTTCATATAATCTTTTAATTTTAGCCTGTAAAAAAGAAGAAGATAAAAAGGGAGATCAAAATCTTAGAAAACCTTAAAGGTGGGACCAATATAATTACACTCCAAGCAGTAGTTAAAGATCCAGTATCGAGGACACCGGCACTGATCTTTGAACATGTCAACAACACAGATTTCAAGCAATTGTACCAGACGCTAACAGACTACGACATAAGATACTACCTCTACGAGTTATTAAAAGTGCGTGTATTGTTAAGTGCAATGGAACCAAGTATCAGTCCAATGTGAACCTTCGAGATTATTATTTTGATAGATGTAGGTGTATATCATAGGTTCAAGGAAGGGTTCGAAAATGTGTAATTTATACGAGTTCATCACTGGTGCAAGTACAGCAAAAACATTCGATTTTTTCATATCGTATTAAAGTATCGAAATAGCAGTTTGCTGTATTGTTACAGATCATCTTTTTAATCCTTTCAATACTACAAAAGAGTTTAAAGGTTAAACAATTTATTTACTATAGCGTTAAAACTTCCTTCGTATAAGAATACAGAAACAGTTTCTCTTTTATCATTGATTCTGACCAAACATATTAATATTTGAAATTACGGTATTATGGCATTACATGCCAAAATAGTGCACAGCTAATTACGTAAAGTCGACGAACTTAGGTATAAGGAAATTAGGAGGGTAACTATGTTTGTTAGAAAACATGATAAAAGATAGTTAGCTTGAGAATATTTTTAAATATAATTTTCGGACTCATAAATGTTTCGTTTAAGTAAGTAATAGGCGGATAACGTTGAAACCACTTTGCATTTATGGCCACATAACGATCAGTGAAATGTTAAAGACCTATACGACATTATTTCATGTTTCTTCTACTATAGGCGTTGGATTATTGTCATAGTATGGGAATAATGCATAGGGACGTCAAACCGCACAACGTTATGATAGATCACGAAAATCGAAAGTTGCGATTAATAGATTGGGGCTTGGCGGAGTTTTATCATCCCGGTCAAGAATATAATGTACGAGTAGCTTCGCGTTATTTTAAAGGTCCAGAACTACTCGTAGATTATCAGGTTTGTAGTCCCAACACCGTTCATTGCTTTAACTAACATAAATTCTAATCACATTCTCTATATTACATGTATGCCGCTTTTCTCCTGTTGCAGATGTATGATTATTCATTAGATATGTGGTCACTTGGATGTATGCTCGCAAGTATGATATTCAGGAAAGAACCGTTTTTTCACGGACACGATAATTATGACCAACTAGTTAGAATCGCAAAGGTTCTTGGGACCGAAGAACTGTTTGAATATCTTGACAAGTATCACATTGAATTGGATCCTCGTTTCAATGACATTCTAGGCCGACATTCGCGCAAACGCTGGGAGCGTTTCATGCATTCGGAGAACCAACATTTAGTATCAGCCGAAAGCCTTGATTTCCTTGACAAACTTTTGCGCTATGACCATTTCGAGAGACTTACTGCACGCGAAGCTATGGAGCATCCCTATTTTTGTAAGTATGCGGAGGATATTGAAATCGCTCGTCTCTCTCTCTCTCTCTCTCTCTCTCTCTCTCTCTCTCTCTCTCTCTCATAACTTGATTTTGCAATCCATAGATCCAATAGTTAAAGATCAAGGTCGGTTAAACATGGTATCATCGTCACCTACTCCCATGACAGGTTCGTTGCCTGTAGGTGAGTAACGGCCCAGGTAATGTCACCACCACAATTTCCAATTTATAATTATTTAACCATATCATTCATGCATTGCTGAATCGACCACGAGAACGCCATAAATTGTCATTCGCATCTTCGAATAAGATGCGCATTGATCGAACATCCGTAAAGTTCGTACTAATTCGGATTCACAATTTCTATTTTACGATATTTATAAAGAACGAAATAATGCCGGGGCTAAGAACTTTGTGTCTGTATTGTCAATATCTGCGGATACGCGCGCGCGATTCAGATGGCACGCAGTTGAACGCATGAGATATATAAGATATAACGGCTGTCGTCGATATCGCCCGGAGTCGACATCTAATTGTTTAACTAATTCGCAATGGCAGGCACAGCTCGTGTAAAGTGTTGAAGCGTTGAGCGTGGAAACACATTTAGGTTGAAATGTATCGCTACTATAAGATGTCTGTCGTTTCAAAACCGTTCCCATTGCGAATAAGTTAACGGAGGAAGAAAAAAAAAACTATGTTACGCTTTACGCATGGTCATTCCAGACACCTAAATAGCGAAAGAAAAGTAGCGTAAACCATCCCATTGTCACTGATGATTTATAGAATTAGAATTTCAGGAGTATGGAATGATCAGTGCGGTGTTTATAATAATACGATAGAGAAAAACGTACGAAATAATGTAATTACCAGCCCTAAATAACGTAAAGCGATCTTCTTTTGCGAGTAATGTACGCTTTTATTTCACCCGGTATGCTGTATTATAAAAATTTCTCATTTTCGCGACAACTGCCCTTTTTACCACATTTTCTCTTTTCTTTTGTTCTCTCTCTCTCTCTCTCTCTCTCTCTCTCTCTCTCTCTGTTTTTTATTAACAAGAAGATCGTTTCGAGTGACTATTCACGTGACATAGAGACTACGCGACTAAACAAATGTTTGATTTGAAATAATCAAACGATTCAAGTCTGTGTCGTTTAATGTCGACCAATCGATCATTCAAACGAAACGTACAAAATGCTGCCCATGTTTTACTACCTGTTGTCGCATCGGGAATCGAGAGTAGCGCGATGCCTCGCCAATTACGCGTTCCTTGCATTTCTTCTCGATACAATTATTATTATAGTAAAAGCATGAAGTCGCACGCGTCAGTATTCATACCTGGAAGAAAATGTTTGATTCCTCATTAGCCGATAGTCAAAATATTATTATAGGGAAGTCGATTGTATTATAGATTGTGTAACGTGCAATGGAGATGTTGTCATTTTTTGGGAAAGGGTGTGATGTATGTACAGGCGTTTTCCAAGGATATGTCGATAATCTGTGGGTGAGTGGTGGCAGCTACCAATGCTGACGTATGTACTTTGAACATCCGATCTGCGTATGAAACGACAACTGGACTTGAATTGCTCGGTCATTTCAGAACAGGCATGCTTTTAGTCGATGCGCGTCTATCTTTTACGGAGTTATGCAAAGAGATCAAACATTTTCGTTTAGGTATCGATAGCTCGCGCGAGGGGCTTGATCCCATCCCTAGGCGTGACTGTGAGCAGCGTACCGGTTCGTGGAACAAACGGACTAAGAAATGTCGGAGGTGTTGGATATGGGACTCGGAATGCATACTCTACGGAATATTCGTCGCGTCTCTTGCAGTCTTTTTATACGATTTAGAATTTTTGACCCGTGAAATGATCAAACTTGACCCTTTCATTCCACCCGAGCCCGCCAAGTTAGAGAAAGAAAAGTGCTGCATACGATGGAGGTGGACCATTGTTTCGATACAGTACATACAGTTCTATGTTTTAGACATTCCTCCTTCAGCCTGGGAATAACTTGAAAGTAAAGTGAAAAGGGACAAAACAAACGAAAAGAACAAAAAAAAAAAAGAGAGAAAAGAATGATAATTTGCGTTTGGTGTAAGGCAAGTAATCTATTACCGTGTACGGTTAAAGTCTAACGTTAACGACAGATGGGAAGTAATCGATGTGTTCTGAGATCGTTGTCGAGTGAACGACACATGTTAATAGAAACGACAAGGAACGAGACACAAAATCTGTCGAGTATAAAGTGCGTGCTCCGTCCATATTGGTCGGTGTGCATGTGCCATTTAACACATTCGTTGTACGTTACTTTCGTTTTGTAATTTATGATTTATGTGGTACCATCTTTTACTGACGCTGCCACGAATGTCACGGTCATGGGAAAACCGTAAATGCATACAGATGCGACTAGATCATGTTACGTCGTTCGGAAGCTGATCGTCCGTAATCACACGAGATATCATGGTAAAGACGATGCAAAGCAAAAACCACGCGTACATTTACAGCCGTACCCGCGCGTCCGTACGTCGTCGCGCACGCTCGCGCTTCATACACATCCACACTTACACTGTCTCACACACAAACACACACACACACACACACACATACGTACTCACACGGAGACACAGACACTTATACATGTACCTTAGGCCGCTCGGTTTAGTACTTTTAACGATGATAAAAATGTTCGTTTATATCTGATACAATGATAGTTGAATAAAATGTTTGTTATAGCCAAGTACTCTTTGTGCTCTGTGAATACCTGTGTATCCAGTAAATTGATGATGCTATCGAGACTGTTGGTAAGGCATTGCCAGTCGAGGGTATAACTAAAAGTACCATTTTGGAGGCGCGATTAAAGTTTTAGCAGTCACTTGCTGTTTCCATGCTTCTACGGTCGTTTTGCACTTTTCTCTGTTTCTCATGTTGAACCGTAGAGGTTCATTGATCGAAGCGAGAATTCACAGACACCTTAAAACACTTGGCGTCAGCAAAAGCCTACGAACATAAAAGTGATGTACACAGATAATAGAAAAAAGGAGAGGGGAAAAAACATTCGTATTGCTGTACATCTATACGCTCGATGCGCTGATAAAAACTTGTCCAACCACATCGATCCAATTATTTCATACATACAGCATTACCAATGTGTTTCTTATAAAATTGAACATGTAATTATTTATATATGAGTATAAGCCAATTTATTGTGTACATTTGAAAAAATTCACCGCGCGGGCGAGAGAGAGAGAGAGAGAGAGAGAGAGAGAACGAGAACGAGAGAACGAAAGAGAGAGCGAACGAGAGAGAGAGAGAGAGAGAAAGACGTACTTTTTAAAAATGTATAGGAATAGAGCACACTCCACTTGTACACCGTACCTTTCGTATTGTTTCGAAAGAATTCGTCAGTTCCTATACGTATAAATTGCGCATAAAGTACGGTCAATTCGGTATATATGTATATATATATACGCGCGCGCGCGCGCCCACACACACATACCACACACACCCGCCACCACATCATTACATACATACACACATATATACGTAAGCCAGCGTATTGCAAGATATGCGTACCCGATTCAAGCGGAGTGTGAATTTAAATTGGAAGAGTGATAACGCGCTCCCGAATATTATCGGCTAAAACTAGTAATGTTCGCTTCTTATTCTGATCGCTGCGCCGTTTTTGCCTTATTATCGTGTATTTTAAGATTTTCTATGTATATATATGTATATTTTATTTTTCATTGACACGTAAAAAAATATATATACATATATACATGTACACAGAGGAAAAGTGAAAATATGAAGGGTACATAGTTGTGCGAGGTGGATGCTGCGCGCTATAGATATTAAAGATGTAAAAAAGAATACTCTGTGTAATACGAGTATAAACTATAAATACATTTTATTTATTCTGCTTATGATCGTGGTATCGCTCGAACGCACGACGACCGTTTAATTTCAATTGACTTTTTACGTGGCAAGAACGGCGCAAACGTACTTGTTTGTCCAAGTTTGACAACCCTCCCTGTTCATACGTTAAGTTTACGATAATCTAGTTTAGTTTTATAGAAAAAAAAAACTATTGAATAATTACTATTTAAATCTGCAAATGAACTTAAACGAACAAAAAAACAATTAAAATAACGAATTGTCACTAATATAATTAATATATTATGCTGAATTTTAACTTTGATACTGTGTCTTGCAACAACGTCATAGTTTCGCGCGCTCAACGTTTGAGAGCAGGATATGTGATGTTAATAGACGTGAATCATTAGGAATGCCGTTCTGTCGTTATCGTGCATTACAGGCCAGTCATTTGAATTTTACACTATTTTTTTTTCTTTCTTTCGTGTCTATTTCGTTGGAGAGTTATTACCTATTAATGCACTGAACTGTCTCTACCGTTCCGTTATCGGTTACAAGTTACAATGCCAAAGCGACGACGTGAAATCGTTTACAGACTTCCTCGTTTTTCTGTTTCTCTCTGCTACTCTGAAAGGTTCTTAGTTCTTTTAATTACACGCGGGATTACTGTAAAATAAACTATTTTGACATGGTTGAGGTATGACAATAAAATTAGCCAAAGTGCACGGGACTGCTTTGATTTAAACCTCATCGTCGGCCGCTGAAGAGGAAGCATGTTAGAAACAAAGAGATAACCCACCCTGTATTATGCGACCCCGTGTTTTTAATGGTTTTTGCAATATCGATTCACGAGATTAGCGGTGGTACGATGGCTAAATAAAAGACGAGTCACGGATACTTACAGACTGTGCGTATATAGTATGTACGATGTAACCATACACATGTACGATTTACAACAAAAAAACAACGTACCGTTGTAACAACGCTGAAATAACAGTACTGTATAGGATTAATTGAAAGAAAAGGCAAATACAACTTCGTTTGTATTAAAAGAACTAAGCTTGTCATTATTGAACGTCTTTGCCACGATTCAGTTCTTTTTCCAATTACATACTCTTTCATTTTTCGAACTAACGCGATTACCTTCCACCTATATACATACATTCATGCATGTATGCATGAAATCACGTATATCTTGATTAAAATCATTAATATCCCGATCGCTCAATCGTATAATGGCAAAAAGACTATTGCAAGATCGAAGGAAATGTTTAGCTCATTTGCTTCAGGATGGATCGATTAGGAGTGGCAGGTTATGTTCTCGAGTATGCAATCTTTATTAAAAATCCTCGAAACCGACTATACGTATTGTAAAAACAGTCGCGTAGAGTAAAGTTGATTCATGTAAAATATTTAATAAATATTTTCTTGATCGTGAGGATACGCCGAATGTAACAAGCATACATAAGTGAGGTATTCTCCTTTTCCTGTATACGACAACATATGAGCGCGGGGGCCGGGGCGATGTGTCATCATATGGCATCATATGGTGTGGTGTCATAGCCGCTGGCCGCACTATCGTGCAACACAGTTGCCTTAACTTTGTATTGTAATTAATTTTAATTTCAACAATGGACAAATTAGAAGACTTACGGCAAAGAGTAAAGGAGCTCGAAAAGAAATTACTTGAAGAGCAGCGTAAAAATGCGTCGACAGCCAGAGAAAAGATAGAACATATGTCGAGTGAAGTGATCGATTCTAATCCTTACAGGTGATTTTCCTCTTTATTGTGACCGGTGTTTTGTGTCTAAATCGTATTGAAACACTTTTATGCTTCTTGTCCTTTACACAGTCGGTTGATGGCATTAAAGCGTATGGGCATAGTAGATAATTATGAAAGGATAAGAGAGTTGACAATTGCCATAGTTGGAGTAGGTGGAGTTGGTAGCGTAACAGCAGAAATGCTCGCAAGATGCGGAATAGGAAAGGTAGCAATTTTCTAGTTGTAAGGAATCGGGGATCTTGAACTTTTTAACTGATAAATATACTATATATTTCAGTTGATTCTCTTCGATTATGACAAGGTGGAAATGGCAAATATGAACCGACTTTTCTTTCAACCTCATCAAGCTGGTCAAAGTAAAGTAGAAGCAGCTGCGAAAACGCTGCAAAACATTAATCCTGATGTAGATATTGAAACTCATAATTACAACATCACTACGGTGGATCATTTTGATCATTTTATGAATACCATAAGGTATAGAGAAAGATATAGATTCTCAAAAGGTAGTTCCAGTTGAAGGATTAATAGATAGAGAAATTGATTTCTAGGACCAGCAGTTTGAATAAGGGACAGGTAGATTTAGTATTAAGTTGCGTGGATAATTTTGAAGCAAGGATGGCGATTAATACCGCTTGCAACGAGCTCGATCAGAAATGGTTTGAAAGTGGAGTCTCTGAAAATGCTGTTTCTGGTCATATCCAATTTATCGTTCCTGGAGAGACAGCTTGCTTCGCGGTGAATAAAAATCAAAATATAAGTGTAAATTGACCCGTCGAATTAAGTCCCTGATACTTTTGTTCTATTCGTAGTGTGCTCCCCCATTAGTAGTAGCAGAAAATATAGACGAAAAGACTTTAAAACGAGATGGTGTATGCGCAGCATCCTTACCCACGACTATGGGAATCGTAGCTGGTTTTTTAGTTCAAAACACGCTCAAGTATCTTTTAAGTTTTGGAGACGTATCCTATTACTTGGGCTACAATGCTATGCAAGATTTCTTTCCTCGAATGACTTTAAGACCAAATCCGAACTGCGGGGATAAATATTGTAGGGAACGTCAACAAGAATACGCGGCAAAGCCAAAACCAGAAGAGAAAATGGAAAAAGTCGTTGAGGATAAGCCCTTGCACGAGGATAACGAGTGGGGTGCGTTAATAGTTTATGAAAATGAAATATCTGCAATGAAATAATTGATTCAAACAATATTTTATCATAGGAATTTCCCTTGTCGATGAACAAGATCAAGATGTAGACGAGAATGAGCCTCTAACGCGTATGGGTGTGAAGGAGGCCTACAGTATACCATCGCAATCGGCCAATTCGCAGATCCATCAAGCGCCGGCCGAATCGGGGCCGAGTTTAGAAGAACTTATGGCACAAATGAAATCCATTTGAATTTCGTGCATTCACGATAAATACTTGTACTAACGCTTTATGCATTCCATTTGCATTTTGTATAATTTGTTACCTACGACGTGCATTATAATTTTCCCTATCGTATAAAAGAAGGAAAAATGATCCTTAACCGTTCGATCGGAGGAATTTATTAAATTCAAACATTGAACCTTTCGAAACAAAGGTTCTGTCCTTCTTCCTCGTATTCTTCTCGAGTTACTAGAAGACTGGAAAATATTGGGTCTTTCGATAACGCTTTACCGCCGTGCCACGCATACGTGATTGGGCTGAAAAGAAGATAGTAAGTTACGTATATGTTGAAATTTTTCCCGATCATCAATGCAACTTGGATACTCACTTGTCGGGTAAATGAATATTTATCGCGTACTCCGCAGGTGCGAGGCTCCTAACTTCTTTATGAATCCTTTCCTGAAATCCTGGAAACTTGGCATTACCACCGGTGAGAATGATATTAGACAAAAGGTGAGGCCAAGTCTCTTCTTCGCATGCTTTCAAGCAATCCATAATTGCCTCTGGAATACCCATTTGACGAATGCCAACGTCGGAGGGATAAAACAAAATTTCTGGTATAGCGAATCTTTCATTGCCCAGGCGCAAGGTCTGTTGTTCGTTAGGGGGCTCTGGGTTTTTGAGGAATCCGCGTCTCAGTGTCGTATAATCTGGTAAAACATAGTCTTTCGCTATAGGATTGTTCTCCAATTTACTTTTAGCGGTTTCCATGTCTTTGAAAAATTCTTGGGAGACAAAACAAGAATCCTCCTTCGCTTGATTTATTACATAAGTTTCGTCCATGACATGAAGCTGCCGATAAGATATTATTTCTTTAAGGTGATTTGTAAGAAGTTTTCCACCCACGTCGATGCGCCTAATACCTTCTTTAATTTTAGTATCATTTACATAAGGCACTATATGAGTGAAGCTGTAACCGCTATCGACGACGATGCAACATTTTGCGTTAGGATTTTCTGTCTTATACTGGTAACAAGAAAGAGTAGTCGTGTTAATTCTTAAAAGGCTATGACATTCGTATTCTTCAAAGAATATCTCGCTCATAGCTTCTTGAATGGTGGAAAAATTGAACAACGGTTCTGTGACGATGGTGGAAAGCTGACTCAGGTTCACTGGACAGCATTCCTTGGAGAATATATAATCCCATACGGTTTTCTGGACGTCCCAATTGACGAGGTATCCTTTTTGAAATGGTAAGATGTAAAAGAGTCCAGACGCGTCACGGCATTCTTCGATTTGATTCCCAACGAACGGCCTGCGTCGCTCGCTTTTCGCTTTCATTATGCAATTAGGAACTAATCTAAAAATGGAAATGCATAAAAACTGTGGTTTCTTTCATTTTCGCGTATCATATTCCATTCGATCAACTCACTTTGGGCTGTCAGAGGCTAACCCAACTTTTGCCGTGCAAGCACCATTGTCAATAACAAAGGTGGAATTACTCATGATGAGAAAACGATTAACCGATTAAACGATAAGCTGGAGCTCAATCGTTTCTCTTTTCTATCGCGCGTTGAAACAATTTCATCAAAGTTATTTGATGTAAAGAATTAAATTCCTCTGCCAATGGGTGCGTTCAGCCGACACAACCGGTGAGCAACCAGTGAGTGATCTCACTAGATTTTACTCTGAAGTTGCACGTTCATTGGTCGACGCGAGTAAAACTTAGTGAGATCAATCACCGGTTTTGTCGGCTGAACGCAGCCATTGATTGAAAGCGGTCAAGAACAGCGCCAAAGCGCTTGATAATGCAAAATATGCCCAATCAAGACGTTTCTAGTTTTGGCACAATGCCAGCAGATTTGAAACAATACTTACAAGTAATACTTGCAATTTTTCATTAATAAGTCAAGTCTATCTATGTATAGTTATAACGAATGTTAATCTAATATTTCAGCTCATTTCAAGACCTGGTTGGAGGAGGTATTCTTTCCTAAAACAAATGGAGCAAGTGTATTATTGCTAGATTCTTGGAGTGGACACTGCGAACAAGATGCGCATAGTGCGAAACCAGCTGGTAAAGAAATCATAATTAAGAAAATACCACAAGGTACCACGAGACGAATCCAGCCTCTGGATGTGTACGGATTTAGAGTGTGGAAAAATTACGTTAGACGCTTTTCTGACGATGTACTGTTATACAATTCCGATATTAATCTACATTTAAGGAATAATATTATTAAATTACAGTCGCTTGTGCACAACCAACTGTCTTCACCGAGATAGGCACATTTATTTCAGTATTCCTGGTATAAAAGTGGGTATATAGACGAGAAAGCAGGAGACATTGACACTATTCCCCTAGCACATAAAACAAAGAGTTTCGTTAGAAACTATTTCTGAAAAAAAAACTGGTTTAATTAATTTATGTATTTTTTTTCAATACCTACTTAATTTTTCTACTTTTACATTTGTTATATTACCTACTTAATAAACGTAATTAAAATAACATATAATTTGTTTAAATTCTAGCTCAACGCGTTTCTTTACAGTAATTCGTGGTGGAATGGTTTAATTATCCAGTTGACAGATCAGAGCTAATCCTCTCTTGATCCAGTGGCTGACAGGATAAGTGGTGTCGAGGAGGATGGACAATACGTAATTGCTGGAGTGTCCTGTTGTCCTGAGGATGCCGAAACGCGCGGAAGTTAGGTAAAGAGGGCACTCGTATCGGCCTTGCGGACGAATGGATTCGGCCGGGCTCGGTTTCAACCAGACGATCGGCATGGGATCCCAAAGGATTTTTGGGATACTTTCCTCGAGCAACATATTCGGCATGTCCCATCTCGCACCGACCAGGTACATCCCGTACACGTAAACACCGTCGGCTGGCGACACGTCCGATTCGAACGCAGCAATTACCTAGCGAGTGGCGAGAATATTTACCGAGCTTCCGCCATAGAATTAAGCAACGGGTATGTACCTTGAAATCGAAATCAATTCTGTCGATGGGGATCTTGTATTTCCTCGCAAAGTTCTGCGTGGCCGCCGTAAGGAAAGCGTGCACGAACGAGAATCCGGATATCCAGAAGGTGGCCGGCTTCCCCTCGACCAACCAATTTTGGAAAAACTTGAGTCGATGGAGAAAGTCGATGACGAAGCCCGCCAATGGTTTTAAACTCGGATAGGCGCACGCTTTCATCCACGAAGGTGGGATACGCCCGCTCAGGATGCAGACGGCTAGAACCTGTAATTTCGTAGAATGCGTAATTTCTGTAATTTCTGAATATTCTAGCTATATACGTTGATGTACGCCAGCGGTTGCCAACCTAGCTGGACAGCGAGCAACTGTTAGGAAGCGGTGAGGTGAACGCGATCGTTGATCGTGGGTGGCGTAGGGGAGAGGTGCTATTTTACGGTGCGATTCCGTTGTTTTGTATCATTAAGATTTACAATTACAATTGTAATGCACCTAGTCGTAAAAGGGACATTTCCTACTTATTTGAAAATCGAAGATTTTGTTATTTTCTATTACAGTTTATGAGTTTGTAATATACTTTATTGATGTACTTGTTTTTTAAATACCTACCTCGAGATCAGGAGTCATCACTACCAGGCCCTGGACCGCGCTTTCGAGCATAACGAGGGATTGTCTAATTTCACGCAGGAGGGTGTTGTATCTCTCCAATTCCTGTATCAGCACCGTATTCATAGACTCCATGTAGACGACGGGATACTGTTTCTGTGCCTCCTCGATGTCGTACAGTTGGGGCATTTTCTCGTATATATCTTTCTTGATGTTGAGCAGTATCTCGTCCTGTTTCGAGGTGTCGCCCACCGCTCCTGTTCCTTGGACCAGCAACATCGAGAGAAAGAAATTATTCGCCAGCTCGAGATCCCTCGTTATTCCAGCGTTCATGTGTAGCCCTACAGCCTCCGGCGGTGGATTCAAGGGAATCTCTTCGATTTGTTTTATATAGTCTTCGTACTCGAATCTGCGAGGCGTTGCATGGAAAAGGGAAAGGGAAAGTTAGTTTCTCCTTGCTCGCGCATGGATGATCACCCTCCGAAAGGAAGGCGCGAGTACTTTTTCGGCAGGCCGTATTCGGGACCTATGTCGACGAAACAATAATTCGGATCCGTGAGCACGCGCTTGCTGTAAAAATCTTGTAGTATCGTGTTCAAGCATCTCCGATCCCTGTCGTCCGTTACCCTCCCGCCGTAATTGCACTCCCCCGTCAGATACACGATCGCTTTGAACGGAACCTCTTCGTAGTCGTTTATGTAGAGCTGAAGTTGCTGGGCGGATATTTGAAGGTCCGACTCGTTGAAGCCTGCCCCCGAAGAATATTACTCGTACTAATTAGTAATCGGGTCAGCTATTCTCGCATGGTACCCACCGTATTTTATGTTCCAGCCCTGGGCTCCGTAGTTGCGTCTCTCCTGCACCACGGCATGGAAGAAGCACAGGCCGTAGAGCAACTTTGAATACTCCCTCTTCTTCTTTGGGTCCTTGTCGAAGAACTCCGGCTCCCTCGCTGCCTCGGATTTATACGACCTAGGAGTTTCAGTCACTTTACTCGTAGAATAGTTTCCTATCGAGAATAATCTTACCTCGTGATGTTGTTGTGCAATCCGGTCGGAGGCTCGTTGGTCATCTTGACACCGTTTTGCAGGATCGTGATGGGGAACTGCTCGGAGGGGTAGCTGGTCAACCATAGGCGGAAGTTGGCGTGCGTGTTGGAAGGGTCAAAGTTCTCGCAGATGGTTTCCAAGGTGGGCATCCAGGAGGCGGCCAGGTGGCAGTTTTGCAAGCACACCCACTCGCCGCTCTCCTGCCCGTGGTCGATGAGCCTTTGCGCGATAGGCCCTTGACCCTGGCCCAGCGAGATGGAATGAAACTTCTCGAGGTAGTTCATGCTGTCGGCGAATTTGGTGAGCGCCTCCATCGGGTCGGATCCCGGGGATAGGATGAAGATCAACGGTATCAAGTAGTTGGAGTCCGCGAAGGACTTGGAGATGTCGAAGGGCGGAGGCACGATGAAATGCAGGCCCATTCCGACTCGGACGAACTTCTGTAGCTGATATAGGCATTTCATTAGGTTTTTTTTTTAGCGTGTCCGAGCACCCTTACCATGATCATCACTTTGTCGGTCCTAATCATTCTGGTGACGATCAACTTTTGAAACGGCGTTAACGTCTTTTCCCACGGCGAAGGGATCGGTGAGTCTTCTGGATTCAACAGATCGTAGTACCGTCTCCACGCGTTCAGGTCGCGAGCGAAGCTGCTCCGAAATTGGGCGAAGCTCGGTAAAACGTGCACCTTGCATATTTCGCCCCAGGATTTATCCGAGAGCCAACCAGAGGCAGGATTGTTCGGGATCGCGGCCAACGCGACACCCCCGGATAAGAAAAACGCCACTTCTTCTACGGTGATCGCCTTCTCCGTCAGCAGGATCGTCGTGTACAATACGAACGAGTACAGGACCTGATTGGTAGGGGTCGATAGGAAACGAAAGCCTTCGGTATCGTCGAGAAATCGAGAAATCTTCAATAAAGCTCCCTACCTTGTCTTTCTCAAACAGCGATCTGCAGACGTTTTGGTACAAATTGTACGTGAAGGTTTCGCGCAGAAACATCAGCCTTCTCTCGAGGATTTTACTTCTGTGGGCGGTGTCGATGGAATTGACGTACAAATTGATGAACCACGTCAACGAGTACTGATACATGGGATCGATGTTGGGCAGGTCGGTGATCGTATAGTAAAGGGCGGAGCTGTGCACCGCGATCGGCTTGTAACTCTGTCGAAACCCCTCGATCTGTATTTCCGTCTTCTTGGCGGAAGACTGCTTCCTGATTATGTCGATGGAGAGAATCTTGGAGGAGTCCAGGATCTCAATGGCTTCCTCGTCCTCCAAGATACTGGAGCCGGATACCGACAGGGTCTTGAGAATGTTGTCCTCCACCTGCTTCAAGGCTTTTCTGTTCGCAGCGCTCTGGACGATCAGATACTCTCGCTTCTCCTGCAAGTCTGGCCTCTCCTTCGCCACTACGATACCCAACAGCTGATCCTCCAGAGCGTTCATGGTTAACGCGAAATTAATCACCGTCACTTTGTTGAACACTTCCGGCAGGTAGTGCGGATTCCGTAGTTTCGTGGTGATGTACAGCCTGAACCGTGTATTGTATTCGATCACTTTCTCGCCGACGCTGATGAACCACATGGTGCCCATTTTGTAGATAGATTTCTCTAGTATCGGGTCGAGAGCTGCCTGCAGTTGCTCAAGAACGTTCTCGATCAGTACAGGCTTTCCTAGAGCGAGCGTTAATCATTTCTCTGCGCTAATCACACATTGTCTCGTAGTAGCTACTCAAGCAAGCGTACGCACCATATTACGTACCATACTCCAGAGCCAGTTCTATCACTTTCATGTATCCCGAGTCGGTGAGTTTGACGATTTCCAGTTTGTTCTGTCTCTCCATATTACGAATCCATTTGTTCGCCTGGCTCTGAGGATCCACGAACAAGCTCCACCTCTTGGAGTTGTCCATAATGATGGCGTTCTCGGTGGAGAAGGAGTCCCGTGGCAGTCCAAAGATGTTCCAAGAATTTATCTTGATCTCGGAGCCCAGTACCTCGACGAAGTCGTAATTCCCAGAGCAGGGTATCCTCAACATCCTAACGTGCGCCATCCATTTGTCCATGCTCTCGAGTCGATAAACCGTCGTGAACGGTCCCAGGTAGGCTATCATACCGCAGGAGATGAGCAGATCGCCAGGCAGGGTGTCGTAGGATTTCTGTAAATTCTCTGCCGCGGACGTCCAACGATCTTTCTCTCCCCCCAAGCCACTGATCAATTTTTCCGCGCGAATCAGCTTGTTCCTACAGTTGGTCACCTAGAAATAGGAAAATGGTAAATTCGTGTCGGCGGATAAAAAAGGTACAACTTTTCCGCTTTGTTCTATTTATATATAAAACTCAGTTGAAGTTGAATTTATTTAACTGACTAACAAAAGTGTTATATGATATTGAACGGGATAACACATTTTTGGGGCCGACAAAGACCACGTTTATACATAGTAACTTTGTAGGTTGTCCTAAAAGCAAAAGGTGCCTCCACAAAATATTACATTTTTTTTAATAATATTCAAAAGCGGCAACTTTTTGTTGGCTTTAATTTTTTTTTTGTCTTGTTTAATGTTATGTAGGGTTTTTGTTTGTTATTTAAATAAATTCAACTGTACCTGGGTTTTATGCAGCTTTTAATTCTCTTTCAGAATATGTATATTAGGCATATACTGCAGTTTTGAGTTGATATTGAATAGTAATAGAAGCATATTACCTCGGTCTCCAGGTGTATCTTCTGGGCGAGGGTCGCCTTCAAGCTCTCGTGTAAAATGGCCAGCTTGGCGGTCAGCTCGGCGAGCATCTCGCGCCTCTCCTTCAGGAACTTGACCGTGTTCTCGTAGTCTCGCTGCGCTGTATCGAGTGCCATCCTCTTGGGCGCGACTACCTTGGCCACCTCGTCGTACAGGACCATCGCCCTCACCCATTTGCAGAGACCCTCGGCTGCCGAAGACGCCCTCGCCACTTTCTTCGGCTCGAAGTTCTTGTCGGTCATGTAGGTTTTTTTGATTTCCTAAACATCCCGAGAAGGTATAGAATCTACTCATCGCAAGATTCAGCATTGTTCGCGGGATTCCCGATACCTGCATGATGTGGGGGGGTATGTTATCCTTGTCGTATTGCCGTAAAGTCTCCAGGAATCTCATGTCACCTAGTAAACGTTTACTGGGACCCCAGTAATCTACTATCTTCTTACCAGTGTTTGGATCTTCGATTTTTGCAGGTGGTATGTCCAGCATGACGCAAACTGCCGCCATTACTAGCCTCACTCCGGCCGGGGGGCTTCTCATGGTCCTGACCACAGCTATGTCGGCCGGCTTGAGAGTGTTTAGGGCGGCTGTGATCGCGGAATGACCGTTTAGGCAGGGTTCGAAGGCAGAGCCTGGAACAGATACGTAATTACGTACCAATGGCGTCTTCCAGAGCGGGTAGAGCTTCCGCCAGATCGGCCTCGCATTCCGTCTTCAAATTCATCGCGACTTCGGCCTGCACGTTTGCCATGTCCTCGTCCCTCTTCACCATGATCCTCGCCTTTTCCACGCTGATATTCTCAGTCTCGATTCTCCTCATGGTCTCGGCGGTTTCTTTGGCGGATGCTTCTAGTTGGGGCCGCAGCTTCGAGAGCGTCACCCTCATCTGACTGATCTGCTCAGCCGCGTAGTCAAGTTTGTCCAATCCGTTCACGTACCGATCTCTGATCCAAACAACCGGAACAGCGCCAGCGCTGCGATCAGGTAATAGATATCGTAACCGCGTAGTTATACCTCGCAAGGCTGAGTTCTTCCTGCTTTTCACTCATCAGCTCCGCATAGGTTCGTATGAGATCGAGGAATCCAGCGGTGGTGATGTAGGTCTTCCTACCGGTCAGATCGTAGAACCGACTGCTGATGTCTTTGGCGCAAACGTGAAAGTATTTGCAGGCTAGCACGGCGTTGGTCTTCACCTGCTCGTCGACGTTGATGTCGGTGGTGCTGCGCATAGCTACCCGCTCGAGAGCATCCTCCGGCCACACGTCGAACCAGTCGATCGTGCAGCAGTTGACCAGGCTCGGGTAGAGACGAAGTCTCGCTCGAAAGGTGTCGCCGATGGGGCTGAAGCACAGCATTATGTGCAGTTTCTCTCTGCAGCGGTTGACGAAGTAGGCCAGCACCGAGAGCACCGATATGTCCAGGTTCCGATTACCCCCCTGTGCGGCCAGACGGCAGCTCTCGATGATTTCCTGCCTCTCCTCCACGGTGAATATGTTCGGCACCTCCCCCGAATTTAGCAGGCTGTCGATGTCGTTCAGGAATATATCCTCCTTGATCTGGCCCTCGGTGAACAGGAACACGTGATCTTTTCCCAGGCCGCCGGAATTCATCAGCACCTAACACCGACGTAGACGTTACAACGGATGCACAGTGGGAGCTTTTTCTTTTAGTACTAATGGTTGCGAAATTATGAAAAAATAAACTTTTCAAACATTTTAAATCCTGAATTTTTAACAGTAAATACGTTCACTTCTGGAGATGGCTGTCATATTAATGCGTAAATGACTAGCATTATAATAATGAAAAAAAATCTACCATCATACTACACATTAGGGTTGATTGCTAAGAAGTTGTTAATGTGAAAGGAACCCAAAATTTAATGATTTTATTTATGTTTTGATAGAGATATGACACGTCTATGGGAAGTTTGAATGTCCAGCAATTTGTACGTTTCGTTCCACTGTCTGTTTTATACCTTCCTTTCTCATATTCAATTTTGCAGAAAATAATAGTTCACCTCCTGAATAATAGTTTCTAATCTCTTCTACTCGACGCACAGTGGGATATTTGCATCGACAACTGGACAGAACTATTTTAAAATTTGCTCGATTTTCAAAGTCCCATAACTTTGCTAAAATTCGTCCGAAGTTGATAAAACAAAGAGCATTTTAAAGTTTGAACTTTTTTACTTTTCGATCGATTACTTTTAAAATCCGCCCTCAAAAATTTGTTGATGTTTGTCAAATGCTAGAGAGTGCAAACAATATTTTTTACACTTTTTCACGTTCGCTGTCTGAAAATATAATCATTTGTCTTTAAGATATGTTAACCCTCATCGAAATAGGATGTTTTTCAACAAAGATACAGCCATGTCCAGAGATGTCTACGTTTCGTCCCACTGTGCGACGTTACGATGCGATACGATACGATACACAGCGTGGAAACCTTTTTTATATCTTCCCTCCATTCTTGCATGCCGTACCCGCTACCGATCTCCGGCTGGAAGAGGCCGTGGCCAACCATGCTGGAAGCCAGCCTCGTCAACGATTGTCTACCGGACCCGCCCACGCCGACCATCAGCAAGCTACCGCAGGGGATCACCAGTATACGGCAGATTCTGCCCAAATGTTCTAGAGCGTAACGGAACAGGACGATGTCCATTTTGTGCTTGTGCGTGAGATTATAGTCCTCGAGGCTGGAGCTCGCCACTTCCAAGTACTCCTCCATCGACTTCACTTCCTCGTACCGACGATCCGCGGGGGTCGTGTCCACGTCCATAAAGTTACCGAATATCAGGCCCCGCAGGCTTTCCTCCGTCAATTGGTCGTCGTACTTTGGCAGATAATCGAACACCGTGTCGAACGTCTCCTTCAGGTTGCTGCCTACCGCATCCTTGATTTTGAGGAACAGCCATTGCCGATCGGTCCCGTCGATCAAACGATCCCCGATCACACGCAAGATCTCGTGCACCCACAGTTTCGTAAAGTCGGTTCTGGATGTGACGGACTCCTCTCTGATCATCGCGCAGCCGGTTATCACGCGGGAGAAATCGCGGAGATTGAATAGATAGTGAGACTTTGTCGGCGTCGGTCTCAGCTCCAGCTTAGCGTTAACGTAGATATTCATGGTGGCGCTTACGATCTCGTTGATGGTCGACGTGACCGCGGTGGTGAAGCCGTTTCGTTGCAGCCCTATGAACGCGATGTTGCTGAAGATCCGGATGACAGTGTCCTCGGAGAAGTTGTTGATGGTGAAGAGATTGAAGTGCCTGAGAAACCTGTGGTACAGCTCCTGCCTGCTGCCTCCCGGAGGAGCCATCGCGCACACGAACATGGTGTCGTAGACGTAGATGGGTTCCGGTTGCGTCAGGTCGAACCAAATCTGGTGGTCGAAGAACTGGCGAAGGAGCTCGATCGGCGGCTGCGCGCCGTACACCTCCTTGCTGGGCATGTTGACGTCGTCGATGAACACGATGCAATGGGTACCGGGCATGGGGCCGAACTGATCCCTGCGCCTCTTGTACAGCCTCAGCACCACCAACTCCTGCGTCTGCGCGGCCGTGATATGCGGGGTGAACGTGACGAAATTGGGCAGATACTCGTCCTGCGATAGCTTGTTCATGATCAGGTCTTTTATGTAGACGCTCTTGCCGGTGCCGGTTTCCCCATAGAGTAGGAACCGTTTCCGATACTTGACGAGCTTCAGGAACAAGGACTGATACTTGACGGTGTCGACGGTGGGAATCATCAGCTGGACGATGCTCCCCGTCTCAAGGAATTCCTCTTGCCTGGCGAGGTCCGAGAATCTCCTCCAAGCGCCTCTACCTCGATACGTGTAATAGGTGTCGTGGATCAAGTCGTCCGCCGGCATGGAAATCAGCACCTCGGCCAGGAATTCTGGCAACGGATGCTCCTTGTGCTCGTTCCTCCACAGGCTCAAGTAGTACTCGTTGAATTTTGAACGGGAGTCGAGATCGAGCGTGCCGCCCACTCCCCAGACCACCGCGAGCAGCATCGTCGCCTGTAGCCAAGACACTAGGAATTGCTCGAAGGCGTTTGGATTCTGCTCGACCGCCTCCTCCATGAATATCTCGAACAGTACGGTGGTAGAGACGACCTGGTGAATTTGCCCGGCGGTGATGGTGAAGCGACACGTCTTCCGACTAAACTCCAAGCAGGGAGCGATCAGCCACTGGAACAGCTGGTCGATGTTCTCCGCGCAATAGTCCTTCCACTCGGGATTTAGCGCGCTCACCCAAGACTGGACGAACGGCTGCCAGCCGAGAACGCGCGGCTCTACGTAAATCATTCCGCAGCGGGACACCGTGGCGGGAGACGCGTGCAGAAGATCCATCGCCTCAAAGATCATGGACATGACGTTGGACATTGCCATTACCTCGCCGGACGTCAGGCAGAGCTTCTTGTTGTCGTCGAGAACGGTGTTGAGGTTCTCGATCCACAATGCGTCCACGGGCCCGTCGAAGATAATCCACTTCCTATCGAGCGTGTCCTCGGTGGAGAACCTGCGAAAGGCGACCGCGCACACGCCGTCGGTCCATTCGGACGAGACGCTGTCGAAGGATCCGTACAGCTGGTTCAGAGTTATGGACTTTGGGTTGATCGTGCAGTACTTGGTCACCGCTCCGTTCGGATCGCCCCATTCGTGCATCAAGGTCAGAGCATCGGCCAGAGTGTAGAGTACCGAGGTTTTCCCGCCGAACGGGTCCCCGACCAGCATGAACCCGTGGCGAACGATCATCATCTCGAACGTCTGTATGATCTTCAAGAGGAACCCGTCGACCGGCTGCAAATTCCGCTTCTCGGTGACTTGGCGGACGGCCTTGAGAAGCACGTCGTAACTCGGGGTGGGAAGTTTCAGGCCCGGGAACAGATCGGAGATGATGCCTTGGAAAAGCGGCACGTCGTGGGCCAAGAATTTCGGTAGATTCACGTCGATTACCGATCGGAGTAGAAGCACCGCCTCGTCCTCCTCGGGGAACTGCAGCTTGATGTTCTGGGCGGCCGTCAGTACCGTCTTGACGGCTCTCATGCCATAGTCGTAGTGCGACTGCGACGACAGCTGCTCGGAGCAGAGCTTGTAGGTGGTCACGATCTTGGTGGAGAGCTCGCGACCGCTACTGAACCCCGAGGAGTAGAGAAATATCTCGGCAATCATCGCGTAGTCGGGCACCATCATCGCTACCGTTCTAAAAAGAACCTTGAGATTATCGGGAAGCTCGGAGCGACCCGCGTACCCAGGATTCATCGTGATGCAGATGTAGACGTGGCGGTTCAACTTCAATTCGATCCCTTCGAAAATGAACTTGTCCTGGTGGGCGCGTACCGCTTGGGTGATGCAGAGGATCTGTTGCGCCACCACCGACAACACCTCCAGCTCGATTCGGTTGAATTCGTCGAAGCAGGACCACGCTCCGCACGCGGCCAGACCCATGAAGAATTTGCCCATGTTCTTGTAGTCCAGGCCCTCCGAGCAATTGAACACCACGCACTGCACCGCCACCGCCCTGCTCAAATCTTTCGTCGTCTCGGTTTTCCCGGTGCCGGCTGGGCCTTCCGGTGCCCCGTTCAAGTGCAACGAGTACGCCCCAATCAACGTCCGGTAACACCTAGAAGGAGCAGATTTTTAAACACTGCAAACTTATCCGTGAACAACTGGCTTGGCTACCTATCCGTTAAGGGAGTAATCACGAGACGCGACTGGTTGCCAATGTATTCGTAAGAGTAAGGCACCGTCGTGTATATGATCCTAACGAACACGTCGTCTTCCCAATAGTAGCGCAATTGCGACAGCCATTCGAAATCGGTCTCGTCTATGATCTTTTTGTCGATCAAGTCCTTGACCACGTCCATGGCGTGCACGTCCAGCGTGATCACAGCGTTCATCGTAGTACGGTTTTGTTTGGACAGTGGCCCTGAGAAACAAACATCAGGGTACACTGTTACGCTGTTACCAGCAGCGAATAGCTGAGCCAGACCCCAATTCACTACCTCTAACCAGTTCAACCATGTCTATAATCTGATCTTTCAGTTTGGCGTAGAGCGTGTCCATCGTTGAAGGAATGCGAGTCATTAGACTGTTCTGCACTTCCATGCTCCAATACACTTGACTGACGCACAGGGCCACCATGCCAGGCCATATTAGAACCCATACCACTCGCTGGTTTACTTCGTAGTCCAAGTAGCTCATAAGGACTTCGTGCCTTATAGATTTCAGCATTCCTTCCTCGACCTGCAATCTCGCGTAATCCCCGTAAATCCGCGTACATAGATATTCACGTGGCTGTGTACGTAGGTGACTTGGTTGCGTACCTGAGCCAGCCACAGTTCTACGCAGCCTCTCGCCGCAGCCGTCGAGATCTTTACTTGCATAGCCACCTCCTCGTTGTCTTCGCTGACCATCGAGTATATCTCCATTTGCTCGTTAAACCTGCCAACATGGTAGATGAATGTACAATGTTCGTCTACATTCTCTACGGCCTACGATTCTTGCTCACCCTAGCCTGTTTATTCCCTCGAACAATTTCCTAAGATGCGGTTGCACGCGGAGGGGTTCCTTCGTTTCGGATAGGATTTCGAGCATGTCGTCGTTGCTGAGGAAAAAGAATCGCGGGAAGAAAAGCCTCTTTTTCTCCAAGTAATTCAGTACCCCATCGTTGACTTTCTCCATCAGCGTGTTTGCTTCTTGCAAGATCTCTAAGAGACCCGCCTAGGTATAAGGTACCCGCGCGTTAGTCTTGCGCCCGCGCCCGTAATTATGTATTCATTCGTCTGCGCTTACGGAGCCCGCGGTCTCTCGAACCCGAGGATCATTCACCACGGCATTCATCGCGCTACGGAATATCCTGTCCACTTGAATGAACAGCGACTCCTCCTCGGGCAATTGCGCCACGATGTCTTTGCTCGAGAAGATCGGCAGCAAGTACATCCACTGTATTTGCACCTGGCATAAAACGGACGGCTAGGGTCTGGCGTTGCGCGGCTCGTTAATCGTAATTCAACGTCTTGATTAGAAAAATTCAAAGTACACGTCAGCGAGAAGTACGATGAAGATTTTATAAGTACTTTCGTCCATTCGTCGATCGTCGACTGTATTCGACGTAAGAGAAAGTAAAAGTCTTTAACTTCCTCCTCGATGAGCTTGACGAACGCGGAACCCCTCATCGCCTGTACTTTCACGATGTGCTCCTCCAGTTGGGCTTGAATATCGTCCAGATGCGTCAAGATATGCACCCCCGACTCTTTGTGCGGGACGGTGGTGAAGACTACGCCGTCCCACTCGCCAATCATCGTCTGCAACGACTCCTCCAGGAAAAGTTCCTTGGTCGCGCTCGTGCTTATCATCTCGTATCTTGGACGAGCACAACATTCGATTAGCTCGCTCGGTTACCTATGCTTCTACGCTCCTACGCCATCCAACAATGCTGCTATTACTTCTCCAGGTTCTCCAACAAATTCATTCTTATGATCTTGCGAAAGGTTGTCCCCGCATCGGGGGTCAGATCGAAGCCAGCTATAGAGGACATGTCGTCCCAGTGAACCTGCCTCAGCGCGTGATTTCGTACAATCGTCAACAGCGGCACGTATTTCTGCAGCAACGCAACGCAACGCAACGACAGCGATCAGCAAGAATTTCCTAATCGAATCATCTTCGCGCCACGTGCTTTACCTTAAACAACTTGGTATCCTCGATCAGTTGATGGCAGAGTTTCAAAGGCGCTGGCTGCTGCAACGGATCCGGATCGTCCGGCGATCCTACGAAACTAACGGACGGAGGAGCCGTTACAAGCTTTACTCTTCCGCTTTATCTCGTATAGCTACCTGTACATATAGTTCATCGCGTTTTCCATCTTTATTTTGGTCCTGTAGTGTTTGCTGATTTTGGTGAAGTCGTTGAAGTACGCGCTCGTCTTGTCGTCGATATCGTTGGCCTCCAAGTACTCGAACGGGCCGTCTAACCAGACATCGCGATGCCTCTGCCATTGGTAACCGCGGTAGATGAGCGCGTAATACGGTATTATGTTCTCCTTGAGCTCGGCGATGCGCGGATATTCAGACAAGGGATACTGGAAGAGTGCCTCCTCGTCGTTGATCGACTTGACCCTCTCGTCCATGCGATCCAAGTCGCGCGCGAATTTTCGCATGTCCTCGATGTACTCCCGTATACGCTCCGCGTCGTCCATATCGTTCATAATTGCTAATCTGGCAATGACGAGGTGACGATAGAACCATACAGTGGCATTACCCGTTAAGGGGAAAGGCCCAGATGGTATTCACCTAGGAAACATGTCCCGCACATCCGCGTTTAACACCTCGATTCTCTTATGGAGCTTCTCCTCCAGCTCCCACTTGGTTGCCTCGTACATGGCGCTGTTTTGCTCAAACACCGGTCTGATGCTCTTCAGCCAGTGGATAGTGGTGTTGTTTAATTCGATGTGATCTTTCGCCAGGCTTGTCATTCCGATTAAAGAAGCCATCATGTGCAACGACGCCGTGATCTGTTCCTCTAACGACCTCATCGTCGTAGACGCGGCAACCAGCATGTACGCACCTGAAATTTCGTAATTAGACATGAAATTAATTAATTAGCTTTACGCGTGCAAGGATTCACCTAATTCCAGTAATTCTTTGGTGGTAGAAGGAACGTTCAAAGCTCGCTCTCTTATTTCTTCAAAAGTATTGCAAATCTCGAGATTAAAGTTCCGATGGCTCTTGACTAATTCCTGGATGATTAACTCGCGCGTCCCTTTCGTATAGCGAAGAAGGCCCGCCTTCGCCTCCACTTGGCGCATACTTCCGATCGAGAAGTACTCGTGATCCAGCTGAAATCGGTTTTCTGTACGTTTAAACTTTAAATGAGAAGTCAAAGTGCTTTACCATTCCGTTGATTTCTCGAACGAACCGGTTAAAATCTTCCACTTTGCTCGCGCACTCTCGAAAGCTGCGCCCCGTGCTGACGTAGGCCACGATGTTGCTGCGAGCCTCCGGATCGAAAACCATTTGAAATTTGTCGCGCAGCTCCGTGACGTAGTCGGTCATCGGTTTGAAAGTGTTTGCCAAAACCTGCTCGAGCCTTTGATACGCCTCCTCCAAGTACCATTCGGGTACTATCACTCTGATACGATCTTGATCGGTTTTCACGCCGACCCAAGACTCCAACGGTGGTAGCGTCTGCCCCACGCGAGCGATGTGATCGATGGTGTGGCGGAAAGATTGAAAAATGTCCTCCATCGTTGGGCTGTGAAACAGCTCGTTCGCCTCGCATTTTAGTTGCAACTGGGTGGGGGGCAAACAATATGATTGGGTCGTCTTTCGATTCGAATCTCGTGCTCGTCGAGGCAAAGGAATAGCGTACTTTTAATAGCGGCACGGTTCGCCAGTTGTTTAGAATTTCCAGCAGATGTTCGATGCTTTGTATTATTCGCGCGAGCACTTGAAGGCCGAGCAAGCTATTGGCGCAGCGGAGGAAGTTGGGTAGCGAGAGCGAAGGTACGTCGTGAAGGTAGCGCGGTTCAGAGATGAGGCGCACGATGTCGCCGTAGTAGGCGCTACTGACCGCGAGGGCGCCTTTTTTCGTATCCACTTCGACCAAGTCCAGGAACCTTAAAGATTGTGCTAGTTATCGGCACTCGTCAAGCAATTAGATTCGTTAGCAGTTGCAACTGCTGGAGCTCACGCGTCTCTACATTGGCAGGAGTGGTGGGAATTAATTGTTAAGGAGGAATGAAGAACCTGTTGAAATCAAGATAACCCTGGGCCCGATAACGTCCAAAGTCGCAAATCCACTCCGGCATGACCAGCTGCGCCCTGGATACTATGTTTCTCATCAGCCTGTGGGGTAAGTAATAGCTTTTCATAAACGCGCAACGGTTTTTCAAATACTTGGGGTAGAGTTCGGTCCGCCCGGGAAGTTTAAACGGCGGTATCGGTATGAAATGGACTTTGCACGGTTCCTGGCACTCTATAGCTATCAACCGTTTCACGGCCAGCTCGTGTATCACGCGGTAATAACGCGTCTTCGTTTCCAGCATTTGCTCCTCGAATATCTCCGTGTATTTCCGTCGTAGGTGAGCCGCGACTAGATCTCGTATATTCTCCTCCCATTCCTGAAAGGATCGTAGCATTTCCAAGAATTCGAAGCGGTGTGAAAGCACGCGAATCGCGTACAGGAAGGAGGGTACTGGCGGGCAAATTGTCCGCAAACTCTTTCATCTTCGCGAAATAGAAGGCTTGAGGTTGCCCCAGCAGACACTCCACAGTGGGCCGGCAAACATTTGGCTTCCTTTCATGATAGATCTTGGATCGTGTAACCGCTAATTCCAACACGCTGCGCACCGTCTCGACGTCCAGCTTTTGGAACAATTAGTTAAACGATGCTCTATGTATTTTCAAATGCATTCGTGGGGCAAACAAGCTCGTACCTTTTGTAACCTGAACGCTTTCTCAGGGAATCGCTTAATCTTCGGTTTAGAGTCGATGGTCTGCACCTCCGTTGCGCCGTCAAACGCATTTCCATCCTCTTTCGACTCCGTCATTTATTCGTCGATATTTTTCCACATAGAAATCACAATTTCTCTCCTCCTCCGTCCGTCAAACGGCCGGAAATTCTCTGTACGCATTTAACATTAAACACGAATGTGTTCTTTCTTTCTGTGTTGTTCTTTTTTTTTTCGAATGTAGGGTTCACAGTGGAGGATAAATGAATGATCACAGGCGCGTTTGTCGTGTACCATTTGCGTGGGAAATATATTTAGAATTATAAATAGTACAATAAACGCGACCAAAACAGCATTGAAAGGATCGGTCAAAGATATAAAAAATTACAGTTATGGACGACAGTGGTTACGAAAAGTCCACGAAATCTTTTTCTTCTACAGGCTATATGCACGCGTATGTACGAGGTGGGCCAGAATCCGTGGTAGAAGCCAGCCAGCGAAAAATTACATATATAAAAGATATCGCGTTCTTTTTGCTTCTACGGCGAATCGTGTCCCATCCTGTAGACTGCAGAATTTATAGCATTACTTGAAGCGACGTAGACATAATGGTAGTAAGATCCAAAGTAAATGCATTCGATCAACGTTAACGAAACGATTATATTTGAACATAAAAATTAACGTGACTACCTCCTAAATGTTACAATGAGAAAATCTGTCGGTACAGAAAAAGAAAACGCTCGTTCGTTGTAAAATATAATCGAAGATGCGCTGACGCGGGCTGGATCCTCGGACCAAAACGATCAGACTGTGCCAATGTGTAATATCAACAGGGCGAATAGCAGCAAGCAGATAGAAAGTTAGTTTCGAGTATGCTGCATCAACGAGTTAGAAAAAAAGAGAGGTTTCTCTAGACAACAATTGGCCCCCTTGAACCTCTCCGTCTTTCAGGATAACGTTTCACTGTTCCCAAGTCTGTTTACTAGCTTTCCTGCGACCGATTGATAAAGCAGCTTTGACCTCTCGCTCTTACTCGCGGTGACATATTGGCACAGTTTAATGCCAGAACGCCCTGCACGGCATCAGTCCCTTCTCGCTTAAAAGAACCAACGAACCTTTAGCTTACAAATTGTACGCATTAGATATTAGATGAACAATAAATTGGAAAAGAAGATTGTGAGATTTTGGATAGAAACGAATAGGGCGTAGAAATAGAGTGGAAGTATATGTAGAGTAATGGTTATAAATGGGAGATTGATCGGCTCGTGTCGACCCGTCGGGGTACAGGACAATACGTGATCTCGTAGTCGTACGTTAGCTGACTAGAACTTCGAATATCACGTCTTTAGAACTCTGTCGATCGTTCTCGCCGATTTTGCGGATGAAATGATCGAAGAAAATCCTGAGGCAAATCTGATATTCGGTATTTCGGTATACCTATAACATTTGTGGAAGTAACGTTTCTCGCTGCCTATACATGTACGTAACTGTAACTGTAACGTAACATCTATTTGTAACTAACATTTTCGTGTATGAAATAGTTCCCGAGCGCGGCTGATAAAACTTGGTAAACGCCTGTTCTGTACACGTTAATCACGCGATAAGTATTAACAGCCTTCCATTGAAAAATTTATCGCTGCCGTTCTCGCCGACAATCTGAGAAAGACTTGTAACGGGTAAAACACCTCTGGCACGGTCCGTTTACGAAAGTCTCGCATCTTTCTTCTCTCCTTTTCTTCTTCTCTCTCTCTCTCTCTCTCTCTCTCCCCTTTAGTCTAACTCCCCTCGCTTCGTGTTCCTTTTTACAACGCTTGGCTAACGTACTATCCTATAACCGAATTGTACAATCGTTTCGTTCTTCGCTTGCTCGCGTAATGTTATGTACAAAGGATGCGTGTGAATAATTTTCCCGTTCGTCTCGAACGGTCTCTCGATACGCTTGCCTCCCAATAATTACATTCTCGCCGGTCGCGGGACGACCGGCTGCTGACCAACAGATACACAGATACACCGTATAAAGCAATGAAATATATACAAGATGTTCCGTGAAGCACTAGAACGTGCGCGTGTCATCGAATAACGCTTATAATACAAAGGAGTTAACAATAGAATGGTGACTTCGGATTATCGTTTCCTATAAGTATAGAATATATATGTGTATATATATATATATATGTATGTACAAGACGGTAAAAACAAAGCTCGCGCAACAAGTTGCCTTTTTGTACAAATCCCTATCGCAAGCTAATGTGTGGCATTTCAGTTTCTTTTCCCATGGCAATGAAATACTTAAGTAGTGATGCACAGCTGTCAGTAACGTAACTTCTAAGGTACATAGGTATGTTAGAGGAAAAAATATATGTATGTATGTATGTATATGTTATTCGTAGCGAGCTCGACCGAGGAAGATTATTATTTAGGATCGCGCACGATTTCTCTCGCTGTTTCCTCGTAATATTTGTCGTGAGGCATTCGTGGTAAACTTACATCGTGAATACAAACGCTGATGCTAATCGATCTACGTAACTACCCGGTATGATCTACAGAGGATGCTCTCGCAGTCGTAAACTGTATATAAAATATCTGAATTAGTGAACAGAGCGAAGCCAGCAAAATAGAAGAATATTCTCACTCTCGCTACTCACTATTCGTTACTCATTATTACTCCTTATTCATCCGTTTCACGAGTTTTCGTTTCGCAAAAGTCTGTGGAACCTTCTGTCGATACAAATACAACAACAAAGCGTCAAACGAAGACGGTCTCTTAAAATATAGTCGCCTCTTAATCGTCCTCTCTATCTCATACAAAAAGAGCAATAGAAATTAATATTTATATCTTCGGACGATAATGATCGTCGACATCATTCGCAGAAATATTTAAGCAGTACGCGTTGGCAAGGTAACTCGGCTCGACTTTTTAAGAAAAGAAAGCGGTCATAACGATAGCACTTGATACGGGCAAGTGTAGCGTTTCTTAATAGCGTACAATAAAACTTAAAGTTTAGAAAGAAATTGAACAGGTCTAGGTATGCGAGTACGTACATTGTACATAGATACATAGATACATACATACATACATGTAGCGAGAAAGCAGAATTCGCGAGATAGAAGAATCGAATGCAAACGAAAACTCGATACAAAACGTATGTCTATTACCCTAACTCTTTGCTTCTTTGCTTAAATGTATCACAATGATGTATATATTATTCTCTTTCTTCTTTACAAGCTCCTTTAATGGAAAAGAAATGAAATTGTATGTTTCTGTTTCTATTTGCGTTCTATGCGTAAATCCTCTTGCTTCTTTTAAAACGATACGAACAGTTTACGCTATATAAAAATAACGTTTCCTTTTTAAAGATAAAATCACATTTGAATATCATATAATTCATAAATACGTCTGCAAGAAAGGAAAGAATAGAAATGAAAAGAGGGAAAAAAAGCAAAAGGAATCTCTTCGTTTCATGTTTTCAGACATTATTCTATCGGAGTTTAATCGGTGTCGGATCATAAGGGTAAAAGATCGATCAAATTAGCGCGCGGTTGTGTCAACGACTCGGGAAAGAATTCCGTCAGCTTATCGTACAATTCGGTTCTTAAAGTATGAATATCGCGGGTGGGTGGACAGTACAATGACGTGCCCGTGTTAACTAAATTTCCTAATACGCCGCCTGAACCGTTTGAATTCGTGGATTCTCCTAATAACGAGTTTTGTTCTCTGAATAGAATAGACGTTAACAATTGAAACTGTAACGAAGAAATGCATAAGGTTCAAAATGCAAAATCAATAAAATGTATTCACCCGTTACTGATAAAAGATATCAATACCTCTTTCGTCTGTTCCACATCGTTATGATCGATAATCTCCGATATTTTGGTCTGTAAATATTCGAGCGCTTCAACGCTGTTGTTCAATGCTAGCTCTTCGAACTTGTGCTTCCTGATAAGTAGCTTGCATCGTTTAAGAATCTGTTCGTGCGAGGGCCTGCATAATTTCAGCTGCCAGAAATCATCCAGCCGTAAGTTTGGAAGACAGGATCTTCCAGGATTTCCTCCGAACAGAAAATGAACCTAACGAAAGATAACGTAAGGGCTATTATAGGGAAATACGATACATGGACGGAGATGTTGCTGGTCAACGTTGTCCGACAAACCTTTTTCACGTGATCGTAAACTAACTGATGCGCGAACCGCGGGCACGGTTCGTAGTCCTGCATTTTACTCCAGTACTTTTCTCCAACGTTCTCGTTTCGATAAATGCAAGACCATTTGTTGTTCTTGATATCGTACACCCAGAAAGAGTTCTGTACATTATCGTCTCTCTTGTCTTTGTTCTTACTTAAACCCTGAACAGAGAGTGTACATGCAACGGCCATTACCCTTATGTATTATTGTCAATCGCCAGAATTTCACCATACGAACCGATAGAACGTAAATTTCACCCAGCTCAGGATCGATCGTCGCTTTTTGCGTAAAACCAGGCGCCGGAATGTGATTCGAATCTTTTGTACCGAGGTCATTGAAGTTTATGTGCTCCACGTTATTCGTGTCAACTTCGTACGTGAAAAAGTCGCTCAGATATTCCTTACCCCTTTGACCCGCGAAAATATATAGTTTCCTCGATCTCTGCAAAGAACCATTGCAGCGATAAGAAAACTTGTATTGCAACTTTTTGCGATGTAAGTGTAATGTGTATGTACCGGATGGAAGAGCATAGAGTGGCCGGCTCTAGATCTAATGGTCGGTACGTTAGGAGGGCATGGCCTGGCAATGTCGCAGGCAAGTCTGGTCCAGGTACCGGTTGGTACGTGGTAAGAATACAATCCAGAGAAAATTGGTTCGGTCGAACTGGGTGCCATGCCGTGTTCATCGGAACTATAAGTTAATCAAACCTTTTAAAACGCTCGTTCCCACGAGCGTTACATATATCGTTGACCTTACTTTGTTGGGGAAACAAGAACTCGACCGCCAAAAATGTATATCGTTCGTTTCTCAACGTCCATCGACATTTGATGGTCGAAAATTAATTGAGGTCCTCCTACGACTCCTGTATCTTCCGATATTTGGGTCCATTTGTTCGACTCGATATCGTAAACGAAAAAGTCACTCTTCAAGTTTTCCGGAGTTCTATACTGTGTGTCCAGGTATCTGCCTAGGGTAAACAGTTGTCGACGTTCTGGATCGAGGCACATTTTGTGACAAGATCTTGCACTCGGGCCGCCCTACAATTAGACAATCAGTTTCAATTCCCCGACCAACCATACCCATTCGTCTTCAACTACTTACCATACTTTCCGTATCCTTACATATGACGGTCCATTTGCTGGACGCTATGTTGTACGACCACAAGTCCGAAAGGTCTTGATTTCCATCCCATCCCCCAAAGAGGTAAAGGAGTTCCGCGGATGCATCGAGCAACATTTGATGACCTCCTCTCATTCCAGGCTTAGGATCGCTTGTTGACAATTTTGTCCAGACCGTTCTATAAGTCTGAACGTTGATGTAGTCGTTTAAAAGACCCACTACAACGAGAATTACAGTACCGTCCGAGATTCCGCCCATCTATTCTATAAGCAAAGAACGAAAATACCTACCCATCACTGCGTTACTTATGAAACGTTCAGCTTGCAAATGATCCCCCTTTGTGACCAGTAAATCATATAATCCTGTCAGTCTGGGATCCTCCAGTGGAACCCCGGTAACCCTTTGCAGAGTTTCTACAATTTCTGGTTGTTCGAGTCTTCTAAAGTGTTTCATGCACAGTCTTATTACTTCTTTCTGACGGTACTGAAGCGCAAACATTATTTACTGGTTACACAGCATCAAAGTGTATTCATACGTCTAAGGAAACTCATTAATATTTTCATTACCGCATTGAACCATTCGATGCTAGGGTTGACTGTGTTGGAATCATCGATGCCTGTTAGTCTAACGTGCCAAATGGAGAAATTAAAGCTGGGTCCCCATGATTGCAATGGAAGAATCTTTATATATCTAACTGGAAAATAATTCTGCTCGTTTCCTAGTATATGCTTCAACTCGAATGTCTCCGGTATAGAATCATTCTTTAGCCCACTGAAAGGTATGATTACTTATTAATTCTACATATACAATTATCCTTTTGCGCCGTCACTTTTTGACTCACCTCTCTAAAAGCTCCATCACATTTTCCGGTTCCAAGCCGCCATATACTTTGAATTTCTTTATATTGCACACGTGTGTCTTCTCGTATTTGCCGAATGTAATTGTTTTCACGACCGAAGGGCATTGCAACTTTAATATGAGAAACTGAAAGAAAAATGGAGATTCCTGTGATACCGAGATATATTGTTTTGTAAACTGTTCTAGCAAGATTAAACGAATCGAAGAAAACTCGACGATTCGAATGGTCCAGAACGGTTTCTTTAAGGTTTCTTCGATATTGTAAACACGTATGTATGTATCGTGTTACGTTGGAATAATGTTTACCTGTGGATAATTGTCAATATCGGAAGACCAGCGAGACGTCTGATCGGATGGTTTATCTACAAGGATATTTCTAAAATAGAAAAGGAAAACGTTAATTCGAAGTTTGGTAGTTAATCCGGCGTGATCGGTGCTGTTAATTTTCTAATTTCATGTATAGAACGTGCGTTCCGTTTCATCATAACCGTTACATTAGGTTAGAGAATGATTATCGGCTAACAACCGTCTTCTTAGCCTGTAATTACGAAGCTGCATTCGTAAATAAATGCTCGGGATATCAGAGGATGCTTACTCTGGCACGTAGGTCGAAGAGAAACTGGAGTACTTGTAAATTTTAAACTCCAAAACTTTCTGAAAATCGCTATTCTCGTTGGACGCCATGTTACACAAATGACATAAGCTTCAGCACTAAACGTGTGTGGCATTTTCATAGGGCATATACGTATGTAGCTATGTATCTAGAGGCGAGCGTATAGCGTTAAGCGTATGCGAAAACAAGACCCGGTAAACGTAAACGGTGCTGGTGTACGACAATACACCGGCTGAACATGATCGCGCGTACTTACTCTACTTAGTATTTACGGTTTCGTAGACGTCGATTCTTTTCAATTCTCTTGTTTCTTATTATCAGAGGACAACGAGAGGCGCGTAAGAACTGGCATAATTATCATAAATAATTGGAGGCCAAGTTGCGTATTTGTAATAGATGCATATAACATTTGAGGAGTTCGCTTTATTTACACTAGTTTAACGAATTCATAAATACATATGTCCTCTATTTTCTCATGTACATTCAAAGTAGACGTAGTTGTGTTCACATTTACGACGAATACAAAACATAAAAATATACACAATTTACAGTCATAGGCCAAGGGCAGAAAAGTTAGACAGAAAAAAATATCTGTAGTGTGTATACACGCGTATATGTATGTATGTGTATCAGTTGGTATACATGTACCGAATAGGATAAACACAATGTATTTTTACAAACAAAATACATTTGTTCTCTGTATTGGGTAGTGGTCTTCCTAGACGCTACCACCTAATTAATTGGCCCCTCCTGACAAATATTACACGTCCATTGCTTCGCGTCCGACAGAGACTTGTGCAAATTCCTCTGCCCGACTGCGAAAGCTAATATCGATCTATTGACGGGCGAAAGAACGGTTTCAGAAATGGAAACCTATTACATACCCCGGTTTACTAAATGAACGTGGTACATGTGGAGCACTTAGTAAACATCGAAACAACCGAGCCGCTTATCTGCTACTGAAATATGACGGTTTTCTTGTTGTTGAACACGCACTTAATCATGATTACGCTTTGATCGTATGTACAGTCAGGTATCACCAGTTCAACTGAAAGGATTCACATAAAAGTCAAGGAATAACTGAGCTTAACTCAGCTCGAAACCTGCGCCGGCTTGTATCGCGTATAAAAGTTTCTCGCGTAATGTTTTTTCGTCTGGAAACTCGGGGAGTTTCAGCAGATTCATACAGGTACTAGAAGTGGGCAAGCGATCTACGCTGCCAGCGTGTTGAATGCAAAAAGGTGGATCGAGCTCCTGAAACATACAGAAGCATGCGTTATTCGTTAGTCGAATGAATAGAAGAGGGCAGGGGGCAGGGGAAGAGGAAGAAAAGATATAGAGGGAGAACGTACACACCTTGAAACCGAGTAGGGGCGGTCGGCTGCAACTCGTAACGAACTTTAATAACTGGCCTTTTTGCAAGTCACTGAATTCGTTAACAACTTTCCAGAAGGCAGCTATTGTCGGATGATCGGGGGCATAGCCCCCCGTGTAGTTGGTGTGAAATTTCAAGTCGTTTACGTCAACGGGAATCTGTGCGCCCGATATCAAGACTTGCAACTCTTTGTTATTGAACATTTGAAGCCAATCCAAGGGAACCACGCTGCCAATACCTTGCTTAAACGCGTAGCATTGCGCTCTAATCTGCTTATTCAGCTTGTAATCGGCCATCAAGTGGATATACTCGATGCGATTGTGATTATTTACAGGGATACTGCCACCGTTCGATTTCAGCTCGTCGACACGTCGTTCGCCCAATTCGTCCGACAATACAGTGAAATCCAAGCCAAGATCGGCGACGTCGCCTTTGTAACTTTTCAGATACAAGAGATTCCTGTACATGACCGGGTCTAAGGAGGCTAAATGATGAACGTCCACGTCCGATTGACGGCCGACGATTTTCGATAGGAAAAATTCGGCGAACGGTAACTCGACCAACAGATTCTCGTACAGAGCTTTCCCGAGGATTCTACCGATAAAATAATAATGCTTGGGAAAATCATCGAGCAATAACTGTACCGTAGGGTTTGGATACAGCATATTGTCCTTGGTAAGCCTGAAAAAGCCTCTGTTAGGGTCGAAGCTGGTTTTCAACAGTTCCGATAAAAACTCTCTAAACAGACCACCACCGTCTACACCGGCCTCTTCCAATCCAGCCGAATTAAACAGCTGTACGCGCATCTTTAATCGCATCTCTGGCTCGTTTTCCGGTGATAATTTCTCGAACGCGTCCTCGTAGAGGTAGTTCCTTCTCACCGATATCTGTATCGATGGCCCTTGCATGAAGTGCGTCAGCTCGCCTTGCTGTTCCGTTTTGTCTCGATAGATCAGTGACTGAAATACCACTACCCGATCGTTGAACGGTATAACGAAAGGTATCTCCCGAAGTAGCGTTAATGTTCGAACTTCCTTGGCGTACAGGGGCGGCCCTTCCTCCAGCTCTTCTCGCGTGAACACTCGAAGCCCTTGAAACGGCACGTAGCCCCTGAGCCTGCGTCTGCGAAATGCGAAATCTTGAGGTTTATCTATCGGTATCACGATATTCGAGGCGATCCAGTGCCCTTCCGGGCAGAATTGCCGCCTTAGGTCTCGCACGTGCAGCTGACGCAGCAAACCGACGGTCACTTTGAACAAGTGCGTCCACATTTGCGTGTCCTGTTGATTTTGAATGGGACAGGACGGCCCGAGGACTGCGTTCTTGTAATCGTCTCTAACGGTGGGTCGGCTGTCGGGGAATGCAAGCTCCACCAAGCCCAAGCAAACGCCTTTCAAGTGACTGGACAGCAGAACCAATTCCGAGGTTGTAAACGGCATCGTCTGTTGCCCGTTAATCTCCGACGGCAGATCGGTCATTTGAATGAAAAACTCTGTATCATGTAACGTTGCAATAAGTAGACTAAATAGTGAACAAAATACGGCTAACAGTGGAACTATTTTCTTTGTGTCCTCGCTGGACAGTCCAATCCCTCTGGATATAATCTGCAGAAGAGGTGTTGCTTCGCCAAATAACGACACTTGGCAGACTGATACGAGGGCGGTCCATAAATTCTTTAAAAATACCGGCTTGAAAGCAAGCATGTATAACAATTTGTACTTGTGAATGGCGAGTTTGTTGGTGATCAGCAAATGATGGCAGAGTTGGCACAATGGTTGCAATACAGCGGTATCTTTACATCGATCCACCGCCAGTAGTATTCCTTGAACGCGTTGCTGTTCATTCAACATTTCTATGCACTGCTGCAAAGTCTCGGCTTGTTCTTGATCGATCATAGTCGCGTTAGACTCTGTGTCCGAATCGTCCGCTTGCTCTATATTCTCCTCGGAGATCAACGAGATTATCGTCGAACTCATAGACGCAAGAACTTGTAGATAACTGATGAGAACTTCCGTAGACTTGCACGTCGCTATAATACAAAGAATATTTCATTAATTATATGCCTGCTGATTAAGTATTAGTACATCTCTTTCGCTCTATATACTCACGGATTTGATTTGATTCTAGGGATAAGATGAAGTATAGCAAACTTATAGTAGGCGCTATCTCGATTCTATTGATACAATCGATTAACTGAATGTACGGAAATTCTTTAAATTCAGACAACGACGGAATAATGAACATTCGAATGGGGTCGGACATTCTTGGAGATAGTATACTTTTACACAGCTCCTGTAAAATCAGCATAGAAAAATCGTCTTTCTGTGGTAGAAACAAAATTAACTCCAGTGGTTGTTTTATCATGTCCACTAAACATTTTGAGATCGGAGTCGGCGCGACGGAAGTCGGCTCCAACATCGGTGGGATTTTCTCGTCTATCAATTTTCTTAATTGCTCGAAATATTTATGCTTTATTAAGTATACAAAGATGCTTTCCAGATGTTTATAACTATTCTCTCGTAAGACCTTCTCTGTGTCTTCTCGACTCATAAATGTTTCTAAAGCTCTTAATGGTATGGCCAAAGAGTAAGCTCTGTCCATTAAGGCCGCATTATGTTGCATACACATTCGAAGGATCCATCTGTGGACAGATATGTTTCTCGTTTTACAAAATGAAAGACGGGGCAATTATATCGAACCGGGTTCCCTCCGAACTTACCTCAATCTCCACAACCAGTCAGGACAGTACACACATTTTTGTGTAATTTCTTGTTGATGCTTTAAAAAATGTTGTAGCGTCCAGACTAATCTACCAGCATCTACGTTACAATCGTAGAAGAATAATAATTTTCGAAAATATATTATCAAATCGTCCAGACTCAGATTTCTACGACCAGTTATTTGCTGATCTTCGTCGAATTCTTTTCTCTTGGCTATTTTCATATGTTTTCTAACAATGAAGCCACGCACAACTGCTTGAACTTTTAATGCAGCATTGTGTCTTAAACGTTGTTGCTCTCGCTTCAAGCGCTCGAATTGGGCATGTTGCAAAAGTACAGACTTTTCGTCCCTTCTGCTTGCGCCTGCTAAATTCTGTTGAGGTTTACGTCTGTAATCTCCTTCAAAACTATACATGATGTTTCGATTTCTTTTCAATAGCATAACATCCCTACATTTATCTCTAAAGGAAATAATAGTTTTCGATCAATCGAGACGTTCTCGTAACCGGGTATTATAATTTAGATTACTTACCGTACAAGTGGGCTCACGATGGCACTTTTAATTGACAATTCACAAGCCTTACTAATACGCGTGGAACGCAAATAGTTGGCAGGAAAATGTCATTTTTTAAGGAACACGATATCTCGTGTGTACTTCACCGCTTATTCCTGCATTTTCCAGAATATTTCACGCGATTCGAAACTCAATGGCATCACTAGCTTCACTGAAAATTTCAATTTACTATTGCGTAGAGTGAAAACTCTTTTTATCATCGACAAGGTTAACGTCTACAAAAATTCTCGAATGTTTTTGATTTACGTTTCGGTGCGGTTTACATCGAAGATAGAATTACAGATATATTCTCGACGGTTGGTTTATTCGAAAGATACGTTAGTAAAATATAACTGGCTGTTTTAACATTAGATTGTATGTATGTACGTATACGTCCAGTCATCAAATGCTCGCCATACTTTATTTCTTCACAGTCATGTGAGAAACATCGAGCATTCGAGACTCGAGAAACATATACATACATTACGATGCACTTACGGACGCACGTAAGTGTGTGAGTCAGGGTGGCTCTTATTTTCGACTTTTGAATTTTCTTCGGGGCACCCTCCAGAATAGTTCCAAATAATTAAAAAATAATCTGTGTAAAGTTTGAGCTCGATCGGATAACGGGAAAGGGTGCCCCTGGGCCCGTAAACATTTAAATCATTATTTAACAGCTCGCGAAGTCGATTTTATATAATATCTTCCAAGTTATTGATTAAATAAAAAAATATGTCAAACAAAAGTTATAGATCCGGATAAGGAGCATCTTTTATGTTGTATTACTTCTTCTTGTGCGACAAACGGTTTTCGAAAAAAGTTTGAAAAATTAAAAAACAAAAACTTTTTTCCCGCAAATTTTCAAAGTTTAAATGCTTCTGGAACACTTTTTATTTATGAAGGCGAACAAAAAAATGGAATTTTTATTTTCGAGGGCTATTTTTTAAACATTTAAGGGGCGGGGGGGGCATATACCGAAATATGCGAAAAAAATAAACAAATTTTTTTCTTATTTTCAATGCTTGATCTGTCGATTTTGCTTCATACGATGTGCTCTCTTCTGTACACACGATTCTGCTCTTTTTTCTTAGTTGTTTTCTTCAATTATTCTATGCAAAAATTTTACCCGCGGCCAGAAGATGTTTTGAAAATCGATACCTTTGAATATTATACAACTGTTGCTTGCAAGTTGCATACCATGACTAGAACAAAGAGGATTAACAGAGGAACAAGAATGCGTAGGACAGCGCTATCATCACCATCGCTATCCGCCAAGAGCGCCAAGTGAAAATTGCTTTTATACACTTTTATACAAGGCGCCACAATCCACAATGAATCAGCAGCAGGCAAGGCGCGTCTCATTGGACCGTATAGTTCGAAAATTAAAATTCCGTGTCGGGATTGGTTCTATAATTGATGGTCACTCTGTAGTTCTGGTTGATATGTTTTTTTTTGCAATTTGATGGACCATTTCATTCAATTTCATTCCCGAAAGAAACTCATTTCTGTTTGTTGGACGATTATACTTCCGATTAAATGGGAGAATGATTAAATCCGGTTTCGTTGAGGAATCCTAGGTATATGTAAATAAAAATGATGGAGAGTACACGGAAGATTTTGGAACGCGTTCTTTGGTCTGTTGTGTAAAATTAAATGAAGAATGGCCGGGAAGATGGCGGCGGCAGAGTCAAAACATGATATTGTATCGTGCTACGAAACTGTGAAAGGAAACGTATCGACGATAACATTGCACAGAGAAATAGAATGCTACCGGTTCAGATTGCTAGACTTAATTTACTACTTGACTTCTGTCAGTCTTTTTTTCATCGACATAGCAACAGGTGAACAAAGAATAAAAGCGTACTATATACTTTTTGTATCGCGCTAACAAGTTCTTTCATTCAATGTACAACAATAAAATGTATCGTAAATAGTATGTTTTAATGAATATAAAAAGTGGTTGATGATTCTATACAGATGTATAGCTTGCTAATTGCACAAAGCGAGACGTGTATTCTTACAATTTTGTATATATTGTTTGTACTTGCTAGTTATTTATAATATAACATAATTTGTGGCTTGTGTGCCTTTAACGTAACACGTAGCAGCTGTAGACTAGCTGCACGATGCCTTCTAAAATGGGGGCCCGATCCAGTCCAATTCGTGTTTGAATGTTTATATATCAGTCGTATACGTAAATTGTAAGATGAGGTCATGTTTTTTTGAAATTGATGTCAGTAAAGCATTGAATATACGCATTTAGGAAATACGTGAAAAGCATTATAAAATATTTTTTTTGTAGATAGTATTGTATTTATGCAATATTTTTTACAAGGCCAATTTATTTGGGGATGCTTTGCTTTGAGTTTCACAATTCTACCCGCAGCCGTTATTCAAATGTTTAGCTTGAGATGGTATCACAGCGATGGCTCTATTAAAGCTATACATTGGTTATTACACTTTCTCTTCTTGGGAGTGTTGCACAGGTATTATTTTAAATTTGTTTGCTATTAGTTTACAATTAGTCATTGCGTTTCTTTTGAGGGTGGATGATTTTACTTCTAGGTATTTGATTTTACTTTACGCTACGATATATTCGTTAAGAAGCAAACCTTTTGCGAAGGATAAGAATTGGGTGTATAGACAGGAGAGCGATATATGCATGTTGCACTTGTTTGGGTCATTCATGGGGGCCGCTCCGCAATTAATATTGCAGCTGTACGTTATGGCAGTCTTACATCGTACACCATTGTGGACAAGTAAGAAGAATTAAAATAGTTATATCCAATAAAAACTATGGAAGTCATTAATCTCATGGTAGACATATTGCTCGAGTTTGGGGCTAAATGCAATAATTTATCACATTCGTGTTTCCATTGCTAATGAGAAACATCTTAAAATATTATACAGGTAAATAGGAAAAAAGTTTAAAATCGGTTTCATAAACTTTGTTGATTTCATCGAGCAGCGATCTAGGAACATTCTGCATATACTCTTTAACCAATGCAGCGGTTGTAACCCCCCGTGGATTTATGTTTCTCAAATCATTCCGTTCGTACAAATAATCGCTTAAACCTAATTCTTGCATTAGGAACTTTTGATCTCTCTCAATGGTATCAAACTTCAAAATGTAATTGTACTTGATTAGGCAGGGTTCACACGTATCGACAAATGGTGCCCAATGTTCGTCAAAGTATTTCTCTTCTACTATAAAACGGAGAAATTCTGTAAACGTGGGCTCCAGTTTCGTTTCATTTGGTTTCCTAAATCGATGATACTTGTGCGCAATGTGACGCCCGAATCTCTTGTAGTAGTAATCCCTTCCTTCTATGTGTTCCAACTTGTCTCTGTACGCGGATACAAGACGTTCAAATGGATGACGAACGATCAAGAACTTTTTCGTTCTATTTAACTTCTGCAACGGAAAAGCCCTCTCTTATAGCACTGATTTACCATCTCTACTGCACTCGGCGATTATTCGTATGATCACGTACTTGATATGCTCTCTTGACGACTCGATCGCGTGGGAATGCTTTCCGCACAATGGTATTAATCTGTAAAATATCTCTCCGAATCAACTCCATAGCTGTCTCAGTTAATACTCCTCCAAGCGTAGCAAAATGCTTCATCCAAGTAGAACTTGCTGCTTTGTATATAGGGCACCACGATATCCCATGCGTTCTGCGCAGTATAAATGTCGATTAATTCGCGGTAAGGAGATAGAAAATAAAATAGATCATTTTATACTTACGTATCAATAACCATGTTCGACAACACATTGTCTAAATTTGATTCTTTCCTGACTATCGTTTGACAGTATTGTTCTAGTTGATTTTTTCTCACGTTCAGTTGAATCCTTATCTTTCTCATCTCTTCCATTGATAGAGTAGTTAAGGTAGATTTATTGCTAACTGGATGGCTGTATTTATTATAGCTTTCCATATCTACTACGTAATTTGCAGTCTTTAAATGTTCGTCCTTGTGTGAACACGAATTGTATAACAAATTCAATAAGAGTATAAACGACATAAACGCTACAACAATTATAGTAACTAATTTCGCTAATGTGAGATGCCTCTGTAAAGAAATAGTAGCATGTTTTTAGTGGATCCACGGTTCTCCGTGTAGATTAGGCGGAGTGATACTTACATGTAACCCTGCGAACATGTTATTAAAAACATGTATACACTTTACCTTCAGTAAATACGAGCGTATCATCGTTTGACTTTCAAGTTTTGTCATTTTTATCATCGACATTCTATATCTCTTATACTTGAATTAAATGCAGCGGTCGATGGGAATGATACTTTTGTGACAGAGGCAATGTAATTCTGGCAATTTGAGAGAAAACTGAGGTTGAGAGGCTGCATATTTTTACTTCCTTTGACCCGCCCCCATAGATAACAGAGGCAGGAACAAAGATATTGCTGACAATGGTCTATCTTCCGGCAGATAGTATTGCTCTTCGAGCTTAGAAACTATTATACTTTGGTGACTACCGTCCAGACATTCTATCGGGAAAGCTCACAGCGTGGTCACTTTAAAAATAATGTTCCCTTCTCTGGGTAGGGTGGGTGTTTTAAAGCGCTAAAAATAAAATGACTCCCAACTGTCACTGTTACCGATCAAAAAAATTTCAACAAGTACTGATATCTAGCTTTCTGAATCTTAAGCGTACAAGAATATACAGAAAACATTGAACTCTTCGACTGGTGGAGAATGAATTGTATTTAATTTGTTTTTAAATGGGTAATCGAACAGGTTTGTCCGCCGTAGTGTCCTTTTGCTCGTTAAGCTGGGCTATAGGCACGTATACTAAAGCGATGCACAAAATAAATCCTGGTCATCACAAGGCAACGTGGGTAGCATTGGCTGTTCAGGGCCTTTGGCGAGCTGGAATGCTGATATCCAGAATAGCTGTTTTGGTTTTAACGGCAGTCTGCTTGAGGGAATGGTTTTTATTGTTTCTTGGTAAGTGTACGAGTGAACTAACACAGAAATTACTTGCTCTGAAAATAGATTTATGTCTTTCACACGGTGCACATTCCTCTCCAAATGTTACAGGACTCCATTGGCTATTTATGAGCGTTTGGGTAATTCTCCAAAACACAGACTTCTGCCCCACTGTATGGGAGGAGCGTATTTATAATTGTATCATAGGATTAATTTATTGCTTCGACTTTTTTAATTTACGCGCAGGGAAATCGCGGTATAGAGTACTCATATTTTATTCTATCCTCGTGACCGAGAACATAACGTGTTTAGTCGTTTACGTGTTATGCTTTAAAGACGCGATTAAGCGCGAGGAAATCGCGACAGTGACGAGCCTGATAGCTGGAGGTATGATGATCGGATTGTCGAGTATGCTGTTCTATTACGGCAAGGTTCATCCGTCAAAGATGAACGGAGGTACAGCCACAGACACCGATAAGAGGCCCGAGATGGTTGTAGCCAATCAAGTTGTTACTCCCAGATCGTTCAAGCAGTATTATCCGAATTCGACGTGCTCCGTTGAGCATTCTCAGGGGCCTGGATCCGAGGAAGTCACCACAGACAAGCAATCCTTGTTAACGAACATCGTACAGAATTCGGAATGCGCGGAGAACGGTATTATCAATCAAACTTGTAAAATCGAAAACGAATCAAAGAGCGCTGCCATTGGCGTTGCAGCGGAGTGCGAGTCGGCGCATAGCAACTTTTCTAAGGACGAGAGTAGCCCCTCGTTGAACGCGCTATCGAAAAGCCCACTGGCCGTGTCGGACGGTGCTCGTGAGTATCTTGAAATTGAGAATGAGTGCAACGATGCCACCGAGAAGGATATCCATCGTCAGAAGCGCAGAGGTATTTGTCTGCCGACCACGCATGGTTTGGATATGGACATAGACAAAGACGTACCGGCCAAGGATTCGACCGTTTGCAACTCGTCGGCCTCGTCGCAGAAGAGACGAGGCATGTGTTTCTCGAACCAGCTGATCCTCGAGATGGAGATGGAGAAGGACGTGGATGGAAAGGTTTTGATCGATAAGGAATTGATATCGGAGGTAAGCGTGAAGCGCGATGGAGGGAAATTGGAGGAGCGTCCTCTCGGCAAAGCTTGCGACCAGCTGAACGGTATCGGTATTGCGGTGTTAAGGGATAGACTAAAGACCCCGACCATGTTCAACGACGCCTGCGAGAAGGTCTCGGAAACGGAGAAGCTGACGAAAGAGTTGCAGCAAAGGGACGAAACGATGAGTTGCGTTACTTCGATACATGACTACGAGAACGTCTGTCCCCTTGGTGTTGCCAGGCCACCTTGGTGTATTCGTAGCTGGAAAGGATACACGGACATTGAGACTTACATCCACGACGACAGTGTGGTCAGGGACAGAAGACGGGATACTTTAACAAGTACGACCACCGGGACAACTTACAGCTCCGAGTTCTCCGACACGACTTGCGCTAGCTCGGTGCTCAGGGGAATTCTCAAGCAAGATGATTATCTTGACACGCTCGCGTACGACTTGATCGATCCCCGGGAATTAAGAGCGCTCTACAGCGAGGATGTGTTCGCGAAAAGGAGTTGCGACGTTGACGAGCAGAACGCCACCCTTTATATCGCGAAACCGGTAGTGATAGACGACAAAGGCGGCATGTTCGCGCTGGATACCATTCTGGAGGAGCACGACGAGGTGCCCGCGGAGGAGAAGTTGGAGTATAAGTATACTCGACCGGGCTGCGGTTCCGTTAGCACTCTGGTCAGCACGATAGATCAGATCAGAAGGTACACGGCCGACAATTCACCGAGGCACGTGTACCACACCACGGGCGCCCAGTGGGAGGATATCGATCCCAAGGATTTGATAAAGAGAGCGCAGCTCACGAAAGCGCTGTTCAAGAACGATCTCAAGGACACTGCTGCCTACAACAGGAATTACATTAATCGGTTGGAGGAGCCAAAATTGGAGCCGGAGTCCCGCATCGTTCGCGGGAAATGTGAGATAGACGCGATCCGAGACTTGGTTAAATATTGTACGATCGAATCGATTAAGAACACACCGTTGATAGACGCGATACTCTCGGATTCACCGATTCTGGGGAACAAAGGGAAGCTACAGAGCCAGGTCTCTATCGCGTATCGAAGAGACGAGTCCGACTCGAGGGAAAACGATTTGTACGTCGAGATGAGTCCTTTGGTACCTGTTGAAAACGTTAAAGTTGTACATAATAATTTATCCGAGACTCTTGTATCTTCTAATGTCATAGACCCTGATAAAGATAAAGATACTGGCGCGAATGTGTCGATCAATTCGAATGCCGGCGATGCGAAGAAGGCGGAAGCGTTTTGCGATGGTAAACGTAAGAAAGCGATCAATTATCCGAAACGAAAGTTCTCTCTGTTAAAGGAGAAATTCGAGTCAAAGTCGCAGCTGGTTTACGTTGTTACTCCGAACAACGCTATTAAAATAGGACAGTCAGCTGGTTCCCCCGATTCGGATGCATCGAAGAGAAACGTGTCGGTAATTTTTAAAAAGACCTCGGATGTTTCAACCAGACACGATAAAGAGAATTTGGCACCAGCCCCTTTGCTTCACGTTAACCGTATGATAAATGTTCCGCATGATAGATCTCAAATCAGTCGAGAGAAGACCGACACGATTTCCGAGGACGACAAGTCTCTGTGCAATACCGACTTAAATTTAAAAGAAAGAAGGCATATATTTCTGGAGCAAGTTCTATCACCTCCGAAACTTTTAACTTGGAGCAAAAGAAAATCGTTCGTCGGATCCGCCGTGAAAAAGTAGCATGTAGTTCGAATTCCGGGAGTAGTCTTAGTTGAGTCGATGCACGCACACGATTTCTTAGGATACAGCTTCTCTACGAGAGTGATATTAGTTAGTTTTAGTTTACGGAATCAGAGTCCTCCCCTTAGATTCATTGTGGATCGATAAGAGACAAGTACAGAAGGAGAATGTATGTATATTTATTTCGTTGCAATTTATCGAACGGATTATATCTTTTATAAGGAGAAGAATTGTACCTATTATGTATTGTATCCATTTTATTAGGTATGTAAATCAATTAAGTACATCGTTGCCAAGTACGATATTACATTATACAATATCAGAGATATGTGTAATACTTATACATATGAAAATTATTTTTATATACAACAATGTTATATATAATAAAAGACTTTTTACATAATAATATATACTTTAAATGGCACCAGAAAATATTGCATGTCATGGTTACACGTAGAGAAACTACGATGAGTATTCAAACGAATATGATATTCTAAAAGTTCCCTAGGAATAGCGCACCTCTAATAAAAGACAAAAGAAATGGCGCTATTTTTATTAACGAGTGGCACACGCATACGCATACATTTGTGTATGTATCTGAATGTCTAAATACATTTGTCAACGTAACTTTAATCACTGCATCTCTTACTATACTATAAAACTTATAGGTCATTACTTTTTACTTAATACTTCTTTCTCGTCCCTAATTACATCGTTTCACATATATTTCTCATAGAAGTGATTGCATCGTGCAGTATGTGTAAAGAATTGTACATACGTTAACGCGAGAAAGGAACTAAGTTTAGCAGAAACTTACTTAACAAATTTCACAGATGTATAAAAGAAATTAAAAAACTAGTCAGTCTTTCGTGTTAAAACTTGATTGTATGTTGGACGTTGCACGTTACGTCCGTGTGATATGTAATATAACGATTGGCAGTTGAAATTTTGTTTAAATTAAAGCGCGAGTAACGCGTACGTACGCGTTAGTCGCGTACTATGTCTTTCGAACACAGTATTATATAAATAAGAAAATTACGAACTTTGCAAGTTTTCGTTTAAATGAATTGTCAATCGATCGCGTCGTAAAGGAACCGGAGGAAATTGATGGCATTTAAAATGTTTTCGTGAATGTATATAAATTGCATAAATTAATCTGTTACACAAAGGTATCTTGCCCTCAAATTAAGGTTCCTTGTTCGTTACTCACGTTTACGTCATATTTCTTGATCCATTTGATGTAACAAATGAGCGGTAAGCTACGCAAATTGTTACATATCCGGGTTCCAAGAGAAACTTTCCGCAACTCTTGAGCAACTTGACGCAGAGATTTGCCTTTCGTTTCGGGGATGAACAGAAAAACGTAGAGAATAGTAACGAGGCACATGAAACTGTAGAACAGGTACGATCCAGCTAATGTTAACGACTCTGAAATCGAATAATCGTGTTATATGAAGCACGCGTCGTTTACTTGAAGCATATATAAAGCACAGAAGGAACTTACTGGTCATGGTGCTAACCGATTCTGTGGCAATAATATGCGTTATCCATATCACAATGGAAACAAAACTGATGCACTTCCCTCGTATCATTACGGGGAACACCTCGGTAAGATTTAACAGCGGTACAGGACCAAGACCTAATGCGTACGCTGCCTCGTACACGAGCAGAGTTATTACGGCCAAAATACGTAAACCACCGGTCAGACCTTCGGAAACGACGATATTTTGCATCTGCAATTAACACATTATCGTTAAAATCTGCTTCGTTAATGAATGTTGATGTTGCAGTTAATATTCTCTAAACAGGAAGAGGAAGCACACGTACTTCGCAGGACGCTTTGATCTGAGTCCATGTCTCAGGACTAGGAGCGACTATCGCTAATGGAGTTGGCAGCAAGGGAAACGGTGGCGGAGATCCGGCAGGCATAACGTTTTGCATTTTTTCCTGGTTATTATGATTCTTACAATGATTATTCACGATATCTAGATTATCGTCGCCCCTATCTATCGTGGCGAGTAAAGACAATAATGATATTGTCGTCATGCAAATGGTCGCCGATGTGATTAGCGCTGTTCGACGTCCGCATCTTTCCACTATGACTAGAGACAGCATCGTACTGAAAACCTTTACGACGCCAAGCGATATTAAAGCTGTGATCTCAGCAACATCTGCGAACCGAACAAAGTGAAGGAGACGTGTTTTCACACACAAGAATATCGCATATGAATGTAACGCTTACTCGAACAGATGCCCAATAATGCAAACAGCCTCGGCGCGTAGTGCAAGACTTGTCGTTTACCGGTACCCTGCTGAAGTATCAATAGAAAGACCATAATCGTCAGTGTTTTAAAGATCGTGTACCAAGCGTTCTTCAATATAGCCTTTGACATATTTGGCATTCTCTTCCATAGCAGGAACGGTCGAGATCGTTGGAGAAATATTATGGTAATTATACAGGCGGCTAAGGCCGGAACGGCCGTCAATCCAATGGAAAATCGCCATTGATAGTCTATGTTTTTCACAGCAGCGGCGATAATGGAAACTAAAAATCCGATAGCTGTGCCTAACTGGTACAATATTATATTGTATCCACGTTTATTCGAGTCGGATACTTCTGCCATGTATATGCAGTGCGCCACTGCCGACACTGTCCCAGAATATCCACAAATTATTCGTGCGACCAGCAATAGAATATAATGATTTGCCAGTGCTGATAATGTAGCGCCAAAAGTCAAGAAAACCATGGTTAGTATCATGGTCCAACGTCGGCCAAACGAGTCAACAAGAAAGCCTGTAATGCATGATTATTAGTATCTGTTCTTGGTTCCTTATTATCCATGGACAAAGAAGCGGTTTTTCAAAATTTCTTCAAACATACCACCGGTTAGACCACCAAGGAGCGCGCCAACAAACCAAATGCTAATAACAAAGTCCCTTTCGAAGCAATTCAAGTTGAACTCGTGCTTGATTAACGGAGCTATAGGTTTAGCTACTCCCATATCACATCCAAAAGCAATGCCTGCCAGGATCGCGACCGTGGAAACAAAAACATTTTGATTTCCCGATGTTAATGGCGTCAAATTGTCATTCGGCTTTGGAATTGGTTTTCTTAGATTCTTTACAGGTAAACATTGATAATCCTCGTTTGGAACTTTGCTTATAGACGTCTCCGTGGTTCTATGCGAATTATTCAATAATATGGCAGTGTCCTCTTCGTCCGACATTTTACTTTAATACAACGACAGTTACAGATGATTCACATGAAACCGGTTGCCCTTACGTTCTGAAAATCATCGAAGCACTGCGATAATACATAACGTAAAGAAGTCTTGACAGCATCTTTAAGCTTCCACGCAGCCCATAGCGCGCATTTGTAATTCAACTTATCGTCGAATCATTACCATTGTTAACAAGATTGTTCTGGTTCGGAGTTTGCGAATGTGTTTTGTTTACTAAACAATTGGCTCCAAAAGCTTAGTGAGAATTGACATCATTGACAGGGAAAGTGATCCGTATTTTCAGGATTACGTAGTAGTAGTAATTTTCTCGCATTACGTAGAAATGAGTTTCAGCATGTTACTCACCGTTTCCGCGAGACAGAATTATGATAACTACGATTACTGTTTATGTTGCTTCTGCTCATTTGACAGTTGCGGTTCGGATCGGTAGCAATAGGCGGTAGTAGAGACGCGAATTGACAGTTCTCGTGAGTCGTGGACGTTTAGATTCGTAGCGCCATCTTACAAGTGTGGAGAAACAAAAGTGGTGATGTATGCGCAAAAGCGAGAAACACAGGTTTATTTACACCAGAGGCAGTGAGAGCAACAACGGACTAACCTACATTTTTTTCGAAATTGAGTTAGTAATAATAATGTATTACAATATATAGGCTCTACTAATCATATAAAATAGGGAAAAATTTTTTTTTTTCAATGTAGGTTAGTCTGTTGTTCCTCTCACTGCCTCATTTGAAACTATAGATTGCTTTATTATAAACGCACATTTATTATACGAGTAGTTTTACTTTACAATATGGTCAGGATTACTTTGAAAATGGTGTAAGCCCATTTTTTTTTCAAAATTGAGAAAACGAAAAATTTACACATACTTTGTACAAATCTTCATTTACATTTACATATATGCTGTGCTTTAACCCTGTAGGGACTAGTGGGACTTCAGAGTCCCATTCAGACTAACACATTTTTATTTAGCATCGTTGAAATAACGATTCTAATAATATCTTCGAAAAAAATCGAACTTAAACGTGATCGCGTCACCCGTATTCTTCTTTTCGTGGTATTTATTTTTTAATTCGATTCTGGAGGGTAACGATGGACAATCATTTCCCACAGTCAAATCATTAAAAAAATTTCATGGGGTGCTGGTGAAAATATTTTTTTGTCCATAACTTTTTGTTGAAGGGTGGGCAAACGAAAATTTTTTTTCGGGACGTGTATATCCCAGTGGTGGATAAAGACACAAATTTTTTATTTTATACACGACACGTATCTTAAATGTAAATGTGTCATAAATGTCGTAGGTATATCTGGAATGAAAATAACTAGGAAGATTAGACCTCTGGTGGCGCTGGCGGACAATGCACTTTAGTACTTTCGTACTCTGAATTCGCAATTCTATTGAATTCGACGATAAAACATTTGACAGTACATTTGAAAAAATAAAATTGACCTCCACATCCGCTCTATCTCACCACCTGTAAAGAAACTATTTAGTTTCACCGTGTTTTGTGTTTCTTACAACCATACAACTTTTATAAATAATATTTTCGCTTATTACTTGAAATAATAGATATTTGAGGTGAACCGAATTAGTGGGACACCCTGTATAACACAGCTTTTATACTTTTCTCGGTGATACCGGCAGCTTTACCTGTGTCAATGCTAGAAAGACATTATGTTTCCCGCACCCACCGCTCGAAAAACGGAGAGGTCGCTCGAAAACCAGTGGTTGTTTCAGAATATCGGTACTTCAGAATGGTGACACTGAAGACAATAGGACGAGAGGTCTATTTTATACCTGGTCTGAGCTAATATCGTCAAGCAGCTCTCGCATGCTGTGGGTTACCAGATTTGTCGTTTAAAAGGTTTTATTTATGTTACAATTTATCCCGTGTTACAGCATACCCCGGTCTCCCCTACAATGAATATTCTACTTTTGCACTACCAGCAGACTTTCCGTTAAAATTTTTGCAAGTATAACGCAACAACTGAAAATTTCTTTCCACATTCAGAATAGAATATGGAAGTAGCAAACAGCTCTCTCTCGCGTTCACAAGGCAGCCGCGTATCTATCACTATTACCATTTCTGTGCCGAAAAAAAACTGCTGTAATACCGACCTGCCAAATCGGCGAGATCACGTGACGTGTCTATTCCCTTAAACTGCAGCGAAAGTTGATGGTACAGCGGTGATCTCAGGCGTCCCTAGTTGTGTAATTTTCTAATGGATGTCACTGGCCGTACGTTTCCGGCGTGGCTCCACCCTTGGAGTGCGTTGCGCGCTCTACAGCCACTACTACCACTATCAGAGTCAGTCGTGCAGTTGTGCAGAGCTATGCAGTCGGCTATCGGCCTCGAGTCGGTGGAGGTGGTGGTGTCCATGAAAAAGTCGTGGTCGAGTCTGTCCTTTTCGTGGTAACGGGTTGCCACGTTCGGACGGTTCGGACATTGCCGTAGCGCGGTGGGTTTCATCAATGAACAATTGGGCGGTTTGTCGCATACTGAGAACCACTGACGTCTCGTATAATTCATGCCAAGGCGGAGACGAGCGCTCCGTAGGTGTGTAATGTGGTTCAATTCAGAGACTTGCTCGATCGTCGCTCTGGGATATCCAGAGATCGTACGCGAAATCTCTGCCGGAAGTAATGGTGGTAGCGTGAACAACTTATTAATATCGCGGGTATCGAGAAGACGATCGTAACGACGGGAGTGCCGGTGAACCAGTGTTGTTTTTAGTGATCAATGAACTCTGCGTTGCTGTGTGTTTGGGGCGTGCTGCCACTGATACCTATTAAGCCGGCAGACGTATGTATAATAGTATAATACAATCCAATACAGATACATACATTATTTTGGATTCTTTCGTAACGCGGTCCAGTCGATTCTTTTAGTTGGATGGCCCCACCTTCCTCTACTCGATCCTGCGTTCCCCTTCGTCACACTTACGATCAGAAGATTAAGGCCTCGAGTTTCTGGCCGTTCCTTATCGTTTATCTTCCTAGTTCGATATCCTGTATTAAAGATTTCGTCGAGTATAGCAGGGCCAGAATGAGGTGACGCTTAACGGTACAACAATGCATTCGGGATTTGGGATTCGAAGATCGTTCATTGATCGAGAAATCAACACTCTCAACCCTTTCGACTGCAGCCAATCTCTTAACGTATTCCATTAGCACTGCTCGATTAGTCGTGTACCTAATCGGTATAATGATGGGCTTGACGTAACATCGTTCAGCCTTTTCGTTAAAATACGGCCGAGAGCGGACGGCTGAATGATAAATAACGTTACAAATAATGTAAACAAGTGTAGGTGCTTCTTTCCTTTGGCCTGTATCGCGATAAAATGCGCCAGTTAATTATCGTTTACATAATCCTTGCCATTGACATATTTCCTAAAGTTGCGGATACGCTTCTTTTTGTTCCGATTATTCTATTAAAATTCCCCGCGGCCTCGAGAATTTTATGCGATTAAATTTGCACAGCATCGCGCGATATGTACTGCGTAGGTATACTTATAGATACGTTCTACTCATTTTACTCCCACATCACGAAAAGGCAAACAAAAGACGTTGCACGTTTTGAGAACGACAATGCTCATTTGTTGGGACTTTTCCAGTGTGTTAACAGAAACGATAAACGTATTTTCTTTTTTAATTAAAGATATAATAAATGTTTATGATATTCTTATGACCTTAGATTCGCTTGATGCTCTGTTACAGATGACAACATAATAGAGAATTATAAGCAAAATTTTCGATAAGGAACAGAAATAAACGGTTATTCTACGGTTCGAGGTAGATGACCAAAGATGAACGATATAGAAAGCATAAGCATGAAGGGCAGCGGGGTATCTAAGATGCCTCATAGTCATTCGACTCCGGCAGGTGTGGATGGAGGTAGTAGAACTCCTCCTACAACACCTAGAAAAGCTGGAAAAATGCTTGCTGTTCGTGTACAAATGTTGGATGACACGGTCACAATGTTTCAAGTTCAGGTAATATTTAATTTACATTGTTTTAAACAAAAGATATGTCTAGTTAATATTGATCAATTTACGCCCGCTATATTTCAAAACGGAACTTTAAATTTGCTTTATAATATATACAATACTTTCAAGCAATAAACGTTTAGTTTAAATTTCTGCACAGTTTTAAAATGTAGAAAAACATTGGTAAATGGTGGACGAATACCTTGACGCGTCGAATTAATTCTGTAATGGAAAGTAATTGACTGTGCTTGTACCGTAGCTCATGTAACAAGGACGAACGAGCATGATACATAGAAACTGATTTAATGCAAATGTGTGCGTGTTACAAAGGGTCTGAAATTGTTAATGCACGGTCCAGTAATTTCTCTCATTGATGTAGCTATGAGAAAAATTTCTTGCATAAAGGTATTAAGGGGTTATGTTGTACGCAGGTTTTTATAAATTTGCTGTGCCAGCACATCTTGATTTTGAACAGCATGTCGAGGTGATTTGGTACATCGAGGTCGAGAGTCATTGACAAGGGAATCTCTTTAATACTATTAATGACATCATTTCCATAACACTTACCTAATACATTTTGTCCAACTGGACTGTACTTGAAGCAAAAACCGATTAAGTGCAATAAAATTTTTAAGTGAAAATTTTTTTAGATAACACTAGTTTACAAAATCCAGAAAATTATTTTTGATCGAGACTCCACTATGAAATTCTTATGTAAGGTGTCCCCTAAACTCAAAAATCGACATGAGACGAAATCCTATGGATACGTTTTCGAGATATCGAACAATGAATATTTTGGTCATTTTTTAAGTAGACGACCCGACATTTTTGGCCATATCTCGCGTTAGAGTCGACCGATTTGATCGCGACGGGTCTTGAATAAAAGGTAATTAAATTGCATACAACTCTTTCCTACGGTGTTTTCCAATCGGATCAATAGTTTGGGCAGAATCGAGCGAAACTTAAGAAACATATAATGTTTGGGGCCGAAATTGAAATTGAAAATTCACTATATAGCCTGGAAGACATAGAAATTATCATGTTACGTCTAGTTTCTTATTTTTTACGTAGAGTGCGCACCTTTATGAAGAAAACTAGCCCAATCTGAGCAAAATCCATACACAAATAAGGAAGTGGCTTAGTGGCTATAAGGAAGCGATCTTCTGCTGTAACATGCTTTTTACTTCTTCATTCTCTCAATATAGGCGTTAAGATGTCTTTGAAGATTCATTTCCTCCACTCGCATTTGGATTTCTTCCCACCAAATCTTGGTGTTGTAAGCGATGAACATGGCGAGAGATTTCATCAGCAGATGAAAAGTATTGAGAGACGCTATCAAGGATTCTGGGATGAGTCAATGATGGGTGACTACGACTGGTTCCTTGTAAGAGAAACTGATCTCAATGCGGGCAAATGAAACAGAAAGAGCCAGAATTGCTTTTCAATAATAAAATAAAATACATTTAAATTTGTTTTCATTGAAGACAAATACGTAATGCGCCAAGAAACACGAAGAAATGCAAAAATAGGGAAACAGTTGAAAATAGCTCAGATTGGGCTTGTTTTCTTCGTAAAAGTGCGCACTCTACGTAAAAAAAAAAGAATTCACTGTGTAGCGAATTTTCGATTTCAATTTCGGCCCCAAAACATTACATTTTTCTTATGTTTCGCTCGATTCCGTCCAAACTATTGATCCGATTGGAAAACACTGTAGGAAAGAGTTGTATGCGATTTCATTGCCTCTTATTTAATAGTCGCCGCGATCACAACGGTCAACTTTAACGCGAGATATGGCCAAAAATGTCGGGTGGTCTTCTTAAAAAATTACCAAAATATTCATCGGGCGATATCTCGAAAACGTATTTTTAAGTTTAGGGGACAACCTTACATAAGAATTTCATAGCGGAGTCAAGAAATGACTGTAAACTAGTGTAATTTATTAGGGAAATTTGTACGTGTAAAATTGTAAACGCAATTTGCTATAGGACAATGTAGAGTGAATTACTGCAAAAGGTATATTTAATCTTACTTATTATTTGAATAATTGTTCCTTTATAATGGATACGTATATATACGTGTTGTGTACACGTGTAACGCTTTCAAATGAACTATTGGAGCATATAATTGGTTCTTCTATACTGCTCGAAGTAGGTATATCGATGTATTGATTATTCATAACACCTTACTTAAAGCATCTGAAACATATTTTCAGTCACCTTGGATGGAATTTTAATACACAATGACTGCGCGCAAACACAAATGCCAATAAAATAGACTTTGTTTTTCTCAGAGATAATATTATTTAGAGAACTATAGTCTATGTATTTAAATTTTAGGCAAAGGCGTTAGGGAGGGTATTGTTTGATCAAGTTTGCAAACAACTGCATCTTCTGGAAGCTGATTATTTCGGTCTCGAATATCAGGAACCTAATGGAACAAAAGTAAGGCGCAAGCGGCTATAAATCTGTGTGGAATTCCGTTGTTTCGCCGATGCTTAGTGATATTTTTTAATTGCAGTATTGGTTAGATTTAGAGAAGCCCGTCTGTAGACAAGTTGGATTGTCTTTAATTGACCCTCTCCTAAGATTCTGCGTGAAATTTTATACACCTGATCCTGCGCAATTGGAAGAGGAGTTTACCAGATATTTATTTTGTCATCAAATCAAGCGAGATTTAGCTCAAGGTTTACTGCAATGCAACGATAATACAGCAGCAATGATGGCCAGCTATATTGTTCAAGGTATGCCGAATGTAGCGTCGGGTGTCGGAGACAATAATTGATTTATGTTAACCGATTGATTATTTCAGCCGAATGTGGGGATTATGTGATAGAGGATTACCCGGATCATACGTACTTGTCAACTTACAAATTTGTGCCTCATCAAGATCAAGAATTAGAACGTCGCATTATGGAGAATCATAAGAAACACGCGTAAGATATTTCTTTCTTATTCGACGCGCAATTGCAAATGGATTCGTTGTAATCGTTGTACTTTCCAGAGGTCAATCTCCGGCAGAAGCGGATCTGAATCTGTTAGAAACAGCACGCCGCTGTGAATTATACGGAATGAAAATGCATCCAGCGAAAGTGGGTATTGTGAAATTGAAATGGCATGTAAGCATATTGCGCGTATGGCTAGGAAAACTTTACGGCCGACTTCTAATTTCAGGACCACGAGGGCGTACCTCTGAATTTGGCGGTGGCACACATGGGAATCGTAGTTTTTCAAAATTTCACCAAGATAAACACATTTAGTTGGGCAAAGATTCGAAAGATTAGCTTTAAAAGGAAGCGATTTCTAATCAAGTTGCATCCAGAGGGTTATGTGAGTATATACCTACATAACGTATGACGTAACGTATTTGAAGAATAGCATTCCGCAGCTGATCTATCCGTATAATTGCAGGGTTATTACAAGGATACCGTGGAGTTCTTTTTCGAGGGTCGCAACGAATGCAAAAATTTCTGGAAAAAGTGCGTGGAGAATCACGGATTTTTCCGTTGTTCGGTAGTGAAACGAGTGGTGCGGCAAAAGACGCGGGTTCTAAGTCGTGGCTCATCGTTTAGGTATGTCGGTTTGTCAATCGTATCGCGTTGCTCGGGTAAATGAAGTAAGTCGAGCACGCTAATCAGATTTATTTGTATCGCGTTATCAGGTATAGCGGTAAAACTCAGAAGCAAATAGTGGAATTCGTGCGAGACAATTACGTGAAGAGGCAGACGTTTCAGAGGTAAGTCGAATTAGCGGTTTGGTGTGTCATTTGATAATTGAACGGTTTCTTGGGTACATATGTATCAGTAATGTGTAGATAGTGCATGCGTACCGTTATGTACTGTCCCCACCCCCCTTTAATGCTGGTTTTATACCATTGAGATATATTTTAATTAACGAGCGCACTGATCTTGCGTGGGTAAGGCGGGAGGTGGCACGGTCTTGCTTTTGCCGGGACATTAATTGGTATTTATCGTGGTTGCTCCAATTTCCGTAGAATGAAGTGTGTTTCACTCTGTACGTACGTATTGTACTTGCGTTTGTCAGTGTTGCCTGCTCGGACAGGGGTGGCGGGGAGTCAGGCTCACCATCAGGCACGATAACCCGAATGATCAATGTACCCTCTTCTTGATAGTGTGGTCACTAATTTTCGTCATTGTAACACCTCTAACGATACACTGCAAAGTATATACCATATACTTGACTGTCCCGACAGTTCTTACCAACGAGATGTTATACTTTTTATCCATAGCAGTAGCCTACTCTACGATAGACAATAGATTACTTTCCTTATAATATTCTCATCCTTGTACATACATACATGCAGTTAACAAGATTTACACGATTTCTTTAGTATACGAGTATGCTACATGCGATACCGGTGTTCAGACAAATAACCGTTACTAATGCGCCAGTAGAACGAGCGTGAGAGATAGCATCGTCGTGTACACACTTTGATTGGAAATCTCCGTCTCCGCTTGAAGCGATTAAGCGAAGCATGCGAACGTAAAAAATGATAAATGATAAATGATAAATACTGCTCGGACTTAAATTTTTATACAGAACAGAATCGCGAAGGAAAAAAAGGATAAAGTATATACTGTAGGGGATGTTTAACGATTTCATATAAAATACAGTTTTCGTACCGTTGCTCGTCGATATTATCTACTTTTACTCGTATTTTTATTTTTCAACATACTTATCATGTAATGCATTATTTTTTTTATCGTTTTGAGGGTATAATTGATGACCCGACAGTACTTGAAACGCTTGTTCTTTTAAACGGTAATCGGAAGCGTGGCCGGATCAGACGGAAAACGTGAAAATACGAAAACGAAACTAACATAAGCGAGAACCCTTGAAGCGATAACGGTTAATCGAGTAAGCACAGTGAAAAAGAGCCTACCATCTTAGCAGAGGTGGTAGAGAAGGCAGAGAAGATGAGGAAATCCTCTAAGTTAGTTCTGAACAGGCTTGGCATTTGGTAGCCTAAGTCTGATGCTGAACTTGACTCTCTCTTGCTCGCAGGTCCAATTCGTTCCGGCAGACTAGCGGTGGTAGGGCATTGCAGGGCTTGGAGGGGGGAGGCTATCGTGGGGCCACTCCAAGCAGCTCCCTTATGGGCAGCTCCAGCATCTCTGCCCACCCCCTCCTGCCCCTCGGCGATCCTGGTATGTACCATGACCGACACCAACCTCCACGAGAAACGCTTTCTTTTTCATACCCTCGCTCTTTGCCTCTCGTTTCGTTTTATATCACTTTCTCTTCGATTACCTCCTTCTCTATCGTTCTCTTCCGTTCTCTTCCGTTCACTCTGTTTCCGTTCTCTCTTTATTCGTTCTATAGCGTCAAGTTTTCTTTTCCAAGTATATCGTACTTGAGGTATCGTAAGCGTAGTAGAGTAGCTTTAGCGTATTACGAATAGAACGCTTCTAAACGATCATCATCTGGAGCTGTGGAGTTGTTGAGCTCGATTACATTTCACGAGAGTCAGTTGCGAGATTGCCATAGACAAGCGGTATCTCGAGCAAGCTCGTGTCTGCAAAGGCCTCCGAGTCTGTTTAGTCGAAGCGATATCGAAAAGCTTGGATATCCCTTGAGAGGCCGTTGGCAGTGGAGTCGAGTCGAGTCGAGTTGTAGTTGAATTCTAGTCCAATTCTAGTCGAATGAAAAAAATTGGGGACGTTGAAAGTGAAACGTTAAAAGGTTGCGAGTATAGCGGCTCGTGAGAGAGTTGACGGAGAAGATTAAAACTGAAGGGGGCGAATGGTTTCAGCCCTGGAAACCCCAGCTCTGTCTCTATCATGCGGCTCGATGACACTGGATTCTCCGACGACTGTGACGAGTGTCTCGATGGGAGGGACGATTCACCGTCGCGAAGACACAGCTACGTCGTTTCGGACACTTACCTCCATCGACGTCCATTCCCCGGCCACACCCAGCCAGGTCCCAGCACCGCGGCAGATGCTTGTTACCAGCCAGCAACGGATTTCATCAGCAGGTCGTATCAGCCCCTCTAACAGCAGTCCTCCCGAATTCCCCCCACCGCGACCCATGCCCAGACATCCCTGGCAGCGATCGGCCAGTTGCCGCGAACTGTACGCTTCTAGTTTCGAGGATTCAGGGAAAGCGCGATCCAAGGACGACAAACCTTCCGGCGAACAGCCCCCCATGTTAGAACCTTTCCGGTTACCATCCCAGGGAGAGCTAGACAATCCGGTGACGCGGTACGACGAGAGCAATCGTTCGTATAGCGCGGCTAGCTCGAAATTGCCCTCGCTGGACCACGACTCGGTGCCCGAGCGAGTCTATAGCAGCTCCTATCCGGGTACATCGTCCCTCTCCACTGAATCTGGCCACGAGGAGTCTGGCCAGGCGGGAGATCTTTCCCACGACGATCTGTCGCACGACTCCTACGAGCTTTTGGAACGCGAGCACGAATTTGAGTATCCGGAATCGTACTCGAGCCCGCGGGACGACGAAGACGAGGACGAGGAGGACGACGACGACAACGACGACGACGACGACGACGACGACGACGACGACGACGGTGACGAGAACGAGCCGATATCCGATCGAAGTGACGAAGGAATCGAGCACGAGATGTTCCAGATGGATTCCGAGACCGATTCCTTCGTCAAACACAGATCGATCAAATCGACCGACAAGCAGCATTTCAAATCCGTGCTTGCCGACCTTAAGAACGCTACCAGGACCAAGTCCATCGATCGGTACTCAGCAGTCACTGCTAAACTCGACGACGATTACGTGACAATAGAGTCTAGGATACAACGATCTAGCACGCAGATCGAGCGAAAGTTCGAGACGCGTCACGCCAATTCCTTAGACCAGCCACTGTCACAGCCACAGCCACAGCTACAGCCACCACTCCCACAGCAACAACAGCAAATCAAATTACCCCTTCCGCATCAGGATTCCGCGAAGAAAGACCCGGTCGTACTGCAAGTGCAGAAACAGAAAATGTCCGTGCTTAACGAGCTGAAAAACTTGAAGCCCAAGTATAAGATCACCCACGTGGATTCGGAGATTCTACGGGACGAGGGTATAATGCGGCCAAAGTCTCGGATAGACGACGACTTGAGCCCCGTGGACTCGACCAATCGTACGATCGTCGATCAGAGGGCGAAGACGGTGAGGGCGCGCAGCATCGCGAGCCTCGAGGATCATATTCCGCGCGCGTACGTCGAGACGGGTAGCTTAGGTCGGGCTCTAAAGAGTAGGGACAGCAAAAAGTTGCGCGAGAGCGACGCCAAGCTCGAGAAAACGTTGTCCAAGTTGCAGGACAAGGAGCGTAGAAGCGTGGAGCGGGACGATAGGAAACGCGTCGACAGAGACTACTCGCGGGAGTACGGTAAGAAGTCTGAGCGTCGGTCGATCGAACGTTTGGATTCTCGCGAGCGGAAGTCGGAGGTTCACGGGCGGCGCAGCGTGGATCGCATCGACAGCAAGGAGCTGCAAAGAAGCATCGAGAGGCTGGAGATTAGGGAGAGAAGTTACGAGCGATTGGACTGGAAGGAGAAGAGCTTGCACCGCGGCGATTCTCACGAGCTCCGACGAAAGAGCTTCGAGCGCTTAGACTCTCAGGGGCTGCGAAGCAGCTCGGAGTACTTGAACCGAAGCCCGAAGGAGAGGAGCGGCGGGCATCGGCACTCCGAGGCTAGGGAACATCGCGAGAGAAGCGTGGAGCGGCTGGACTCGAGGGAGAAGAGGAGGAGCCCAGCCAGCAGAAGCAATACCATCGATTACAATCAGAGACACACGCTGGAGCGTTTCGATTCCGGCAACAGGAGTCCGTTCGAGCGTTTGAGCGCCAAGGAGCAGCGAGGTAGGAGCGTGGAGAGGCTGGACTCTCAGGAGAGGCCCACCTTCGACTTCGACCCTGTCACGATCGAGCGTTTGAAGTGTTTGGAGCGGTGCTCTTCCAAGGACAGAGGTGGACACGATCGAAAGTCAGAGAGCAGAAGCACCGCCGAGCGAAAGAGCTCGGAGAAGCTGGACTCGCGCGAGCGAAGGTACATCGAGCGACTGGACTCGCGCGAACGAAAGTACACGGAGAGGCTGGAGTCGCGGGGAGGAAGGAGCCTGGAGTGCATCGAGCAGGACAGATACGAGTGGAGGAGGAGCAGCGCGGAGAAGATCGACTACAAGGACACGAGGAAGAGCAAGGGTCGAGTGGAGAAGGGCAAGTCGGAGGAGAAGCCGCGGGAGAGGGACGATTGGAGGAGCTTGGAGAAGGCGCGAAAGGACGAGGAGAAACGGGAGCGGGAACGGCAGGCGAGGCTCTCGTTGGAGTCGAGGACGGAGACGGTGATAGGAGTGCCTTTGGAGATGGAACACTTGAAGGCGAAAACCGTGTTCACCGAGTACGAGCCGAAAATCGTCGGTGGCGTTGTACTAGGGTTCGACGACACGATACCGGGCCACACGCCCGTCGAGCGGACCAAGAGCGACCCGAATCCCGCGCGACAGAGGCTAGGCTCGAACAGCAAACGTCACATACTGATGCACCAGAAGTCGATCGACTTGACGCCCGCCGACTCCGGGGACGAGGACCCGTTCTCGGACACCGCGGCCATCCAGAAGACCAACGCCGCCGAGATACCTTATACGCTGCACAAGCGTCACGTGATGAACGGCACCGCCTCCGACGAGAAGTCAGAGTCCGACAGCGGTAAAGCTACGAAGAAGACCGGCGCCCCCAAGGATCTGCCAAAGTTGCCGTTGAAAATCATGGCAGACATTTCGTCCTTCGACCTATCCAAGCTCACCTCGATAGACAAGACCGGTAGCAAGCTCTCCCCCGACAAGCCAAAGAGTACATCGACCACGCCTGCTAGACCCAAGTCGATACTCAGTCCATCCGACAAGCCGAAGAGCATTTTAAGCCCCACGTCCAAATTATCGCCGACCGACGCGAAGAACGTAGTTTGCAGCTTCTCGCCGACCAACAGGAGCCCCTCCAAGACCGGCTCCAAGGCTCCGTCTCCCGACAAGGGCAAAACGGAGATTATCATCCAAGAGCGGGCGTTTGTCAAGTCGGTCAGCCTCGACAGGAAACCGTCGCTATCGCCGTCCAAGTTGTCGCCGATGGAGCCGAACGTCACCATCATATCGACGATCGAGAAACGTTCGCCCAAGGCATCCCCGACGGACCCGAACCTGACGATCGTCTCCGTGATACAGAAGAAGAGGTCGCCAGAAACGTCCAAGAGCTTCACCAGCGGTCAGAGATCCTTCGACTCGAAGGCGAAGGCGTTGAACTTTGCCGACGTGGTTGGTATGGAGATGAAGATGAAGCTGGAGCGCAAGGCTAAATCCGAGGTCGAGAAGGACAGCCTGAAGGCACCGGACGATAGCTTGGAAAAGCAAGACAGCATCGAGAAGATACCGTTGCCCGAGATTCCCATGCCAGCCGCGGCGGAGGAGATGGAAGAGAAAAGGTCCAGCGGGGCTTTAGAGATAACTTCGCCCGTCACAGACTCCCCGCAGAAAGCGCTCGAGGAGATCACTAGTATATTCGATCGTGTGAAAGAGCAGAGCCTGAAGGAGAGGGAGAGCAAAGAGTTCCCGCCGCTTCCACCTCCGCCATTAACCTTGCCACCTCCGCCCTCGACGCCTCCGTCGCCTCCAACGCCGCCGCCTACGAGCACCCAGGCTGCCGGCGTAGCTTCCGGGAAGCCGAAAGTTCCCGAGAAGCCGAAGAGCCTGCAAGTGCTGGAAAAACCGAGTATCCCGGAGAAGACGAAACGTATCTTGGAGAAGATAGAGTCGAGGTTCTCCGAAGTGAATAGGAACTTTGCGACAAAGGTTGCCAGGCCGAAGATCATCGACACCGGCTTCGACGACTTCGTGGACCCGGTGGCCGATCTGCCTCTGGACGAAGTGCCTGTGAAGCCCGCGCTGGAGCTCGATAGCTTGAAAGTTCCTGAATTCGTTCCTTTCATGTCGCGACCGCACGGCGAGCCGCTCCGATCGAAATCGTTGTCGCTGGCCGAGGAGAAGGCGCCGATCGACACGCTGCTCTCGCCGGAGGTCGAGAACAAGCACTTCGTGCCGGACGTGTCGCCGAAGAAGACGAGGAAGGTCAAGTCGGAGATGAAGAGGGACTTTAAGAAGCAGTCAAAGTCGTTGGAAGGGGACAAGCCTCCTCTGAAGAAGGTGGGCTCCAAAGAGACCCGCGCGCCCACGCCCAGCTCCAAGATCGACAAGTCGAAACTGAAGCTGGGCGAGATGCCCCAGGAGATCATCATAATCGACTCGACGGACGTGGCACCGGAAGTGAGTATAGTCCAGAAGGGTAGATCAAAGTCTGTCACCAGACTGCCCGAGAAGGAGTTCTCCGCGTCCAAGGAGGAGAAGGAGGAGGCGAGGGGCGGCACTAGGACAAAGTCGGCCTCGGTGGACGAGGATCTGATCAAAGTGGCCGCGACCACGAGGACCGAGAAGGCACGACCAAAGTCCCTGGGCATCTCGAAGAGTCTGGGAAGCACGGAGAAGAAGGACTCGCAGGAGAGGATATCGCCGAAACGGATGATCGCTGCCGCGAAGGCCGCTCTGAAGTCGACGGAAATGAGATCACCGACCTCGTCGAAAGATGCGCCCCGGCAAGAGTGGAAGGTGTCGCGCGCGAAAACTGAGTGCAAGTCGGACGTGGATGGGGAAGGGTTGGTGTTTCCCGAGCAGGAAACTAGGGCAGATGCGAAAGTGCTCGAAGATCGGGCCTCCGAGACCGCTAAGGAGTCGAAGGAAGCGAAAAAGATGGCCATCCAGCAGCAGGATTTAACGGAACCACCGGTCGTGCTGCGTAAAGCAGGCCAGACACCAGTCTTATTTGCTCGCGCGCGTCTCGGCCTCTCGGAAGGGAGCGGAATCGGCGCGCTGCAAAGGCAGGGCGCCACCCAGTCGCCGACGTCTCAGAGGCGAGCCAAATCGTTGGACGCTCCGGTGATCGCGGTGCACAGACTTCCTCCAGCCAACGCGTTCTCCAGCAAAGACGACACCGTGGATATGTCGGAGGCTCAGGAAGACCAGGAGAACCGAGAGGCGAACTTAGCGGCGGAGAGTGCAGCGAGCGCCAGTTCCAAGCCGCAATCTATTCAAGTAGAGGCGTCGCCGAATCACAGGTCCGACAGCACCGATCACACTACCGTGCCGGAGATCTTCACCGACTCTTTGTCCGTCACCGAGACCTCGGCGCAGTACCTGGAGTCGCCATTGACGGAGTGCAACGAGATCATCGCGGCAGTCGCGGACTTGATTCCGTACGAAAGGGACACGCTGCAGGAGGATACGGACGGCAAGGATCAGAGGACCTTGCTAGAAACTGTCAGCGTGGACGACAGGACGAAATTCATCGATCAGAGTTCCGTGGAGTCTTGCGGCGAACAAGAGCCGGAGAAGATCGAGCTGCTCTCGGAGATCTCGAAGACTATCGAGGGGTCTGTTTCGGGAATCACCACCGAGTCTACTTGCCAACCAGGACAGTCGATAACCACGAGCGATCCCGATCGGAGGATCGTCGAGAACGAGGATCGCCCGCAATCCACCCAACTGGAGGACAAGGTGGAACTGCAAACTGTAACGGTGATGGTGAGCGGTGCTCGAGAGGACGGCGAAACGTACTCCAGATCGATGGACCTCGACGAGAGCCAAGGCATGGTAAAATCGCCGATTCAGATCTCCATAGAAGAATGCTCCGACGACGATAACGTCGACGAAGACGACGATGACGACGACGACGACGACGACGACGACGAAGACGAAGAGGACGATGAGGACGACGAAGTAATCCACAGCGATGACCAAGACGACGATCAGGAGATCCAGGAACACGAAGGCGACGACAATCCTCCACTAGATTTCGGCGATTCCAGCGAGGACACTTTGGATGCCCTGGACACGCAAGTTCACATGAGGGGCGCGGACAGCTCGCTAAGCTCGCCGGACTACGGTGTCGACAGGATGGACGAGAAGACTCTGGTGGAGGTGGAATTGACGCCCGAGTACCTGGAGATGAGAAGGGAAGACGAGGAAGGCGCGGAGGAGTTGCCAAAGGACGAGCCGCTGGGGGAGGCGGAGAAGGAGTCGCCGGAACCAGCCATGAGCGGAACCGCGAGCGTGAGCGCAAACCGTTTGTCGATAGAGAAGAAGCTGAGGCTGAGCAGCGAACGCTCGAGGAGCGAGGAGACCAACACTTGGACGCCGGACCGCGAGGATCCGGAGTCTAGCTCCTGCTCTATCGCGCGGCCTCTCGGTATAGGTCAGATACAGCCGATAGTGGATCGCCGCGAGATCGCTACGTTCAGGGACGCCCGAGGAGGTAGCGGCTCTCTGGAGGAAGAGAACAGCAGCGGCTCTCAGCCTGGATTCAGGCCCGAGATGAGTTCCACCTGGAAGTCCTTCCCCCTTGAGAGCTCGGGTAGCTCCAGTACCGAGGATGGTTGGGTACCGCAGGACGAAAGTAACGCGGTTCAGTCGCACTCCGAGGAGAGCAACGGACAGAAGGACGAGGACAGTTTCCAGGAGGATCTGGCCGATTTCCCTGGTAGCTTCATCTATCCGATCGGGCCGGATATCTTGACCAGCTGCGGCACGTTCGCGCTCACTCGCACTCTCTCGCGAATATCCGAACGCTCCACCACGTCGGAGCAGGACAAGAGCGACTTGGAGGATTCGTTTAAGCCGAGCTCGAGGTCTCCGAGCTTGGACGACGAGTCTCTGATGTCGAGCGATCATCAGCCTTCTCTGTCCTCCGATCCACCATCCGGTACCGCTCTCCCCTCCGTTTCTGACGACCGTCGTACTTCCTCCGAGCTGCCTGACATCCCGATAGATGTGCTGGGCGGACAGGAGGAGGAGGCGAGGTCCCCGAAATCGGCGGCTAGGTCGAAGCTACAAGCTCAGAGCTCGGAGGATTGGCCGTCCCCGCCAAGCTCCCCTGTCTTCGACCCTCCTCCAGTAGTCAGCCACGTGGAGACCTTCTACACGGAGATCAAGCCCGAGGAGGCGGTGAAGGTGACGGTGACGGACAGCACCGAGACACCGGGTCGGGTGGATAACGACAGCGACTCTAGCGACGAGAACAGGACACTGCACGACGATCTGCACTCGACGTTGCTGGAGGACGGCCAGAGTTCCACCTCCGCGACCACCGCCAACGGCACCGTCAAGATAGCGGTGAAACCAAAGTCCAACTCGTACATCACTGGCTCCTCTCACAGCGAGGACACATCGATGGGCCTGTCGATGTCCGAGTGGTCCAGCTCGAACAACACCGTGCGCCAGTTCTGCCAGTACTCTGGCACCAAGTCCGACGACAATTCCCTGGCGGAGCTCGGCGCCTCTATCTCGGATTGGTCGGGTAGCACGACCGTGATACCACAGCAGTTCTACTCGACTATCACCGTGGAAAAGAGCCAGAGCGACACGACCACCTCTGACAAGAGCGTGACCAGCATGAGGCCGAACTCCAAGTGCAGAACGGTAGACAGTACTCTGCCTGCTCCATCCTCGCCTCCGTTGCCACCGCCTCCACCTTCGCCTCCTTTGACTCCGCCGCCCTCCGCTACCGTGGACGAGCGTCGTTCGCCCTTCGACGAAGACATCGGGGCGTTGAACGGCGAACGGTGCTCCGATCGAGAGGTCATGGAGGAGGCGAGGAGGTTTATCGAGAGTCAGTTCGACGAACAACGTCGACTCTCGTTGCGACGGTACAATGAGGAGGATGAGGAGGGGGAGGAGGAGGAGGAGGATGAGGCGCAAGAGCAAGAACAGCAGCAGCAGGGTGGCGCGCGATCCTCGTACGTGGACATTTCACCACCCCGAATAACCCTGCGGAACGAATTCGACGAGACCATCGAGGATGAATTTCGAGTGATGTCGGACGACGGGGACGCGCCTCTGCCGATCCTCGAGGAGGAGGAGGAGGAGCTGGAGTTGGACGAGGAGGAGGAGGATCGGTTTTACGACAACGTGCCCGCGATGAAGTACTCGAGCGGCGAACAGATTCGCATGGAGGTGGGTCGAGGGGACAGCTCCGAGGACATGCACGAGAAGTATGCGGACTTGGCGTTGAGCTCCCGCGGCCAGGACGACGACTGGTCGTTCGAGGACGACAGGGAGCCGCCAGTGGTGGAGAAGGAGAAAGCCCGAGGACCAGCTCCCAAATCGACCGTGGGCAAGCTGGAGCGGGGCTTTTCCGAGCCGGCGGAGGCTGCCCGATACCACGAGACCAGATCCACCGAGCGACCCGTGGTCGTTCCCATCAGGGCCAAATCCACGCCGTACTACTCGACGACTAGCCTGAGCGGCGAGTCGACCACATCTAGTCCTCCGATGCAGATCAGGACGCAGATCCGAACGAAAACGATGCCTTATTCTTCGAGCAGGAGCCCCCAGAGCGAGGGCGACACGTCCTCGAGTATGGACAGTCCCGTTCACACGCCGGTTCGCGGCCAAGTAACAGTCCGTCGAAGGAGGCGAGAGAATCTGAAGAGGCGGCACCGGGTGGTGGTCGAACTCGAGGTGAAGGACGGTCAGATCTTCTCGAGCACCGACTCGAGCTTCGACGTGGCCACCATACCGCCCCCGTTGCTCGCCGAGCGTCCGATCCCCGACGTCAACGTCGACGACGACGAGGACGACGAGTACTCGGAGGCCAAGGACGAGCAGCAGAACCGACGCCAGCACCGTTGACGAGACTGCGACGGGGCCGAAAGCGGGATAGTGGTCGTGCACGCCAACCGACCAACACCGGTACCTTTGAGAAACGCCGAGCGCATTCCTCGCGGGGACGATCCCTAGGAGTCGGAATTGAGCGCACTCGTCGAATTGATAGACGTGGAAAGCTCGAAGCTCGAAGCTCGTGTATACAATCTAGTCTAATGTGTATCCCTAAGAGTATAATTAATACGTTTGTTACTCGTTTTAGAAATTCGATTTACTTTGATATGGTCGTTGCCGCGTAGGGGTACTTGTCAAAACTAGTCGGAACGACGCGACGCTACACCTACTAACGATAACTAGTCTGTAAAAGTATGATACACACGGTAAGATGCGGTAGCGGTCGAACACGATCACGTATAGGATCCGTTCCGAGATGGATTACCCTAGTACACGGTAGCGGGACCGGTTGCCGCGAAACTACGAGAGCCTTGCGCAAGGATTCTCGGTGGAAAGAGCAAGGGAGAAGGGAACACGGGAAAGGGAAACGTGAAGATAACGCGATGCTATTCGAGTTTATGAGAACGACAATCATTTGTTGGGAGTTGGGAGTAAGGACTTCTTACTGGCGGCATCATCGATAGGGCGGGAAAGGGTGTCTGTTTGGTTCGAGAATCGAATCTTCGATAGACGGTCGTGTAATAACTTCTGACCGTAGTTTAGTTGGTCTCTCGTTTTAGAACGGAATACAAGTTGCTCAACGTAGATACTTATATAAAAGATGAGTCCCGCGTACTTTCGTTGGCACGCCGCGTATGTACGCGCGTGTATTATATATTATGGAATTGCGATTCAGGGTACGAGTGTCGAAAACGGAACGCGCGGAACGGCACGAAAGTTTCGCCGGAGGAAGATTATCGAACGGTCCACAACGTTTGTCTGTCGGTGCAGCCAGTCTGTTTCCAAATCGAATCGAGCGTGCAAAAGGGGAGGTGTTGGGACGAAATATGAAGTTGGATGGCAGCATTGGCAACGGCCACACGGTCGAGGTCATACTTTCTCAAGCCCGCAATAATTCTGGGTCATCGAACCCCTCTTGGTGTCAATTACAACGTTGCGTAGACGAAAGATGAAAGTAGGTACGTCTCGTTCCATTTGAAAACATCGATGACTCAGGGACGCTGGAAAGTATGACCTGTACGGTGTTTCTCGTGGCTCGAGTACCTACTATCGCCCTTCGATGGGAGGCTGCAGCCATTCCCGAAGACGTCGCCTAACGAACATCGAGCCATATCGTAGAACTAGGGACGGCGTGAATTTCTGTGCAGCGATAGCCGCAAAGGGAGGAGGGGTTGTTTCAGTTATTTCCGATCACGATATACCTTGGCTGGGGTTATTTCAATGTTCCTCGTAGGGTTGGATCGACCGGTGCTAACTTTGTCGATCGATCGATATTAATCCAACGGACTGGGACAAAAGAGCCGGGGATAAATAAATAGCCGCTGGGAGGCGAGTTAAGGCGGTGTTAACGCGCGGTGGTTACATGGAGCGTAAGGGCGTCGATTAAAAATAATTCCTCTGCTCCCCGAGGGAATGGCAGCCTGCCGCGTTTAAACATTCTACTCCAAGCATCATCCGGCGATGGAAAAAAGGAAAGTTTCCCGTTCCCGTGGCGGCGCGGCGGGTTGTCGGAAAGAATCGTTCGAAAGCAATAATATAATCGGGGGCCGATCGTGGAACGATCGGTCGATAACGAGCGCCGAGTCGTCGAAGGGAGCAAGGCTAGTGCACTTGTCAACAGTTTTCGTGATTTTCGTCCGCACTTTTTAGAAGGCAGGGAACTATAAATTTGCGGCGGTGGAGTAGCGTTAAAATTGCCGAGCAAGTTATCCGCGACGCCGACGGGGAGAGTATCCTGGGACGTGTTTATCCTCCGTTCGTCGCGTACTCGCGACGCGGGTGGGTCGTTCCGTTAACCCTCTGGCTGCCACGCGTAGTAGTTACGTCGCGTGGTATCCACGAATAGTCTGACTCGTCCCTCCGATTTTACGCTTATAAATGTTTCCGTTTCTCGTAGGTAGTTAATAGAGACACACCATGGGCATATCGAAGAACCGCTCTATTTTGTAATATCGCACCGGGTTACCTCGAAGCGAGCGTTTCTCGCTGACAACGACTCGACTGGGCCGCGTTTGAAGTTTGAACGCGAATCAGGACCGTGAACGGGGAGGATGGCGATCGAAACGCGTGAAGCGAAGTGGATCGTTCGCCTGGACGTTGGGCTTTTGGCGTTGCTAGGAAAATTGAGGGAGAGAAGCGTGTGGCGGTCGGAGCGCCGAAGACCAGGGAGACGTGTCGGACGCGAACGGTCCGAATCTCCTATTCGAAGGACTGGTCGTGTGAGAAACGCGAAAGGGAGGAGGGTGTATATACGTAAAATAACGAAGGGCGGGGATGCCGGCCGGCCGCTATGTCCGAAATCGTCAATCGTAAGCACGGACGATCGTTGATAATCGCGTTATCGTTGAATAATCGTTAATCACACCACCGTAACCATTAATCGCCACTCCATTAGCCATTGTTACGCTATTATCGCTACACGTAATTGATTGCAAGGTTACTGTTACTACATCCGTAGAGCGCAGCGAGCATTACGAAAGAAAGAAACGCTGACTAAGTATCGAACGCTATATTAAACGAAAGGGCAAGTACGAAGTTGTCGGACGGTTGCTGAGTGCCGATAACGATGTCGAGGTGTAAGTTGGTCCGTTGAATGGCGATAGATCGGCGACCAACTGTCTTGTAAACACGGCCTCTCGTTCGGTTGCTGGAATCGCGATTCGGACGAGGACCACGCTGCTCGATCCTCGATCGTTTTACGATACATACGTACATATTTCGAAGGGGGTGCAGAGTGCGTTGCAGCTGTTGAAGAGAACCGCGAAAAGTACAGTATCGGCTTTGGATCCGTCTGTTTGCATGCACACGATCATCCCCCATCTCTCTTGGCGTATCGCCGTGCCGCGCCGCAACGCAACGTCTCTGTACGAAAGCATACATTGATCGCGGATCGAGTCAGGCCTTATGTCGCTGCAATTCCATTCTCCCTCTTGCATTCTTTCGGCGATCGTCGCAGAGATATCTGGTCGGTTGCTTCCGTAGCTGCTGGATCGTCCCGAATCGCGGTTCCTTCGTTCGTTTCTCGTTTTACGTTCCCGGAGAAGATCCAGAGGTACGGTTCTGGCGATCGGCTCCAAGTGAAACACACCGCCCCCCCCCCCCCGACCCCCCAACCCTAGAACAGAGGAAGAGTATCGTCGTACCCTCGATCTTTCCGTACGAGTTCCTTTATCGGTTTAATCTTAACTTGTCCTCGTCTTGCATTTGTGCATCGTCAGTCCTGTCCTGCCATCGATATTACATTACACACGCACGCGTCTCTTCGAGCACCGTTTTTTCTGTATATTCTTTCGTTCTCCGTTTTGTCTGTGTCATCGTATCATCGCCCCCATTGTACCCCTATCAACCCTACCCAACGCCTCGGACCCTCTTGTCTCTCTGTATCACAGTCGCCGTTACCCTCACCCTCGGCACTCATCGAACGATTTTCTTTCTCGTCTTTTGTTCCCCCTCTTTTTCTTCTACCATCGCTACTGCTACTACTACTATTACTACTATTACTACTATTGCTACTACTACTACTATTACTACTACTATTACTACTACTTCCCCTTAATTGTATCGTTGTTTCGTACGCGTGCGTGTTGCTCGACTACGCAGCGCGTATGTACACACACAGCCTCGAGATCGTTGCGCTCGAAGTTTTCGTATCGCTGAAAGCAGCCGAGCTATCTTCGGAGCGCGTCGCGGCACGGCGCGAGTACAGCGCGTAAACGCATATACGCTGTATGACCGTACAGTCGAGATGAGAGTCTGTTGGCGAGCGAAAGATCGCGAGAACCTCGAGCCCGACGAGACGCGGGGTACGGTTGATATCGGTTTATATCGACGTTAGAAAATGACTGAACACAGTGTATTCATTACGATTAAGCGTTATACGCACCGTACGCGAGCTTGCACGCGCGACAGGCGTGCGCGCTTGCGTACGATACGTATACGTATTTATATTTAATTATATATATACGTAAGACTTAGCATGCAAAAGGTCGTGATACCTGCGATAGGGATCAAGGTATTAGACGTAAAACACATATATGTAGATAACTTGTACGGTTATGCGTACGTTGTTACGGATCGTGTACGTTCGATTCTTCGGTTTCCCGCTTCTCCGTGTTTCGCGAGCAATTCGCGTAGGCGTCGCGACGCTGATACAGTTGTCGGACGTTGGAAGAGATTGAAGTTCGTCAGAGAACGAGTTGTACTTAGTGAAGTCGTCGGATCGGTTCCGCGCGTCGCGACGGGTAGCAGAGAACGCGCTCCACTCGCATTTTCTCTGTACTCTACGTGTGCTTTTCGACAGGTGGTGATCACAGCAATCGTTGGAGCTATGCGAACGGCTACGTGAACTCGCCGGCTTGGCACGTGCCACTCCGTGTGGCGCAGATTCGTAACGTAATGGTTCACGCTACGCCACGCACCCTCACCAATCGATTCATACCGGCATACCCACGTTGAGAACGCTGCGGGACTAACAAAGAAGTACCACGCTGCTTGCTGTGACCCCAGAGAAAATCGCGGGCCACCCTCTTTAGCACGCTTCGAAGCCGATATGTAGCGAAAACCGGACAGTACACAGAATCACGAGATATCACGGGAAAGAAAGAAAGAAATAAATACAGAAAGAAAGAAAGAAAGAAAGAGAGAAAAGAAAAGAAACGAAACAGAAAAGGAGAAGATGCTCGGTGGCGCTCGCGCCGTTTCACGTTCACCCGGAAAAGGTAGCGACTGATCCTGCCTCCTTGGCAGATCTGTCGCTTAGCCCTGGGTGATGGCAGCGGAGAGGAGAACCCGTGCACCACGTGCGATTAGACGGCTCGACTTAGATATCGTAGGTGATAGAGAGGAAATTTGGTAGCCGCGCGCGCAACGGTCACGCGCTCTTTTCGCGGTTTCGCGCGTCAAGACCGAGAGCAGAATCGCGTCTAGCCGTGCCTCGTTTCTCTCGTTTAGCTCGTTCAGCTCGTTTAGCTCGTTTAGCTGCCCTTCCTCGTTCCGATCTCGTCAGGCACGTTTAGTTGTCCACGTTCCACCCCGTTAGCCATCCGAGTACATATGTATACCATGCAGAGAATCGTGACGATGCTCGCGACAGCAACCGTATCTCTCACGCCCCTTGCACCTTTCACCTCACCCTTAGACGATCGTAGAAGAACGGTAGTTGGTCGGTAGATTTGTTCCGTTCGATCCTCTGACAGATTCCCCGAAGCTTCCGAAAGTCTCGCCTGCGCGACCTCTCTCCCTCAGCCTAATCCCCGTAAGAAAGTAGAGCGAGTGCATCGAGACCCCGTCGATGTCCTTTCCCGCCCTAGAAGTTAGTTGATCCGGATAGATTGCCGTTAATTGCGATGCCCCGTCGCGCGCGCGCGGAGATGTGAATTTTTTGCGAGTTTCACGCGACGGCAGTATTGCTATATAGTCTGTACGCTATAACTAGACGGTATGATCCGTGTGGTAACGCGGTCGAAGGCGTCGCAGCCCGGGGGTGGAAGACGGCACGTAGAGTCGCGGCGCGGTGACTAAACTCACATCTCTGGTTGCAGTGTGGTACTTGATTTTCCCGCATCGTACACGTACACGTACGCACACTCGCGTCCGAATTACTCTTTTCTGCTCACCTAGGAACCTTGTGAACCATTACGTAGCGAACCCTTTCACGATTCACCGCCAAACACGTGAAAAATCTTTGCCGCCTGTCACGATGTCTCACCGTACCCGACGTACACTCGTACACATCGAGAATCCCCCGCAAATTCTTCTGAAACCCAATGAATCACGCCGCGCACTCTTCACACACACGTGACACACTTGCGCGACTTTGCCCAGTGTCTGTTTGCAACGTATGCGCATCACACCGTAAGACGCGTCGCCTTTGTCTCCCGATATATTCCACGTTCTCTCTTTCACCGTTTCACCCCTTCTCACCCTCTCTCGACTTGTCTTTAATGTGGCCTTCTTCCAGGTGTTCGCGCTCGCTATTCTTTTCCGCGTGTTCGTTACGCGTTGGATGTGTATTCGCCGTCGTCGGATTCCCCGCGATCGGCCGTGTTCTTTCGATCTCTCGAGGATAAGAAAAGCCGCGGCGCGACACTTTCCCTTCTCGACCGCGACGGATCGACGGATCGACGTATCACGATACTCTTTTGCGCGTTCTTTCGCAAACTTTCGACGGTGAGTGCCAAATTTTTGCGTAGAGTCAAGTACGATCGATCGCGTTCCGGTTAGACTGAAAGAAAGACCTTCTGTTGGATGAACGCGACGAGTACGTTTCAGTTCTCGAAGGGATGGAGACACCCTCGTCTTCCACGACACGCTTTCGTGCCGAAGGGGACTTTAGTAGAGATTACTACCTTTTATAAACTTTTTATACAGGGAGGAAGTAGTTGCAGGAACCGTAGACACACGTACCTTCGACGATCGATAATACATACCTACGTATATATCTTTCCCGGTGAAACGCAACTCCACGTTTTGTCTTTCCCTTACTTTTCCGATGGGAATGAACGATAGCCATACCGAAACGGGGACAAACGATCGATCGAAACGGGTGCCGAGTGTCGCAGGGAGGGAAAGCTTAGGGTTGCTTCGAACCGGAGCAACGCGTGTCCGTCGTGTCGGTGCTCCTCCACTTTGTAATTTCTGTATCTTTTTTCGATCGTTTATCGACATACCGTACTTGTTAACTCTATATATACATATACATATATATATATATATACATATACACACATACAAAAATATATACATATATACATATTATACATACGAGTATATATAAATATATATACGGTCCGAAATTACGCGCTGATTTCCCCAAGGAGGAAGGAAAAAGCTCTCGATTATTCGTGATTCAAAGAACACGGGTGTGGGCGGAAAATTATAAAAAAAAACACGAAGGGAATCACGTCGTTCCGAGGGAAGGGAAAATGACATTTCAAGCGTAGGAGATCTATTGTACATTGATTATTGATACATTAATTATGATAATAATAAATTATATACAAAGTCACATGGTCAGAGGTCTTCTGTGATAACTCCGTTTTTCGTTTTTCGTTTTTTGGAAGTTTCGTTTCTTCAGCCAATTTTCTCGACGAACAGTTCGTTTCTCCGGATCATCGATTATTTTTCTTTCGATTTACATCCCCTCCCGATCCCCCTCTCGTTCCTTTGTCGGCCAACTTCCCCCAACTTTCTCTCACTCTGTCTAACATTCTCTCTCTCGCTTTCTCTCTCTCTCTCTCTCTCTCTCTCTCTCTCTCTCTCTCCCCCCATCCATCCGTCTTTCCGATTTCGGTTTGTTTTCCATTAGAGATATAGAAATGTCGCCCCCGATCCCCGCGCGTTCGTCCTCTTTCTGTTCTTCATTACCGTATCTTTTTATCGCACTCCCGGATTCGTTGGTCGGCCGGATGACAATACCAATGTGTGAGTAATCCCTAACAGTGCCAATCTTTTACTGTCAGTGATATATTTGTTATTATTCTTATCACTCTTATTATTCTTATTATTATTCTTATTCTTTGTTGCCGTTCGTTGTGTCGACGGTTTATTCGTTCACTTGCTCGGTAGTCGCACCCCTCCTATTTTCTGTCCACGTGTCTGGATATGAGGCATCGCATTTTCGTTGATCGCCGCTGGTCACTTTTAATCCACGGCAAGAGTCACTCGACGCCTCGTTAGCGTTTCGGCGAACGAACGCGCGCTTCAAATCCAGATTCTCTCGTGGTGCGTGGACGCAAGGTGGAATGGCTTCATCGTTTGTCGAGTGTTCTGCCCTGTGTGTCTGTGCGTTTTGCATCGAAACACCCCCTGCCGAAACCGTAGTTGCACGTCGTAGGACACCGTTACTCGTTTAGCCATGTAATCGCAAGATGCTCAGCATGCTCGGAATCGATTCTCCGTAAATTTCCACAATTGGCCCTTTAGAGAACCATTTTTTTTTTCTCTCAGTTTCCCCCGATTTGTCACGCGGAATTTCACACAGTATTCGTTTCCAGTAGCTGGATGCTTCTTTTCGAACGGTAGAACGTTTTTTTTTTTTAGCATCGAAATTTACGACACGCACGTGCATCCTAGATTAGCGCTCGTCTTCGGTCCGGAAGATCATTTTCCCTCGATCTTGGGTGTTCGCGCGCGAAAGAATGAATCTCTCTTCCGAAATGTATCCTTGCTCGACTCTTTTCTATTATCTTTGCTCTGTTTCCCTGTTCTTCTTCTTCGTTTTAATGCCACGGTCACGGGGATGAGAGTCGACCAAGCAAGCAAACTAGTCGAAAGACGCTGATCCGGTGCACACGTACTTGCAGCATGAGACTCGAGCCTATACTTTCTTCCTCGAGCGTTTATTTCGCATTATTTTTCTGCCGACGTGTTTTAACTATTTGTCATCTAGGAAGCCGCGATCCGAGGATTCCTTCTCTTACCTGGCTTCGTTTACAGATACCGAGTCCGATAAGCAGGGGACGCCGAAGAAACGGGAGAACAATAATTCGGTGTTCGCGAACGAGAAACCGTCGCCGGAGAATCGCGCGACGAACGGCCTCGTTGAAACCAGCAACGCGAGCATCGTCGACACTCCGGATCTGAGTCCCGTGAAGCATGCTCGAAACGGAGAGCTCGAGGATGCCGAGGTTCGAAAGACCAAGGTAAGTGGACGAAGCATCTGCTCGCATCGGTCGCTTCAGTCGCATGATCCTTTCTATTCTCTTTGCGAGCAGAGATGGCCGACCGACAAGGCGTACTACATAGCGAAGGAGCTTCTCATGACCGAGCGAACTTACAAAAAGGACCTGGACGTGATAAACGTGGTACGTTGGCTCGCCTTGGATTCGATAGAGTCGATAGATCGGTACCGCGGCGGTGGAATTTTCCGCGTTAATCGCGCGTCTCGTTTCTGCTCGGCAGTGGTTCAGGGAGGAGGTATCTCGAGAGGCAGAAGTGGAGGGTGAAGCGGTGGTTTCGCTGATCGAGCTTTTAGCGGACGTCCACGGGCCTTGCCTTCAAGAAATGGAGGCGAGATTGGCACGGTGGGAGAGTAACGCGCGTCACAACATCGGCGATTTCCTTTACAACACCTTGTTGAACGTGTTGCCGCTTTACGATCAATACCTCGAGAATCTAATAGCCGTCCTCGAGAAGATGGAATATTACACGAGGACGTCCCGACGTTTCGATCAACTCTGCAGGGACTTCGAGGCGCAGAAACACTGCTATCTGCCGTTGACATCATTCCTTCTGAAACCGTTGCAACGGTTGTTGCACTACAACAGTATTATCGATAGTACGTTTATGGGTTTCCCCTCGATGCAGTCTTCCAGCCGTTAACCCTCTATTCTTTCAGGACTATTAGATCATTATCCGAAGGATCACACAGACTTCGAGGACTGTCTGGCAGCGAGGGATCGGCTAGGAGAAACGTTGCTCGAAGGTCTTGGCATAATAACTCAAGCGGTAAATAAGCTGAGAGTTTTCTACATCGATTTCGCAGCAACTTCGTTCATCGTCCTTTGATGTTTCTTTTTAAACGCAGGAGAATTTGGTTCAATTATGCGAGATGCAGAGGGATATCGGTGGGTTCGACAACTTGGTCCAGGATGGCCGTAGATTCATCAGGCAAGGCTGCCTGCAGAAGTATAGTCGCAAAGGTTTTCAGCAAAGAATGTTCTTCTTGGTGAGCGCGCGTTCAACCGTCGTTATCATAACTGTACTCGAATCCGAATCCCATTCGTCAACTTTACACCTGCATTCCAGTTTTCGGACGTATTACTGTACACATTCCGCACTCAGCAACCGACGCAGTGCTTCCGCGTTCACGGGCAGCTTCCGTTGAAGGGAATAAAGATTCGGGAGGGCGACAACAAGACCGGCTCGGACTTTGCGTTCGTGATCGACGCCCAAGGAAATCAGTGAGTACCGTGAATAGAGTAAATTATTGAACGTAACGAGGTGTTAAAAGGACGGTCTGTGGTGTCATTAAGAGGTCAATTGGCTGTAGCGAGTTCACTCGAGCCCGCTATTCTCCCGACGTAAATGTGCCAGTCGGATCAGTGAACAATTCGGCGGCGGCCAATTGGCCGCAAGCACTTTCTCCCTTTTGTCGCCAGCTCCCTTGCCCCGATCCAAAGCACTCCTGAAAGTATTTTCGTCCCGTGTAATTCGAGATCACTGACGTTCCCGCGTAGGTGTTTAACCGTTGCCGCGAGCAACGAGGAGGAGAAGGAGAGATGGTTGGAGGACTTGAACATGGCCATCGCGCAAGCTGACGCCGATCCGAAGATGCTGTACTTGAACCTAAAGTCCTGTAGTAAGTGTTGCCACGAGACCCCGGGGGAACGAGCAGAATTATTAGTGGTAAAAACCTACCTCAAGTTCTAGACTCGACCGACGAAGTGGGTGACGGCGTTGGATTGGAGTCGGAAAGGGGTAGTTGCGGCGGTGCCAAGGCTTCTCAGCGAAGCAACACGACCGTGCACGTTTGCTGGCACCGAAATACGAGTATTAGCTATAGCGATCAACTACGAGCGTTTCAAGTAGGTGGAAATTCCATGGTCGGCACCACCGGACCACCCACGCAGGATTATACTACTTGCCCCGTGGTGTATTCGTTTCAGAACCAACTCAGCGGATTTCTCTTGCGGAAATTCAAGAACAGCAACGGTTGGCAAAAGCTCTGGGTGGTATTCACCAACTTCTGTTTGTTCTTCTACAAGTCGCATCAAGACGACTTTCCGTTGGCTAGCTTGCCGCTGCTGGGATACACCGTCACTACGCCATCGGAGAAGGACGGGATCAGCAAGGATTTTGTGTTCAAGCTGCAGTTTAAGAGTCACGTTTACTTTTTCCGGGCCGAGAGCGACTACACCTTCGGAAGGTGAGGGTAATCCGTGGAAGTCTCAAGTCTGAAAGCTTCTCAAAGCCGTACAGTGTATGCAGGAAGAGAAAGGGATGCATGTGAATATTTTTGCAGGTGGATCGAAGTGATTCGAAGCGCGACGCAGCAGAGCCACGTGCCGGTTAGCTTTAACGGAAGGGAAGGATATTAAACGTTTGAACGGTGCGGCGGAATCATTCGCCGCGTTGCTTTAAAGCATTTTCGATTATCGCGACGCGTAGAGTTATTCAATTGAGAAATCTCAAGCTTTCCAGGGATGAATCCGTGCTGGAAGTTATGCGAAACGGAATCTTGCGGCCTTACTCGACGACTGAAATCAAACTTTTTACGATCAACATTTGAATCGACAATCAAATCAAAATGATACACGGGAGAAAGAAACGAAGGCTGTTACTGGGGGAACGTGCGAAAGAAGCTTTTTTCAACACCTGCATGAAAATGACTGTTTTTTACGCCTGCTGAGCGGGAGCAAAATGACCAATTTCAGACTATTCGCGTTTTATACTTTTCTCCCAAGGGAAAAAGACTTTACGCGCGTGCGTATTCGCAATTTTTTACTTTGCTCCCAAGGAAACTGGAGTTTGGCGTTACCCTGTGGTATGAAGATACATTTGCCCGACTAATCGTTATCGATCATGTGTATTTTTTTGCGAATCGCTCAGCAGGCTATCAAAAACACAACTTTCATGCAGGTGTTGAAAAAAGTATTGTGCGCGACAAAGGAGAGACGCGATTCCGCCTCGCGTGAAATGCTGCCCGAGCGCAGCGAGGGCTGCAAACTTCGCGCTCGTCTGAATCGCTTTCTTCTCTCCCTTGTTACGCAATGTACTATTTTGTGCTCGTTCTCCCAAGTCCGGTTATTACAGGGAATATCGGTATGAAATGAAATCCCGGTCGTTATCGTCATCGTTTTCCTTGTACTTTGATGACTGACGCGTGACCGACGACACGCGAGCCAGTGATGATAATTGGAATGTAAATATAATTATTTAGACCTAAGCGTATCGCGTTTCTTTAAAATTTATATGAATCCGATGGACGAGCCGCATGTATTCGCCATCGTCGATAAGGACTTGTTGTCGCCGGTTAAAGCGGCGAAGCCGCGCGATATCGATAATGGAAAAGTTAGACACGCTAGCGTAAACCTTGGACCAATTTTATAGATAAAATTGAACGATCCCGGTCTTAGAAAATATAATAATTTCGTTGGCGTAGTAGCGTTATCATCCTCGTCGTTGAATTAATGATTACGCAACTTAGATAGGAGAAGTTGTTTCTCTTTTATTATTAGCAAGAATTTTAATAAATTTACGATTAGTTTTTTGTTACGTATTACTTCAGACTCTATCGAAAGAATGCACCACTCGGACGCCCGACGCGATTGGCTAACACGAGCTTTGCTTTCGAGAACGATGTTTGTCGCGCGATGCGAGTAAACGTGGCGATCCAAACACGCATATCTACGTAAACGATTAGAACGTAAAACGAAAAAGAGAATCAGTCGGTACCTTAATGGTTATCTATTTTTTGGTTACTACGATTGTTTTGTTATAACATAGAGTTTAATTAATATATATGTATGTGGGCACACATGCAAACGAGAAAAGAGAATTAGTTTTGTACTCGAGAAATCGTACTCGTTGGCGAGTAGAAGACGCGTCGCGTTCATTCAAGTCTCATTTTCACAGCTTCTTCGAGTGCGCGCGTCTAAGAAAATGCAGACTCGTATGTTTACATCAGACCTTCTGAACGGCTGTATCAATTTCGACTAAAACGAGTTGCATAACGTGGATGAAAAGTAAGTCGTTATGTAACATTATTATGTATCGATATACCCGCAATAAACGTACATTGATACTTTTAGCATTCTTCTTTTAATATAATCGGTTGCTTCGGCTTCCGAATTCCGGCTGTATCTCTCTCTCTCTCTCTCTCTCTCTCTCTCTCTCTCTCTCTCTCTCTCTCTTCCTTAGCATTCACCAAATCGAAGTTGGAGAATTCTTGATAACAGCAGGTTATTTTAGGTCGTTCATAGATTGGTCCGGTATTAGCCGTAAGAAAGATGCGCCAGTAATGCATTCAGTTTCTTCTAATGAGTGTCTGCTAAATAAATTCAGCCTAAATTCAACATCGACGTCGCAATCATCTTTATAAATAGGATCTCTCCATGATATTACGCTGTTATCCCTAAGGTAATTTAATCTATAATTTTTTAATAAAATATCTTCATAATCAAAAATACTTGGCTAAATAATTTAAAAAAAATTATAAAATTATGTAGGGTCTTTTCGTCCCGTACTAAAATTTAAGCATTTTTACTTATAATTTAAATTAGAGACAATAAATAATTCATTAACCCATTCATACAAGCCGTCAATAAACTTACTAATTATTATTATTATTATTATTATTATTATATATATATATTTAATATATTAATAATATATACATATATAATATATATCAATTCCAGTCGCAGGCAAGAGCCAGCACGAATAGCACGATCACCCAATTCGTCCACAGATGTAGAATCGATTCTTCTATTCCGATTGCTTGCCAGCCGCTCATCTTTATATCGTCCCTCCCACCCTGATCTCCCGCGGTTCTTCCTCCAAATATCGGAGGACAAACAAAAAACACGTCTGTTGGACAAGGCTGAAATAACCGATCATCAGGAATGCAGCTTTAAAATGTATATATATATGGGAATTTAAGGTAGGTAGGTAGGAGAAAGTAATAAGAATATATGCAACTTGTTTTTTAACTCTTCTTGTTGATTAAAAACGTTTAAACCTTTTCACGAATGAAATCGATACGTCGCTTATGTCATTATCCATCAAACATCATTCGATGGTAATCGTCTCGTAATAATAGTGCTATCGCTTCGAGGAATCGGCATTAACTCTCCGATAATTATCAACGCGAATAACGTACCTGACAAACACCGTACCTTGTTGCGCGATATTGCATCCGTGAACGACGGGCAAGTATAATAAATTACATGATAAACTAAGGCTAAAGTTAAATAGAAGAATTGTTTGAACAACTTATGTGTAATTTCTGATTAATTGTACGTATCCAATAATCGTCGTTCTGGCTTCCTCCTCGTGTCATACAGTTTCCTTTTTCCTTCCCCTGGCTCGCCAATCATCCTTTCACCGGAGCTGCACCTGCGCCTGACCAGCCTAAGCCGATATTCTCATTAAGCACACGCACCGCAATGAATAACATTAATGAACACATATGTATCGGAGACTTACTGCTCGCGCTGCTACTCGCGTAAGCGGATGCTCCGCTGGAGGCCCAGGAGCCACTTCCAGCTTGACTCGCCGCGCCGCTCGAAGCCCAACTTCCGCCGGCTCCGTTCGCTTGTCCGGGGCCAGCAGCTGGTTCTATGCAACACACAAATTTCGTTCCATTCGCTATAAAAGTTACCGCAAAAGTCTCCTCTCGATTTCCTAACATTTAGACTACCTATTCCAAGCTAGAAAGCGGAAGCTGCTCGATAGGGTCGACGATTGCCACTAATTAGCATCACTTTGTAAGTAATTAACTCGTGGCTTTGATTTATACTTTATTGTGAGAAAGGCTTCACTAATCAAGCGACCGCGCTGGATCGTCCTCTCCGTTCGACAGTGAACCTTGAACTATTCTCTTATCGCGTGGGAATTTTCATTCCTACAATTCTATTAATCTGAATCTCCGAGTTCCCCGTCCTTACATCTATCGCGATTCGGAAAGGAGAACGTACCTCCGGAGCCAGAATACGAGCCAGGCTTTGCATCGGCGTAGCTGGCGGCCCCGGCCGCGGCGTGCGAGCTGCTGAACGCGCCTGAGAGCGCAGGCCCGAATGCATCGGTGTTGCCGTGTCCAGGGAAACCACCGATCCCCTTCGGGCCAATTCCGATTCCTCCTCCGCTTCCCGAGCCTCGATCCGTGGCCAGCGGGTTTTTCACACCGGAAGGACTTGGTCCGAAGCCTAAGCTGGAGCTAGGCTGGTGATTGTACTCCGTCGATTGTCCACCGGAGCCGGGGCCGAAAAGTAATGGATTTCCATGGTAGGATTGACCGATCCCATCTGTGGGGGATAATTTGTTTGGGCCATTGCCCTCGGAACACGGTCCTCCAGGTATGTGGCAGCTTGGTCTTCCAGATCCCACGTCACCTCGCGCAGGTCCAATTCCGGCTCCCGCTCCCGCTGCTGATCCGAAGAAAGGGTTATCTTTGCCGATAGGCCTCGTCGTCTCTTCTCCAAGAGGGCCAACGATCTTCTGACCACCATCTGGAAGGAAACCAGGTCCGGAGCTGTGGCTGTCGCCGAATCCACCCGGCACTGATGCTCCTCCAAAGAAGGGATTCCCTTGACCGATTGGCTTACTGGTAGTCGTTACGAACGATCCACCTGATGGGTTCAAAGACTTCCGATAGACATTAGAAAGGACTAAACTTAGAAATTGAGAAAAATTACCTGTGGGAGGTGACACCTTCCCTGTCAAAAACGGATTCCACGGGTACGCTCCAGCACCAGGAACGTCGTTGCCACTTTTGGGTTCGCCAAGGTTGGGTGGAGTTAAAAGGCCAGGTCCTCCGGGAGCACCGCTTTGAGGACTTTGCAAGAAGACGTTCGGGTAGGCATCGGGGCCTCCCAGAGGTCCAGCATTCTTGTTAACGCTGTGCTGGCCGCCTTGATCGCAAGGTTTAGAATCCGCGGATCCAATAGTTCCGCCACATCTGCCTCCGCTGCTGCAACCTTGATTTCCACCTGCGCAATTACTTGCACCACCTGGTTGCCCGTCCAGTGGAGTCTGCTTGCCTGCGCCTGGCCACGCACCGCTGTTGCTTCCAGGAGCACTTCCAACAGATCCGTTTGGATACGGTGACTTGGTTGTACCTACTCCGCCGAAAGGCCCGGGTTGGTAAGCAGGTTTCGTTGTGCCAGCACCTCCATAACCACCCGATTGATAAGAGGGAATATTTGTTGCGCCTGGTCCTCCATAGGGTCCTGGCTGATAAGAGGGAGCCTTCGGTGTACCAGCTCCTCCATTATCACCTGTTTGATAAGAGGGAGCATCCGTTGCGGTTGGTCCTCCGTAAGGCCCAGGTTGATAAGAAGGAGCGTTCGTTGTCCCTGCTCCGCCGAAGGGCCCGGGTTGATAAGCAGATTTCGTTGTGCCAGGACCGCCAGGACCACCCGATTGATAAGAGGGAGTATTTGTTGCGCCTGGTCCTCCATAGGGTCCCGGCTGATAAGAGGGTGCTTTCGGTGTACCAGCTCCTCCATTATCACCTGTTTGATAAGAGGGAGCATCCGTTGCGCTTGGTCCTCCGTAAGGCCCAGGTTGATGAGAAGGAGCGTTCGTTGTCCCTGCTCCGCCGAAGGGCCCGGGTTGGTAAGCAGATTTCGTTGTACCAGGACCGCCAGGACCACCTGATTGATAAGAGGGAGTATTCGTTGCGCCTGCTCCTCCATAAGGTCCCGGCTGATAAGCAGGTTTCGTTGTACCAGCACCTCCATTACCACCTGATTGATAAGAAGGAGTATTCGTTGCACTTGCTCCACCGTAAGGCCCAGGTTGGTGAGCAGGTTTCGTCGTTCCAAGTCCTCCATGAGGTACGTTCTGAGTTCCATGAGGCTTCCTTCCTGCAGGACTTCCGGGAGCAGGATTCACATTTATGTAAAAGATCTGACTGTCGTCCCCCTTCGGCTTAGGGTGTCCAGGAGCTGATGCCGCTGTTATGGGCGTACCAGGAGACGCGTGATCCTTTACATTCCCTGGGTGATGACCTCCGGTAGCAAAAGGGGGCTTACCGGACGACTTTCCTGGACCAGACGGACCGTTCTCATGGGTAGGTTTCTTGTCTGCATCATAAGGTTCATTTCCGTACGTATTTGGTGCGGTAGCAGGTCTCGAAGGACCTCCCTGCGTACCAGGGTATCCATTGGGAGCCGTGCTGCCAAGTCCAGAAGCGGGCTGCTGCTTTCCGTAAGGCCCGCTTTGCGTTGGGGAGCTTGGCGAGCCTGCGTTTCCAAATGGAGCGTTGCTAGGCCGAAGGCCGGGTGAATATGTCGGATTGGAACCCGCTGCATCGTCTCTTGGTATTCCAGAATTTGGTTTGACTCCAGGACTTGGACTGCCTGCTCCGGGAAAAGCTCCGCTCACAGCGCTTGACCCTGTACCGGCGAATGCGTTGTGGGGGCTTCCTGGGAATCCTGAGGCTCCAGGACTTGCTGGTGCTCCACCCGAGGTATCGATGCTAGGCCTATAACCGGGGCTGCTTTGAGGTGATCCGCTTCCTGGATACCCTCCCTGTCCAGTACTTGGTCGATAGTTAGAATCAGCAGGGGTGCCATGCGGTCCGACTTGGCCTACCGTATTCGATTCACCTCCGCAATTGCCATAGTTTCCACCGAGACATCCAGCTGGCGATTCCGGAGGACTGTATCCTCCCGTGGGGCTTGTCGAATAGTTAGGAGCTCCTTGTTTCTGCACGTTTCCTGCGTTCGGTCCGCCAAATGGTAACGGAGCCTGCTTCACAGGACCCCCACCGCGAGAACCTAAATATACCATTTATTTACTCTGATTGCTCTACGATTCGCGATATTCTTTTTTTCTTCTTGATCGTTAGCATTCCGCGCGTAACGGGAACTACCAGAAGAAAAACTAGTCGCCCGAAAGGTCCGTTTAATTGTCATTCTACGGAGGAGATCAAAAGTCTGGCTAACCTTGATTGCAGCCCGAGCCAACTTGATCACCGCCGGAACATCCAGAACCAGTTTCAGCCCCACTGTTCCAGCCTCCAGCGGGCTGATTCGTTGCACCCGCTCTACCAGGGCCACCGTTCCAGCTACCACGAGCTTGTGAATCTGGTCCAAACGATCCAGGACTGGAACCTCCTTGTCCTTGATTCCAGCTAGGCTTTGGACTGCTTCCAAGGCCAGGATCCCAAGCTGATCCAGGCTGCTGACCAGGCCGTTGGCTGCCAGCGCCCGGTGTCCCAGGTCCGTTGTTCCACGGGGAGCTCAACCCTGGGCCTCCACCTCCCGGATACGTCCCTTTGACCGGTGACCCTCCAAACGGTGAAGCACCGTTAGGCGCACCTAATTTCTGCACTGTTGGATGCGAACCCGGCTTCCTTCCGTGTCCGCGACCGTGGCCATGGGCGTGCTCCGGCCTGTACTGACCGTCGTCTCCATCGTCGCATTCCTCTTCATCCCCTTCCTCCGGCTCCGTCTCCTCCTCGGACTTTTCCCAATAATCGTCGTCTTCCCACTTGCATTTCGCGCAGTCGCTACCTCGACCACCTTTCCCGCCGACGCCCGAATGACCGTGGGGATGGCCGTGACCCCCGTTAAGGAGCCCATCGTTGTCGTAGCTGCGTATTCCCTTGTGTCCGTCATGACCTGCGCCCGCGCTCGCGAATGCATTCGCGGAAGCGGAAGCTGAAGCACCACCTGCTCCAGGGACACAGAGTAACCGTGTAAACGTTCCGTGGATATACATATACATACCTGCTAAACGAATAAAAATCAAGTTACGCACTGCGCGCTAGGCTGCCATCTCCGAACTTCCTCCCGTGTGCCCCTGAAAACAGTGAACCCCGTGTACCGTGGAGTCGATGCGTCAAGGTGTATAAATAGTACAGCGAGGAATGCGAGGACGCTCGATAAACCGAATGGACGTAAAAGGCACGCGATCGGAATACTCTGACAAGAGACGGTTCGATTTAGTTACCTGAGCCGACGACAACCACGGCGATCAGAAGGAGAGACGTCCTGAGCATGTTGAGATTTTCAGGTACGATCCAGCGGCTGGTCGTTCGCCGCGATTCTCCAGCCATTGCGAAGCAAGTCCCGGTAGAATACATTTATATATAAGGATACCCCCGGCGGTGAAAGGACGTGCTCCACGCGAGCATCATCCCCGGCCGCGAAGACGCACGGCTGGTCGCGACGTGGGTGGCAATGAAACGAGCAACAATCGTTCAGCTCTTTCTACTAGACGCGTCGCGTCGACTGGTTCCTCCAGCCGGCAGGCTTTGTCCAAGCTACGTCATCCTGGTTTAGGAGTTTCCACGAGAACACGCTCTATCCCCCTCGCCGCTCTATTCCTTCGAACGAGGATCATGCAAATTGGAGCGTAACACAGCCTCGCTTCTCTCGAATTTACGATGACGCGCCACTATTATTTGCTGCGGCGCGGGCGCCTCGCATTCCTCCCGGTCGATTTTGTTTTCACGTTTCCAGTCGCTTCTGGGCCCCATGGCCCACTCTCGTATAAGAACTTCGCTCGTTTATACGCAGCGGAATACGAGTGGGAGTGGTATGAAAATTGTAGGAAACAAGAAATAATACAGTGTTTGGATAAGAATCAAAATTTTTTTCAGACGGGGCCCTGCGGGCGGGCTCTCTGGCCGGAAGCCCAAGCAACAGCGCAGAGCGAAACGGGAAATGTGCAGGAGCGAAAGTGATTGGGATTGGAATATATAAATCTACCCAAACTTAAAACTGCTCGCACGAAAAGACATTGTGGTATGCGACGCGTGTGTCGATTTACGAGCCAGTACGAATGACATCAACGGGAATTAAAATAATGACCGCGCGAAACAACGGGGAAGGAATAGTGGGAGCGGTGCGGTGACTTCGATGCCTGGTTAAGAGGTAACGCCATCCTCGACTACGCCGGCCGCGAGTTGTTCTAATAAAAAGAGAGAATCAGATTTATCGATGAAACAAGGTATGGTGACTCTGGTTTTTCCACGAGCCGTGAGCAAGAAGAAGACCAACCACCGTTGTGTAATAGTACCGCATGAGTGAAGAATTATTTATAGATCGCACTTACGTCTCGACAACGACGCTCCTTCGAACGCCGATATCCTGTACACGAGATCATATCGGAATTGGGTAAAGCCGCGAACATATCACCCTTTTGTTCCCCTCGACGCGAGATTTATGGGATGCCCACCAAGTCAGGAACGCGTCCTTTAATTCCTTGGAAAAGAAAAGCCGAAGACAATGCTATCGGGCGAATCAATCTAAATGGAGAAATACACGGTGTATTTAACGTCGCATCAACCCTGCTTCGATTCCATCGAGATAAGTATGGAGAAACACTTGCATCCCATTTTCATTTTCACTTACAGACGCTCGGATGAAGAACAGCCGCGAGTTTTACGAATGGCAGTGAAACGCGTTTGAATTTCGCGGGCTTCTCGAATCGAAGGGGGTTATCGATAGGTAGCCGTATCGATCGGAACGATCGGACGCTGCACTTCTTCGAGAAGGATACTCTGGTGACGCACGGTAACGGGTGGCGTATATCCTGCACGGTGGAATTTCGTTTTCGTTGTACCTGAACTAGGTGAGCTTTCTCCAATCTCCTTTCTAGCACCTTTTGCGCCAGACTCGTCGCAGCTGCGTTCCTGCCGCAGTACCGCTCTGCTTCCACGAATTAACGAAACGTAAAACACTGGAAGATTCCAAGGGTACCGTTCGCGCGTTATTCGAATATTTCGTTCGAAAAATCGTTCACGATCGGTGGTCCCGAGGCTAACATTCTCGTGGAGACGTATTCCCTTTCAGCCGGCCGTTTGAACGGAGAACGATCGAAGGTACTTGATGCTCGTGTGCTGGGAAATATGTGCGCTCCGATTGCCAACTTAACCCCGCGCCGACGTACGATGTTGTTCTGGAGTACAATTCAGAATCGTGTTTGTACGGTTTATATGTTGCAGAATTAGCGTTAAATTTTACACATAATGGGTGACTCCGATGACGAGTACGACAGGAAACGGAGAGACAAGTTTAGGGGAGAGAGGACAGAGTCATATTCGAGGGAAGGTCGCAGAGATGACAGGAGACGAGACGATTGGGTGGATAGGTAACCGTCGAGCCTGCGAGTAGGCACCTCCTTTTGCTAGCCTGCGTCTTGTAGTTTTATAACGGCCAGCTGCTATTCCAGGGAGTGGTCCAGCCGCCCTAGACAACGCCCAGAGTACAGAGAATACCGCGGCGGCGGTGGCGGAGGACGAGATAGATATAGCCCCGCCAGATCGCAGGAAATGACGCCTCCTATGAAGAGAATGAGGGCTGATTGGGACGATAGACCAAGGTATGGACACGATTATTATGGTGGTGGAGGAGGTGGCGCGACATCCTGGGGTCCGGACCATTATCCACCACCGTTTTACGGCAATCATCACTATGGAAACCATAGTAATACCAGCAGGTGCGTGTTTCTTCTGTTACTCTTGCCGCGATCTTCTTTTCTTCTCTGCGTCTGTTATGACTTGTCGTGAGAAAGAGAGGTTGCGTTTCGACCATGCAAAAGAGGAGTCGATTCACTCCAAGATTGTTGGCCCGCCTGAGGTAGCGCTTGTGCATTCTCCATTTTTTTAATCGCTCGTAATACCCCTTTGTGTTTTCTGCAGTCGAGAGGTAGCTGGCAACTTTAGCAATTCCAATGTCGAGACTCAGCCACCGATGATGTCGTTTAAAGCGTTCCTCGGAACTCAAGAAGACACTATTACCGACGAGGAAGCTATTAAGCGTTATAACGAATATAAACTGGAATTCAGGAGGCAACAGTTGAACGAATTTTTCGTTGCGCACAAGGACGAGGAATGGTATATTTCATTTTATCCTCTATTCAGCTTGTGCCTAGAGTACCGCGAAGCTCTGTCGTACTTCAATGTACATATAAGAATAATTAATTTCTACAGTGGCGTAACCGTTTGCTCGTCCGTAATACTCACGGATAAAATCCGACTACATTGCGAATACATTATATCCACTGTAGGAAATAATCATGCAGTTCTAGTGAAATTATCGAATTCTGTCCAAATATGTATGCGCGGAGCGCATATACAAGGTGCCCTGCTCGAAACTGTTGGCGACGTCAGTGGCTCGCTTTTGAACGGGGCATCGTGTATGCAGGATTGGACAGAAGGAGGTGCGAGGGTGTAGCGGCTTTATAATTTTTGCTAAATTACAGACACAATTTTATCGGTAATTTGAAGGCAATATGACCAGCTCTGTCTATCCCTACAGTGTACAGCCAGCAACGCCTTATGTCTTGGGCACAGGTCACCTCGCTCGTTTATTTTTCCGTACGATATTTTATGCATATCGCGTCTCGCGCATCGCAGAAGAATCGAGATGTCCATTAGGTAGTTAAAGAAAGAAATGCGAGCTGGGCGCGCAAAGCCCAAGCATGCTCGCTGTAGGCCGCGTTCTAAACCCGTTTAATTATATATCCTGACATTTCAAAGATATGCTATCGTTACAATAGACCTCTGTGTCCACGAGAAAACTGAATGCGAGTAAAAGTATCAGACTACAGGTGAGGCTTCATTCTGTAACTGACAATGTTCACAGTAAAAATGATAATTTCCTACGTAATCATTCTCGGGAGAGAAAAAGGGATACACGTTACTGCTTAGTCACGAACAACGATTCGCTCTAAATAGGGATGGGAAGCATACCGATTTCTCTTTTATATTTTATCCAACACCTGTCGCGACGGATCTGACGGTCACGGTTATAAACAAATGCATTTACGATCCAGTTTCTTCACGATCTCGAGAACTTTCAATTGATAGAGCACGTCGCGTGCGTTGTACAGTACGTCCAGTTCTTACAGCTAACTATATTCTTTTCATTCGAATGCAATCTTTTTCCGAACGTAATGAACGACGAGTCCGCAAATTGTACGCCTCTTTGCTTTTACCCGATGAGACACTCCCTCCACAATCCCAAGCTAATGGGGAATTTTCTGTCGATCGCTAGGTTCAAAATAAAGTACCATCCAGAAGAGTCAGTGAAGAGAAAGGAGGAGCAGGTGGCGGCCCTTAAGGTACGCGTCGTTCGGTTAAACGATACTTTCACCGTAAAATGTCGATCGATCCTGTTACCGTGCGCCTTTCTTTCCAGAAACGCGTGGAAGTTTTCTTGGAAATGCTCGATGCCGAAGAAATAGACAAAGTTTCGGTGGACGCCGAGCAAGCGGATGCCTTACTGCACTTGTTAGACGCGGTGGTTATTAAGTTGGAGGGTGGCACCGAGGAAGATTTGCAAATTCTGGACATGAAGCCTGCGAATACGGTCATGTCTAAAGATTCGGCTAAAGACAAGAGGGAGGCGAAGAACAAAGCTGTGCCGGAGAAGAAAGTGGACAGTAGCGATGTAAGTAAGGCCGATGAGGGCTCGAGCTCTGAGAAAACGTTCAAAAATGGACAAGGCACGGATGCTGAAATCAAACACGTGGAAAAGGATGAAAATATAATGGAAGAGGCGGAGAAACCCGAAGAGAATACAGAGCAAATCAAGAAGGAGGATGATATGGACGGAATCACAGGTATCTCGCCTCGCAATCCGTCTTACTATTCTAGCATTTACAATTTCTCTCGTGGTGTAGCAGGTAAACCGGAGGAAGTGAACCCTAAAAAGAGGAAACGCACCGACAGTAACACTAGCAGCAGCAGCAGCAGTAGCAGCAGTAGTTCCTCTGGCAGCGACAGTAACAAACCTGACACGCCAAAAACGGAAAATCGTAGGTCTCGATGACGCGGTTGCCAGATAATTGCAACTTACAGCCTTACGAATTTTCTTTCAGCTGGCGCTGAGAAGATGGATGTCAGCAATGAAAAATCTGATGCTCGGGATGGTAAAGAGGACCATCGGGAGGCTAAAGCCGATGGCGAGCCACCAGAAGCTAAAAAGTCTGCGATAGAGCCAGAGACCGTGATCGATCTAGCGAGCGAAGATAAGGAAAAGGAACCCAGGGCCTTGCACAAGACTAGCAGCATCTTTCTCCGCAATTTAGCGCCGACTATCACCAAAGCGGAAGTCGAAGCGGTCAGTTGCTTGCCTCTACGCGTGTAGCCTGTTGCATTCTTTTTTATAAACATGAACGATCTTTATCAGCAGATGTGCAAACGCTTCCCGGGATTTTTGCGAGTTGCCATAGCGGATCCTCAGCCGGAAAGGAGGTGGTTTAGAAGAGGGTGGGTGTCTTTCGAAAGACAAGTGAACATAAAGGAGATCTGCTGGAGTTTAAATAATATTCGAGTGAGTCGCGATCCTCTGAAATCTGACAAATAAATTGGCAAAGAGTCGAAGATTTCTAACAGTATTCGATAATTCCAGCTTCGCGACTGCGAACTCGGCGCTATAGTGAATCGGGATCTCTCGAGGCGCATCCGTACCGTGAATGGCCTGACGTCTCACAAGCAAATAGTCAGACACGATATCAAGTTGAGTGCCAAAATCGTTCACAACTTGGACAACAGGGTTGGTCTCTGGAACGACGACAAGAAAGACGATAACGCGTCCAAGCACGACGACGACAACAAGGAAAATAAAAGCGCACAAAATGCTCGCGAAATGGAACAGGCTGTAAGGCGATGTTTAATTCGTACGTGTAACGAAGGCGAGCGAAAGGTATTCAAACATTCACCAATCTCTGCTTCCCTAGGCATTTGGATTGCCGTCTAAAAATCCAGTCTTGGAGAACATTACCGACTACCTGATAGAGGAAGCGTCAGCCGAAGAAGAGGAATTGCTGGGAATGTCTGGTGATCAGGAGGAGGGGCAGCTGGGTGGCGATGGAGACAGTCCGATCGAGAGAGACCCAACCCTCATCAAGGTTCAGTATCGTACAGTATACACCATCTAAAGGACATGCGTTCAATTTTTTACGCGTTGTTGGTTCCTCAGGTCTTGGACAGACTGATCCTTTACTTGCGAATAGTCCATTCGGTCGACTACTACAATCACTGCGAGTATCCGAACGAAGACGAGATGCCGAACAGATGCGGCATAATGCACGTCAGAGGCTCGCCTCCGACCGCCAAAGTGTCCAGCACGGAATTGTCCGAGTACTGTCGCAACTTCGAGAGTAAAATGATCGCGTTCTTGCAACCGGTCGCGACATTGTCTCAAGAGGAGTACGACAAGCTCGGCGCTAAAAACGCCGAAAAGTATCCTTTTCCAGCGTACGCGAGAATAATCAGATTTCCATTACGCCCATTGTTTCCTTAACCCTCGAATCAGCGAGGTGGAGAAATTCGTTCAAGCCAACACCCAAGAGCTATCGAAGGACAAGTGGCTGTGCCCGCTCAGCGGGAAGAAGTTCAAAGGACCCGATTTCATTCGAAAGCACATCTTCAACAAACACGCGGAGAAGGTAACCGAGGTGAAAGGGGAGGCGGAATATTTTAACAACTATCTGAAGGACCCGAAGAGGCCGCAGCTTCCAGAGCATCCTGGCAACAAAGCACCGCCGAGGGAAGGTGTGCGCGAAGGATTTAACCCGTATGGATGTTCCACGTGAGTATCCTAAGACCAATCACTCTTTGTAGCAAGTGTAAATGTGTATTAAAAAAATACTATAATTCAATTCTATAGATTCGGAAGTTACGGAAGCGGTTACGGTAGTAGCAGAGGAGGATACGGTTCGAATTACGGCTCTGGGTTCGGTGGAGGTGGTGGTGGAGGAGGAGGAGGTGGATTCGGAATGCCACGTCCTAGCCGTGGAGGTTTCAATAGAGGACGGTAAGACAAACTATTCTTTCTTGTTTTTCTCTCGTAGAGCTCGCTACACTGTGACCACTGGTCGTGAGTCATTCAGCAACACGATAAAATGCATCCAAGCTCTCTGTCGCCTGAGCGTAAAAACCATCGGTTCTTGACCGTCGATCGGGGCTCTCGCGTTTCGAGATTCTTTTCTGCGACACATTCTGAAGATGGTGCGATGCGCTGTTTTACAGGGCTGCCCCGGACTCAACCTCGAGGGCTCTTGTTAGTTATAATGACTTGGACCAGCCAGACATGGACATGTTCTAAGTTTTATCGAGTACCATTCTCGAGTCATTCGTACGGGCTTAAAGGCAATCAGATAAATTCTAAACGATACCAGACGATAACGCGCTAAGACTTGGTAAAACGAGCTTTGACACCACAACACTGCTCTTTAGCGCGATAGAGACTTTCCTAAAGGAAACAAAGTGGTTGTGTTACAAAATCAGCACATTTCTCTCATCTTCTTACATTACATAAACTTGACTGCTCATGTACATAAAGGAAAAAAGAAAGAAAGAAAGAAAGATAGTATATAATACATGACGTATATTTTAGTAAGAAAAATACCGTATCGCGCTCCCTATCAAAATGAGAAATGCAAAGTCGGCGAATGTTGTAATTTTATGAAACGACAGAAATAACAAATAAAATTATTTGTTACTGCTCACGTGTGCCTTCATTTTTACATCCCATATATCCGTTCGAATCCTATGTCCAGTTGGTCGTACGTCATGACACGTCAGGGGCGTTGCAACCGTAACAACCGATCGGGTTATCAGAATTCGTTTACGTAGTTGTCGGCTCTGATCGATTCGCGATTCACGCGACTCGCACGTTTCAAGTCCGTTCGATCAGAGCGAAACGTTTTAATTTTTATTGAACGTTACAGCGGCGGTGGAGGAGAGTTCCGACCAGTCATTCATTATCGCGATCTCGACGCACCGAGAGAGCCGGACGAGTTCCTGTAAATCCCATCTGTCTGGCGACTCGTCGCTGTCGAGGAATCAAGAGGAATTACTGTGCGTTACATACATCTGTACATACTTATATCGTGCCGATAATCTTTTTATTTAGATAAGGGACTAGGAAGAGTTCCGCGAAACGATGCAATCGACTGTAATACAAAAATATACATAGTTACGTACGCGTAATCATTAGATGTGTACAAACGCGATGCGTGAGCAAAACGCGCGCATCGAACAGCAAGATCTCCATTTACAGCGATATATATATATATATATATCGATATATATATATATAGTATATTAATACATCTATCTAATCTATCTATTGGTAGTGTCTGAAAGTACTGCTCTGTTAAAACAACACGCGACGACAGAGATATACATCTGTTTACATTAAAACTCGGTATCTGTAATCAAACCTGTAATACACCAATAAAATATATCATTTCCTGATACATCCTCCGTGATCAATTCTACCGCCTTCTAAACTCTTTATTCACGATACCACTGTATACCTATACAGACAGATATATACATTAATTACACTCGTCTCTGTGGTAAAAAATACTGCAACGTACGACGCCCAGGGAACAACGCGCGTTCCCGGGGACGCGAGAGTAGTAAAATTAAGGGAATCGATCTTTGCAATGCCTCTCGTCCGTTCCGTCGCCGCAATCGTCCACCCCGTTGCACTTCATCCCCTTCGCGATGCATCGATTGTTTCTGTATGAGTAAAAATCAGAAAATGGAGAAATGTCGGTGCGAGGGGTCTACCCAATCTCCCGGTACCGCGAAACTCACTGGCACGTGAACTCGTGCTTGTTGCACCGGCCTTGGCATCCGTGTGGCTCGTCCGATCCATCCAGACAGTCCGGCAGCCCGTCGCAGAAACGAGCCTTCAATATGCACTGGCCGTTACTGCACGTGAACTCGTTTTCCAAGGGACAAGCTGATCGTCCGGCAAAACACAATCGCCGTTGTGAATACTTGACGGCACCGTTTGGATCACACTTGAGAAAGCCAGAGGCGCGTGCAGTTTTCACGTTAGAGTGGAAGCAAGCAGCGGTGAAGCGCGTGGAGTCATCGGTTAGGCGAAGCCACGTTATTTCTTTTTCCTCGGACCGTTCTCGGGAATCTCGAGGTCGGGAAAAATGAGAAGCGGCATTGTACGCGTGAAATAAAAAAAAAAAACGACAGAGGAGATCCGTGCGTGTGCGTGCGCTCCAACAGCTAAGAACAGCGGGTGCAGCGTGGCGGTATTGCGTACCGCGGTAATTAAGGGTAAGCGTGCATGACATGCGAAAAATGAATAGGTTCCAGAGGAACGAATGTATGTACTCACACCGACCGAGATTACGACCTACGGAGGAGAAAAGAGAAAAAGAAGTTGATAAAGGACCTTCACCCACAGTGAGAGACAGAGAGACGGATGGTGATCGTGCTAACTGAAGGTACGCGAATACATCTGCCGATGGACGACGGGCCACCGTGGGCTTCGTCTCGCGCAGGAGACGCTAATCGCGTTGACCAGTCGATAATTCGCGAAAGCGAGCACGCGGTATCTTACCTAACGTGCAATTAATCTCGTCGGCCGCGTCCCAGCAATCTATCTTCCCGTCGCATCTCTTTTCCAATGGGAGGCAGGAAGTCTCGTTACCGCACTGGAAATGCGTCTCTGGATCGCAGGCTGCAACAAACCCGCCAACCCCGCCTTATCACTTGAAATCTTCTACTGCCCCACCGTCCAAGAGAAAGGAAACTGCTCCGGGAACCCCTTTCCACGGGTGCCTCTGTGTTCATGAAGTTTCAAGTAAAGGCTCCCCCAAATCAACGCGATTATCCAACGCGCAGGCGACAGCGAATAACCGCGTTGCTTTGGGGGAGCCTCAAAACGAAGAGCAGCGTACGCACTGGTGCGTGGCACGCGCGGGTTCCTTACCCAGCGGATGACTGGGATCATTATACGCGAAAACTAGTAAACCGAAGCCCCGCGAACTGTGACAAACCGGCAAAGCCGATAACAGAGAGTTATGGGTCGTGCAAAACTGGGCTAATGCGATATACACACAATGCGTACCGCAATTGTACTCGTCCGAGTGGTCGTAACAATTCATATGCCCGTCGCAGCGCTTCTCCAGGGGGATGCACAGGGTGTTGGAGCACGCCCACTCGTCGTCCAGACAGTAATGCTCCACTTCCACGCACCTGTACGAACCGATCAAAGTATCAGACGAGATAAAGCGGACAGAGAAGGGGTGCAAACACTGCAAACAAGTGGAATGAAAATGTCCAGGAACCTGAACGCATCTACGTCCAGACGATGGCACTTTTGCTTGTTGATTAGGCAGAAACCAGCGCATCCGGTGGGATCCTCGCGATCGATGCCGATCCTGCAGATGGGCACTGGCTCGTCCACGATGGCTACGCACACCTCCTCGGCTAAACAGTCGTCGCAATATCTGGTAGAGTTGAGGCTCGATGGACTGCTATCCTCCGTTTCAGTTTCCGACTCCAACACCGACGACGTCCCCGTACTGTTATCCGGGAACGACTGGTCGTCGCTTAAAACGACACTCGCGGGCAGGCTGCTGCTTGCCGGTGTCGCGGTGGACGTATCGTTTTCTTGGTCACTTTTGGGGCTCGAGAAGAACGTTCCAGCGGATAAGGTGTTGTGTCTGGACGCGGTGCTGGCCGACGATTTTAGGTACTGTTGGATGATCTGCAGCTTTTCAGGCTCTACAACGAATCGGTCTCGCGTTACCAAGGTTTTCTATCGCGGGCACGCGGGAGAAGCGAGTTAGCGATACAACATCGACGAGCGTCGGCGTCTTTGCGAAAGAATGGCCGAGTGTCGCGCGTCCGAGCTTACTCCACTTGCTCGGTTGCGACTACGCTTTAACTCGACTCGAATCGGTCTATCGAGCACGAGAGCGTGCCGAGGAAAGCGCACTGTTGACCCAACGGTTAAATCCATCTAGTTGCCGCGATTACTTCGCTCTTCGGCGAATTAAACCTCGGCGAAGCGGGTCCCGCTCGTCAGCTGGACGCGAGCGCGCTTAATTACCTAGTCGCGTGTAACCGGCGCGGCGCTTTCGATTCGAGTCGCTTTCAGCTCTGACAACCTACGTACATAAGTACGCGCACTTACCGAAGACGATGTAGAGAGCGACGCCACCGATTCCCAGAAGCGCCAGCATCAGGATCAGCAGAAGGATGAGGGACCTGGTGCGCTTGGATGACTCCAGAGGACTCGCCAAGTGCAGAGTCCAACCGCGTCGGTGCTTGTGCAGCCTGGCAGGATGCGGCGGTGGCTCTCCTCTCACGCTTCGCCGCAAATTCACGCGATTCTGAGAGGACGGCGTTTGCGTTCGCGCGGGGAGGGAGTAGGCCCTCTGAAAACGGAGAATTCTGTCGTGACATCTGTCATCGTCCCATGGCGAGGCTTCCGATTCCATCGGCTTCACCTCGAGTTCCGCCATCCGTGCCGCATTCTCTTGAAATCCACGATAATCGTTTATCTGCTCGGCGATAGATTTTGCGTTTCTCCAGAGCAAACAGAGGCGCGGTGGATTCGCCGATTATTAACCAGCTACGGTCTCGTTATTGGTTCTCGCTTCGCGATAAATATAGACCCGACGTTAAGAACGGCAGCAAGAATACGTAGACGAATCTGTACTCTTTCGTGCCTCGGTTTTCGGACAACATACGGAACTGCAAACTTCTATATCCGTCTCTAATCAACTTCTCTCTTCTGATAAACGCGTCCGAGCGTAAGAAAAAGTCGTGCCTATCGAGGCAGTGGTCCGAGTGGAACTGACTACCGCTCTCGGTGGCGCTTTACGTGACCGCGTCAAACGCTATCGACGCTCGATCGACCTTTCGTTTCCCTGTGTATATTCCCTACAGCCCTATACATTAGGAGAAACCGTTCTCTGCGATTAAGGACCTCCCTGGATTAAAAGAGTTTCTCGATGGTTTCACCATCGTTCAACCACGAGACTGCGGTCCGCTAGATTTCGCGCGTGTTCGGTTACGAGAGGCTCGAGGAGCGCGAGGAGAGCGACGCGCTACAGCAGACCATCATCGCGTCTGGCTATAGATAGACGTATTCCACTTCCGTTCCGTTTTCTTCCGTTTTGTTCGTTTAGGGCGGAGAAGCGCCAGACGCGACGAGTCCGTCCTGCAGCTTCCTCGAGAGGGACGTCTGGCCGAGCAGACTCCTCCGCGAGGAAACGCACCACGATGACAGGCCAAACGCACTTGTAGTCTAAATTAAGCCACCATGTACCTATCTATTTCGTGAAATTGTTGGCCGGTTATTTCCTCCGTCGTCGCGGAAATCGGATTCAGTATCGTCCATCTACGATAACGATAGAATAAAAGTAGAAACTGGGACCCCAGAATAAAAAATAAATGTAGAGGCCGGGTACATTGGAACGAGAAAAGAAATGACGCGATATCAGAGTCGCGAGACTAGTCTTCTTTAGAATACAAACGAGATCCCAAGGATTGCGCGATCGGAGCTACGCGTCTTGGTCACGCAGATTTACGCGATCTTTGACACAGTTCTCAACGAAAATTTCGTGCCGCGTTTCTCCAAGGCCTCGACTCGTGAAGAATGGACAAAGAGATTAGATGCCGGGAAAAGGGTGGCATTGTTTTAGGTTTCTCGCTAGAAGGCTTTAATCGCCTCGCAGGTGGGGGCCAGGTCGACCAGCGGTCTCGTCTCCTCGAATCGCCCTCCTTTCGTTCTATTTCTAAGATCGACGCCGCGCCGTCGTATACTACAAATTGTCGCGACGCGACGCCCAGGTTCAAAGAGAATGCCCCCACCGCTTCAACCAAGATTCACTTCAAAGGTTTAGCGGCGTTTGTAGTAACTACTACTATTTCTTTACTGGAGGATGGGAGGGAATACGCGGAATATCACACCATTTATTTGTTTGCCCCTTTTTCTTCGTTACGTGTCTCTCAGAATCGACGGAAATGAAAAACTTACCCAATTAATTCTCCAACATTTTTTATTCGTATGCAGTAGTTAATAGTTAAAATTAATCTTACTTTTAATAACTCTATTTAACAACGGAATTTTTCTTTCAGTTGCTCCTGCTTTTTTATTCGCAGATTTTTTGTTTGAATTGTATTGTCCGGGACAGCGCGAACGCAGTCCCGACTACCAAAAATTATACGCCCGAGATATCCACATTAGGGATATTCGCAAGGGTCAGCCTAACCTTAGTGCAATGGAAAAGCCTCGCCCTGGAGGAACCGCCTTCTTGATCACGGTAACCTCTGCGCCAGGTAAGTATGCTTTCCTCTGCTCGGGCTTCCTACTTATCCTAACCATTGCGCACTTTCTGCAGCGAGAAACTGCGCTACGCAGCGCTACCTGAACGCCGCTGAGCGAACTACACTGCCGCGCGAGCAGAGGCTTTCAACTTACAGCCCCCTGTTGCCTGACCAGTGGCTCTCGATCTACTATCTTACTATCCATACTACTTAGGGTGACTCTTATTTACTCGTGGTAAATTTTTTTTCCAGATTTTCTTCGGAGCGCTCTCCAGAATAGTTTCAAATAATTAAAAAAATAACGGGAAAAGGTGCCCCTGGGCCCTCGAACATTTAAATAATTGTTTAACAGCTCAAAAAGTCGATTTTATATAATATCCTTCAAGTTATTGATTGTATAAAAAAATATGTCAAACAAAAGTTGTAGATCTGGACAAGGAGCATATTTTATGTTTTATTATTTTTTTCTCGCGCGACAAGCGGTTCTCGAAAAAAGTCTGAAATACTAAAAAAATACTTTTTTTCCTCAAATTTTGAAAGAAATGCTTCTCGAACACTTTTTACTCATGAAGGCGAACAAAAAAATGGAATTTTTATTTTCGAGGACAATTTTTTTACACATTTAAGAGGGAGACATATACCGAATTATGCCAAAAAGATAAAAAAATCCTTATTTTCAGTGTTTGATATGTCATGAATGTTTCCTGAAAATTTGGGACCGAAATTTGCAAAAATATCGAAGATACAGACATCAGAAGTGATCTATCAAATGCATTTTTCTCGAAATCACGATTTTGCATCGCGTGGAGTAGTCAGATTTTCTCCTAGATCCTTAGTTTTGGAAATAAATTGAAAGATATCTTCAAAAATGGGTGCATTTCGAGTGTTGTTTTCCCATTGATCATTGTTTAAACATATTTAAATGTTCATAATGCACTAATAACTTATACCGTTGTATTCGGGAGGATTCATAGAATAATTTGACGCAATAAGAAAATTGCAATTTTGAAAATTTGCAATTTTTTTCAAAATCGAATTTCTCAAAAACTGAGGGTGGTTACGACAAACGGTTTGCGGATTCGTTTTCAGCGCACGAAAACCTATTAGAAACGGCTATTGAATGTTACAAGTCCAGATAGCTGTCGAACTGTGTAATGATTTAAATGTTCAAGGGCCCAGGGGCACCTTTTCCCGTTATCCGATCGGGCTCAAACTTTACACAGATTTTTTTTTAATTATTTGTAACTATTCTGGCGGGTGCCCCGAAGAAAATTCTAAAGTCGAAAATAAGAGCCACCCTAATCCAAACAGATAAGATTGATGCAATCATCGCTCTTCACCATAAATGTACAAATTTATTTGACATCGTCCCAAACGAATAGACGTCCCATTCCTGCTTCATAGAATAGGGGCCATCCTTGAATTATGTATGGGTAATTTTGTAGAGTTTTTATCCCTCCCTTCCCCAGTACAAGAATTCGTAAGATTTTATACTCCAACCCCCTCCCCGCTGCTTACGTAATATTTTTTACATTGCATTTTTCAGTTATCAAAATTCTTCTAAAGGTTTATATAATTCATTTAATTTGGTTTCGCGTGCGCGATGAAACATCGTTCTTTAGGCCTCTCATATTGAAAACTAGGTTTAAAAAATATTACGTAAAACGCTACCTGACCCCCCCCCCTCCCCGCTGTAAGAAAACGTAAGAAATTCGCCAGACCCCCATAAAAGCCTTACGTAATTTAAGAGCGACCCCATAGACATAGCCAGATCTACTCATAGACGAGACTCACCTGAAATGTGCCGTGCTCTTTAACATCGGTGGAAAATATCGGCGCCTCCTTGGCGTACCAGCGGTCCTGCGAGTAGATCGAGTTCACCCTCATGCCAGCTCGGTTCTTCTCCGGCGTGATCAGAGCTTTGCCATCGTTGGTCTCGCGAATCGGGCCCGCGTCGTTCCGCTCGTACTCGATCAGCTTGAGCGTGCTCCCCGGCGATCCCCCGACGTTCTCCGAAATTGTGAAGACCGTCGGATCGGTTCCCGGCCCAGCAAGCTCTTTCCGCTCGGCCATTCCTCCTGGAGAACGCGCGGTCAGCATGCCGAGGTTGCACGGGTCCAGAATCGACCGGGGCTGTTGATTGTTCCCGAGCGCCGCCTCCTGGTGCTCCTCGTTCGCCGAGGCTGCAGCCTTGCTCCTGCAGTGCTTGCAGTCCTTCTTCCTGCGTCTCCTGTTGGGCCTGCATCCGGACTGCGCTCGAACCTGGCCCTCTCTTGGCGCGAACGCATCGTCGAGAGGTGTCCTCGCGTCGTTCCTGGCCGCCGCTTCCGCGTCGTCCGCGTCTTCCTCCGGACAGCTGTTTTTCTCTCGGCTCGTCACGCGGACGGAAGAGCAGCTAGTGGCGGAAGCATCGAGGCCGGCACTCGAGCGGAAAGGTAGCGTGAGGTTGCGCCGAAACGTTGAGACCTCGGCCTGCTCCGGGGACTTTGCCGTGGGCTCGCGCGACACGTAATCGACCACGTCCAAGTGTCGCTGGAGAACGCTCGCGCTCGATCTAGCAAGATCTTGGACGAATGACGCGTTCGAGAGGGTGGACACCTCCTCGACACCGGGCAAGATGTCTTCGTACACGTGGCCATCCGAGTTCGAGACGGAAAGGTCAGCGAAGAGATCGATCCCTGGACGGAAGGGGAGGGGCGAAGGCTGTTGCGAAAAGGTAGCCGCCTCTTGGATCCTTGGATGGTGCTCCTCCTCGAAGGCTTCGTTCTCCATCTGAATTCCAGGGAATGGTATCGATTTAAATAATAGATTTCTAACCCGACCACCTGCGTGTGCCTCGTATTTCGCGCAGGGGCCCGTTCCCTCGTCATATTTCCAATTTCAACGAGCAGTTTGATCGATTCATAACAGCTTATGCTCCCCCACGAAAGAAAAACCAGCCGCCTCTGGTCGCGGAGATAATTAAGCGTTTTGTGGGCCGTGGCCGGCCCTCTGTTCGCCAATTACCGTGTCCTCGATCATCGCCGGCTGGTTTTTTTTTCTATTCAACAACCACGCGGCTCGCTCGAGGAAGCGGTATGCCGAACGTTCGTTCATCGATTCGCTTATCGAATGTGGGTAGAGATATAACTAGACGCTCCCACGAGTGCACCCGATTCGAGCCTCCCGATGAATGACCGTTGCATTAATGACATTAATCGATATCGTGACCTACGACATACGCATAAATGAGACCGTGTCACCAACTTGCGGATTCGGTAGATCCACCCTCGGCTCGGCTGCGGGCGCTGCTCGATCGGGGGAAGCCCGTGGTGTCGCGCGTCGGGGCGCGCGCAATTAGCGATTGCCAATCTTGCCAGCTAAGTAAACGGCGGGACGAGTCGCGCGAGGGTCCGTAAATTGAACGAAAGGCGAAAGAGAGTTGCGAGAGTCGCGAGGAACGAGGGAGCGGAATTAAGCGTCTCGTTGGGGAGCATCCCGACGATTGTCGCAATTATCGCGACTTGACTCTCTGATTGAACCCGGCAAGCAAGCCTCTGACGTCATCGACCTCGTGGATCTTGGACGGATCTGCGCGAAGATCGTTCGTCAGCCTAACGTTTCGTTCACCACTCAACGCGCCTCTCGTCGCTCCCGTTTTGTAGCACAGTCGTCAGGTAAAACGGCCCACCTATGTCACAAAATGCCCCGACATAAATAAGTAATTACTTTTTATTATTTTTAACAAAACGTTGTAGAATATGTATTATATAAGATATTATTAACAAAAATAAAACAATATTGAATACAATTTTATTTCAAATTTCCTTTTTTTTCAAGCATCAATTTTCTTTTCTTTTTAGACTTTCCTGTCTATAACTGTCTTCGTAGTCTCCTTGAAGGTATACATATTATAAATTCTGCTACTTTCATTAACGCCCGTTGTTTAACTTTTTACCTTCTCCATCGCTTCGTTAAGATTATTTTCGGACCAGGATGCCCGTAATGTACTCCTTACATAATTACACGACATTTCTATTATCAACGAAGAAAAAGAAATACGTGATTTTGCGATGGGCGTATAACTCGCGAAATGTAAGAGATAGAAAAAAAGTTTCGAGACAAAAGTTACATGTTTTAATTAGATCTAGCATTTGGTAAAAAAAATATTATACAGTTCACGAGTTATAACAGAAAATCGGAAAATAACTGGATTTTCAGGGGTCAATTACACCCCCTTAGAGTGAATTTGGGCAGCAAACAACATTTGCGTTGTAATCAGGAGGAAATTAATTCCCTACATATTCGCAAATATTCAAAATTTTTCGAATTTCCGGGTTCGAGATGTTCCCTTGCGAGGCAAGTTCGAATCTGACGATAGCGTCGATGTATTCTTGTTGGGATAAGTAAAACAATGCTGGGGTGTTTTGTCAAATGAGGCGTATTACCTAGTTTAACCCTATCTACTTCCATACTTCTAATACCTAAGTAGTCCGGCGACTTTACACAACGTTCCCAGGTCCATTAAATATTCTTTCAATGCTCTTGCTGGTTGCGCATTTATGCAACTGAAAGTACTAATTAAGCAACGGTTCTATACATAATTTGTGCGCCGTAGTCGACAGACATGTGTAGCGTACGTCGGAACGCCGACACAGGAAGAAAACAGGGTATACGTATAACGGGAGAGAAATGGAATCTCGAAGTAGGAAGATCGGCCGTACACCGTGCAATTAATCGTTTGTCTGTTATGAAATTCCCGTCGAGTTTACCGCGTTCTTATTAGGAAGGGATCTCGATTCTCGAGCCCGCAGCCAATCCGGGATTAATTCCACGTGTCTCTGCGGACTAACAATGAGTCAACCGCGAGCTAGCGGTGACGCACCCGCGAAACTAACAGGATCCCGCGTAGCCTGTTGCATGCTAACGTGAAAAACGCGTGAAACGCGTTTCCGATGGGAAGAGTCATCGAATGGCACGAAGAAAACCTGCGCCGCCCAAGGACGACCCGGGTGACATCGTTCCTAGCCACGCGGAACCACCTTCTCGCGAGAGAAGAGCTAATAGATGCCACTGGGGGAAGAAAGGACGAATGCTTATCCGCGAGCGTCTATTGTCCAAGTTTCTACATCCGGCTGCAGATTTCCTTCCTGATACCGGGGACTCCACGCGACTTGAATGCGTGAGCAAGCGTAGCCGTAGGTTCACCACACACGTCAACGGATAATCGAATCGTTTATTATTGAAGGAACGTCTCGAACCTGAAGTGTTCGCGATACTTTCCCTCGAGGCTTGCCGAAAGTTTTCACGTACACGATTCAGCTAGGCAGTGGTCGATGCGATTATAGCTAATGAGGATAAGTAGCGCGTTAGGAACGCGACCATGGGCATTCAGTTGTTTCGCAAAGAACCGACGAGTCAACGAGTCCTGCGGCGGGTGAAAGGGAGGAAGGAGCAGAGGCGCCAATCGGTCAGTCAAGTCGCCCGGTGTCTAATTAGTTGCCATCTACGCTTCTAAGGCTGCCGTCTCTCCTTACGTTGCACCGCTCCGTTCTCTCTAGTGTTCCCTCTATTTGTCGCGCACTCGATTAAAGGTTAAGCAATTAGCTGAGAAGCGTCGCAGCTGACGCGTCACCCTTTCGGAGGCCGTGAATTTCGTTTCGGTGATCGATAGCCTGACGACAATGCGGAAGAAAATTCCGTTCGAAGACGACTGCAAGGACGAGCGATGGTGGGTACGAATTCGTGAGAGTCGCGGCGCGTGCCGTCCCCCTCGGCGTGCCGATTCCTCGCCGAATTCGTTTCGGTCCAGTGTGCGGCGTAATTGGTTCGGTCGGTGATTAATCGAGAACCCATCTCGGCGGTTAGGTTCGCGCGCAGCAGACAATTACGAGGCGAAAGCAGAGGAGAGCGTGCACGTGTGCGGTTACGCAGGGTTCCGCAATTAGTCACGTTGCGAAGACGTGTGCGACGCGCGACGCGCGACCATCCACCCGCGGATAGGTACGGCTCGAGCCTTAAGGGCTCGCCTCGATTCTGCGTCCACCGATGCCGATGGAGCTTCGAATTTCGCAAGGAATCTTTGTAAAAGGATTATAATACTCGGTGGCGTGGTTCGTAAACGTATGCACGGCCGAGGAGACCGGTTGTTTGGTCGCACGTGTCACGCCATATGTCGCTGCACGGGGTGGCCAAGGGTTAACGTTACACACCGATCACCGCTACGAGTTACGTCCAAGGGTCGACCGAACAGAGCCAAGGATATCCCGAGGAAATTATTCAGCCTGCTGCGCTGCCGCGATCAAACGCCAACGGTATCGATTTAATTGCAGCTATTTTTGCGTTATTAATGCGATCCATCGCTGTTAGACAAGCCGACGCGTCCCGACTAGAAATTATTCGAAAACCGGATCGCTGTAACGAGCCCTGTTTCCCTGCGTTTCCTCCGCCGATCCTTTCGTATTTCTAGCTAATTAACGAGCAAGCCGTTGGAGAAAGAATGCTTGCGCAAGCTGCTGCTGGAACTAGTCGAACGGTATCAAAGCGTGGAACTGTGGAAAGAAAGAAGAAAGAATCGGCGATAGGGAAATATGTATACCGGGCCCTTTCATACGTGCATTGTCTGCACTCCACAGTTCTACGCTCTACGCTAGGGTGGCTCTTATTTACTATAGTTCCAAATAATTAAAAAAAAAATCCGTGTAAGTTTCAGCTTGATCGGATAATGGGAAAGGGTGTCCCTGGGCCCTTAAACATTTAAATCATTATTTAACTGCTCGCGACGTTGATTTTATATAATATCCTCCAAGTTATTGATTAAATAAAAAAATATGTCAAACAAAAGGTATAGATCCGGACAAGCAGCATCATTTATGTTCTATTACTTTTTCTCGTGCGACAAACGGTTTTCGAAAAAAGTCCGAAAAACTAACAAAAAACTTTTTTCTCAAATTTTAAAAGTTTAAATGATTCTAGAACACTTTTTATTTATGACGACGAACAAAAAAATGGAATTTTTACTTTCGAGGACTATTTTTTAAACATTTAAGGAGGGGCATATACCGAAATATGCGAAAAAGATAATAAAAAAATCTTATTTTCAGTGTTTGATATGTCATGAATGTTTCCTGAAAATTTGGTACCAAAATACCTTGGAGCATATTATATAAAATCTGTTTGATATTATATAAAAAGTTTAAGGGCCCAGGGGCACCTTTTCCCGTTATCCGATCGGGCTGAAATTTTACACAGATTTCTTTTTAATTATTTCGAACTATTCTGCAGGGTGCCCCGAAGAAAATTCAGAAGTCGAAAATAAGAGCCACCCTACTCTACACTCTGCGGCGAAGGAAGAAAGGAGGAACCAGCGGCTATCGAGTCACACCCCCTAGAATTACCGTGCCCTGCGCGGGGGCATTACCGAGAGATTCTTCGGCAACGATAGTCGCCGCGCCGATTCCTCGCCGTTATTCCATTCTCGTGTACAGTGATATCGGGGAAACAACAATGGCGCATTATACGAGAGCGTGGTCCGGCTTTCGCCCAGGCCCGGCCACGACTCGCTCGGCATTTTTCGAGAGGATATCGCGATTACGACGCGACGTTCTCCGTTTCCACGGCGTCCAGATCACCGCCATTATTCCCGCGCTTCGTTGCCGTGCGCTTATTATCTCCGTTGCCTTCTCATATTTGCTTTGCTAATGCGTCGATGTCAATCGGGAAACGCTCGCGCCGTGGATCACCGTGCGCCCGCGATCCTCGATCCAAGGGAAACTACTTTCGCGTCTCGCCGCTCGCTATCGAAATAATACAAGGAGATGGAAGAAAAAGTGGCAGAAACAAACGCAGGCCCGTTTCGTGAATCATCGTGGCGGGAGCCCGCGTGGGAAACGTCGCCGTGTCGATCGTGGGCGCGCAAAAAGCGCAACAGTTAACGATCGCGGAAAAAGCAGCGTCAGGCGATGTAAAACGTTCGATAACAAGGTGTTCGATGCATCGATTGCGATACCCTGGCCACGAGAACTGGAACGCTCTTAATGAACGGAAATTCCATCGCGCGGATTTCATTCACTCCGCGCGCTATCGCGCGCGCTGACAAACACCGAACCCCCCAGCTGTGTAAGTACGTGCCTACGTGTTTCCTCTCTACGCGGGCGCGTAAAGGTATCGTTGCGCAGATATTTCTCTGCCGTGGACAAATTCTACTCGCGACGCCGAGCGCTCTGTCGAAATCCTTGAATAGCTAAGGTGGAAGGACGAGCACAGGCACGAGCCATTCCTGCATCGTCTGCGGCGCAGGGTGCATAAAGTATTCAAATCACAATGGGCCATTCCTGTGGCTGGAGAATGATTTGCTCGTCGGTCGGGGGGTCGGGTCGAAATTATTAGCTTCTTGGCGGGCAACGAAAACCCGCTTGCTATTAATTCGTTGCGTCGTGTGATCGCGATGGTTTACGACTTTGTACGGGGAAGGAGAGAATCGAGCCGAGCCGAGCCGGGCCGGGCGCGCTGCGCTACTACGTGTGACGTACGTAGCGCGTAATCGGCGCCGCATAGCGTTCGCGTTGCGCGCGGAAGGTCCCGGGTTCGATCCCCGGCAGGGGTCAGATCTCCTCCAGCAATTTTTTCTTTTTCCTTTTCATTTTTTTTTCTATTTCTGTTTACGTACCTTTGCAGCTCAGTGAATTATTCACGGACGCTGGACAAATACTTGGCTACGGCTGATAGCTCTGTGCGTTTAGAATCCGGAGAAAGGAAAGCTGGTGGCAGTTGGATGTAGGCAACGATCACTGTTACCCCGTGGATTGACAACTAATTTCGAAACCGTTCCCCTGGCTGGCCTACGACTCCGTTGTTCGCAGAGGATTTATTGGAGGAGAAGGAGGGAACTATTCGCAAAAGGGATAGTTCTCGGGGGGTCCGGGCGTTCGGCTTATTACATCCACTAATAAGCGTAGTATATCGCGTCGATTATCCGCTAAGTATAGGGTCGAAAAACGAAGGGCTATCGGCACTGACCATTGCCCGATGACTGCACGTCACTGGCATGCACACACTCGTAATTCATACAGTCGACTATAACGACCAGCCCTGGCCGTGTTGCTCCTCCTTGGCGCCCTCGCCACCCTCGCCACGAGCAACACGAATAAATCATAAAATTCATAACTGGCCGCGACCGACTGGGAGAAACCAGCGAGCAGCGGCCAAAGAGCAAACATCGTCTCGATATCCAACGATCAAGAGGAGACAATTACGGAAACACGAGTGGGGATAGTAGGCCATAAAAGAAGATAGGCTGAAAGGGAAAGCGAGACGCGAGTGATTCGGATCAACGAAGCTACGAGAGCCGTGGTCGGACTTCTCTCTCTATCTTTCGGGCGTCAAAAGACAGCGCAAGCAACGAGAAGCGCCCGAACCGACCGCGATCCGTCGCGTCGCGTAATTAGACTCGACCACCGAGTAATCGGTTACACGACTATCAATTCATCTCTCGACACATGCGTACCCCGGGCGGTTCAACAGATTCAAAGGACCCGAGCCACGAGACGCGATTCAGCGTTCCTCGCTGGACCTCGCTGATCCGCGCGTTGACAACAGATTCGGAGTACCTAGGTATCGCGTAAATCCGCGGCGAGCTTGAGATTCGTGGTAGCAGGTTTCGCGTCGGAGTCACGCGAAATCGCATCCCCCGTTTCTTCGTGCTTACGCGACGGAATGCGCCGAGATTATCGCGCCAATTAGCGCGCGCTTCCCTACGTGGGATCGCGCCGATTCCAAACCTCCCTCGATAAATCTCTGGGAAACAGGGCTTCCTGATTCTGACGATGCTCTTGGTCGAGGCACCCGGGACGGTCGCGTTTTCTTAAATCGTCAATTACGATGAAGGTTGCAGCAATTGCTACGGCAGATCTCTAAGAAACGGTGAGGGGAGGGAAGCGAAACTCGCCGAGGGATCGGACTTGGAGGAAGGCTCCTTTTGTTCGCGAGCATTCGCGATCCTCCGGCTCTTTTGATCGCAGCCGTAGATATAAATACCCAGAGGGGGTGTAACTAGAGTACAGTTGACCGCGACGAAGAGGCAGCTGCCGCTCGTCTGTTTTTTATTTTCCCGCCCGCAATCGTAGATAACGCGTCCTAGAGAGGTCCCTTGGCCAGATGTCCCGCCACCGCGAAGCGCGCCTCGAGTGCCACTAATTATAAAGGCAGGTTCCTCTTCCGGCCCGCCACCTTTGGCCGTCCGAGCCGCGTACCATTCTCCTCGGAGCAAGCGCGACGCGGCCGATTAGACACGCGCGTTCCCGGGGAAAGGTGAATTCGTCGAGGGAAGAGAGTGGAAGAAAGGGATTTTCCTCGGGGGACCAGCCGCTAGCTTGAGCATTGACGAGAATGATTCTTATGGTAATGGGCGATAGGTCGAAGAATGTCGAGCATACACGGGGCCAAGAGAAAAGAGGAGTAAAGAGAAGAGAGGCGACCAGCTGACAATGGGAGGATAGAAAACGTTACGGTCGGCCGCGCTTCGCCAGCCAAGGGTTAACGCGTTCGCTTTTATTTAGTACACCTGGCGCGGCAAGGTACCCGTACACCTTACTTGCTAGCGAAAGCGCCCACGCGCCCCCTCGACCCCTTCGCCCCTCCTCCGTTCCGTTCGTCTATAGTCCATGTGCATTTCCCTTCTTTCGTAATTGGTAGCGAACGATGATCGTTGCAGATCGATTACAGTATTAGACTATCAGACTATGGGAATCGCGTTCGCGTGCCCTTTTTGATTCGCCACCGAGGCCTAGGCAAACTTTCAGCCGACTTACGCGCAGAGCTATATCGCGGCCAGTTACAACCACGGAGATATAAATAGGCGGCGTCAGTCGGCCGAATCCAGGAAAAGTTGGCGGTGGCTGGGCCAGTGACTTGCAGCGGAACCGAGCCTCCGTTCTTACCTAGCCTCTCGCTCATCCTAATCGCCACTGGCCCTATCGTCCTCCGCTTGGAATTCTAGGAGCAACTCGGCGGCTGGCCTGACCTCGCCTCTTAATTCCGAGCGCAGCGTGTGAACTTTCGACCAGAGATTGACGAGGCACGCTAACGAGGCGTTCGCTCCGAATTTTTCAGGCTCGTCGAGTGCTCGATGCTCTCGAGCACTCCGCCACCGACGATTCCCAACGATGAAGGAACTTCTTTGTTCCGTCGAGGAACGACCGCGAGCGTCTTCGCGGCAGCCGCCAAGTCCCGTCCACAACTACGACAAAAGCTGACTGTAATCTGTTATCGCGCCGTGGCGATCGATTCGATATTAATGCGGTTACTCTGCGCGCGATGTAATCTACTCTGTCCTTAAATCGAGTCGCCGCGTTGGCCGGTGACGGCCGGTTTCCTCTAATTTGCGCGCGATTCAAACGGGACAACTAGCGGAATCGATATCTGCCCCCGGAAAGTCATCTCCGCGCTCGTAACTCGATCGGCGATTAATTATTGGCAAAGCTCCTTAAAAATAACTGGCCAGAAAATGTTTCACCGCGATCTGCCGGTGGCCGCTATCGACCTGCCGCGGTTTACCATCGTTCGGCCCCGGGTGTTATCGCGGAATCGGATGCAATGCGTGTCCAAGAGACACGTGAAAACAAAGAGACACGGGGAAACTCGATGGTACATACACGTAGGTACTCCGAGCACGCGGGACGAGCTAAACCCTCTTGCCACTGACACTATACGCGAATACGCATGCAATATGCATAAACCGTGCCAGTTTGCGGCCAATAGCATGCATAGCTGGATAAAATAATCGTTCGCCGGAGCGGGGATAAATATAAATTTCTCCCAACAATTTCATTTTCTCCCGCATCGATTCCGGTCGTGGGCAAAAAAATTTGTACAGGTGAAATGGAATGCTAAGATGATCAATCGTGCGAGGTAAAGGTACCGGTAGTTGACCAATTTTCAGGAGAACCTGAAAAATAAGGTTTTTAGAAGCGACGATCTCTTGAGAACAGTGCAGTTGACGCGCAAAGCCATCTACTTGATGACTTTAAAACGCAAACTTTAAAAGACTCAAGTGCGAAGTGGATTATGAATAGTAGTAGCGAACGTTTAGTTTCATCAAGATGAGTAGTGCGTTCCTACGTCGTTACTTCCTTAAAGATTTTGTTAATAACAGATGTATAGTTCGGGCGAAAAAAAATCGGAAATTATTAACTCTTTATGACTGAATACTTCACTTCTTAAACTCTCACAGTGTTCTCTAAGTTCTTTAAATTTCTTTAGCATTTATAACGTAGGTACCCAATTAGTCTCTAATCTTTTTAGAAGTACACAACGTAATTCTAAAGTGTGTAGTATACTGCGTTTCAGTGGGTGACTATTGAATTTTTGAGCCTGTGAAAATTCAGTGGAACGAAGAGTCCAGCGAAGGAAACAATCTGCTGAACAAAAAACTCGAAATGTCTAGTCAGTTCCGGAATTGGACTCCTTGTAGAATTGAAAATTTTAATTTCACTTTCTTTTTTTCAGAAATAATTAATTCTCTTTCTAGTATAGGTGGTCAATTACTCGTCAACATAGGGTCAACTACTAGCATTTTCATTTCCAAGGATGGTCAACTTCTGAAGCAGTTACGGAATCTTGAAAAATGGTTACTTTTTTAAAAAATCGTTCTCATTACATAATTTAGAAAGCTTAAAGTGTAGACATCTTTTTAATTATTCCTAATTTAATTTGAAGAGCAAGTAGTTACTATTGTTTACGCGAAGGATTTCTCTTAACTGGTCAACTACTCGTACCTTTACCTTATCTACGATATAAACAACAACCTTCCTCGGCTAAATGAACTCTTCCCGGGTACCAGGAACTCGGTGGAACGCGCTGTTTCCCGGAAATGCTCGTCGAGATTAAGATTGCAAGCAGAAGTTGAATTAGCAGGCCCGGCGAATGAATGAATGAAACGGAAAACTTTCTCAATGGTAGATCGCTTGACACTCGCTACGGCCCAAGCACTACCGGCGAGGAATGTCGCGAACGTTGCACAAATATGTATGAATGAATCTAATGCGAGTGGTCTGTACAGCGTCGATGGTTTCGCTAACACGTGGGACACTCGCGTGCATAATTGACCCTCGTCTCTTGCAACGCCCGGTGTGACACACGTACGCCTACACGTACACGTGCAATACGCCACAGACAATACAATAGGTACCTACATTATTCGTAACGGAGTGACCTACCTTCGATCTGTTACGAGAATCTCATGTTCTCCAGAAGTGGTCACTGATGCCAGAGCACTTTCACTCAGGGTCAAGTTCACTCCGCGGATGTGTCGATGAATCCTTTAGGTCCCGGTTCCCGTCGCGATCCTGTCCAGCGTCACATTTTAATATCGCGCGCGTTCCCGACGCCGACAACGTGTTTCCGTACTAGCCGCGCACTTGTCACGCGTCAACACTCACGAACCCAACGACGCGCCAACTGTAAATGACCGCGCAGCGAGATACGCGCGCCACGTTCACAGCGGTTGCAAACATCCCAGAACGGTAGCCAATCAGGGAGCGGCCACGCGACCCAACAACCAATCAAATCACACGCCACCGTCCTCGCGCTCTGACTTACCGACCGGGCCACCTGTCAATATATCGCAGACGAGCTATAGGATAGACCTATCACCTCATGGATGTCGCGTCGTCACCCAAACTGTGTTACCGACCCATAATTTCAGCCTGAAGTCTAGTTTTACGCGTGTTGAATTCCCACTATGCGTAACGTTACAATTTGCTTCGAGACTTCAGCGGTAACGTTGCATGTGACGCTAAAATGAAAATGGGGTAAAAAATGCATTGGGTGATAAGTCTATCCTATATCTCGTCTGTGAATATATCATAGCTATGTTCTATAATACAAACCATCCCACTAAAATTCCACGAAAATCTTATTACCTTTCCTTGGTAATGAGCTATCGCAACGGATAACGAATGCGTAGAATCGTTTTTGTCTAAACGATGACCGATCGTGATAAGGAACTTGTTAGAAACATTACGAGTTTCTTGTGTTTAGGGGACCGATGGCTTTTTTAAAATATCGACATACCCAGTTACCGATTGACCGTATATGTTTGAATGAAATATTCCGAGGCGGGCTTTTGCGACGAAATCAAATTAACCTACCCTCCACGATTACGCTTTAATGCGTATATCGAGAGTTCCGTAAGTGATTCGACTGAAATGGTGAATAATGTCGCGGTTATTCTACGAGTTCAGATTTTTCACTACTCTGTTCAGTATAATACAATCGATTTCAATAAGCTTTGCGTTACTTAGAAGTTGGGTCGCGTTTTGTTTAAAAATTACCTTGAATAGACCTCGGTTGTATTAGGTGATTGTTTTCTTGTGAAAAGCGATCGATCAGATCGGTCTTACATTCATCACAGAGCGCACGAGCCGGAGAGTGGAATTAGAATAGGAAGGAAGACGATTTGTTCCGCTGTTCCACAGCCGTCGGTAGATATATGATATATGATAAAGGAAATAGTATATAAGGTGGCGCGGTGGCATGCGCTCCGTGGTAGAATTATGGTGCAAGCTGTAGGTCGCGCGTTCGATGTGCTCGTGGTGACCGCACTCCTGACGCTGCTGTTCGTCGATCAAGTAAGAACGACGACGAGCAACTCAACTTCTAATGATGCAGCCCTCGTGTATCGCTGCAGCATGCTATAGCCCCGTAGAATGTTAGCGCATATCTCGTGTACCAGTGTCTCCTTGTTCAATTCTGCTCGACTCTGCTCGACTCGAGGTCGATCAATACGTCGGTTTTACGCACGGTTCGCCCGTGTCTAGACAATGAACCCTTGTTCGCAGTATTTCTCGTTCATGCGTAAGTTCTTTTCCATCATCATTTATTTCTTTACATAAAACCTCGAAACGCTGCCTTTATTTCCTCGAATTAGCCGTCGCACAGTGCACGTTTTGTCGCGATAAAAACAACCCTTGATGGGGTATCTGAGTATCCTTGGAACTTTTGTATAGCAAGCATCGTGCTACTATTCTCTCAGGATTCTTGGACTTTTACATATTTGCATTTGACACTGTTCTCACTCGACTGATCTGTCCCGCAGGAAATATTAAATAACGCGTCATAATCTTTTGCACGTAAAGCTTGCTTGTGATAGATCAGAGTTAAATTTAAATTGAATTTCATTCGGTTGAGTTTTACTTAACGATCTCTTTCTTTCTGGTTTTTCAAGGTATCTTCTAGGCTGTGCAATGGGGGGCATGTGTAAGTTTTGCGACGTATTTAATCGAATTTACCGTAGAATTTCTATTATGTACCTTTAGCACCCGTTTGTAAACTTCTAGCTGCTCTCCTCCAAAAGAGTGCTGTTCCTTCGGCTGTTGTTACGGCGTATTCCAATTACACTCTACGTCAGACATGTTCAATTTCTTGATTTGGACTTATTGGTACTTATGGTCGGTGCATATGTTCTGAACGTCGTGGATCTTCTGTGGTAGATAGATGTTTACGGTGTTTTTCATATTATGCAGGGCAGCGGTACTTGTAGGATTGGCTCTAGCAGCGGCATGCGGCTGCTGGCTATGGAGACGTCATCGCACAGGCATGGTGGAGGATTGTTCCTCTTCTTCCGATAGAGCTTCCACAGGACCATGGTATCCGCCGCCGCATTACAGTTGCTGCAGTTCTTTCGTTCAAGCGCTGCCACCTCCGTACAACGAGGTATACATTTAGTTCTCGCTTGGCTTTCATAAATTCCAATATCCTGACATGTACGATGTTTAGGTTACATCCAAACCAGATCTATATCCGTTGGTAATTGGATACAACGAGGGATCTGGCAAGGGGACTTCAGGATTTGTGATGCGTTACTTTAGATCGCTCTCGCACGCGAGCACATTGGACTCCTTGAGCTCCAGTTTCATGTGCAATATGGTGAACGAGGCAAATACCATAATTCCACCACCATATTCCTGCAACAACAGCATCGACGAGCTGTCCGCGGTAGAATGCGAGCGGATGGAAAACATGGATGTTGGGTCGGTTGTTTCGTTGGCTAATCATAGGACAACGTCTGACATATCGAGTTTAGCTGCTCAATCTCCGTGTTCACCACCGCGAGCTACTAGTCCCACGATAGAGTTACGTGAATTGCTAGACAAGATACAACAGCTACCACAGCTACCCAGTGGACATAGCACCGTTTTGCCTTCTTACCAGAATCGACCTCAAGTTTTGTGTACGACGAATGCAAACGGCTCTACGCAACGGCCTCTGAGTCCAGGAGACATTGTCGGATCCTACAGAGCCAGACGGACACGAGGAAAAATGTACATGCCGCTAGGACTTCCAAGCTCAAAGAATAAAACGAGACGCTGGCTATCGCGTTCCGCGCCGACGACGCCATCCGGCACAATGCCAATGTCCTTCCTGCCTGGGCAAAGTAGGGGATCTTCCGAGATGGACAACAACAATCAGCAAGTGGTTCCTCTGCTCTCCGAACAAGACGAGACGGAAAACAATAACGTGGATCAGTTAAACGGTATCCCGTTGCTGTCCGAGCAAGAAGAAGACGGGCAAGAAACATGACGAATCGTCTAAGTTCGTTTGAAACGATCGAGCCGATTAAATGTTAAGAATTCGATTCCAGATATCGTCGATCCCGAGTAATCTATATATTTTTTAACGTGGCTGGTAAGCTCCTCGTTGCAGTTTTAAGCGAACAAATGTCCTGTATAAAGTTTGGCAATTGATTTCGTCCATCAAACTGCAGATATCGGCTGTACTACTAGAAAAGAGAGACGTTCACGATGCTGTGACTTAAATTTTCCTTCGTTTCGAGAGTCAATACCACATAGCACTTTTACTTTTCTCTAGCGAGTCTTTTGAATCGGATCGATACGCGATAGAATGATAACCAATTACAACGTACTCGTTAAGCTCTGGAATAGCACGCAGTTACCTTACAGACACGATAAATACAAGAAGAATACAAACACTCATAATACCACACGAATGTTACGACGATAGATTTTACGTAGACGGTACTCGAAGCCCGCTTGTTCAAGGCTCGTTCGAAACGCGTGTTCGACACATCGAATCGAAATTTCGAAAACGCACGCCATAAGCCGTAAGTTAAGGAGAGGAGGAAATACTTAGTTGTTGCGTCGATCTGTTTCAATTATGAATTGTAACACAGTAATATACAGTGTCCATCCAAAAGCAGCCAGCCAGAAAGATGTTAAGGACAATATATATATATATACGAGTAACAGTATCGCGCGTCCGTGTGTGAATGAGGCAGCAGCGACGTACATAGTATATAGACTACATGTAGGAAGAAAAGTATTCGCGCATCAACGTACAATATGAATTCCGTCAGGCGATAGAGAAGAAAGTATTCGTTGGGAACGGAAACGTACTTATCGTAAGCACAACGATTACAGTGTCGTATAGGTAATTTTAACTTGAACGATGCAAACGATCGATACATGTATGTATAGAGAGAAGAATCTATACGAGACGCCGAACGACAGGAAGGGAATGAAATCTGCGGTGTCGCAACCATCCCCCCACTCATAATCATAGGACTTAACGAACATTTGTTACGATTAATCATAGACTTTATTCTTAAAGACGTAACGAGAAGCAGTCACTTTACTGTACCACGTCATTCGTCACGTACACACCATGTATTAACGTGTATTTTTTTATAAATCAGATAACGAAATAAAAGTCCAAGCTTTTACGAGATCATTGCACCGGTTACCGTATTTCCCGTTGTTGCTACTTCAATCGGCGATCTGCCTTATTATAATAAAGATGCTGTAAATATCTTTATACTCTGCTAATGATCCTTTCTTATCCGGGGGACTACATATTTTTCCAACGATGTAACTGCAACGCTCCGATTCGATCGTTGCAGTCGGTCGTCTAAGCGCGGGAAATAGTGGAGAATCGATATTTCAAAAGCTCGAACAGGTAATCTAACCTGCAAAAACGAGCGCCGACTTAAAATGCGCCCTACTCGCGTAGAGACACGGTAACGTATCATTCCTAGGTTGTAAAAGGACCAGCAATGTCCGTAAGTATAAAAGAGAAACGGTTCTCGGTAATAGAATGTTGTTGGCAAGGGACTCGGCAGTACGATCTCATTGATACGCTTCTTTTTGCAGACGGCGAAACAGGTAAAGAATCGTTGTACAATCGAGCTAACCTCCAAATCCATCAATCCCTATATTTCTTGTAGCAGCAAAATGCCCATGGAGAGGCGAAAGAGAAAAAGAAGAAGGAAAGCATTCTTGATCTCTCGAAATATTTGGAAAAGAATATCAGGGTGAAGTTCGCTGGAGGAAGGGAAGCAGCAGGGATCCTCAAGGGGTACGATCCTCTTTTGAATTTGGTACTCGACAATACCACAGAATACCTCAGAGGTAATTTCGGAAACTGCCGAGTGCGTAGCGTCTCTTGAACATCATTGCTTACTAAAATCTGTACTTTGCCAGATCCTGACGATCCGTACAAACTGAACCAAGATACTCGAATGCTGGGTTTGGTCGTATGCAGAGGTACTTCCGTAGTACTCATTTGTCCCGTAGATGGAATGGAATCTATTCTCAATCCATTTATACAGCAAGAAGGTTAATCGAAAACCTTTATCCCACTATTCGACGTTCTTTGCACGAAAACAAGATATTGAATGTTGCGAGCTATCTAACTTGTAACTCGCAACGGATCGTGCAGCGTTTTGCAATGGAACTATTTCCATCTATATGGTAACTTATTCTACGTTGTAAACTGTGCGAACGGATACGGTAAATAAACATGATTTTTTTATAAAAATACAGATTTCAGTGTTTCCTTGAATAAATAAACTCGCTCTCACCCCCTCGACTACAGCCGTAACCTTTATAAAATAAACATGGCAGTGTGACTGTTCGATCCTACCTATGCGCGTCATTCCGATCCAAACTCGTTTCTCAGCCATGGGTATTCTTTGGGGCATTCGAAACACGTATGCAAATAACGATAAGATTTTAGTACTCTGCTCGGTAATTTGCAGCTACTCGGCAAGTCGCATGCTATTTCGAATGGTTGGAACAGACGCGTGCCGCACTGCCATGGTCCAAATGTCTTGATCGCGTTCAAGGACGTGGGCGTACGCATCCATTCGATCACCTGGTGACTCGTAACGAAGTAGACGTCGTCGAGTCGGAGCACGTCGTCCATGAATTTCTAATAGATTCGACAAAAAGATAAGCTTGATTCTAACGTAACCGATCGATCGGGATCGGGGACTACGAATGCGACTTACACTGAACGCGTAAAAGTACGATGGATTCTGGAACCAAGACGAGTGGAAATGCAGACCGAACGGGGCACGGTTGTCGAGATAATGCCTCTTAAAACTCATCATCAGTATCCTGTACACGTCCTCGCCCGACAGCTCCGAGGAGCAGGAGTCCATCCTCGGGCAGACGTATTCCTAACGCGACGCAAACCATTTGCTTTGTTTTACCACGCTGCGCGCTAACAGTAGTTTCGAAAAGATGGTATCGTAAACAAGAATATTGCGTAACACTTGGCTATGGCCACTTACACCTGCCAAAAGTTGATTTAGCGGAAGTTCCCAGAGACCTGGGTATGCGCGGGTTGGGCAGAGTTGCTCGGTACCTACGCAATCGTGCGGTGCTCTGTAATCCAGGGTATACGGCCATACAGGTGAGCCAGAAAAGGGGGCCAACATAGACGAGTCATAGACAAAGCCAAATTCCGACATCATTAGGAACTGGCGGTTCCAACCGACGCGTAGGAATGGTGCCCTTAAACCTGCCGTACCAAATACTTTCACTTGGCTATCCCAGAAACTAGAACAGGATACTATTAAGAAAATTCTTCTTCACCCTTTATGTCCTTCAGCCTAACTCCGCCGTATTTGTTAATAATATTCGCCACGCCAACCATCTCGTCGAACCAGTCTTCGATAGTGGCATTTCTCGACCACCAGTCTTCGGGCCCCCGATGCCTATGCAATAAGAGTGACTCGCTCGATGTCGTTAGCTTCGTTAGAACATTGATTCTTACGTGACAGAATGCGCGGCGACTTCGTGCCCAACGTTCCACAGGTACTGCGCGTCTCTGTAGTTGGTGTACTGATGGCTGACGTAGAAAGTTCCTCGAGCGGGGCACCCGTTGGGATTCTTCCTATCGTCGGAAAACATTTCTGCGAGCGAGACCAGATATCAGAGAAGCGACTTAACTGCGAGTTCACGTGTACGAGGAAACGTTGCGTGTACGTTGCCCTTACTGGAATAGAGCTCGATGTTATCCGCGTTCACGGCGCCGTCGAAGGTAATCGTTATCATTTGCGGGACCATCGACACCGTCAGGTTACCCGGAACTCGCGTTCCGTCCTCGGAGCACCAGCAATTCGGCAGCTGGCATTTCTTCGGATCGCAAGGCAACGCGCCGTTGGGATCGTTCTGAGCGTCTACAGATTCGGCGGATTTTTCCTTACAGTAATGGGTTAGGAAACGGAAATACAAAGTCCGCGCAAGTATTCCTTACCGCACCAGCCTTCGTCGGAGCCGTCGGGACAGTCGACGCTGCCGTCGCAAAAGTATGCAGCTGGGAAGCAAGTGCCATCGCCGCAAGCCAAATGCTTATCATCGCAGTCGCCGTTCTCGAAGAGCGGTCTCGGTGGTTGCGCCTCTGTAAAGCACTTGAGAAGTCTCGAATCACCATTCGATGTGAATGGACACGGACAACGCGGCCCGCCAGATCAGAGGACAGCGGTGTACGTCCGTTTGCCTTTCAGCGAATTTATCGATAAAATCGTCTACCTGAGGCGACGTCGCAGTTGTCCACGTTCGCCTTGAAGTCGCAGACCTGCCTGGAGACGTCGAAAAGCAGCCCTTGCGAGCACCTGAACTCGAACACCTCGTTGTCTGTCGGCAGAAGAGAGCTGGTGAAATTTATAAGTCGATCGGAGGATCGGTGGAGCTTGTAATCGCGGCAATTACCTAGGCAGAGGTAATACTTGGCGCACTCTGCCGTGGACCAAACGTTGCGAGCCGGGGCGTTCGGGTTCCGATAAAATCTGTTGTCATCGATGCACGGAGTGTCCTCCGATTTTTCTTTCCCCCGCGACGTGCCCGCTGAAATACAGACAACTTGGATCGATCCACGAGTTACTGCCAAAACTATCTTTGTCGCGTTTCCGGCGAGCTAAATAAGATAAACAGTTAGAAGCCTGTGCGGGCCGCATGGTTCCAAGTCCGAGGAAAGGAAATAGGATTCCTTGCCCGGTCGTAAATCCTATGCTCTGAAACTTTCACCATCCCTTTCGCACCACCGAAACGATCCAAGTGAAATCTCGTTGTCCGCCCTGACGTTTTCACTCGGACGCAAAAACGGAAGTGAAATTTCCGGCACGTATGGTGGGTTCCGTCGCGGAAGTATCGGTGTCCCTCGAGACTCGGTGGTTTCCGGCTTCTCGAACGGTGGCTTTTAAAAGTGAGGAAGGACAGCACCGAGGACACTAAGACCCTTCAGACTTCGATTGGAATTAATCGAGTGGAAGCGACGAGTGGAATCGAGAGCAGAGGAGAGGCTTGCGGTGTGAAACTCACTGGAGAAGGCGAGCGCGACGAGAGGCAGTAGCGAGCACAGCTTCGATCTCATGTCGATTGGCCAGCGAAACGTTCCGTTTCTCGTTTCTCGTTCCTCGCCCGAGAGCTCGCACTTTCCAACTGACACCTCCCTCCAGAGCCGTGCCTTATATGATGAGTATCCGCTTTGCCTGACTATCTTCCGCGCCGCTTGTTTTCACTGACCGCCGATCGGGGAAATGTGGATCAACGATCGCCCACTGGCCGCGCGATAAAAACTCGGGCTAGCGCGGAAGAAAACGTTCCCCCGTCGCGATTCCACTCGCGGAGAAGAATCTACGACCTTCGCGCAATGGAATACAGCAGAGCAATAATTTCGAGATTTCAATTCCTGTCGCGATTGCAAGAGATATCGAGGGGGAAGGAGTGGTCGACACGATAGGGAAAAGGAATTCGCTCTGCGTATTTAGTAGCTCGGGTTTGCGTGCTCGCCTAGGATATTGGAGCGATCGCGATACAGAGGGAACGCGAGCGGAAACGGCGCGTTCTTAGATCTTACGGGACAGACCATGGACAACTTTGCCCATTGGTGACAGCGGACAGAAGCAGAAAGTTCCCTCTGTATCGCGGCAAACGGAAAGCGCAAGATCGAACGTGTCGCGTGGAAATCTCGAGGTGTCTTCGACGCGCCAAACGAACGATGATGCAACCGTGTAAAATTGGTATTTTACAATAGATACCTCCGTCTCTGTTTAGCCGTTCTGTTCCCGATAAATGCGCGCGTGCTGGGAATTTCAGAAGGCCAGGGCTGCTGCGAACTGTAAAGCGCGCGAGCATACGCGCCGAGTAATTTCGTCGACGGAGTTAATCCGTTCCAGATGACGATGACTAGCACGATTCCAAGATATATTTAAAGTATTCCGTTTACGGTTCCGGTGAACCCTACTTTGTGGTTGTCCCGTCGTCCCGTCGGCCTTCAGCTCATCGATATAGCCGGACTTGTCGAAACCAATGTCAGGGACTTCTCGCCGTCCAACTAGAAATAAAAAAGCTACACCCACCCATACTCGTGACGGTGAGGCGTCGACAGGCCGATTTAATTAACCAGCGTTAAAGAATGATTTACCTCGTTGAATCTAGAGCACGACGAACGCATTTGCATAGGTCGAAGTCAGAGGCGCAGTTACTTTTGCGTTTCTTCTGTAATTACCGTTCTCTGCCAAGCGGCTGGCCAAAGAATCAGCAGCTGAACGGCCATTAGCATTGTCGTCCGTTTCGTCGTTGGGTTACCAACATTTTCGTGTATCTGGAACGATCAAAGTTAGAATGAAATAGCTGAAGAAGCATCGCGCGCCCGCAGGCGTGAGAATTGTGGAAAGTGAGAAGCACTCACCTAGCGGTGATAATATTCGTCACGTTCGAGGCTCTAGTCTACTTTCAAGCACACGAGTGCCGAGTAAAAAGATAAATCGGTGTGGTGACAAATGGGCGTTGTTTCGAGTCCGAAGCTCGTTTGAAATTAGAATATTCTGGTTGGAAGAACGGGCGTGCGTGGTGTCGATTAGCGGGGCCGAGTCGTGGAAATAATTGCCAAGAACAGACAACCCTCCCCGGGTGGATGTCCATGCCCAAGCAACTGTACTTGAAACTCTTGGAAGTCCCCTCTGGCAAACGGGAACGCCTTGGCTTTGACATAATTGCACCGTTTCCTCGGAGCATCGAGCCGATTTCCATCCAATTAGCCTTAACGACGCATGAAACGCGACGGTCGCGTCAACAGGATTCCAGTTTTTGCCAGTTAATTAACCGTAAAGTCGGGCCTGAAAGGCAAGGGGGAAAGATCGCGGGCCGAGTAGATGGGCCAACCGCCTGAATGAAAAGAGAGGAATGAGAGATGCTGGCCGATGAAAGAAAGTCAGCGAAAGCGAATCGCTTTGAGGCGGTCTCGGTGACACCGTCACCACCTGCGCCCCTTCCTAGTGTCCTTCCGTCAGAGGGGGTACTCTAAACTTAGCCACGATCGACTTGACTCTCGCGTTGAGTTCAGTGCGAAACAGTGCGAAACCACCATCCTCTCGAGCCACTTTCTCTCTCTCTCGGTTTCGGCGCGGACCTTCGGTCGGCTCAGACTTTTCCCTCCAAGCTCGAAGCGACACATCGCAGACGCGGCAGCTCCGTGGTCCGATCTTCTTCGCGTCGCGGTCCATATCAGCTGGCTAGGAAAGGAGATAGCACCGTGAACGGGACGAGCGTAACAGAGGGAGGACTGGTTGATTGTTAGAAATATATCTCTCGGAGGAATGGCGTACAGCTGGGACAACCGAGTGGATTTCATTGTAAGGTTCCTCTACGGTTAGTACGCGGTCATTCCTGGTCCGAAGCACGCGTGTGATGCTGCTTTTGAGGATCCACGTGCGTGTATGTAGCCTGGCAGTTGCACGGGTAATCTTATTGCCGCTATTCCGAGCTCAAACTATGACGTGAGTATTGCAATGCTATCGCTGAGAATGAGTAACAGCCTACCGATCTTCGTGTACGTACTTTCACGAGGAGCCCTCAGATCTGCACGGCAGCTTCCCGTTCTTTCGACACGCTCTGTAGATATCGTGGCAGCGTAGAAGAATCCCCTGAAAGTCCAAGTTTCTAGATGCTAACCAGTTGCTGTGCGTGGCGGACTAAAAATTAAACGAAACAGCTTTGTAGCAGAGCTCCGAGGGCGAAGGGACGGAAAACGGTTCTCTTGGCTTCGAGAGTGTCATACTTGTTTAGGATTTAGGTTGACTTCAAAGTATACCACGCGTTCGTTCCAACAGTTGCAATTGGTCCATGCCAAATTTAAGCTTGGCTCTAATTTCTTTCATGGAACATTCTGCCGGCCTTTTTCATCCTCGCAAGTGTTACGTGCTCTCAATTATTCCGCGAATGACCGTTCACGAATATTCACTCGCGTGAATACATCGTATTCTGTAAATGAACAAGCCAACTCCAAGTACCCCTACTACCAGCACGCTCTCGATCCACGCGAGCACGCTGAAAGAGCAAGATGGTTACTTTGAAATTTCTCGATCAGTCGAGAATGGATGATATCGATACACGAGCCAACTCGATAATCGACGGGGTACATACGCGCCCTCGATCGTTCAAATAAGTAAAAATACAATACCCGCGCTTTGAATTACGTCGATATACTCGGGGGTCGTGTACTTTGCGACGAGTGCCGATCTCTGCCAGAAACTCAAGTATTTGGAGCACATCCAGCCGTGTAATGACAAAAATCTCCTTTAGAGATATAATAAATTGGCACGAACCGATCGATTAACCACCCAACCCAATTACACGCATCCGCTTTCACATTTTCCGCAACTGCGTCAGCAGATCCACTCAGCACATTTCGGTGGCTGCGATTAAACGATATTTACCATATTTAGACACAGACAACAATGGCATCCTGGAGAAGCACGATTTCGAATGCATGGCGCTGAAAATGACTTTGATCGAGGGAAAGGGAGAATTCAGTTACGGTCGTTACCAGGAGAATATACATATCATGCTCTCGCTGTGGGAAGAGATCGCGGAATTGGCAGACTTCAATAAGGTAGATTCTCGCAGGGAGACATTTTACGCGCAAAGCGTTTCCCTTCGCATTGGTCTCTCATCTAGGACGGCTAATCTGTTACGTATAGGACGGTATCGTGACCATCGAGGAGTTTAAAGAAGCTGTACAGAGAAGCTGCGTTGGCCGACAGTATCGAGACTTCCCACAAGCGATGAAGATGTTCATCGATAGTCACTTCAAGATAGTAGACTTGAACGGTAACGTGCGATTACTTGCTCCACGTGTCGCGTTTTACTAATGGGTCTTATCGTTTTCAGACGACGGTGTGATCGCTGCCGACGAGTTCCGCTATAATTGCGTGTCGAGGATCCCCGTGGACAACGTAAACATTCTAGACGAAGCCTACCAGAACCTCCTCAACGTAAGATGGTCGTGCTTTGAATGGCTTTGACGGCTGAACAATCCAAAGAGCGCGCGATCCGATTTACCATGCAACCTTTCTGCCGTAACGAGTACTAAACATAGAACCGCTTGACCTTAGACGCGACAAGACGACGCACTGTTCTTGAACATGTTCGGACGGTAATGAACGATTTCCCGAGTAATTCGCAAACGATAAACAGTAAGAAGTAATTCCGAATTCGACGTAAGGAACAATAGTTTGACTACGTGCCAACTTCGGTGGCTGTGTTTTACGTCCGCCAGTCGACAGAAACATGTACTAGCAACTAAAAATGTTTGTGGATCACGCTGCCACTTAACTGTGCTTTTAATATAAACTGACATTCGTATAACCCGCAGTAATTTACGTTTGCGTAAAAGCCCAGACTCCTACTTCCTCGCGTTCCCGTTTCTCACGTGTTCCTTTAGTTAAATGGATTTATCTTCTCGCAGGACGACGACAGGAGACGCGGTGGATTGACTCTGTCGCGCTACCAAGAATTGTACGCGCAATTCCTCGGTAATCCGGACGAGACTTGCCAAGCGGTGCACTTATTCGGACCCCTGCACGCTATGGGCTAACTTCGTCTCGCTCCGAAGCAATCCTCGTGTCCACGTACAAAAGACAATCCTACTCTATTTAATATAAACATAATTATTTAATTTCTGTAAGGAGACGGTGCAATAAATCGCATATTTTACTGTACAAATTCGGAGGCTTCGAAACCCGGACACGCTCGTTTTCGTAAGCACTCGCAACGGAATAGGATTTTGCTGGTTTGGCAGGTGCGCGCATTTACGAGCACGTGTTTGGCACAAGCAGCGCTGTGCTAGCATTCTGCTCTCGCACACTTGTTACTTCAACGCCCCGACGCGTAAATAACCATGTAAAAGATACACAACACGCCTGTACACATGTATATATCGTATAAACAGAAAAAAAGTTTATTCGTATTACGTGTTTAACACGGTTTCGCGTTGTTCGGACACCTCTTTGGTAGTATCGCCGTGCTCTGCCCCTTTCGCGAAATTTAATACTGAAATTACTATAGCGATATGTAGTAGTAGTATACGACGACACTCCATACTAATTTTACGTATTTTCGTTGCCGAACCCCGGCACTTTTTATTTCAACGTTCACAGGAACTCTTCTCCCACCATTTACACATGTAGAGCATACTGTTGATCGCTTGAGAACTCGAGCCACTCGTACGCGCGAGTTCCCTTCTCAGCCGCGCGCGCAGCCTGACAGCAATCGCTAACGCGTTGTCTAAGAATTTCAACTAGTGAGCTATCTCTTTCTTCTGCTGTCGCGATATACAAATCGTTCATTCGTATACAAAGAATTTTACAAAACGCGCGTATGTTCACAAAACAGGCAGATTTTCGACCAATCTGACACTCGGCTGGATTTCGCACGGAGAACGAAAACAATACTGTTCGAATTAAGTTGCAGGCATTATGAGCAGAAGCATCACACTTCTCACGAGACACTTTTACACCGACGAAGCGAGCGACAGAAATTAAACGCTATACATCCCTGCATCGTTCAACTCCCAGTGATTAGGCTAATTACCGTTTTTCCCCCATTCTCCCCTGAATCGTGATCACCTAAAGTCTCTAGGCAAAGCGTGAGAATAGTAGAACGTTTGGAACCGAGCAGTAACTACTGTATTTTTTTATTTGAAAGCGACAATCCGTCTTCGCTTTCGTCCTGAACACATGGATCTTTGTTGCCACTCGGTTCATTTTCAACTCATCCAAGTCCAATAGGACCGTGGACAATAGATAATGAATCATTTAAAAACCTCTGGATTATATGAAAAGATAAAAAAAAATGGTTCCCGGACTTTTTCTCTCACGTAACAACCTGTGTCTGAAATGTGTTGCTAATCACCGACCATATATATTAGGAATATTATCCTTTGTACATCATGAAAAAATAGTAGAATTCCAGGAAAAATTCTGTGCTCCGATATCGATGCCATGGATTTCGATCTGCTTGTCGAGAAGATATGCTACATAATTTCACGCGCAATTCGTAGGCTCGTACAACATAAATACGGAAACAGATTTGTTGCTTTATCTCGACTAAGGACGGTTAATACTCGTTTGGACAAGCTTCCAAATTCATGTTGTACGAAATATTTCGCAATGGCAATCCTGAATGCGGATGTCGTAAACACTTTGATAGCATCGTAACGACGATTAGATTAAATCCCATTATCTTCGACGTAACTTTGATGTGGAGCCTTGATAACACGTCGCAGATGTATCGTGGCCGTACCGCTGAACGGGCAATATAAAATAGTCATGTGACGTCACCGATAACGAATACTGAATTCTTCCTACGAGACGAATAAAATGCACGCGCGTCGATAAAACATGACAAAAATGCAGATACACTTGCTGTTCGCCCAAGCAACATACATTATACATTCTTCCTTGAAAAAGAACAAAAATTTATATATATGATAAGCAAATGAATGTTCCTTAACAATAAATTACTTATCTCCTGGCACACTCGATCGACTGGGTCGATCGTGGCACCTTAAAACCTACAACCAAAATACAATTCGTAAAGCTTCAGCGGTAGAATAACGTTAAATTAAGAGACTATTTCTCCACAAATAAATATTCTAAAACGCAATTAATAATATTCGCAATAATAATGATGACGATAAAAAAAGGAGAAGAATAACACACGAAATTCTCTTCCTACCTAAACAAAGTACCAGGCACGAACTTCATAGTTCACATCGATCTCGTAATTTCCTCGAAAATCCGTTCAGCCTATTCGATCTTTTTAAAAGAATTTCATCGCCCGCAGTATAGGACGACGATGTAGATTGTAGTATGTGCCGTACCGGACAACTTACTTTCAGTCTCACTAAGTACAAAAGTTGCGCTGTACGCTTAACATTCGGATGATCAATGCTACAAGGTCACATGATGATGTATCGCATCTATGGAGTTCACACTGGCGTAGGAAGTGGTTGGGTACTGATTGTTGTCATTTTGGAGTAAAGGAGAGTCAGGCCCGCGTTCTTCACTCCTAAACTCGTTTCTAAGCCTGCTGGCACGCTGACGGGCTCTCCAACGCCCACGGCGCGACATCACGCCTGCAAATTAGAACACAATATGTCTTCTTAAATTACACGCTTGCAATTTATGTCTCGACCCTTGCCACAAACTAGAATCATCTAAGTAAACACATCGTGCGCTACATCCAAATTATATAGAGTGGTGCTTGGAAGGCAGACACAGAGACGATGATACGTTAAAAAAAGGATGAGGGGGTTTCGCTTCAGTTTACCAGTGGCAATTATCTTTTTTCCATATCCCTTTTTTAACAATACAAACGTAATCAAGCTATCGTGCAAACAGCGGCCAACTAACCACAAGAGCACGTATAAAATACAGAAGGTTGAAAGAGCAGTGTCGCAACTAGCAAAGGAAAAATAATGATCTTGACCAGGAGGAGTGTTTTTTACGGTAATATGAATATCCCATCCCACACTCATCGACATATACAGATTCTAATGTAATGTGCAACCTTCGCTTTTAAAGCGGTGTGATAAGGATAGTATTACAAAAAGAAATTCGAACGAGTGTTGGAAAATGGAAATACCTGTAGTGGATTTGAGCGTGTGTGAGGTAAAGAGATTCCATTGGGTGTGTTGAAATTACTTATACAAGGCTCGTTTCTACTACGTACATTACCATCAATTAGATATTTCGATGGTCGGTCGGTGGACTTTGGTTCGAAGCGGTTTGTTGTAGAAGAAAAGCAATGTAGAATGTATCGGAAAGCCGAACGGGGGAAAGGTATGTGTTGTCACAGGTCACGACACAGAAGAAGAGAGTGTAGAAAATGTGGGTTTCCTGCGTACCTATCTTTCGTATTCAAGCACTCTGAAGGTAGGTGTACTTGTGGTGGGTGTGGGAGGAGAATTGAGTTTGCTTACACGATGATTCAAGGAAGTCTCCTGCACGTTGTCCAGATTTCCTTGCATCGCTCTCTTGTGATTCGCCAGCTTCTCTCTGTTCATTGGTGTGCCTAGAATCACCAGCAGCCATGACGAAGTTCGTTCAACTCTCAACTGTAGCCTGATTTAGCTCGTTAATACTTGGGTACAAAGTTACGAGGATAGAAACGAGTACAAACGTCAACAGCGAAGGAAACACATAACAGTCATTTAAACATTTCACTGTAAAGGTATATGAAAATCAGATTCATTTACTACCCCGATGCTCGAGCAACACTGGTGTCTTTTAATAAATGAATCGACAGTCAGTCGGTTCAGGTGGTAATGGAATGTGATTCTTCTAAACATCTACCATTCATGAATATTGCGAGCAACAAGTCTTACCGATATAACTGAGTAATACTGGCAGAAATATTAAGCCATGGGCGGCCCCGAACAATACAATTCCCAGGTACATCCTGAAGTAGAATACCTGAAAATTTGCGACATAAGAACGTTAGTAAAAAAAACCAAACAGAACGATATAAATGCGAGCGCGATTCGTTTAAACAGTACCTTGAAGATCTGACTTTTGGCGAAACCAAGTACCACGATTCCGCCGAATTTGGTTAGAGTGATACCGCTAAAAATGGAGCTTCCCATGTTCGTCAATGCATCAGCGACTCGCTCGACTCTCGTTGGTTTCACTGACACGGAGAAGGAATGTACTAGATGGCTACAAAATTCGACAGCAATTCCTACGGCCTGCGGGACCAAACAAATTACTTATTTTCCCAGCAACGCTTTACGTTGAGAATATTCAAGTATTTCTGTATTTACCATAACAAGATTGACCAATGACACTGCATTTAACGTGATATGCCACCAATACATCAAACCACCAATGTTGACGACAATCATCGAAATGGTGATTATAACGACGACGGAGGAGAATATGTCCAGGCCCATCAAGAAGAAAGTTACCACGAAAATAGCGAACAAAGATATTCCTATGCTGTACAAAGTGTCGGGCCACATGGTTAAGTACTGTTCGTAGAACACGTAGAACACGCTGTACGGGAAAACTTCGACGGTTGTAGTATCGCCGATACTTCTCAAGTGATTGTTAATCGTGTCTGTTATATTTGCCGACACGGTCCTGGCAGCTCTCATCGATTCGTAATAATCGGCGGACGATTTCAGAATGCTATGATATGCCATGAAGTAGGACGCGCCGACTTTGGAGAGTCCCGTCTTGGGATCGGTAACATAATTCACGCCGTGGCCGTAAGCGGCATGACCCGCTTTGGCGCACGTGTCATCCGGATTGTCTTGCAAGAAGAATGACACGTATCTGTCGAAGTCTGTTGGTATTGGCCGATCGACATTATTCCTCGTGATATTGCATGTGGCGCAGCGATTCGAGAACTCTGAAAGTGTATTCGTTAAATGATTGTACATTATCTTAGCTTAGCGTGTAATAAAGTATTTGTCGCACCTGCGTGTGGGCAGAAGGAGCTATTCGAGACAAAGTATTTACAACAAGTGGACAGTTCGGACCAGTCGATATAATCGTCTAGCCACGACGATGCAGGTTTTGCGATGTACGTCCTAACAAGGGCGATATTGCATTAGATACTTCTTCTGCGATTTAATATAATTAAGACTTAGGTTTTCGGCACTACTTACCTATTGGATTGCTTCGATGCTATGAATATTTGGGTAGACACCGAATCACTGTTACAGAATTGACCGCCGCACACAAGATTCTGCGCTCCCGTGTCCGAGTAATTTAAGCCATCTTTTACGACAAAATACATTGGTGGTCCGATTGATAGGTAGCTATTTAAAAACTGAAGGAAAATGGAGATCGTTGAGAGGATACGTTGCTTGATTAATCTTTACTTACTGCCGACGGATTAGTTACTTACTTTGAAATATTTCAAAACGAAACTATCTTCTGGCATGGAGAGTTCTTGATCCAGGCCAATTTCTATGTGCGGAACAACGGCGATGCTCGAGCAGAGCCAGCCGAAAAAGACTATCATAACGACTGCGCGCACCCACTTCTTCAGTAACAACGGAACGTAAGCAACTTTGAATATCTTGTATAAAATTCCATTCACTGCTTCCTCCCCGTTGTCTTTCTTCGATCCATGAATGAAGCAGCATATGTCGAGTCTGTTGTTCTGAGATCATACGACACACCGATTATAGTAATGAAATCGTCCCGCGCAATTAAGCTGTCAATGTTATCAAACTACGTACTGCTTGGCGAACGGTGTCTAGCGCCAGTAGGCTGACGAAACATGTTACTTGAAGTATAAAGTCTACTAGCAGTGCCATGCCGGCGTAGAGAGCGAAAGCTTTAACAGCAGGCATGTCGGACAGTCCACCTAGAGGGATAAATCATTCTGAGAATTCTTAAACAAATGTTCTTCCCTGAAAAATTCACGCGAATGTTTCTTTGGAACCTACCGAGGAAAAAGCAGCAACTTTCTGACACACTCGTGAGTAACATGCTCGGTCCCACTTGGCCTAGCGTACGCCCGATATGTTCAGGTATCGATTCATTTGGTCGGCGACCTTCTCTTTGATGAGTTTGGACCAGAATGAAAATGTTGTCTACCCCGACGGCGAGGACGAGGAATGGTATGACTTCAATAATAATGAGCGTGGCGGGGAGGCCAATGAAACCGAACAGGCCAACGGAACAAACAACGGAAGCCAGTACGATGAGTACGCCGCCAAGCCCGAGGGTAATTTTAGAATCGATCTAAAATTAAAGTCAACACGTGAACATTAACTGCTTACTAATAGAAAAAACAGAACACGCATGTGAGATCGAACGTGTTCAAAGCTTTTTTTGATCGTTCTGATTCGTACCAAGAGCCGACTGCATGTCCTCATCTGGCCGAGAGATATGGCGATATACGCGAACATTATAATGTACGATACGAGGATGGTCAAGACATCCGATTGAGACTCGCGATTTAATTCATCCTCGATCGATCGTTCCGAAGTGAAAGCAACGTCCATAAATGCCGGCTTCTGCGTCGATGTCCAATTTTGCATGAATTCAACGTAACTGAAATCGCGAGAGCAATGAAGCAGCTAATAATTGAACGATGTCTTCTCGAGTGTATCGTTAGATATATTGTGCACCAACCTCTTTTCCCACTCCATTGCTGGATGAAGTTTAGACTTGTCGTGATAATTGTTTACTAATATCGTCAGAATTATAGCTGTGGCTTTCTCGTAGGAAGGACTATGGAGATCCTGCCCTGGAGATAAGAAACCACCAACCGCGACTGCTGGTTCTACTGGTCCACCGTAAGGCGCCAGACATTCAGGATTGTACGCGTTTCTAAAAGCGAAATCCAATGAGTACGTTTCCCTCGAGTTGCGCGAGATACGTGTACTTACTGTGAACAAACTCTGAAGTGATCTAGATAATTTACTGTGAAATTGCCGTCAGGGGTGGACATATCAAAATTCTCCATGCTATCTTGCCAGTATCCCCAAACACTTTGGATAACGCATTGTGAAACTGTTGGCGGGCCAGTGAAAGAATTAGTCAACGGAGCGAAGCATACGTCCGCTAAAGTATAATTGTTCGGGGTAATTATTTGCTTAATTCCTTCCTGCAGCTTGAAGATAGTTTTCAAGAAGGTGTCATTAAACACGGCGCCAAATGTTATTGGGCCGTTCGATGTGTTATGCACGACCTGGAGAAGGTTTTAAAGTTTTTACACGTTCCAGGCTTACACGCTATTTAATTAATAACTCTGTTCCATAGGAGAATAAACTTACCTTTGGCATGCCTACTGACGTTATAATTATCTGTTCGGTTCTATAGAACGGTTCAAAATGTTCATCGAAGTACTTCCTTTCGACTCGTGATCGAGATTCAGGGGCAGCCCATAATTCCACCGGGTCCGTAGTCACGTGGATATATTTTATTCCATGCCCCAAGGCGATGATGAATAAGAAACCAAAGAACAGAACGAACCACGGCCGTGAAGCGCATGCTGGAAGAAATTCGAAACTTGTGATAACGCGAAACTGCTGAATGCCATGAGTAATATTACAGAGAACTGCTGTTCTAGTACCTGTGCCCCACCAACAAAAGAATTCTGCTAACAGTTTATCCGTACCAGCGCCTAATCTTTCGATAAAGGTAGACTGCTGTTCGTCGTCAAATCCGCTCGGCAAGTCATCTGCAGATATCACACCTATAAAAGTTTCTATGTTACGAACACGGGAAAAATATGTATACGACCAAAAGGTGCCGTAGCAAATGAAATAAGTTGTAGAAGGTGCGTTGTAAACAAGTACACAAAGCATCCCTGGCTTCACGTTATACAGAGCAGCTTAATACGAAGAATCACCTTATATAAAAGAGCTGCAAGAAAATGTTGAGATAGCATATAAATTCTATAACAAAGCAGTTTACCGTCTTTTAAATAATATGCAGTGTTAAAGATGTATTTAAATGACTTTACAAGCATAGAGATAACGTACATACACTTATTCTTTTGGTCAAGCTTTATAAAAAAAAGAAAATAAAAATATGATAGTAGTCACAATGCTTTGCGTGCTTTTTTACAGAAAGTGCAATATTAATGTCGAAAATGTATGATCTTAATAGATACTGCATGTACCTTAAACGAAATGCTTGTAATACTTTACAACAGTAATATATCGTATCTCTTTCATAGATCAATTTATGTATTTTCTCTTAAGATATATTATTGAAACGCGCTGTTTCCGAAGATCGTTTGTTATTTTGCATGCGATAGATAAGGGTGAGGTATTTGGTTTAGATAAGCGAGCAAGCATAAATGATAAAGGTGACGAAGCACGAGGAAATTCAATTATACAGAAAAAATTAATCAATTAAGGGACAAGCACAAGTCGACATATTGAAGATACAGTTGGTAGGAACCTACTGGAACGCTTGGATTGAAGTGGGCTGTCTTCCTGGTCTGCGGCGAGGGCAATACGAGCACCATCTCCTTCGTGGTGTAACCCCGCGGCTAGGCGTCTACCCACCTGCCTCCCTACCTCCTCCCCTCGTGCGACTATACATATATGCACACCATACATACAACCGATGATTTTCAATCAACTCTTTTCTCATCTTATCCAATTTCATTAGTGATTATGAAAACAGGAAAATATACAAAGTCGAATTTCTTACTTGTAAATTACTAGTAGGTAAAATAATTATTGGGAGATGCAATGATGTTAATTTTATGACTGCTTTCCAACACTTGTAACAGCAATTGTGTACCATTAAATGAGGAGAAAAAAAACCAAACGTGTATTGTCAAACCAGGCACGGTGCAGGATTTGTGAAATTAATTCTTCAACCACAACCAAAGGACGAAAGTGTATAGAAATAACACAAAAGTAAAAACCATCCTATATCCATGGAAGTATGTTAATGGCATGGATCAGAGATTAAGGTAATTTGTATTAAGGGGTCTCCCTATTTTGACGGCCTGAAAACAAGCGCGATATTTGGAATTTTTTTTAAGAGAAACCCTCAAATTATATCAATTGAAAACTTTATGCCCATATTTGTACATATTTATGCAACATTAAAAAAAGAAAATAATTTTTAAAAAAACGGTACCTGAAACTTTAAACGCATTTTTCTCAAAACGATGTTTTTCGAATTTGTTAGCGTGATATCTCAAAAACCATCACCCGATTTACTTCAAACTTGGCATATATCTTCAGTAGATGTCCCATTCTCGCCGGTACTAAAACTAACTCGGTTTTTTCAAAATTAGACTTTTGCGACTTAAAAACCAGCGATTTTTTTTACAGAAATCGATGTCTGTTGTAGAGGCTGCATTTTTTTTTAATTTTCAGTATTTTTCATTTAATCTAGTTCGGACGATAGCCACACTCTTACAGATTACACAAATTTTTAAATTTTCTGTTTCAGATAACTACAACGTCTGATTTTATGCTAACAAAGCGCATATGATTTTTGTAAGGCGCTCTATTTGAAGCACTATAACTCCGGATATAACCATTATTTTTGCATACAAATTTTTTCTTCATATTCTCTAAAGATTCGCAAATGAAGCCACAAAGCTAGAAGTAAATATATTTAAATGGTTTTCTTTTAAAAAATTCCCAAAGTTCGCATCATTTTTCGTCCGTCAAGGTAGGGAGACCCCTTAAATTCCACTTGTTGTGTTTAAAATTACGTAAATGATAATTACATAGAAAATTAGTCACCGATGCAAAGTAAAAAAAAAGTTACGCAAATTATCGTATAAAATATGGCGTAATGTTCAGGGAAAAGACGGATGCGCTGCACGCTGCAATTTGTGCTGTTTAATGAAATTTGGCAGTCTCGTCGATCAAAAAGATCTAAACATCATTGAACTTCTCCTGCTTTTATAAATACTATCCTATGCCAATTTAAGTTCCTTACCAATCTGTTTCCTATTACTGAAGCACACAATCGTTAGGATGAAAAGAGCCGAACCACAGAGAAAAATAATTGTCATGGTCACGGAGTAGCCATCGTAACGAAGAATGGTGAAAGGTTCTGGCAGTGGAGGCATCGGTGGTGGTACTGGACAGCTGGCTTCACAATCCACGCAACTGCACGCCGGTGTTTTCTTCTAAATTATTCACGTACACACAATAGATATGCTTTAATTCAACCTGGGCTAAATATAATAATTATGATAATCTATTAAGGGGGGGCCCCACCCTGAAGCAACTAACAAAAGACCAAGTTAGGGATTTTTTTGTTTGTACAAATAAAAATATATGAAGTCAATTCTTCAAACTGCTATAATTTCCAAAATAATTCGAATTTTGCGAAAATCCTACGCTAGGTGAAAGATAATATATTCCTGTTTATATATCTTTTTTGTATTTCCATCTCACAAGGGAAGATCCCGAACCTGAAAATTCAAAAAATTCTGAAACTTTAGTGAATATGTAGGAAATATCCTCCTGATTACAATGCAATTTTTGTTTGCTGCCCAAATTCACTTGAAGGGGGTGAAATGATTTTATCATTTGGTAAAAAAATTATTTTACAGTTCATGGGTTATAACACAAAATCGGAAAACAACCGAATTTTTAGGGGTCAATTACACCCCCTTAGTAATCAGGAGGAAATTCCCTACATTCACAAAGTTCCAGAATTCCATTTTTTTTAATTTCCGGGTTCGGGATGTTCCCTTGTCAGATGATCCAGTCATTCCCAGAAGTGTGGGCCAGTTGTTTTTGCATTGCTCCGGGATTGTTCACCGCCATTTTATACAATTTTTCATAGAAAAAAATTTTCTAGCAAACTAAAGATTGCTTTAAAACTATATAAAAAATTCAAGCCCTATATTTTTATTTATACGAACAAAAAATCTCTAACTTTGTCTTTTGTTAGTGGTTTCAGGGTGGGGTCCCCCCTTAACTAATGTTCCCCCCGCTTATATTTCAAAATCATGTACCGACCAAATATAAACATTTTAAACAAGAATTACAATCGTGCGAAGATAGAGAGATTTAAATATCTATACGTGCATTGCATACTTACGTTCAATCCCTTATTGCACGGAGTAACTTTAGGATCTACAGGGACGAACGTGCTGACAGGATCGTCTGTGTTTATATATGTAATTTGGAAGGGTACATAATTGTTGTTCTCCGCATCGCCCATATAATGAAACCACTTCAACGGGGTACACCTACTCGCGCCCCATTCACCACACATTATATCCATTGCTAATTGTCCAGTGCTAGGTACAGACACTTTATTACACGAATTAAATGTACCCTCGAGATACTTATTCGTTATATAAACATCTATTGCATTAACATATTCTTTCCCTAAAAAAGAAAATGAACGCATTATTCTACGTGAATCTGAAATTTTTAACTTTTAGCAGGAACACGCACGAACTAAGCAAGAAATGAAATTACCTCCATCGTTCTGTATGTCTGTAACATTAATGAACGTGCTTTGTTGCATACTACAAGTAAATTCGCAAAAATGCTTTACTAAATTATCTAAGCAGCTGGGGCATCTGCTTATGAAATTGGCTGCCAATTTAATATTGGTATCCATAGTTTGCAACTGCTTAGTATCGCAACACGTGTGTATTCCTGTTCCAGAATCGTTCATCAAGTGAGGACAATTTTTAGCAAGTATTTCTTGCCCGGCGTGATCCAGTAGCTTAGGTGGCCCGGTATAAAGGCAATTCTTTTTATGCAAGAATGCATCCTGGTAGCATTCTCCATACCAAACGCAGTGCCCGCTTTCCGCCGCAGACGCCTGTTATTAAATCAAACAGTATGTCCTTTTAATCGAGCTCGGCAGAAATTTAAAAACTCTTCAAAATAACATTAATTTCTGATAAGTATCCGCTGCTGCACTGATAACAGGCAAATTACGTCATTATGTTAATTATACAATATTGTCACACAAATGATTCACAGCCCTGTGTTATGGGAACGCTCGCAAAGGCTTGAACAATGTGGCATTCCATCTCATTGAATCATTTGATAATACGAAGGGTGATTGATATTAAATCAAGTCATTGCTACAAATTAAATTAGCCAGCACTGTCTCTATTGAGAGCTTATCAAAGATGAGAAGTACTTCTCGTATCTGTTCCTTTGAACTTTCAAGGGGTTTTACAATACCTCGATGAATGCGATCTCTCTCTATCATAGAAATCTCAAAATTTATCAATCGATACCCTCTGCAACAAGTATAACGCTTCGGCAGTCTGTATCAGATTAACATAATCAAAGAAGCGTTTGACGTCAATCAAAGAATTTATGTAGAGATACAGATGTATTTATGAAAGGATCGAAAGTGAATTCCTGGTATTCTTTTGTGTGGAGGAAAGTGATTTCAGCGCGAGGTACAGAGAGGGGCAGGAAGGGGGGGGGGAGGGACTAAAAACTCCTCGCTGACCTCGCCCCGACAAATAGAGTTTAAGTAGATGTCATATTGGTTAATGTGTTCCTTTAGCGGATAAGGCAAATGTATAATTAAATTTAATGGGCATCTTTGGTGGAGAGCGGCGTCGGCGTCGGCAACGATAGGCTTTCACGAGGATCGGCCGAGGTGACGTCACGAACGTGAGCGTTTACAGTGTCAGGGTGTGGTGTATGTTTGTGTGTACTTAAGAATTAGCTTACCGAGTATTATATATATTGTGCGTACGTGTGTATAATCCTAAGTAGTGATGATTACTATACTATGGACAAATAACTTACCGCGCCTATAAGACTCCAAACACCCACTACAAGCAGTATCACGTTCACGCGTGACATACTGGCGTCTGTCAAAGTTCGGCGGTGACCTCGAGGAAACACATGAAACCAACGCATAACGCGTCTACACAAAATAAAAGTAGCAAAAATCAGACGATTCTCCTCTTGCCTCGCGTAGATGAATGCTAATGGGAGAGGCTGTTTCGATCACACATCTTATAAACGCATTCGCGACGTCTCTTCGAATTTCGAAACGACCGACCAGCACAAAACCGCGAAAACAAGCGTATTATGCCGAGCAACTAACAGCAACTAACTGCAACTAACGCTCCGCGCTACAAGCGACGCACAGCGCGGCGGCGATACGAGTAATCACAGAGTAGAGTCTACGCCGTAGACCTTAGGCATCGACTATGATTCAACTCCCCGGCGTTCGGCTGCCCTCGGCTCCTCCCGGCACGCCTTCGGTCTCACGAACGATACACCAATTTACCGGGGACCCGAAACTTATATCCCAACTTCGATGTCGTCAACGATCATCACTTCAGCGATATTGGGCATGAATCGACTTGTTTCTTTAACCACCGAAGTTTAAGTTAACCGGTAACAAACCGATTGACGCTACGCTAGTTAATCGCGAACGATAATTGCTATAATCATTCGAATTTCATGGTCCAGTGTACAATGTACACAGAATTAATACGTCCGATTCGGAATTCGTACGATTACATGTTATCGGATCCACGCCTGAGTCATTGTTAGCGTTACGTTACGCAGGTGTCCGCGTAAACCGAGCAAGATTAGCTTTGGCCGTGAAATCGGCAAATATAAACACATTACTACTTACACAATGAGTTTCGGTTCTTCCTATTTGTCGATTAACAAGTGGAAAGCAATCACTGCTATTCGTGAATCGTAATATACTACGGCCGTACTTTGGCCGTTCATACCAGTCGTCGATGCGTGTACTTATGTAGTCCGAATATTAACAGTCACTTGTAATTGGAATACAAATTCCTATATACTTACGTAATTCATAAACAGCCGTTTTTCGATCGAACCGATGTCGAGCACGATGGCTATAGAATTTGTTACCCTAAAGGATCGATTTATAATATATTACCACCTCGATGCATTACGATTCGAATGTATTCAAATGTATTCCAGCCTTGGGGGCAAAGTCTTCTGGTCTTTATCGGGGATCTATTCATCGCGGCGGGGTAAAAATAATCAAGTAGTAACGATTGTACCGTGCAGGATGCGTCATTTCTCATGATTCGAAACGCATCCTTCCTTATCGCGCCCCGTTGTTCATTAATTCTTCACCTAATGACCTAATGGATATACGCTGGTCGATGCAGGTGGCGCGACAAACAAAAAGATTAAATTCCAAGAGGAAAACCTATTGAGTCCGCCCGGTAGAAACTTAAGATATATAATTTCCGAGATTAACGAGTCGCGTCATGTACCTCACGATCTGGGTCACGGTCGGCTAGTGGAATAGCCGATGCATCGGCTAGCGAGTGTCGAAATAAAATTTTCGCGGCATTCGAATCAATTCGCTTTCTGTACCCCGTTACTGAAACGTAAAGCAGAAAGAGTAGTGAGAAAGCAAATGCAAGATGGCGTTGCTTAGATCGCCAGGGAAAAGTTCTAGAGCCAGTGTAGTGAGACCGTATGTACGGCGTATGTGCGTACGCCAAAATGCTAAAATTCAGTCCCACGGTTACCACTCAAGTTTTAATGTAAACGCGTTCAATGTCCGCGTCAAAAATAGAAAGCTTTCGGGGAACGTTGGAGATCTGAGAGGATCGCACGACGATCCAAAGATTCGCGGTAGAATCCGCTCGATACCGTTGCATACGTCGAGCAAAACGGCAGCCCGATGTCTCGACGTAAGAGCAGCGCTCAAATAAACGTTAATTTGGTGAATATAAGTAGGTGTTGCGGTTCGCTCGTTCGCGTCTAGCCTCCACGTAACGCATCGTGCTGCTCGTGAAAGGTAGCACTTATAGTCTTCCTGTTTTTCTTTCTCGTGTTTCCGCGAGATTTCGTAAGGCACGATTCTTCGCGCAACTAGAAACGATAATAATTTTATTATCCACTATGATTAAAAGGGACACGTAAGCGTGATTCAGTGAATATCTTTAGCCACTCGTACTTGTGCTGGAAATTGCTGACTTTGGGAGCGATTAAGTCACTTTTTAGGTCGAAGGTCTAGGAAAAACGAGTAAATGAACGGTGGATCGCACTACGTACGAATAACACGATCGATTCATTATCGATCAGCATGATTTCAGAAACAAATAAGGAAATCGTTTAAAACGATTGGTCGGACATCTAGCAGCTGCGCGTGGAATTACTACGTATCTAAACATATCGCTAGTGATTTTCGATAAATTAAGTGTCAAAGGCGGCTACGTTCTAGATAGCTAAGAACTTGATTCGCCGTGCCTTTTCGTTGATCACCCGGCGGCGATAAACGTTTATTTGGAGTACTAATCGCATCAATGAGATTCTATTCCTTTTCTTCACGCTGTTTGCGGCGTAGTTTCGTAAGTATTCTCTTCTTGCACGAATACAACGGAATACGTCACATCGCCATTTGCTTTCCTCTGCCCACACCGGATGGCGACACTTTCGCGGATATCCGTTCGTTTATTTTCAAAAATTCTGGTGGCAAAACCGAACCATGTAACATTAAATACAACATTTCACAGTTATGTTTTATCAGCCGTTTTTTGTTGGCAATCTGCGAAAACGACTGTCGGGCGCTCGTTTCGAATGTCACCGTAATGTCGCGTTAAAACGGTGCTTTTTCTTCACGATAAAGTCGGTGGAATCGCAGCGGGGCCTCAGCGCGGCCACTCTCCAGCATCTGAAGCCGGAAGTGGTGCTGAGCGAAGGCAACCGGAAGTCCTTTATCGAGAAGTTTAAACCACGACAAATTGAGAAGGTCTCGGACGAGAAAGTGAGCCGAGCCGCAGTTTTGGTGCCATTATGCAAACACGAAGGCGAGTTGGGCTTCCTTTATACTCTAAGGTCCACGAGGATGTCGACGAACCGAGGGCAAGTATCTTTTCCTGGCGGTATGTACGACAAGGAGGATTGTCACCTCGAAGAGACTGCGCTACGCGAGACGTGGGAGGAACTTAAGATTCCTAGAGAGAAGGTGGACGTATGGACGTGTGGTAGTATAATCCATAAGAAGGACTTGAAGGTGATGCCTGTTTTCGGCTACATAGGCGAGGTCGATCCAAACAAGCTTAATATCAACAGAGACGAAGTGGAGGAAGCGTTCTTTCTCAGCCTCAAGAATTTGTGTGACCCTTCTTTGTTTCGATTCACCCAATTCCGTGACAATTACATTCTGCCAGTGTATCTGGGTGGGAAACATCGTGTCTGGGGTTTCACTGCCGCTATAACGCACAGGGTTCTGAACATTCTTGTACCTAATGCCTACAAGCACAAGCTTGTCTATGTACAACCAGTTCTGCCACAGATAAAAAAATTAGAGAAGAATATTCCACCTTCCTGAGATTGTATCTGAATCTGTACTTTGTTCTCCATTCGCTTGTGTGTATACGCTGTAATCGATAATATAGAGATATGAAGGAATCGTACACCCTTTTTTTCTACGAATAGATGACAACACCTGTAATTGAATCTGTGATTTAACTCGTTAACTAGCGCTATGCCCGAGACAGGATTACAAACAAATTCGTATATTTTTGCATTATTGGTCAACTGCCAACAATTAACAAAACGCTAATTACTAAAATTAATTCCTGTACCTTTGTGGTTGCATGTTAAAGTACATACATGTATAGTCTCTTAACTACTACCTGCCTATGTTAAGTTACAGCAAGTGTGATGTCATTAATAACTACTTGTAACGTTTAATGAATTATGGACTTACTACTACTAATTTATGTATCTATATAATTCGACCTTGAAATACAGACCCTTGACTACTTTCTTACATAGCGCCTGCAATTATTTACATTATAATTAAGTAGTCATTAAGAATTACAGCGAACATGATACCCACTTTAGGAAGTATTCACATAATTAAAAAGAGACGGCATTTTTAATAATAATTTATACAGTTTTGCAGTACCATTTTCAAACATACACCCCTGAGATCGATCTTACACGGAATTTGCAGTGATTTTCATTATAATTAATTACCTATTAATAAGTTTCCGCGACAAAACACTTCACCGAGGAAGAAGGTTATGCTCTCTTTATTTCATTGTTTATTTATAATAAATAAGCCGAGGTCATTTACAGAGATTCAACGGCGATTGCGCAATCATTTTTAACAACAAAATTGTTCATTTATTGCTCGAAAAAGCGTTTTAAAAAATTGTTCTGTTCATGAACACACAAATGCTAGCGGCCCGCAGCGGCGAAAGCAGGGTTTGCAGATGGTTTTAACGTGGAGCTGCCAGATCGCATAGGTAAAGTAGCCCAAAAGCGCCAAAATTAATATATCTTGAATGAAAAGGATGTTTAAGTATTTTCTTAATATTTTCTGGAACTGTTTTTTTTATTTCTTTTAGATACAACAAATTAACTTTATTTTAACAAAAACGAATTTAAATAAAACTGATGTGAAAATTAAAATTAACGTTTTAACACAACAATGATAATCTATTTTATAAAATTTTTTAATGCCATTTGGGTAGCCCAAATATAGAAATTTCGGCCAAAGCAACCCCGGTCGATACCCTGCTGGAACAGCCAGTTAGAACCGCGTTGAATTTTGATCTGGATCTATCTGGTTCAATGCGGTACTACCTGGATTTTCAAGCAGTGATTTGTGCCAGTTCAAAAACGAATCCGGTTCAATGCGGATATCCAGATCGATGGATGAAACAGGATTTGCATGTGCGAAATTTATCAATTTCTATCAGGAATTGCCATTTGTATAAACCCGGAAGTTTCGTATCTGAAATTGCGGATCAAAAAACTTACGGATTCAATCTGGAAATGCCACAAGCTCTTTCGAGTCCGTCGCGATCCGGATTGGCAGAGCAAATAATTCACGGGATGCATACCGTCAAGATTTTTACATGCATATCCGGTTTGAAACCGATAGAAAATATTTCATCGGGTTCAATCTGGAATTTACGGGAAGAAAACCGCATCAATCCGGATTTAAAATTTTTTAATGCGGTTCTAACTGGCAGCTCCAGCAGGGTATTGTAGCCCAACCGCCAATTTCAATTTTTGAGCGCCAGTTGGTCTTGAAAAGTAACCTAAATGGCGGAATACGTGTCTCTGTCCTTTTCCAAACAGCATGCTCGCTCGCTCTAATCGCCACCTTGCATTATGCACTCCTGCTACTAGGAGCTGCTGTGGACTGCGCATTCTGTTTTACCCCATCAGGTTTGCGTTTAAATAGATATTTATATTTACTCTTAGGATTTTCCAAATGGTGTAAATGGCAAACGCGTAACATAAAGCCAGAAAATTATGAAAATATGGCGGTTGTAATAGAAACTACCATAGGTGACTTCACTGTCGATTTATATACTGACGAACGAGCGCAAAGTAAGTGGAAAATGAATTTGGAGGTTAAAGTTTTTTGGCTTCATCACGACACGTACACTCGCGTAAGACTTGGAAGGTCGATGATCCTGTTAATGTAAATCCTGTGTTGCAGCGTGCCGGAACTTCCTCAAGCTATGCAAGCTCAAGTATTACAATTGGAATTTGTTCCATTCCGTTCAGAGCAACTTCATCGCTCAAACCGGAGATCCTACTGGCACTGGAAAAGGTGGAGAGAGCATCTACGGGATAGTGTTGGGCGAGAAAGCACGGTACTACGAGGCGGAGCAGATGCCAAAGATAAAGCACGATAGAAGCGGTTTAATGTCTATGGTTAACTGCGGTAACAACATGCTCGGGTCTCAGTTCTTTGTGACGCTGGCCCCGGAGCTCCAATCATTGGACGGAGAGCACTGCGTGTTCGGCGAGATCACGGAAGGCTTGGAGATTATTCTAAAGTTGAACGAGACGATCTGCGACGGAGATCACAGGCCGTACCAAGACATACGTATTTCTCATACCGTTATCTTGGAAGATCCTTTCGAGGATCCCAAAGGTTTCATTGTGCCTGATCAGAGCCCGCCGCCTACGAAAGAATGCCTCATGGTAAGTGTCTCTTGTGTCGCTAAGTTCCGAAGTTCCTTTATAAAGATAGACGAACGTGTTTATAGAGCGACAGAATTGGAGCAGACGAAGTAATAGATGATACGGCTGGCATGACAGCCGAGGAGATCATGGAGATGCAGAAAGAGAAGGAGGCAAAGGCAAGAGCCACGATACTGGAAATTGTGGGTGACATACCGGACGTGGAGATGGCTCCCCCTGAAAATGTTTTGTTCGTGTGCAAACTGAATCCTGTCACCAACGATGACGACCTTGAAATCATCTTCAGTCGATTTGGAAAAATTGTTGGGTATGCCTGAACTCTACGGTGGTACGAGTACGTAGTTCTTATGCCCTCCTACTATCGACCGAACCTTTCTTCTTTCAGATGCGAAGTGATCAGAGATCGACAAACAGGCGACTCTCTGCAATACGCGTTCATCGAGTTCGCGGATCGCAAGAGTTGCGAGGAGGCTTACTTTAAGATGGACAACGTGTTGATCGATGATCGTCGTATACACGTGGACTTCTCGCAGTCGGTGGCCAAAATGAGGTGGAGGGGTAAAGGTAAAGGGATACAATACTTGGACGACAAGTACAACGATGGGGATCATGAAAAGTGGGGGAGAGTTGGCGCGAGAAGCAAAAGGATGAAGGAAACTAGGGACGAGACAAGAGATCGAAGAGAAAACGATAGGAGACACAGGGACGAAGTACTGGAGCACAGAAAACACGATCGCAGGAAAGAGAGCAGTAAGGACAATTCGGAGTACCCCGGTAACGGGGGAAGATACCCTGAGAAGGAGAAATTTAAGGACAGAAAGTACTGCGAGAGTTCGCGCGAAAGACTCGAGCCCGAAGCCTGGCGAAAAAAGGAAAGGAGACGAAGAAGCAGGGATAGGAGTAGAAGCGAGAGTAGAGACAGAAGTAGGGATAAGAATCGAGGTAAAAAGGAGAGCCATAGGGAACACGCGCATGGTAAAAAGAGAAGGGAGAGAGATAGCTCTAGTTCCGACGACGGTAGCCCGAAACGCGGAGGGCTCGAGGAAAGGCACTCGAATCACAAGAAGAAACGGAACAGGGATCGGTCAATGGAGAGGCACTCGAAATCCGAGAAACATAAGCAGAGGAGGAAGTAATGTAAATATGTACGATTCTTCGAACGCGCCATCATTCTCACCGCGACTATATTTTGTACAGTAATCGATGGAGCGATCGATCAATCACTTTTTAGCGTATACGCTTAACTTTTGTTAAACGAATAAAGCTATTACTTAATTTACGCCGTTATTGATTATTTGTACTCTGTTCAGCTCGTCGACGAATTAAAGCTAATAGTACCGACGGAGAGTACGTGTTCCGTCTGAATGGATCAAGTTTCCTGCGGAACGCGAGCTTGCAGATTGCGGGAGCTGTCGACAGAGATGAGAGATGTCGCGACGCATTCCACTCGGAATAGTTATGACGTTCGTGAAGTTTGAATTGTGCTCTTATCTGCTTGCTGGTTTTTTGCGCCGCGGCTGAACGCGAACCAAGGACGCCAGAAGTAACTGCAATCGCTGGTAAGAATTGCGTGGCGAAAGGAATTCTCCGTGCGGTTTAAATAGCAATTTGAGGTTATGTCGGTGGTGCGTTGCGCTAAGCTCAATCACGGTTTTCACGCGTCGAAATTAAAGAATCTGACTTTATATCAGAGTAGATGTGCCGTGATTTATGATCCACGAAGCGGAGCTGTGTAATTATTATGGTAACACCTTGTTTGCGGTTGTTGAGTCACGTGACCAAGCTCGTGTACGTCCGCGCAGCCTGGCGCGCACATCGTTCGTCGATTTGAATCGCGAGAACTGCTCGTTTCGTAAAAGCACTTCTATCGCTTAATAACCGCGGCTGTCTGCGCTTTTATCTATTACAACTTACTGCAGAGATTCTTTGATCGATGTTGTTGACTGTTTGCACATTTCGAAGAGATTGGGGAAAGAGAGCCGCCCGCTAACGTCACGAATTCGGAGACTGCGCTTTCCATGTCGTTTATTTCTAGAGATCTCGTGACTCTGTTGACAGAATTATAGGTATATATTGTACGCATGGTTACACGCTATATATCGTTGGTACGATCGCGTTACATTGTCATTACGAATTGTCGCGACGCGAACGTATGTTTCGCTGAGCTTGCAAGGTCCACGGTTAGCACGTTGGGTACAGCAACCGGTCCGTTCTCCGAGAAATGAGCTAGCTACGATAGGGTGTATAGTGCACGCAGAATGTATTTAAATAATAAACAGCGTACGTAAAGTGTCCGTAGAAAACAATACCGATAGTATCCACTTCGAACGGGGTAGCTTACAAAATATAATTACTGTGTTCGGGGCGTCGATGTGCGATTGCAGGATCGAGGGACGACGAGGGGTAAATGAAATTGGCGGGGCTAAATAAATAAAGAGGGGGCACATAAAAAGACTACATAGGACGCGTTACGTTTCCTCTTACGAAACGATCATTAAATAATTTATCGAAGGGTGCAGGCGGCCTCTCTTTGCCTATCTCTGGTCTCGTATCGCCGAGGGAGGCTGTCTGGCTACAGAAGATGCTCGCTTTCGGTCGATCCACTCACATCGACAGCTCCTCTTACGTTTCCTACTCTTTCCGGTACCTCGCGCAGAGGTCAGAAAACGCTAAGACGCATGCAATTGGGAAAACGATCGAAAGTAACGTAATCAACGAATAGCGAATTTAACCGTCTATTCTTGCCAGTAAATTATATTTTAATTCGTTACACGAAGGAAAGGCGTTCCGTGAAAAATCGTCTCGCTAAAAGGGCCGTCCATTTTCTTCCCCTTTCGCAATGGAGTAACTCCTGTTGCGTTCCATTTAATTTCTATCTGGTTATCTTTTCGTTCCGTTTCGAAGATAGTATCGAGAATATAGGAGCCTCGGCCCTTGCACCCTTCTCACTTAAATCTAACGAATAAATACCTGTTCGCCATTATCGATTTCGCATCGATGGCACGTCGAGGACACTCCACTCTCCAAAAACCTGACCATCTCCTTTTCCTCCTCAACTTTTCTTAGGGAACGAATTGCCTTCTCGCCCGTCAACGGGTTCTTTAACTGTTTCGGAGAGCTTCGCGAGTAGTCCGGGGTACTGATCGGAGAAAGTCGACAACAGAATAATGGCTCGCGTGTGATCGTCGAGGTTGTTCTATTGAATGTATCGCATCTATCGCTTCCCCGCCTATTCGAAGGGGACGAGGCGATTGTTCGGCCGCGAATGCAGTGTCCTCGACCACTCGATGAAATTCTATCTGGTATATGGGAAAATACTAAACGCGAAACACGCGCGCGGCCGCGAGCGCGTTTTCGTTTCTCTCTCTCTCTCTCTCTCTCTCTCTCTCACGATCTCTCTCATTCTCTCTTTCTCACTTGCTTTCTCTCGTCGTTCCGTTGCCGATATTCCTTGGATCTTGGGTGATCTGGACTGATCCGATCCAGTTGGAACGCGAAAGTTTGCAATTGAAATTTCAAATCTGCACGAAGTGTTTCGATTCGATAAGTATTAGGTCGCGCGAGTTACTTTCTTCGGATTCGCTGGAGATTTTGTTTCCACCCTCCTTATGCCTCGTGAGTCTCCTTTGAGGGATAAACTTCGGTGTTCGCATAGATGTCCTCCACTTGAATTTGGGAAAGATCCTGAATCCTTGAATGCCCTTTAGAGCGATCCAAGCCGGCGTGGGCGTTTCAGCTAACAGAGTTGGAAGCTCGCGAGCAAGAGATTACGAAGAGAGGCGTTTCCGACCGATTCCAGGCTCGTAGTCCCATTCCCAGGTCCTCCTGGACTCTGTTCTCATATGTTCCTATCTGTTCCTATCTATTCCGGCAACGCGCGCGGATTTCGCTTGGTTTTTACGAGGCAAAGGGTGCACCGCGCAAGGGGTCATCCTTAAATTACCTAAGGCTTTTTTTGGGGGCGGGGGGGGGGGGGGTGAGGGGAGTCAGGTAGCGCCTTACGTAATATATTTTAACCTAATTTTGAATAAATACAAATTCTGTCGTTACTGTTCCGGAAAAGTAGTTTTAGTTTAAATTTCCCGAAACCGAGTTCTGTGAATTATATAAACCTTTAAAAGAATTTTAGTAACTGAAAAAATTAAGTGTAAAAAATATTACGTAATGAGGGGGATGGAATATGAAATCTTACGAATTCTTATACCGGGGGAGGGAGGGGGGTAGGAATTCGCCAAAATCACCCTTACGTAATTTAAGGACGGCCCCCAAGAGGCTCGACCATTCTCGCCGTGGCCGGCGTCCGCGAGCGATTTCTTTAATCGTTTACTTGTGTAACTGCCGTTTGCGACCCATGTTGCAGATCTTGATGTGGCACAGGGTCGCATCTGTTGGACAAAAGTCAAAGAATCAACAGTAATCGAAGCGCTTCGCAATTAGGGGGGGAGGGGGGTGGTTTTGCAGGACTGTCGGGCGCGCGAATTCGTTTGGCGCCGAGATTGATGAGAGCGCTGCGATTCCGAGGATCGATCGCGCCGCGCCGCCTTGTTTTCCAGCGAAGTGAATCGTCGCCGATCCTGACGTCACGCGAATCAAAAGTCAATTGGCGTAATCGATTGGTTTACCATCTTCTCACGCGCGTTTCTCGGCCGCTCGGCGAATTCCTGGTCGAAACAATGTTGCGCCTTGATCGATTTCATATCTTCGTCGTTTATAGAATCGCGTTACGGCTCGAGTAGCATAATTGCTCGATTGACGCGGAGGTGAGCTGGTTCATCTATATTCTATATCTATCCGAGGACGGAGGTTATCTCTGCACCGGATGTGCTAGGATTTGGAGGAGCGCGTTCACACGCGAATCACGTCCACCCCCGAGTATTCCGTACTTATACCTAATCGCGGAGGAAGAAACGCGGCAGATCGAGCGGATAGTTGGAAAAGTTGGCGGGACGAGCGCAGACTCGAGGACGAGGAGAGCTGGATCCGCTCGATCAGTGGTAGTTTTCCTCTGCGGAGTACGCGAACGTAGGCGAGATAATCCCGACGGGTTCGGGAATGATCGACGCGCGATGGCTACTATGTAAGTAGTTACGTGTCCGTACGGTGGCTCGATTCGATCGTCGATTGGCCGCGAATCAGAGGCTCGGGGTGGAGTAGAGAGGCGAGAGACACTCACAGCTTATCGGATTGCGCTTTCCAGAACGCTTCGCTTGACTGACGATCGCGTTCGGCGTTGGAAGCTCCTCGGCGGAGTAGTCGACGGACGGAAGCCTCGCTTTGTCCTTCGCCCTGGCTTCCAGCATCGACTGGATCACCATCTCCTCGTCGTCCAGCACCTTTTGCCGCTCGGCCATGTCCTTTTGCTCCTCGTACACCTGCTTCAGCTTGTTGAGCAGTATCTGCGAGAAGCAAACGGCTGTTAATCGAGGGAAGCTGCGCGCGGTGCTGGGACGAATCTCTAGAGACGATAGATACTCACGAAGTTCTCCGCGTTCTTGATGAAGCTGTCGCTGTAGAGCCGCTCCGACGGAATCGGCTCTGGCTCCCCGACGACGACCACGTTGTCGCTGAAGAGGCCGGCCAACAACAGCGCCAGCAGACAGAAGCCCGTCGGTTTCAAGCAGCACCTTCCCGTCATTCCCTCGATCCTCGTGGCCGCTGCAATCGATCGAAGAAAGAACGGTCAGTCTCGCATTTTCTCGACCAGCGAATAGGCCTTGTTATCTGGGCCACTCGGCAACGGAAGGCAACAGATGGCAAGAAGAAAGAAATCTCGTCTCTATTTGCTGCTCATCCATCATTCATTCGAGCGAGATGTGTGCTCGCGTCGGCAATAGAAATATCGAAGAAATTATACGGGCCAACGGCGAAAATCTCGGCGAAAGTCGGATCGCGATGATTGACGCGTCCCGAGCAAGCCGATACTCGATGAACCGAGAGGGAGAGAGGCAGAAAGGCCGAAGAAAAATGGGGACGATGGTGAGGAGAGGGGGCCGATATCTTCATCCTCATCCACGTGGGTGTTTATTTTCGAGTCCAACGAGCCATCAAACGTCGATTTATCTCAAGGATCGAGCCCACACGTCGCCATCCCTTTTTTCCTCGCTTCCCTACAGGCTACAGCATCTCGGTCAGCCGTGAATATCGTCGCTACTAAATTACCTTCGATTCCGTTAACAATCGGTCGTTATCGCGTCCCTGCCGCCCCAGCGACCGCGCTCTTTCGGACCTTCTACCCTTCTAATTTCCTCTTTCGCGCGCGCCTCTTCCTTTCCCGATTATGTATGTACCTCTCGACGATTCATCGATTCCGAATCAGGAGTAATTAGGTAGGCATTCGATACCGCCGATCGCTTCTGTCGCGCAAACATCGCTCGACGTCGCGGCGTGTTTGCCGAGCGATTCCGAGAGACTGGCGTTCCGCCGAAAGGCTCTTTGACTTTCCACTTGTTGCGTTTCGGGAATCTCGAGGATTCTGTCGCCTCTATCTCCACCCAGCGGGATTTCTAAATTAAGTCTTCGCGAGGAAACGGATCCTTCCACTCGATCGCCATCGACGCGTCCCACGTCTTCGCCGATCGCCGCGGCGCGCGTTAGAAGAAGAGTCCAACCTACAGCTACTCCGTCGCTCGCTCACCAATTAACGTAGTCCCTCCGTAATTATTCAAAGCATAACTTTGGCGTTTCGCTAATTGGCGGGTACCGCGAATCCGTTGCTGGAATTCCAGGGTATTAGTCTAATTTGCTGTCCCTTTACGGGCCTGCCGCGCAAAACTAGCGCACGATCTATCGTTGCGAGCGTTCTCTCTCCATTTGCAGCGAGGCAAACGGGTTCGCTGGCGAAATCAGTCTCTCGGTTTGAATAAAGAAGAGGAGCCCGGGCGAAATTGTTCGGGGACCGATCTACGACCACGGGAGACGTCCGATAGCTCGGTTCGACTTCGATCCATGTTTGCGATCTCGAGTAATCTTATCCTCGCTCGCTTCCGTACCCCGCGCGCGCGCGCCCCCGCGTCCGCGCCTCGCGATCGCCCTGCTTATCGCGCAAAGGGATGATCCTCGATGACCCAAGAAACGCGCCCGCAAATTCATTCAGCTGAGCAATTTATCTGTCTGGCGACGCGGCCGGCTCGTTTCCACAGATAACACGAGCGGAGGCCGAGGGGCGCAATTACGCTTTATATAATTCGGAGCGCCTACGAAAAAGCAGCCGAGGAATCTATCGTTCCGTTCACGCAATTCAATTCGTTCCGCGCTAGCAACTGCGTACGCGTTGCTGGAGAATCGTCTACCTTGCTTGGAATGTAGCGTCGGCGTTGACGACGTAACGACGCCTTTTACGGCGCCGTTTCCAGCCTACTTTGGAAAATTGTCGCGTCATTAAAATATCCTGGATACTCGACGAATTCCATCGAAGAAAGGAAAGGAGGCTGCGCTCTATAGTCCCAAGTCGAGTATATTTCCGCGGCTT